>NC_139027.1:43818739-44505035 GCF_964662115.1 Mustela nivalis
GAAGAACAAATACCATATTATTTCATTCACATGTGTAATTTAAGAAACAAAACAGATAAATATAGGGAATGGGAAAAAGAGAGAGGGAAATAAATCACAAGAGACTCTTAACTATGAAGAACAAACTGAGGGTTGATGGATGGAGGTGTGCAGGGGATGGGCTAAATGGGTGGTGGGTTTTAAGGAGGGCCTTGTTGTGATTAGCACCGGTTGTTACATGTAAGTGCTGAATCACTGAATTCTATATCTGAAACCATTTTTACCATATATGTGAACCAAGTAGAATTTAAATAAAAGCTTGAAATCAAAATAAATAAATGAATAAATAAATAAGCAAACTCCTCTTCTTCTGCCCATCCAGTAGGAATTATGCTCCTCTGAGAGTAAGATATGAAAGAGCTAGACAGGAGACTTTTGAATGCAGTCATCAAAGTTAAGTCACATGAATTTGTATGGACATGGACCAACTTTGTTGATGCTTTAATGAAGGAGTAGAGAAGTAGCTGAGGTGTTGGGGTAGAATAGCAATTCTGCTGATGAGCTCCACAATAAATGAAGGTATTGAAATGGAGGAGTGAAGGGAAGAAACTAGGTCATACACTTCTCTGAGGAACAGAGCAGCACTCACTAGATTACCTCATGTGAGAACCTTAATTAGTGACATACCAGCTGGGACACAAGAGTGCAAAATTACAGGGAATTTTAAGTACAATTTTATGATTATATTTATAAAGTAGGTTTTAATTCTCCTTATATTTAATTATTAAGGTAAAAATGCTCAATATTGTAACCACATAAGTATTGCCCCTAATACACCTGAGAATTATGAGTCTACATTTCTTTTAGTTCTCTTGTTCTAGTTTCCTTCTTACCAATGAATTTTCAATCTCAGAATTATAGTTATTTCTCCTGCGAATGGCAGGTTGCAAATAAATTGCACCTTTGGAATTATGCGGTGTAACATCCTTAAAGGTTATTGTTCTTTTTCTGGGGTGCTTTGTTTTTTATAGACTTTATCCTGATTTCTTCATTCTATCTAAGTGCTGCTGACATAAATCAGTTGCACGAATAAGACTTTCAAAGATTTACCTTAACCGAGGAGGACTACTGTGGAAGAAACCACCTAGAATGGATTAATAAATATAATTACTATTAAAAAAATCCATCTGCCATTTCCTCCTGCGGGAAATGATCACTGGCTCTGCCCAGAGCTGCTCTTGCACCTGGTGAGAGAATAAAGGATATCATTCATTAAATGGTTTACCAAACAGGGACACACACCCCCCCCCCCCGCCCAAATCAAACCTCTGCCTAAGGAATTTTAATCATTTGCAGCTGATTTAACATGACATATTTTATAATATAACATAATCAAAGTTTTATGCAGGGATCCCTCCTTCTACTTTTCTCTCAGAGAAGAATGGGCAATATTAAAATTTTTACTCCCATTGTCCAGAACAAACCTGCATACATCATGATTTTCATTTCTTTTTTTTGAATATATGTGAATTTATGTATGTGTATGTGTGAAAAATTTTTTTAATGTGATCAATACATTCATACCGTTTGTCAGTGGTTAGGGATTGGCTTGGGTTTTGTGGTTTAATGATGTATTATGAATATCTTTCTATGTCAGATTTATGTCAACTTATTGTGATGATGACAATAGCATTCTATAATGTGCTATATAATACTCTAACAACTTAGTAACTAAGAGCTTTTCCCCCTAAAATTTTGTTAGTTATGAACATGGCTGCAAATAACGTCCTTGAAAACATATTTGTAAAGGTTTATGCAACACTATCATGATTGGATAAGGGCCGTGTGGGTGGGGTTTGGTCTTTGCCTGCCCCCAGCTTCAATCAAAAGAGCTTCATTTGATCATGTTGTACACATGGGATTTCCATAATAGCTAGTTGATAAAACATTGTTACACATTTTAAAATATGTACTATTTAATACATTAGTAATAAACAATAACAATAAAAGTTAAAGAACTTCATTATAACACAAAATCTTTTATCTTCCTCTTAATGGTTAAGGACAGGACTATACCAAAGAAATTCCTATGCTTTTCTCAGGGCTGTCCCATAGACTTTAGGGAGTCTTAGTACCTTTATTATTTCATAGTTGCTTGGTTATTTGTTTTTGTGGTACTTTGTATAAAGTCTCCATTTACCATTTTTCCTAATTTGGATGAAGACTTTCCCAATCTCAGGTAACACTACAGTGTCTTGTCAGACATGAGCAGAACCTGGAAGCATCGAAATGATCTAACTGTAGAACATTTAGAACCAGCCATCCCAGTGTAGTAGGAAAGGGAGTCTATCCTCGAAGCTCACTTAAATGCATTTTGACACACTTGGATACCATATGTGAGGTGTGTTCTGTGTGTGTGTGTGTGTGAGAGAGAGAGAGAGAGAGAGAGAGAGAGAGATTTAAATATGCACAAATAAATAAATAAATAAATATGCACAGAAGGCCTTTTGGTTAACAACACTAAGTGATCTTAGACATAAAGCTATTCTCTCTTGAAGAGAGAGAATACCATCACAGTTTTTGAATTTGTGGATTTCATCTTTTAAGTTTCCTCAACTACTTTTAGTTGTATCTGACAGTGATATTGAAAAAAAAATGCAGGCAGAATTGGGCTGCGAGAATATCTGCCATGGAAAACAACAAAAAAACTAGTTCTTAGCTTCCCTTGGCTAACTCTGCCTTGACTTTGTCCAAATCATTTTCCCGTCAGTTGTTTTAAAATATAGCTTTGCCATCAAATACCATCTTGGTAGTACTTCAGTATATAAGAAGTTACTAAAAGCCACAGAACAATGTGAAGTTACCTGGCCTGTTCTTGTATCTCAGAACATGTTTCATCTGCTCAGTATAGTGTGATTCTTTATGTGGGAAACAAAAGCATAAAAAATATTAAATTTCCTACTCCTTATTGCCAATCGACAAGTCCTTGAAACAGGCAGAGTGACGTTCCTCTAGGGACACAACTGTCTCCATGTTAATACTTTGCTGAGGGCAAAAGGCAATCTTAGCCCAAACCCTGTGTCCTGTAAGTCTACTTTATTTTTTTTTATTAGGTTCAATTAGCCAACATGTAATACATCATTAGTTTTTGATGTAGTGTTCAGCAATTCATTAGTTGCATGTAGTACCCAGTGCTCATCACAACACATGACCTCCTTAATACCCATCACTGAGTTACCCCATCCTTCTACTCCCCTTCCCTTCTGTAACCTTCGGTTTATTTCCCAGATTCCAGAGTCTTTCATGGTTTGTCTCCCTCTTTGAGGACTTCCTATTCAGTTTTCCCTCCTTCCCCTGTGGTTCTCTACACTATTCCTTATGTTCCACATATGAGTGAAACCGTACGATACATAATTGTCTTTCTCTGCTTATTTCACTTAACATAGTCCCCTCCAGTTCCATCCATGTCAAGGCAAATGGTGGGTATTCATCTTTCCTGATGGCTGAGTAATATTCCATTGCATATATAAACAACGTCTTTTTTATCCATTGTTCTGTTGAAAGCATCTCAACTCCTTCCACAGTTTGGCTATTGTGGACATTGCTGCTATGAACATTGGGGTGCATGTGCCCCTTCGTTTCACTACATCTGTATCTTTGGGGTAGATACCTAGTAGTGTAATTGCTGGGTCATAGGGTAGCTCTATTTTTTTTTTTAAGATTTTATTTATGTGACAGAGAGAGATCACAAGTAGGCAGAGAGGCAGGCACAGAAAGAAAGAGAGAGAGAGAGAGAGAGGAGGAAGCAGGCTCCCTGCCCAGCAGAGCCCGATGCAGGACTCGATCCCAGGACCCTGAGATCATGACCTGAGCTGAAGGCAGAGGCTTAACTCACTGAGCCACCCAGGCGTCCCAGGGGTAACTCTATTTTTAACATTTTGAGGAACCTCCATACAGTTTTCCAGAGTATCTGTACCAGTTTGCATCCCCACCAACAGTGTAAGAGGATTCCCCTTTCTGCACATCCTTGCCAACACTTGTTTCCTGTCTTGTTGATTTTAGGCATTCTGACTCGTATGAGGTGATATCTCACTGTGGTTTTGATTTGTGTTTCCCGGATGCCAAGTGATGTTGAACACTTTTTCATGTGTTTGTTAGTCATCTGTGTCTGTTAGCCATTTGTGTCTGTTAACCATGTCTTCTTTGGAGAAAAGTCTGTTTATGTCTTCTTCCCACTTACTGACTGGATTACTTTAACATATAAAAATTCCTTTGGCAATATCCTTTATCTCTACCCCCCAAGATACATATTGACAATTATCCTCCAAACCATATGACCCACCGTTATATATCTGAAGGGTCTTATGACTAAGATTTTATTAGATGGTAATAAATGACTTTTCCCTACTTTATCTAGCCCTCTCAGGATCCTGGAAACCTTATTTCCAAAATACCTGGGAGGATTATACTATCCCTAAGCCCCTCCTAACTTGAAAGTATATAATGGGCCACTCCACATGACCCCAGTGCTGCTCTTTCTGCCCACACGTCCTGTCCCCATGATTTAGTAAAATCATCTTTTTGCACTAAAGACTTCTCAAGAATTCTTTCTTGACCATTGGCTTTGAACACTCTCTTTCTTACATCAGTTCTTAAATCCAAACTCTCTTCTGTATAAATAGCAAGTATGTTGCACATACCACAACATGATTCTCTCTCTGTTTGCCTAGCTCTGTGCTTATCCTAGTATGCAGAACTCAGGCTTAAGAGCAAGAGACACATTCTCTCAGGGAAGAGAATAGTTTGACATCATTTACTAATAATAAGCAGTGAATTAACTATAATTCACTAGGGTAAAGTTCTGTCCTAAATACTCTCTTGGATTTCAAGTGAGAAGACCTGTTTCTAGCTAAGAGATGACCTCTTGCCAACTGTGAAACTCAAATTTTCTTCTGTGGAATGGGAATGTTCCTGTGCTCTTATCTCAAAGAGCTTTATAGTATGGAACTCAATGAATGCTTTGTAAGCAAGGAAGTGTTCTATAAACACAGATGGATTTTCTTTTTTCCTTTAAAGATAATTTTCCAACCAACCATATTCCTTGGAATAGTAGTTTAACATGTTTTAGTCATTGGAGGTTTGCTGTTTTCATTCTTTAAAATGGCCATTTCTGTTATGGCTTGACTAATCTTATAAAGAAAAATGAAGGCATTCATGCCTCCAATGAATTGTTTTTTCCTTAACCTTGCTTTAGGAGGGGTGTCATCAAGTAAGTTCTTCTTAGATAGGCAATGAGAGTCCATCTATAAGAGGAAGGCAAGGTATCTGTGATAAAAATATGAGAAATGGTCAACATCAAAGTCCAGCCTACAGGCTTAACAACCCCAAAATCTAGCCCAGTGTCAGATATAAAATAGACATTTAAATAGGGCTAAGCAGTAAGCTAAATAAAAAGATGATCAAGTCATGGATTCTGTCATTGGGAAGCTCTAAGTACAGTCAGGGCAACTAACACATGGAAATATAAGATATATAATGGTTATTGTAATATTGGTATAGATCTATATGATGTAATACAGTTAAGAGAAATGTGACAAATGCTATAGGAGCAGGAAAGCATAACTCTTTGGCTCTGCCTGTTGAAGTTAGACAAGTGTTCACCAAGGGTCATAGTCATTCCTTGGACGAGCTGTGAGTCACCTATTGACCTTAAAAGGCTGACTGTTACTTCCCCACATACCCTCATACTCTCTCTCCAGATAGGAAAAGGAAAGAACAAAACCTAGTCAAGATTCCACGTAGCAATATTCGGAATGGTAAGTTTATAAGGAAATGCTTCTTATATGTTGGAAAAAAAACATAAGTCCCAGATCAGCTACCTAGTCTGTCCTTGAGGATGTACATGTTCTCAGCAAGTTATTCCTATTACTTAAAAGAAATCCCACAGGGACAGCAACATTTCTTCCAGTTTATCAGTGCTGATCAGTGTGCTTAACTGTCCATTGATTTGCTGACAGCCTGTAATAAAAATTTTTAAACCTACCACATGACTTGAAAGGAAAAAAAAGTGTCCTTATTACCTTTTTTCAGTCTTGAAGGGAATACATTTTTGAAGTATAAATTTTAGACACCAATAAGCTTTACAAGGTCATAGTGTGGCTGCTTAGGCACTGTGTTGTGAGCTTAATTAAGGAGAAGCCACCCACAAAAATCTTTATGACTAAAATTTTTAAAAAAGGAAATAATTGCTAATGACAATTCATTTTCAATTCTTCCTTTTTAAAAGTTTTTATTAAAAAAAGTTTTTATTCAGATTTCAGTTAGCATTGAGTGTCATATTAGTTTCTAGTGTACAATATGACTATGTTTAACACTTTCATATAGCCTCCGGTGCTCATCACAAGTACACTCCTTAATCTCCATCACCTATTTAACCCACCCCTTCCCCCCGTAACCATTAACATATTCTCTGTGGTTAAGAGTCTGTTCCTTGGTTTCCCTCTCTTGCACTCTCTTTTTTCCACTTTTGCTTATTTGTTTTGTTTCTTAAATTCCACATGAGTGAAATCGTACGGTATTTTCTTTCACTGACTGACTGACTTTACTTAGCATAATACACTTTAGCTCCATCCATGTCATTGCAAATGGCAAGATTTCATTCATTTTCAATTCTTATTTTAAAAATATTTTATTTATTTATTTGACAGAGAGAGAGAGAGATCACAAGTAGGTGGAGAGGCAGGCAGGAAGCAAGCTCCCTGCTGAGCAGAGATTCCCAATGCTGGGGCTCTATCCCAGGACGCTGAGATCATGACCTGAGCCAAAGGCAGAGGCTTTAACCCACTGAGCCACCCAGGTGCCCCTCATTTTCAATTCTTGAAGTTAGACATTGCCACTCTCAATTCTTTGTTTTTAAAGCAAGATAGGGTGAAATACATGAATTAAATCTTTTAAAGGTAATAAACTAATTTGTTCACTTAACATTTGTGATCAGAGAGAATCCTCTCTCCAATGTGGTTCTGTAACAGATCCAAAACCTTTTTTTTAATCACCATTTTCTCTACCAGCATCTTTATGGTGCCTGGAATTTAGGACAGACCCCCCCAATATACGAATACTATGAATAAATAAATAGCAGATATAATAGGTGACGTGTACAAGAATGTTCATAATAATACTGCCCATAAGAGCAAATATTTAAAAAGAAAGAGAAACAATGTGAACAGAAAAGGAGATAAATGAACTTTATTATTCACACAATGGAATGTTATACAACATTAAGAACAAATAAGCTATCAATGCACATGACAGTATGGATAAATATTAACAATATATAAAAAATATATCTTAAAATAGTGCATATACTGTCATACCCTTTTTGTAAGGTTAAAAAAAAGGTAAGAAATAAATTTAGGGATCATATATGTACAATAAAAACCTTATACATAGGAATGTAAGGGAAAGATTAACATGGGTTTTGGAGTGATTGTTTGCTTGGATAAGTGGGAGAAGATGGTGGGGTAGGTTATTAAAGGAGTATCATATGGTTAAATAAAGATTTTTGCAAAGTTCTAGGCTTTTGTTTTAAATGGTGACTTCTAATAACCAATTAACTGAATAAATTTAAAAAAAACCTAAGTAACCATTATGAGAGAGGTTTGTGAATGAAGGATTATAGTTGATTTAATTCTGTCACCCGAGATAAATGCACACTAAATAGAAGTGACCCTTTCATTCAATCTAACACTGTCTTGAGCAGAATTTAAGCTAGACTCTAGTACCAATTTTTTTCTAGTGGATTCTAAATGGCTACAGCTAATGGTACCTCAAGTACCTGCCTGATCAGGGTGTTTTTCAATCTACCTAGTGTTGTTTCTTTGGGTTTTTGTTTCCCTATTTCTTCTTTAAAGCTATGGTTTCTTTCATTGCTGTAAAGTGATTGCATTAATGGTATCGGGCTTTCTGAGGCAGTAAATAGAGTCTGATCTCAGGTTACCTTGGTCTTGCAGACACACACTTACCTCTCTATTGCTCACTGTCCTGTTTTTCTCTGCCCTGATGTTTCCTCGTTTATCAGCACAGTTCTCTGACGTAACTCCTCATCCACCTCCCACAATCTGTGAACTCAGGAGTGCTTTTGTTCCAGTTATAATTGTGTCTAAAATAATCTGTCATCAGTTTCAGCCTCATTGAGGATCTTATTCATTGTATTACCAGTTTTGTTACCGACTAGGCTTGTGAATTTTAGGGTTAAACTTTGGTGCTAAACATGGGTTTTTGGGGGATCCAAGCCCTTAATACTTCTACAATGTTTTTCACTTCATTTTCTTCCTACTCCTTCCTGCCAACATGATATAGTGCATTTCTAGCATAGCATTAAACATTTTCTAATTTCATACCAACAAATTATTTAAAGTCTTATTTCACAAGATCTACCAAGATGAAAGCTTTTCCCTAACCAGGTTAAACTCATCAGCTCCAAAACCAAATTATAATTTTATTTCTTTGTTTGGAGTGTTCCTTTTTCTTGAATCCTTTTTACTCTGGGTAGCTGAGTATCTCCATCAATTATTCAAGAAATATTTGTCAGTTTACACCTGTGTTCAGTGCATTAATTCATTCAATGAGATATATATATATATTTTAACATTTATTTTGTTTTAGGCCCAAGAATACAACAGTTAACCAAGCACAGACCTTTTTCTCAAGAAAAATACATCCAAGGAAGAGGGATAATTAAAAAAAAGTTTATAATGTGTTGGATTTTATTAAGTGTTACAGAGAAAAATCTAACATGACAAAAAGGGAAAAAAGGAATAGTGCTGTTTTAGATAGAAAGGTCAAATTTCTTGATAAGGGTAAATTGACAGACATGAATGAAACAGAAGGTGAGCATATACATATACAAGGAGAGGAGTTTCCTGGAAAGAAAAAAAACAACAACAACAAAACAGCTGGAAAGCCCTGAGATAGGAGTGATCTTTGTACTTGAGAATAATAAGGAAGGAAATGAGGAGTGAGAGAAAAGGTTGTTCTTTGGGGAACCAGCTATTGCAGCACAAAGAGGTATGTGGTATGAGAGCTCTTTCCCACTCCACACTACTACCTAGGAAGGACAGGTGGATGTCTGCTCACTAAAAAAGGAAAGGAAGGGAGGGAGGGTGAGAGGAAAGAAAAGAAAAGGAAAGGAAGGGAAGAGAAGGGAAGGGAAAAGAAAGGAGAGAAAGAGAAGGGAAAGGAAGGGAAAGAAAAATAAAAGGAGAAAATAGTAGTTTGTTCTCATATAAAAATGGTAATTCAGATGAACCTGAAATTCTTGAGTCATAATCTTTACCTGCTATGCCTTTTAAAACCTCTTCACATTTTGCATAGCTTCTGGAACTTAGTGCTTTTATGATTTAACCTTTATCCTTTATATTACAGAATTCAACCAGGATATGTATAAATTAATATCAGCTACCACATGAGACTTTTAGCATAGGGAATATTAGTTTCTATTGTTAATTTGATAGTTGTGTCTTCTTTTCACTTCTCTTCAGAAACTTTTATTGTGTTGATATGCGTAACTTCTGCTAGATTCATCTACCACATCACTTTTTAATTTTTTATTGAGGTAAAATACACATAACATAAAATTAGCAATTGTGAAGTGAATAATTCAGTGGCATTTAGTATATTCACAGTATTGCGAAACCATCACCTCTATTTAGTTTCAAAGTATTTTCATCATCCCAAAGAAAGCCTCATACCCATAAGTAGCTATTTCCCACCCCCCATTTCCCTAGTCCCTAGCAACCACCAATCTGTTTTCTTTCTTTGTGGATTTACCTATTCCAAATATTTCATATAAAGGATATCATACAATATGTGATCTTTTGTGCCTGGTTTCTTTCACTTAGCATAATGTTCTTGAAGTTCATCCAAATTGTAACATATATTAGTACTGCATTTCTTTTTATGGCTGAATAATACTTCATTATATGTATATAACATAATATTTTTAAAAGACTTTATTTATTTATTTGACAGGCAGAGATCACAAGTAGGCAGAGAGGCAGGCAGAGAGAGAGAAAGGGAAGCAGGCTCCCCACCAAGCAGGGAGCCCGATGCGGGGTTCGATCCCAGGACTCTGAGATCATGACCTGAGCTGATGGCAGAGGCTTAACCCACTGAGCCACCTAGGCGCCCCTGTAACATAAATTTTTTTATCCACATATATCACTTGATGAACTTTTGGATTGTTTTCATCATTTGATTATTGTGAATAGTGCTTCTATGAACATTCAGATAGAAGTATTTGGAGCGCCTATATTTAATTTTGGGGGGTAGAAACCTAGGAGCTGAATTGCTGAGTCACACGATAATTTTATATTTAACTTTTTGAGAGCTGAAAAAATCTTCCTCAGTGGCTACACCATTTTATATTCCTGTCAACAATGTACAGGTGTTCCAATTTTGCCACATTCTTAGAAATACTTTAATTTCCATTTTAAAAGATCATTAGTATAGCAATCCCATTGAGTATGAGATAATATCTTGTGGTTTTGATTTGCTTTTCCCTAGGGAATAATGATGCTGAGCATCTTTTCATTTATTTATTGGCCATTTGTATATTTTTTTTAGAGAAATGTATATTGAATTCCTTTGCCATTTTAATATTAGCTTGTTTGTTTTTTTCTGGTTGAATTCTAAGTATTATTTTTATATGCTTAATGTTACACCATTATCAGATACAAAATTTGCAATTATTTTCTCCCATTCTATACATATTCTTTTTATTTTCTTGATGGTAACCCTGACATATGAAAGTTTCAATTTCGATGAAGCCTTACTTACCTATTTTTCTTTTGTTACTAGTATTTTTGATATTACATCTAGAAAATTCATTGCCAAATCCAAAGTCATGAAGATTTACTCTGTGTTTTCTTTCAGGAAATTGTAGTTTTTATGTGATCCATTTAGATTTCATATTTTTATATGTTGTGAGGTAAGGATAAGACTTTTTTTTTCTTTTTCTTTTTTTTTTTTTTTTTTTTTTGTAGATGGAGATGCAATTATCCCAGCACTATTTGTTAAGGAGACTGTTCTTTCCCTACTGAATGGTTTTGGTACCTTTGTTGAAAATCAAATGACCATAGTTGTATGATTTTATTTATGGACTCCATTTCCATTCCATTAATCCATATATGTTTATCCTCATACCAATACCAGCCTCTTTTTTTTTTTCTTTTTTTTAATGTGGCTTTTTAGTAAGTCTTTATATTAGGAAGTGGTTTGTTTTTCTTTTTCAATATAATTTTGTCTATTCAGGGGGCCTTGCGATTCCATATGAATCTGAAGATTAGCTTTTCCTTTTCTATAAAAAGGGCTATTGGAATTTTGATAGGAGTTGCATTGAGTCTATTGATTTCTTTGGGGTAGCATTGGCATCTAAACAATATAAAGTCTTCTAATCCATGAATGTGGCTTATCTTTCCATTTATTTAAGATTTGAACTTCTTTCAGCAATATTTTTCAGTTTTAAGTATACATGTATTTTGTCTTCTCAGTTAAATTTACTACTAAGTATTTTTTCTCCTTGAATGCTTTTTGTTTTAGGGAGAGAGAGAGAGAGAGAGCACGTGCATGTGAAGGAGGAGGGGCAGAGGGAGAGAGAATCTCAAGCAGACTCCTCCCTGAGCACAACATGGGGCTCAATTTCATGACCCTGAGATCAGGACCTGAGCTGTAATAAAGAGTCAGATGCTTAACTGCCTAAGCCACCAGGAGCTCCTGAATGCTACTTTAAATGAATTGCTTTTGTAATTTCCTTTTAGGATTGTTTATTGTTAATGTATAGAAACAACTGATATTTGTTGTTTCTTTTTTATTGTTGTTGATTTTGTATACTTTAACTTTGGTGGATTTGTTCATTAGCTCTAAGGGCTTTCTTCTGGATTCTTAGGGATTTTGTGTATATAGAATTGTGTCAGCCTCAAATAGAGAAAGCTTTGCTTCTTTCTTTCCAATTTGCATGCTTTTTAGTTTTCTTACCTAATTGCCTTGGCTAATATTTCTGATAAAATATTGAATAACAGTGGTAAGAAAGTACATCCTTGCCTTGTTCTTGATCTTAGGAGGAAAGTTTTAGTATTTCACCATTGACTGTGATGGTAGCTATGAGTTTTTAATAAAAGCCCCTTGTAATGTTTAAGTTACCATTTATTCACAATTTTCTGAGTGTTTTAATCATAAAAGGACATTAGACTTTGTCAAATGCTTTTTAAGGCAATAGAAATGATTATGTGAATTTTTCCTTTATTCTGTGGTATAGTATGGTATTACACTGATTAATTTGCTTATGTTGAACCACCTTTACATTCCTAGGATAAATCTATATTTATAAATGATTTGGGTCTTTAGATTTTTTTGTTTTTGTTTTGTTTGCTTTCTTCTTATGGAGGAGTCTTTGTTTGGCTTAGGTATCAGGGTACTTCTGGTCTTATGTAATGAGTCAGAAAGTGTTTCCCCTTTGATTTTTTTGGAAAAGGTTTAGAAGGAGGGGTGCCTGGGTGGCCCAGTGGGTTAAGCCTCTGCCTTCAGCTCAGGTCATGATCTCAGGGTCCTGGGATAGAGCCCCGTATCGGGCTCTCTGCTCAGCAGGGAGCCTGTTTCCCTCTCTCTGCTTACTGCTCTGCCTACTTGTGACTTCTCTCTGTGTCAAATAAATAAATTGAAAAAAAAAAAAGAAAGAAAGAAAAGGTTTAGAAGGATTAATATAAATTCCTATTTAAAAGTTTGGAAGAATTCACCAGGAAAGCCATCTGGTCCTGGGCTTTTCTCTGTTGGGAGATTTTGATTACTGTTTTAATCTCCTTACTTGAAATTGGTCTGGTGAGATTTTCTGTTTTGTCTTGGTCATATGGGGTAATTTGTGTGATCCAGGAATTTGTTTATTTCATATAGAGTATCTAATTTGTTGGTATACAATAATTCATAACATTTGCTTATAATCCTTTCTTTATAAAGTCAGTAGAAATGTCTCCACTTTTATGTCTGATTTTATTTATTTGTATCTTCGTTCTTCTGTTTTTAATCTCTATAGCTAAAGATTTTTCAATTTTGTTGATATTTTCAAAGAATCACACTGATTTCATTAATGCTCCTTGATGGTCTCTTATTTCATAATCTTCTTGTCTAATTTTTATTTCCTTCCTGTTCCTAGCTTTGGGTTTAGTTTACTTTTTTCAGTTCTTTAAGTGTAAAGTTAATGATTTGATAACTTTCTTCTTTTTTAGTGTTGGCATTAGAGCTATAAATTTCCATCTGAATAATGCCTTCACTGCATCCCATAATTTTGGTATGTTGTGTTTTTGTTTTCATTTGTTTCAAAGTATTTTAATTCTGCTTGTGATTTTTTTTTTTTTGACCTGTTGGTAGTTTAAAATGTGTTGTTTAATCTACACATATTGGTGAACTTTACAGTTTTCTTTGTTATTGATTTCCAGTTTCACTCCTTTGTGTTCAGAGAAGATACTTTGTATGATTTTAATCTTTTTAACTATAGAGACTCTTTGTTGTTGTTGTTTCATAGTATATGATCTGTCCTGGAGAATGTTTCTGCTGTTCTGAGTTGAATATTGTATAGTCTGTTAGGTCTAGTCAGTTTATAGTGTTGCTCAAGTCCTATATTTCCAATGGATCTTCTGTTTAGATTTCATTATCAAAAGTGGGGTATTGAAGTCTCTATTATTGTAGAATTATCTATCACTTCCCTGAACATTGTCAATGTTTGCTTCTTTTATTTTGGAACTGTTTTGTTTGCTACTTAAATGTTTAAAATTGTTATTTTTTATGAATTTATCCTTTTATCAACATATAGTGCACTCCTTTGTCTCCTTAACATATTAATAATAGTTGTTTTAAATTCCCAATCTAACCTCATTATCCCTATCATATATGAAACTCATTCTGATGCTTGTTCTGTCTCTTCAAACTCTTTAAACACCTCTTAGTGTGCTTCACAAATTTTATTCTTGATGGCGAGATATCATGTACTGGGTAAAGTGAAGTGCAGTAAACAAACATTTAGTAATGTTAGTAATACGAGGTAGTGTTCTTTAGTCCTATGAGTCCTTATTCATTTAGAGAAACTGTGCATGTGTACCATGAACTTCACAAGTGCTTCTCAGTTTTTTTCCCCCTGTAGGTGCGACAGAATAGCTAGAGTAGCTGGATTTGAGCATGCCCTTTCTCCAGTCACAAGTAGGCAGAGCAGTAAGCAGAGAGAGGGAAGTGATATAAAAATATCACTTTTATTTCACTCTGATAAAAGTAAATAGTTTAGGCTCTGGTGAAATACTATCTCTAGAAGGCAGTCTTTTTAAGAAAAGAATACTCAGAAATATTTTTAAATGGCTCCTTCCCTCTCCCTGCTGGAAACCCAAGGGGATTTTTCTCTAATATTCTTTGTGAGAACCTGATTGAGCTCCTAGAGTTAAAGCTCACAGAAGTGTCAGAGTCTCCTTATGACTGGGTCTCCCTGGAATTTTAAACTTAGATTTGTCCCTGTAACCCTCTAACATTTCTTCAATTACAGTTCAGGTTTTTCTACTCCAGTAACTTGTCCTTTCAGAGGTTTCTGCTCAGGGGTTTCTGCTCCAGTAAGTTTTGAAACTTTGTATTCACCTATCTCTCCAATTTTGGAGGCAGTGGTTTGCCCTGTGACTTCACTCCTCTAACAGATCTTAGAAAGATTGTTGATTTTTCAATTTATTCAGATTTTTATTTTTTTAAAGGCAGAGTGACAACTTCTAAGCACCTTATATTCTAGACCTAAAACCAGGAGTCCTCTTTTTTTTTTTAATCATAGTTTTTGACTTAAAGCCTATTTTGGCCAATATTAGTATAATTACCCAGTTTATTCTTGGTTACTATTTTCATGGATTATTATTTTCCATCCTTTCACATGCAACCCATTTTTGTCTTTTTATCTAACATGAGTCTCTTATAGACAGTATATAGTTGGATTATAGTTTTTAAATCCATTCTGCCAATTCTTGCCTTTTGTTTGAAGAGTTTTATTGTATTTACTTTTAGGGCGTTTTTTGATAAGGAAGGACACACTCCTGTCCTTTTGCTATGTATTTTCTTATAGCCTTTTTGTTCCTCCTTCCTTCCATTACTGTATTCTTACGTGTTTAAATGATTTTTTTAGTGTGCCATTTTGATTTACTTCTTATTTTTTTTAAAGATTTCATTTATTTATTTGGCAGAGAGAGATCACAAGGAGGCAGAGAGGCAGGCAGAGAGAGAGAGGGGAGGAAGCAGGCTCCCTGCTAAGCAGAGAACCCAATGCAGGACTCAGTCCCAGGACCCTGAGATCATGACCTGAGCCAAAGGCAGAGGCTTAACCCACTGAGCCCCCAAGCACCCCTGCTTCTCATTTTTAATGTATATTTTTGGATATAGTCATAGAGCAGTATTAGTTGTTATAATTGATTATTTTGGTTATTCAGTATATAGTTAGCACTTATAGTTTAGCTTTATTCACCATATTTATACTGCATGTGACTTTCTAAATATCCCAGTGTACATGAACGCTGTTGAATGTCCTAATTTCCCAAACATTCCAGCCCAGCTCTTCCTCCCAGGCATCAGACACTATTGTTTGCTACAAGTATAAATTTCTTTCCCAAGTAGTTTTGAATTGGGTGTTTGACTTACCGTGTTTTGGAAGACCATCTTCTGCTTTTCTGTCCAGGGTCATTTCTGAAACTTGAGAAGAAAAAACAAAACAAAACAAAACAAAACAACAATATACAGCTGTGTTAGCTCTCCAGGCAGCCCCCTTCAGGCAGACTTTCAGGCAGTTAGAACAAACACAATTTTTTTTTTTTTTTTTAAATAAATAAGGTCTGTTCTCTTCCCTCTGCTCCCTCAGGAAGGGAGGACCAGAGTTCACCCTGGGAGTGCCAGAAGCAGTCATCAGGACAGCCACTAAACCAGGGAGGGAGTAGGGCAAAGGCAAATAAAAATGCTATAAAGTTTCCTTAACATTTTAAGTTGCTTTTTCTAGATTCAGCATTTGCATGGTTACATTAAACCTGTGTGTGATTGTTTCTCCTGAGTTCTGATAAAGTTGATAGTGATTATTTTTTCCATGCTTCTGTGAAAGGGCAAGCCCCTTAGAATTACCTAATTTACCATTTTAGCTGATGTTCATTTTTAACACATCAGTTTTTGTTCTTCGTATTAATCTTTCTCTCTCTTTTTACCTTTTTTCTGATTTCTAAGAGAATTGCTCAAATTAAGTAACAACTTTTTAAAAAATTTTTTATTTTACTTTAAATCTTGTATTTTCTCCTTTCAGTAAGTTTTCATTCAGTGATTATCTATTTCATCTTCAAACTTTCCCACTCTCAGATTTCTCTCTTTTGCTAGATATAATAATGACTCATGGAGTCCACATGAGATCACTCCTTAGTTTTTCCCTAAAGGCTTCTCCTATGTGCCATATATAAGACCAGTCCTCGATTCTGAACAAGGTAGATTTTCCTTACTGTAATTATTCTCATTATAGTTAGTAAAGATTTTTCCAAGAGAGCATTGTTACATTTCTCTTTCAGTCTCCTTTTCTCTTTAGTTTTAAGAACTGGTTTCTTTTCCTGTGTCTTCATAACTTTCTTATTGAAAAATGGAAGATTTTGCATGAATCCAGCACCAAAAGCCAATTGATAATGAGAGTTTATATTTCCTTAGCTATTTTAATGCTACATGCAGTGTCTCTTGATTTTCCTGTTTTAGTTCAGGAATCAGTTTTTCTCTAAGATGCTAAATATAGTTTATGACAATCCTTAAGACTCCACTCTATTACTTTAATCAGTAAGCAATTAAAGACAGAGAGAGAAGAAAAGTGTGTGTGTATATCCTTATCCATCATTATTATTCTATATACCAGCAAAAATTTCTGAACTCAGAAGCATGAAGAATTATGGGAAGAGTAGAGAGAAGAAGCATTTCTAGAAGCATTGCAAGTGCTTGGGTGAATATAGGAAAAGGTAAAAAGAACTTTGATATACCCAAAAGGAAGAAGGTAGTGTTTATAGAAATATGGATATTTTGGAATCACCTGGATCCAAGAGTTATTTGTTACATTGTACTTCCTCCATGTAAAAAAATGAAAATTCCTCTTTAAAAAATAGTTAAATGAAATAATAATTTAAAAGGAATTCCACACAAAAAAGATTTGACATATCATTTTGTAAATTGTTCAAATGTTTCATAATGTTTGGAGACAGGAAATTCTTCCCGAAATTTAAGTATTGTTCTCTCATACTACTCACCCACACGCTCACACACACATTTTAAAAAATATATCACCAAGCATTTATCCTTTCTGCATGCTCTGAATCAGTGGAAGATTTGAATGTTCCTATCAGTAAGTTAAGGGAATTAATGTAAAATCCTGGGGCTATCATGACAATGTGGTAATTGTCCCTGGTGACTTTTAGATTTGTGTCAGAAAGGCACAAGATCAACTAAAATTCCAATTAAAGCAAAGTGTAATAAAGTTCTGTACAAAGGCTGACTTCATTAAATGCCAACATTAAATATGTATTTCTTTTAAGAACTCCATGAAGAGAACTTCTTTTCTTTTTTTTAATTACTGAATAAACAAGGCAGTTTTAAGCATGGAATAGATTTAACTCATTCCAAACCTGAATCCTGGGAAGAATTTCTTACTTTGCTCAGCTATTATAAGTAACAAGTCCCGTTAGCCAAGTTCTAATTTTATTTCTAATTTTATTTCTCAGGCACCTGATTTATTGTTTATAACAATGGTTCCCAACTTCGCTACACATTATTACCACCTGAGGAGATTTTATAAATCCTGATGCCAATTATATCAGAGTATCTATAAGTGGGAGCAAGTCACCTCATACCAATTATATCAGAGTATCTATAAGTGGGAGCAAGTCATCAGAAATAGTTAAAGATTCCCAGGTGAATATAATGTACAGCAAAGTTTGAGAACCGCTGTTTTAGAATTCTCGTACATTTGTGTAGATAGCAATCACCTCACATATTATCATTAGATTTCTCCTTCCTTCTTTCAAAGAGGTCTGATTCAGTGGGTCTGGTGTGGGGCACTCAAGGTGACTTGGATGCAAGTGATCCAAGAACACAGTGTAGAAATACTAGCATGGAACAAAGAGATATTCAGACGTCTACTAGATTTTTCAGCTGTTTCTCATTGTTCACCATCGTGTTAAATGCAGAAATAGCATGGTGTTAAATGCAGAAATGGCGAGTGATGGGAAAAGAAAGTTAAAAGACAATCACTACATTTAATCTTATATGTATAATAAGTACTCAAAAATTATACTGCATTGAACTAGTTGGAGGAAAAGGAGCTTTTAAAAAAATATAGAAAGATTAGGTTTAGTATTATTTAGTTGTACTGTTAGAGAAGATAAAGACAGAGGGGCAGGGTCATTTTATTCTCTGATCTGTGTAGGTCCCCTTTCCTCAGGTACTTTTCTAAATCTGAACTACTTGTCTCACCAAAGAATGGTAAATTGGAGAAAATCCCTTATTAAATGTTGTTAAAAAAATGTTGTTATAATCCAGATAATCTTTGGCTCTGAGGGATGTTGACAATCCAGATGAAGCCAGTGAGAAAAGCAATACTTAATTTGGAGGACAATTAGCATCAAAGGTGTGTGGCAAAGGGAATCTTGTCGAAGCCAAGACAGGTTCTAGGCAATAAAAATCTCCCCCAAAATAGTGATCACTGAAGTGTGATGTGAGGCAGGGTCAGTTGTATCTTTGGAGTAGTCATTCCAGTCATGAATGACATGGTAGAAACAGAAGTTAAGCTCTTATTTTGCTATCAAGACTTAGATAAGGGGCGCCTGGGTGGCTCAGTCATTAAGTGTGTCTCAGCTCAAGTCATGATCCCAGCATCCTGGAATCCAGTCCCATATCGGGCTCCCTGCTCAGTGGGGAACCTGCTTCTCTCTCCAGCTCCCCTCTACTTGTGTTCCCTCTTTCACTATCTCTCTCTGTCATAAATAAATAAAAAATCTTAAAAAAAAAAAAAGACTTAGATAAGGAATTGAAGCTCCAACCAAATAAACTGAAATTCACAGCAGTACTTCTTTCCCAGAAGAAAAGAGTATTAGAGATAGAAGCACACATTAGGAAAGCATGGAGGGGTTGTAAGAAGGTCATGACTTTATGGGGATGCAGATGTCAAAGATTAATTCCAGATATTCCCCAAACAAATGATCTAACAAACAAAACAATTATTTATGACAAGCTTAATTCAAAATACCATTGGGGCCTTTGAGCTAAATCTCTGGATTTAGTTTCAACACCTGTTTCAGGAAAAGTATTGAAAGAAACAAACTCTAAGATTTCCTCCTGCTATGAATAATTCTGCGTATATTCCTCCAAATTCTATTTTTAACAAGAGAAGAGACTCCAAGGGAAATCATTTGTAGGGAAATAATTGAGATAGAAAGAAGTTTATAAATAGAAAATGATGGTTTTGAGCATCTATAGTGATTCTTTATCACTTTGTATTTCGGGAAAGGATGAAGGTGAGGGTTTTATTTAGTTTTGAATGTATAATTCTTCACAAGGTAAATTCAAAATTTATTAAAGGGTCTGACTCCCCACCCCCCTTTTTGGGGAGGTATGACTGCTGCCTTCATGCCTCATCTTCTTTTTCCCTTTTCATATCTTCATAGGACAAGGAGAAAGTTTGCTTCCCTCCTTCCGTGCCTGCGGGAAATTCAAACCTGACAAAATCCCAGCGCATGCACTTGCACTAGCTACTACAAAAACCCAGTCCACTCCCTCTGCCTTGCTCAAGTCGGCTAGAACCTGTTGGTGTCTCCGTGTTCTCTCCAGCAGTTCCTTCTGTAAGTAAAAAAATCTTTTCATAACCTCTTGGTGGGTAGTGTCATCCGACTCAGCATACAAACAAAATTTAGGGTGGGACTATATCTTTTTCTCATGGGATGTCCAAAATTTTGGTGCCGTGAGCAGGATGTCTGTCTAATGACCATTCCAAGCAGGGATCTTTCTTTTGCTTTGGTTTGCTAAGTGGCTCTACTGCTGGCAGATGAGCAGTAATTTTGAACTGCTGCTTGCTAGCTATCATGCTCTTTGATCTGTGTTACTGTCTGCTGGTAGGTTTGTGCTTTGAGCTAGGCTGCTTTGTGCTGCATTGACTGAGTTCTACAGAGCCTCTGCTATCTAGTACTATAGGATTGAAGCTCTCCTTAAAGTGTCCCTGAGTTGTGTGTCTCAACTGTATGATTGTATATGTTGATTCCACCATAAGCAGTGAGAGATGCTAGGCTCAGGAGAATGACTTTCACTCTATGACCCTTAGTTGTATGTCTCAGCCCAGCATTGGCCTCTGTTGGACAGAGGACTCAGGGGAAGGACTCCTATCCTGTACCCTATGCAGACTCACTTACATGGAGGAAAAGTTATTACTATGTAGCATGCTGAAATCTATGCTCCTGAAGGCAGATGTCTCACTAGGACTCTACAAAATGTGTTTGCTGCTTCAGCTGCTGCTGTTGCCTGTGCTTCTAATGCAAAGATAAATCCTGATCCGTAGAGTTCTAGGGAAAAATATGTATGGTATGGATCGGCAGAGCCAAGGGCTTAATTGTCCATTGTGTTGAGGTGGCCTCTAACTCTGTTGATACTGATTTGAGACTCTGTGGAAGAATAAACTTATGAATATGATCAGAGTAGAAAGGATCCCCCAAAATATATACACTAACCACACACACACACACACACACACACACACACACACACATACACACAAGGAGGAAGGAAGGAAAGAAGTGAGGAAGGAAAGATGGATACAGGGCAAGAAGAAAAGCTGAACCAAATGCTCACAGTTGACCCAACTGGAAATCCAGAATTGACCAAAAGAATTTATACAGCAAAAAGTTAAAAGAGTGATGATTGGCTTTTATTCCTCCACATCACAGATCTTGAATTAACTTTAACACCTCCTAAAATGTAACAACTGGCAAACTTCATGGCCTTAATTGATAGTGGAGCTCGAATTAGAGTTATACTTGGGTATCCCACTAAATTTAAATGAAGTATCTTAGGGGAATTACTAAATATAAAATAAAGGACAGATACTTATGCTACACCTTAAGTGTCAGAATGATGGCTTTGCCTAAATTTCCCATGGCCATAGAGCCTAGTACCCTAAAATACTGCAAAATAAGCATGGTTGCTCTGACCTAATGAGTAATAAAGTATATTTTAATTTAAAATTAAATGAAGTCTTTGGAACTTACACATGAGCTTGACAAGATGGGAGACCAGTACCCCTTCCTCAAAAAAAATAGCTAAAATGGCTCAATGTAAATTAAAACTGACTTTCAAGACTGAAACCCATTTATATGAGTACTATTTAGTGAAGGGATGATTTATCCCCACTGCTTTTCCATTTAACTGCCAATTTGGCCTGTTCTTAAATTTAAAAGAATGGGTGGTGTATTGTTGTAACCATGCACCTGAGTGGCTCATATGGTTATGCATTTGCCTTTGGCTCTTGTCTTGATCCCAGGCTCCTGGGACCTAGTCCCACATCAGGCTCCCTACTCAGCAGGGAGCCTGATTCCCCCTCTCCTCCTTGCTCTTGCTCTATGTCACTATCTCTGTTCTTTCTCTCAAATAAATAAATAAAATCTTTAAAGGATTATTGCAACCTTAATGCTTCATCCAAAGAGCAATGGATAAATGTTTTCCTATTGTAAATTTGGCTAAATGTTCTGTTCAATGCCCCTTTCAACAGTTTCTCAGGCAGTTTGCCTTTTAGTGTGACACGGTACACCTTCCCCTGAGGTACCAGTGGCTTTGCCATCATATATGGTATATTTGGACAAGATCTTAACCACATCCAACTTTTTTTAGGAGCCCAAGTGTGCCATCACACTGACAATAGCCTCCTCTGAGGAAATCCATTTGACACACTCATTCTGAACATAGAAATCTTCAGTAAGGAGCTCCTGAAAAAGGTGAAAAGCTGTTGGCTCACACATAGTGCAAAGTCCTGCCATATCAGCTTAATTTTGGAAAATTATGTGGTAAACCAAGGGCCACTCAATTCTTGATTATGTTAAGGAACAATTATCAACTCTTTCAGCTTCCATGACATTAAAACAAGCCCAACATTTAAAAAACTTTTTCAGATTGTAAGTAAAATTTGAAAATTTAAAAATGGATTTTACAACTCTGTTGAGGATGGTTTGTTTTGCAAATTGTACTGCCTTGAAGGGGGCCTTTCCAACAGAGGGCTCTACTATCTGTCCAAATTGCAATGAAACATGCACTCCCATCAGAACCTCCTATAAACTCTTTCACTTTAGAAGGCTTTGCAATTTCTTTTTGAATTTGCAAAGCCTTCTAAAGTGAAAGAGTTTATTTCTTTTTGTGTGCCCTAGAGTCTCTAAATGAACCATAGTGGCCATACATTGCCCATAGGCTTCTAATACAAGAGTCTTCCCACTTCAACCCCATACTATATGCCATTAGAGTAGTTGTAGCTAACTGTGTACTGGTCTTTCCTGGAATTAGAGTCTCTCAGTCCCTGAGCCTCTGACCCTCTGTAAAGACTCAATAGTCCCAATCCAATTTCATGAATATCCTTTCATTTCAGGACTGATTTGTGATACCTCCCATATTGGATGCTATATTTTCATATATCTAGACCTATGTTTGGACTTTGTTTTTCTATTGAATTCTATTGAGAGTCTATTTATTCATGACAGATGCCACCCAGATGTTACCGAAGCATTGTAACATACTTGTTGCTTAATACTTAATAGGGTTAGTCCACATTCTATTTCTGACTCCCAGTTAATACTAGGAGTTATCCTAGCCCCAAGTCTCTTCCCTTCTTAGGGGAACCGTTTCTCCACTGCCATGTGATGATCTCTATACTGAGTCTCTAGGATGATTCTGTCGAGGATTAAACTCCCATCACCATACATACTTGACAGTCACCACTTATATTAGTAAGTGTCTACTTGTGCCATCTTACTGGTATGCCTGGTAGACAACAACAATTGCTAAGGACATGTTACCACAGTATCTTCAGATGGTGTACATAATCTGTTTTACTTAATTTCTTTTAACTTCCTGTTGTTGGATGTTTTTACCAACACAGACTTTATCTGTAACTGCTTCTCATGTTCAGTTCCCAATGTTTCCCATCTAGCACAATTCAGAGACAACGAAGCCATTACTATCAACCTATTCCTTCAGGTTTATATTGGGGCACTTGGTACTGTGATTTAAGTTGTGTAAAACTCTCATATCCTATTACCTAGAAGGGACATTCAAACAAATTATATATACACATACATATATGAAAAATAATACTTTAAGAATCTGAAAAGAATTTCAGAACAACTTCTTTGAAGACTTTTTTATTTCTTAAGACTCTTAATGGGAATTAAAATGTTTATATTTTACAATAAAGTTGCATGGTTTTATTTTTTTAATTGCATTTTATCTCATATTCAAGTTTTGGCTGAGCTTCAAAGTTTACTAATTTGTAGTTAGTGTCCTAATTATTAGTGCACTGTGCTGAGCCTCTCCAGAATGAAGCCAATTCTCTACATTTAGTCAGGTTCCTTTGCAAGGTAAATATGTCAGGTGTATGAGTGAGAAAAGCCCTAAATATTTTTTTAATTGAAGCCAAGTAATCTCAACAGCTGTTTTTTATTTGTTTGTTTTTAATTAGATCAAGGAAATAAAATTCCATTTGTTCAAAGTTAGTCTTAATTGTACTTTCTCAAATTTTTCTCTGATTTTATTTTCCTACAGTTAAGTAGTTTGTGATAATACACAGTGGTACTGCTGGCTTTTATCTGTTGCCTACAGTTTAATTTTATACATGACTTTTACATTAAGGGATTTGAATTTAGTTTTATGGGTATTTATTTTTGCTGCTGTTTTCACTGACTGAAAAATCTCCCCACATTTATTGTTTAAGGTAACATATGGCAATACTTAGTTTAATATGATGGAGCTCCTCTTAAAATGAATCACTCTTCCCTTCCGTACATGTTTTGCCAAACAATAGGCTGGAGTGAATAGCAGCTAACATCATTGGATGCAGGTGGGAGCTCTCTGGCAGACGGATCATAGATGTCCCATTCTCCTGGGCACCTACGGAGAAATGCTCTTGGTTGGGAAGGCAGCTCAATATATCCATAGTGCTGCAGTTTCAGAAGAGGTTTCCATATACGCACTGACTATTCTGCCCTCATTCCTGGTCTAATACTACATGACATTGGTTGAGGTACAACAGAGCCCATTAAAAAATATTCACCAATACACATCCCATGCTCCTCCATCCCAACAGACAACATAAACACTGCTTTTCAGGGAATTCTCTGAAATAATAACTATATATCTGTTTATTAACATACTTAATTTCTTTTTGGTCCTCTGTCATCATATCTTATATTCAATGCAGTTACTTCAATACAATGAGGACCTGAAGATACTAGGATAATTGGTAAGATCACAAGTTCTACAGTGAGGTGGAAATGGCTCCCATCTGAGCCATAGCACTTAAAATCCATGTGACTTTGAACAAATTACTTAAACCTTCTGAAGTCTAATATCGTCATCCATAAAATAGGAATATAGTGCAATCCTACTTGTGTTAAGAAGATTATATATGAGTGGTTTTAAAAATTACCATCTCAGCAGAATACTTTCTAAAAATGAAATTATGCAGAAGCCTAACATGAAAAAACAGACTTAGACAAGTGAGTATTTTAGCAAAACTTTGATGTTGTTGAATCATCTATTACCATCTTTAAGAAAGACAACAGAGGGTAAATTTCTGGGGAAGTTGTGGAAATTTCTAGATGAGCCAAACTCTATTCACTGAAAACACTTGATGAATGCCACACGTTGTGTTTGACATTGTAGTGTGTGCACACTGTGGACTAGGGGCACAGTGGTGAATAGAGCAGAAAAAAATAATCTTCACAGGGATTTTATACTTTAGTAGGGCAAATGACAATTGACAGATAAATGTATTTATGATACCTATCTGGGAGTAGGTGTGGGTAGACATGTGGGAGTAGATGTGCTAAGAATGAAGAGATTCATTTCTGAAAGGAAGATAAGTTAAGGCGTCAGGAGATAACATTGGACCAGAAGCATCCTTAATGAGAGGGAATTAGGTTTCTATGAGGAAAATGAACACTGTCAATATTTGGAGAAAGAATATCCAAAGTAAATGGACAACAACTCACATGTGCTGAGGCAGAATCATTGTTGACCCATTTAAGGAAAAGCAAGGACCCTGATGAGGCAGGAGAGAATGAAACCAGTGAGAAGTGATAGGAAGTGCAATCACAGTTAAAGGTCATTCCAGATAGGGTCTTTATGAGTTACCAGTAAGGGATTAGGACTTTAAGCTGAATGAGATGAAACCGCATTAAGGGAATCGAGAAGAGGTATGATCAGACTCATGTTTTTGGAAGATGAATGGTCTGAGAAGAGTCTGCAGAATATGAAATAGAAGATGTCCTGGAGACAGGAATTGATTTGGACCAGTGCAGTTGCAATGGAGAGCTGTGGAGTGACATGATTTGAGACTTACTTTGAAGGAAGAACCAACAGATTTTAAGGTGGATTGGATATGAGCTCCAGAATTTGGAGGCTGTAGGAAAAACTGAGCAATAGTGGGAGAACAGTCAGAGCTCTTTTTCTCCAGGGTTACTGCAAGGGAAGTTTAGGAAAAAAGAACATTTAGAGATTCTTCTACATGTTGCCCCGTGGTACCAATAGGGAAATTGGTCACTGGAGAAAAATTAATATTAAGGCATCAATCTCCATGTGGCTATGATTATGTATGCCTTGATGAGGAGGTGTGGAGACAGGAAAAGAGATATTAAGGCCGGTTGCCATCATTTGTTTCGCTTCACTTCAGTATAGTGGGCATGTCCAGAAATTTTGTGTTTAGAGTTTGTGGACTTGTTGGATGTGACGACAAAGGGCTTTTTCAAAAAATGGTTTTGAATACATATTTCATAATTAATAAAAACAGCACAGGCTTCTAAGAAGTGTATGGGACAACTGAAATGTTATGAGGCATGGTTTCCTCAGTGCGTTCTAGACCATCTGTCCTCACTTTGTATCACCCCGAACATCGCCACCAGAGTTATTTGCCCCAAACAGAAATCCTGTATTAAACCTCTTGTGGGAAAACCACTGACAGATTAATGAGTACAACCACCACAGAAAACATTTTGGAAAACACCTCCTAAAATGAATTTTTCACATATCCTGTGATCCAGTGTTATATATTCTAGAAAAATGTTTACTTATTCAGAAGACAGGTACACAAATGTTTTCAGAACCTCTGATCACAATAGCAAAAACATGAAGTCCCATAAATACCTGTTAGTGTGAGAGTGGATGAAAAACTATGGCGTGTCAAACAATATAATATTTTCTCACAGTCAAAACCAATCAACTACAGCAGCATGCAGTGATAAAGACTTCGGTAGTACAGTGTTAAGGGACAAAAGTAAATCCCCAAATAACCCATAAGTATGATACCTTTTTTCTAAAGTTAAAAACCGTTAAGTAAGCTTCTGAATACTGAAGTGAGAATATAATTTAAAATAAAGTCAAATTTTAAAACAAGACAGTGATGAACACAAGATTTAAGATGTGAGCTCTGTGAGTATAGGGAGGCAGGGGATGGTATGTTGGTAGAAGGGATGTGATTCAGTGCAAGTGACTGTTAAGGTCCTAGCTGTTTTGGGGGGTTGTAGATCCATGGATAATTATACAAATTTTAAATATCTAAGTATATATATCTTAAAAACTCAAAGGGTGGAGTTTACTCATGGGCCAAAGCATAGAGCAAGTCATAGATCAAAGATTATGATTTACTGAAGTCAGTTCAAGGTCCTTTATAGAAAACAAATGACTAACCTTCTTCATAGCAGCAGAATTCAAACATTTACTTATACAGGCCTATTTCTGAAATAAATAAAAATTTATTTCAATATTTCAAAAAATTTTTTTTTAAATTTTTTGAAATACTGTTACCACGCCCACTCAAAATTCATACATGTGATGCTTTAAAACTTATATACATACTTTTAAACAGACTGATTTATAACTTTTAAATAATTTATATTGTATATTAAAATTCTCATTTATGTGCTATAGAATTATCCCACTTTAGTTCTTTATTATGCATACCCAAAATAGATACTTAAAATAATTAAAATAAATACATTGCTCTTAATATTAAAATGTGTTAATAATAGAACATATGTTATATAAATACATATGTATACAGGGAAAACTATATTAAAAATGATTTATTATTTTTGAAAAATTGCATCTGATTTGTTAAATCAATTCAAATTGAACATATGGTTCTAGGCCCAAGATATCGTGATACTTGATCTTAATGGCTACATATCTGAAAATCTACTTCATGATGATAATGAAGAATCTGAAGGGAAAATTTGTTGACTGCTTCATGTTATGAACCACATTTTGCAATCTTGTCCACCAACTAGGCAAAGGCTTGTTAATGCTGTTGAAATTTAGTATGCAAACTTCTCTTGTTATACTGAATTGTTCTTGAAAAAAAAAATTGAAAGCATCCATCTCTTATTTTGACACAGGTTGCAAATTCTACTCCCAAGTTCTTTGAGAGGGCAAGTTTGAAAATATTTATAATTCGTGTGTGTGTGTGTGTGTGTGTGTGTGTGTGTGTGCGTAGTTTTCAGAGACAAAAATCACATGACAGGAGAAATATTTCAAATCATTTTAATCTTTTTCATGTTGAAAACATTCGTTTTGCTTATAATTTTATAACATCTTCAAACCATATATTTTGACTTTTCTTTAAAAACTGCAGATAGATATTAAAAATACCTATCACATCAAAGTACAGCAAAGTTGGTATACTTCTTTTTTAAAATATGTAACTTACTAAGCTCAGCAACTCTATAGAACTTTGTCCCAAGGTATCTGTAAACTCATGTGTGGAATAAAGGGTTTTTTAAGTCAAGTGCTGTGCTTTGCTGCTAAAGGGCCTACAGGACCACCTGTAAGATGTCTCCGTTGAGTTTGTTAAGACTTGTTTATCTGATCCCAGCCTCCTTTCGAAGCCATACTTGGAGCATTTCCTGACTTCTAGATGTACCATGTATCTAAATTTCCCCACCTTCCACTTATTTTTCTGAAAATGGTAAACTCTTCATAGCTCCCTTTCTCTAGAAAACCCTCACTGATTCACCAACATTCAGAATACATGACACCACTTCTTTTAAATCTTTCTTCAAGTTCCTATGCAGACGCAATCTTTCCTGGTGGTCTGTGTATTCACAGTTACTGACTAATCTCTAAGAGAGTACATATCACAATATATTATAGTTATCAGTCCATATGGCTGCTTCCCCTGCCAGACAGTGATCAACCCAGAGGAACTAAAACTTTCTAAAACATGAACCAATTTTTTTTAAACTCCATATTTCCTCTACAGCATCTGGCATATACAAAGAATTCAATAAATCCTTGTTAAATGATGAATGAATGATTCAATGACTATACAAGTGTTTAAATAAATCAGTGAATGGTAAAATGAAATGAAAAGAAGGAACATTGAATTCCAGGGACAACCCTGATACAATAATATAATTTTAGCAAGTTTGGGCACAGATGTATTGGATCGTGAAAATGGTACCAATATATGCTTTACAATAATCCCTAGGTTTTTTCAATAAACAAGCAAAATGAGTTGTTATTTCAACTTCTTATAAGTACATGTGGAGTAGACTCATCCTGTGATTGACCCTGAGAAATGAAAAACTAAATGGTGATGGAAAAATTAGTGCTGGGTTCAGTAAGGATATAATACACATATAACAAGGATATTGGTATCCAGGAGCTATTATTCCTATAGGAAACACCCAGTTAGCAACAGTTAAGTCAAAACATGCCTGACACATGCCCCAAGAAAGCTAAAAGAGGAATTAGGAGTAACTATATTCTGATTTTTTACAAAAGATTTTATTTATTTATTTGACAGAGAGAGAGAGAGGGAGAGAGAGCATGCACCAGCAGAGGAAGCAGCAGAGGGAGGGGGAGTCTATCCCAGAATCCTGGAATCATGACCCAAGCCTAAGGCAGCCCCATCTCTGACTGAGCCACCCAGGTGCCCTGCCTTCTGAATTTTTTATGACAGAATTTTTAAAAGGCCTTCATAAATTTAATAACACCATCAATTGGCGGGGGGACCGTTCAGAGTGTTACAGGGAAAAATTTCAACAGGTCAGTGGAAAGAACGATCACTTCTCAAAGGTTCTAGAGGGTAAGTGGATAGCAGTTGAGCTGGGCCTGGAAATATGATTCTACACCCTGTAGCCACACACATAAAGCATTAGAGTTGTGAAGTTGCCTCTGTGACAAAACATAATGGATGGCAAGGAAGCTTTCATTTGGCCATATGGCCAACATCAGTGCTTGGGAAGGCCTTACCTCATGCCACCATTTAAGATCCCTCTGAAAATTAAAAGTCCTAAAGGCCCACACTGTTGCTTTACTGAGAATAATTTAAGGTATTGACTCATCTTCAGAAATGATGGGTGATGTTGTGTGTCCAGCCATGACATCTTTTTCTAATTTGATGTATTAAGTAATGATACATCCAGCCTCATTAAATGATCACTTTAATTATGACAATGGATAACTATGATCATTAAACCAATGACATCTGTCACCATCAGCCACATGAGTAATGAATGAGTTACAAGATCAAATTTATATCACCTTCATAATGTCTGATGATTGAGAGTGAGCAGGGACATAGCAGGGTTAAGAATATATCTCGGAAGCCATAAAGATAAAACACAAGATAGTGGTTGTTCCAATTCTCCATAAGATTAATGGAACAAGGTAATTCAGCTCCCAAGGTGGATTCAGTGAGGAGAATATTCATGAACCATCCAAATCAACAGATTCAACAATTATTTTGTTTTCTCCACCAGCAGTTTAGACCAAGTGAAAAATCAGAATGTGACATTAGCTGTCTGAATATTAAAACTTGTTTTGTATAACCTGTCACTCCTCATTGTCTTTTTAGATGTCTCCATTCAACTGCTCTCTGTAAAAGCAAGTGGTATGTGGTACCCACCTCTTCCTCTTAGGGCCTGACCTTCCAGACTGCCTTACTGTTGTCCAGTATCACAACTAAACTCCCCTGCCCTGTGTCTCCTGATGGGGCCTGTCTTTTTTTCAGGTTGTCAAGAACTAATTTGTGGTAATAGTGCAATATATTTTTCACATTTTGACAAAACTGATTGGGAACAGTGAACATACTGTCATAGATCCAATTATCTTTGAATTTTGAGCTGAACTAGCAAAATGGTGCTCAACAGAAATAAATATAAAGTTCTAAGTTCATATAACAAACACCAAAAGAAATGATAGGTGTTCTACTCCAGGAATCCCTTTCTGTTTTGACTAGTGGGCAGCTCAGAATAACCTGTATGGTCAGTTCCCCGATATCATTATTAAATTATTCCCCTGGATATTTTTGTTTTGTTTTGTATTATTTTAAGTTTTATATCTTAACTTCAAATACAATTCTAATTTTTTTCTTCATTTTATAATTCCACATGTTTTGCTATAATTGTCCTCAATGTTTTACAACTGGGTGGAATGCAATTGAATATTAATAATAAAATACAGAACTGGAATAACTTCGGTCAGCAACCATGCCGATGTAAAGATCAAAGAGCTAGGTGTTGTTAGTAATTTAAAATGAATCTAAGTATGTCTAACTCTTTAAAAAAAATAAATAAGTTTAAAAGACAGTCAGATATATAAATCAGAAGTAATGCTTTCACCATACTCTGTACTAATCAGACCATATTTGGAGTATTGAGTTTGAATCTAAAAACCATGTAATAAGAAATCTGTTTATTATTGGTGATAAATTCCTTCCACCAGAGTAGTGTTATAAGGGAAAATGCTACCTTGAAAGGCCTTGAAGTCATCATGGAACTTCTCCACATAAAACCCCCAGGGGGTCCTCCATATAAAGTAAGTGAGGTTCAGAATGCACTGAGGAAAATCCATTAATTCATCAGTATACAATACAGATTCATCCACCTATATCTGTCTAATATGCTCCTTCATGTATCAGCTTTCTTCTTGCTGTTTTCGAACTTGTCAGATGTGATGGGGTTAATAATGTTTATAAAACATTCCAAAAATTTTAAACACAAACACATGCATGCTGTAAATGGGAAAGAATTGATCAACTTTATTCTGGAGAAAGCCATGGTAAACGCCTCTGGACATTGAAAGCTTGTGAGTAGCAGGTTTGGTTTTGCGGGTTTTATTTATTTTTGAATAGAGGAGAGGTTTGGAGTAGGTGAATGGATGGACCAAATGTCTCTGATTTTGCCCAGATTAAACTTCAGAGTGTGATGGGTTACCTTGGCTTTTCACAAACCAGTAACTCAACATTTTTTTTCTATTATCCTTAAAATATGATTTAAATTCTTCTATCCAGTAATCAAAATCCTTTAAGATCTGGCCTTAAATTACTCTATTGTACATTCTTACCCAATAAAAAACCGAGATAAGAAGAGGCATCTATCCCTTCAATCGTAGAAATATTAAACAATATAGCATAAAGAGAGGACATAGTTATTGAGAAGCAGCTATCACCGACATCATCTTCTTCATTATTTTCATCTTCAGGTGTTTGGTTATTTCACAGTTTTTATTGGTCTCCTTCCTTAGAGCACACACAATTCTAGGTACTGGAGAGAGAGAGAATCAATCTACTCATTCTGAATAAAGACCCATAATATTAATATATTTATAATAGAGAATTTTAATGTTTTGCTACTCTTCACATTTAAGAGGATGTGAGTTGTGAGAAAACCATTGATATTAATCATTACAACAAAAGAAAACAAAACACAAACCTCTACGTTGGTCAGTGTTCTGAGGCCAATGTCAGTATAACCTCCCACACCTTCCTCTTCCTTCTCTGATCTTAAGCAGTCCTCAGTCCTTGAGAGAGAGAATCACAGAGTGACTAGGATCTTATAGTCTGGAGCCTAATGACCTACATTTGCATCCTAGTTTTGTCACTGACTAGCAGTGTCACCTGGGGCAAGTTACATTCTGTCTCTGTACCTTAGTTTCCTCTACTGTAAAATTGGGATTATAATAATTATAATAATAGTTATAATAATTATTATAATAATGCATCTACCTTATGTGGCTGTTGTGAGGATTAATGAGGTAAAATCCTTAGAATAGGTCTTGAGACTTAGAGTGTAATAGGATGATGCTGATGATTATGGTGATGATGATGATGATTATGGTGGTGGTAAAGTGAAAATTTACCTTCAAAATGGTTACCTGCTAGATGTCCATCATAAATAAAAATCTAATTACATTTACTAGGTTGAGATTACAGAGACAAAATAATAGCCTTAGACATTTATGGAAAGATTAAAATAAGAATCTCAAAAACAAATGTATCTCAGGTGAGCCTTTAATTAAAAATAAATTGCTAAAAACTCTTCTGCCTTTTCCAAATCCCAAAAAGTCAACTAATGAAAGTATATTAGATACCTATTTCTGTGTAAGAAATTAACCCAAAATTTAGCATCTTAGAAAAAAATATGTTTATTATCTCATATTTCCTGTGGGTCAGGAATGTGAGTATGGCTTAACTGTGTCCTCTAGCTCAGAGTGTCCCACAGTGCTGCAATCAAGTTGCTAGCCAGGGACACAGCTGTCCCAAGGTTCAACTGAAGCAGGATTTGCTTCAGAGCTCACTTAGTGGTTGTTAGCAGAACTTAGTTCTCTCAAAGCTGTAGGACTGTGAGCCTTAGCTCTTCACTGGTTGTTGACTGGAGATCAGGGACCTCTCTATTAGACCCCTCATAACATGGAACCAAATTCCATCAGAGCAAGCAGAGAGCAAGTAAGGATGAGCAATAGAAGCTTGAATCTGTCATAACCTAATTTTAGAATTGACATTCTTCCACTTTGGCCAAATTCTGTTGATTAGAAGTGAGTCACTACGTCCAGCCTGCACTCAAACAGAGGGGATTATACTGTGGTAAGAATAGTGGAGGGGGATCACTGGGGACCATGTTAGAAACTGCCTACCACAGCCATATATAAAAGATAATTAGCTCATATGTTGCCTACTATAGAAGGCTTAATATTCTATGCATACTAATATAAGCTGGTCTAGTTGGCCAGGTAACTATCTTACAGTTGCTCTAGTTAGGAAGGATGGTGAATATAAAATGTCTGTTGTATATTTTTGTTTTTTTATATTTTGAGAAAGGTAGGGAAAAGGGATATTTCCAGGTTGGACTCAGCTTAGAAATGCTTTCTTTTCCCACTAAAAGCCAGAGGACAACATAATATTCTTCCCGCTGCTATATAATAGATCAAACAAAAGAGAGGGAGAGAAGGAGGGAGAGGGAATGAGAACTGATGGGTCATACTGATGGAAGAAGACCCCTCCAGGGTGATACATGGTTGTAGCCAGAAAGCTTCAGAACCTGACAAAAGAATATCCAAGCATCACTCAGACCTCTAAATCAGTTAGGGTCTCTAATAGCAGTCATAAGAACAATAAGTAAAACACATGGAACATTTACTTTATGACAGACATTGTTTCCTTTTTTTTTAAATTTGTAATTACTTTTCTTTACAATTTTCCTAAGTGAGTTCCATTATCCTTCTCTTTTTGCAGATGAGGAAACTAAAGCATAAATAGGTAAACAACTTGCCCAAGATCCTACGGCTTATTAATAGCAAAGCTAGTATTTGAACAAAGACATCAGACTCCAGATCTGGTATGCCGAACCACTGGTGATGATACTCTACTTAAAATGTGTTAGACCAGTCATTATTCCTTCCCATGTGCCCACAACAAGCACAGCATAGGGCAGAGGTAAAATTGATGGCCATGAACAAGAAAGAACATTCAAAGAAGCCAAAGAAGAGAGCCATTTTCTTTAGCTGTACTTGGTTATAGTTTCACCAATTGCCCATGAAGATGAACACTGTTCAGCTGAGTAGTTTGTTGGTATTATGTAGTTATAATCAATTTAAATACATAGTTTATCATTCTTATTCTATGGGGTGAGTTCAGTTACTCTCAAGTAATTTTTTCATTGACAGCATAAAAGCTCTTATTAGCGAAATTTTATCTGGTATTGCAACAGATGAATAGACAAATCTTGACCATAAAATATGTTGTTTGTAGTGAGCAAAACTCATAATCTGTAACTCACACACAGTGATATCATAAAAAGGCTTATTCTTGCCTTGTGTAAACATTATATTTCTCCTTCTCTCTCCCTCACTTCCTCATTCTCTCTCTTACACTTTCTCTCTTTCTCTCTCTCTCTCTCTCTCTCTCTCTCTCTCTCACACACACACACACACACATACACATTCTTGTCATCTGTCGGGGGGTGACAAAGGGAATAAGAGAATTTTGCAAAGTCAAATTATCCCCCAAAAGTGCATTGAATTTCAACTATATTATTCCAAAATTTATTGAGCATTCGGTATATCCTGGAAGTATTTTCTTGATATCCTAGCTCCAACACTGCCTTATTTTCACCAGTGAAGGCACTATAGCTCTGATGCTTGTAGGAGTTGATCAGGTTTGAAAAGAGATGGTGGCCATGACATGCTCATGTCCATACAAGGTATAAAATACACCAAGTGATTTTGAGAAAGAAAATAACTGAAAAGCAGATTGCTAAGCATGTAGAAGAGGGTGAGGGCAGGAGAGAATAGAAGGACTAAGTCACCTCAACCAGCTGCTTCCCTTCCTGCTTCCTCTGTTTCCCTTCCTTCCTCCTATAAAAGATTACTTGTTCCTTGGGGAGTTTCAATTAAACAGGCACATGAATACATTAACCTTTTCTGTTTGCAGTGCATCCATCTGAACAGCCTTGGCATGCCTTTAAATTACAGGGCTAGGCTCTAAAGGAAGCTACCATGATATCCAACAAATCTTGGGTAAAATTTGTCCAGATAAGGCTTGAAGAGCCAATACTATGGTGAATAAATGGAACGCCTTATTTTAAAAAGGATCTTTTATAAGTTCAGTTTTTAGTTGGAAGAAAAGTGCCAGAACCATATGTTTATTTGATGAAATTTTCACTAAAATAAGATTATACTAAACAGCCTGTATCCATATTTCAACTACAATACACATGGGTGAAGGTTTCCTTATTCACACAGTGGCTTCACTTGTATTATCTCATTGCCTCCTCGCAACAACCTGAGAAATAGGGAGGAGAAATGAAGGGAAAAGAAAGTATTGTTAGTTGAGATATATATCAGGCATCACGTTAGGGGCAGGTTTTTTTTTTTGTTTGTTTTGTTTTTTGTTTTTTGTTTTTTTTTGCTTTTTGTTTTAAGTAGGTTTTACACCCAGTGTGGAACCCATCATGGGGCTTCAATGCATGACCCTGAGATCAAGACCTGAGCTGAGATCAAGAGTCGGACACTTAACCGAGTTCCCTGGGACAAGTATTTTTAAATTCCTATTTTTATAGATGAGAAAGTCAGGGATCTAGTGTATCTAAATGACCAGCTACAGAATCTCTCAAGGTGGGCAATTTTGGGTATTATGGGCAGGATAAACCTTAGATATATGGCACTGCCCCGAAAATTGCTGTACGTGTTGGGTTTCTGGCCCTGCATGAAAAGCATCATCATTCTCCCCTATCAACCTGAAAACCAGAAGTCTCCACATATTTTCACACATCACCCATTACAGTATATTTGGGAAGAAAGGCATCCACACCACCTCTGCCTGAGAATTGGGACTGCAACCTGCATTTGCTGACATGGAGCTTTCTCTGTCCATAACTGCTGAGGAGTTTTCTTGTCTTTCTTGCAGAAGCATAGACAGAGTTGCTGATTTTGTCACACTGGAAGAGTTGAGGCCTGGTCCAGAGTCAGAACTTGCAGCATGTGTGTATATATGAGCAACACCATTTAAGGGTTGACAGTGTGGGAAATGAGTGGAGTAGGAAGAGAAAGAAAGTTCTGCACAGGATCATTGCCTGGGTAGGGAGTTTGAGTGTGGTTCTGGGCAGCAGGGCAGGGCCAGTTACGGTGTCTGTTTGGGTCCAGGATACCATGACAAATAGAGTGCAAAAGATTTATTAAGAAAATGCCTGTGAAGGTAGAGCTGAAAACAAAGCAAACAGGAAAAGTCTTCAGACCTGGTTGCAAGTCTTAATTCCTGTGAAGGGAGAAAGGGAATGAGGAGGATTGAGTAAGAAGAGTCTTGACTGCTCAGCCAGTCAGGCAGTAGGCCCAGAGCAAAGCCGCCTGTCAGGGGGGTCTCCCATCAGGCAGAAATGAGCCTAGTCTGCCACTGCTGGAAGCAACCTAGGCATGAGTGCTGAAGCAGATCCAGAGGTTCAGCCCCAGGGGCTGTCAGCAAACCACAATGCTCATAGCAGATTCTCTCTTGAAGGGGATCAGAGCAAGCACCTCATGGCTGCCTCCATCATGTTTCAGAGGGAAGGTCCTCAGAGGAAGGAAGAAGGTGGAAAGGGAGTGTCTCGGCATTGCTGTAGAGACATTGAGTGTGCTTATATAAATAAATAGAAAATGAGGGCCATAAAAGAAGTTCTTAATGGCTACCCTTGAGCAAAGAGAACTAAATGCCCAAACCAACCCTCCCTGTCAATCTGTGCATGCGGGACCTGCGTTACGTGAGGGTTGAAGATGAAGCCAGACCCAGGGAGGAGCTGGGAAGCTCAAGAAAGGCGGGAGGCAGGGGAGGGGTGCGCTGTCCCAAACCAGCTTCTCCACTCATGTCTTTACTTTTATCTTGCAGTATTCTGCCTTTAATTTACTGTGTTATGTGAGGCCAGCAGCCCGTTTTCATTCAGGAACATCTTTCATTTTAAGTGTATTCATTGATGTGCTTGTAACCAAAAGTATTTTCCCAGAGTATTTGAGCTAATGTGACTGCCCGTAGCATAACACACATATTAAGAAGACAGAGTATTCTGGCAAAACTGTCTGTAAGCACGAATTCCTACTCTCCAAGCAGTAAGGAGGATCATGGATAGTAACAATAGGTGTAGCTGAAGAGGGTTCTAGGTGGAATAATGACAAGAAAAGGCAGCTAGAATACATGGACACCAATATAGCTCATCATATTTTTTTTTCTTTTTTAGATTTTTTGTTTATTTGACAGAGAGAGAGAGATCCCAAGTAGGCAGAGAGGCAGGCTGAGAGAAGGTGGAAGCAGGTTCCCCATTGAGCAGAAAGCCTGATGTGGGACTTGATCCCAGGACCCTGGGATCATGACCTGAGCCAAAGGCAGAGGCTTAACCCACTGAACCACCCAGGTGCCCCAGCTCATCATATTTTTATCGAGATCCACTACTACATATGAAGTATACAGAGAAGTGTGACTTAAACCAGTGGTTCCCAAAGTGTGGTACTCTGACCAGTAGCAACAGCAGCATCTTGTTAGAAATGCAGAGTCTTGGGCCCTACTCCAGAAATTGAGGGGGGATGAGTGGGCAGCAACCTGTGTTTGAACTAACCCTCCAGGAAATTCTGATATACACCCAAGCTTGAGACACCTCCCCTAAATTATATTTTCACAATAACCAGTTTGACTTGTCTGCCCATGTTGCTGTTACTTAGACCTTGGGTGATCTTCTCCCTTTTCCCTTCTGGTTTCATTTAACTGACACCTCTTTCACTGCATTTCTCCCCCATCTACACATACTAGACACACACTAAGGGAACACACTCTTGATTTTTTAATTTTCCATATATATATGTATAATATGCATCCACCTGTCCTCAGAAAAATTTTACAGGCTCACATCAATTATCCTCACAGTCTAGACCTCAATAGTCTTCCACGAAAAGCCATCTTCCTCAACTGTAAGGATTTAATATCTGATCTTTCCTCTCTAAGTAGACCTAGATCACACGTATGCCTAGACAGTATCTTCATATTTTGATGGGTACTAGAACAAGTATAAGGACTGTTTTTGGTTGGAAATTGGGGAGCAGATAGTGTGAAATCTGTTTTTCTTGATACCTATGTTTACCTAAGAACTGAATAGGTATGTAAAATGATCTTCAAATGGGTGCAGCTGGGAGAATGGAATTGTGACACCAGAGTCATCCTTTGAGGATACCTTTGTTTACAAACAGGAGGTAGAGTGGGGTCCTAGCAATTCCAGGTAATTTAAGATTTCTTTCTGTGGTGAGCTGGGTAGCTTTATCCTTCATGCATTTTCCTTTTTATTCCCCTTTTGTTCTCTGTTGGTATTCTTCCTTCCACCCTTAGTGAAATCTCAGCCTCCTCTGGCTGTTAAGAGACAATAAAAATGGGCTTGGTGTAAATATTTGGATAGTTTTTAAGAAAAAGAAGAACACATGGGGGCCAGTGAGGTTGTAGCAACCATAAGCACCGTGAGATACCCCAGGTAGATGGTAAACCTTGTAGAGAATTGTAAATTACTCTTAGTCCACTGGCCTGTGGATTCTCTTTCATGCTTCCTGAGTTTAGCAGATTCTAAAAGCAATGGAAATTAGAGTCCAAAATATAACTCTAAGTCATTTACGTGGTTTGCATGACGCCCGTAGCATGTGTTTCAAATTGCTTCTGAAAAGCAACTTTCAGTACTGCAAAAATACAGTCATGAATTGTTGACTGAAATTAGCTCCCTAACTTAGCTACAGGACCATAATTACTCACATCAAGGGAAAGCAGACCAGACACACAAAGAACTTGTTGGGGGAAAAAAATGCACCACTGAGCCCTGGTAGACTGAACACTGCTAAATGGTTTTGTCGGATCCAATTTTGATGATTATTTAGCAGTCTTCTACCCGCAGCCTCAAAGTTCCCAGGGCATATCCTGAATTGAAGGATATTTGTAATAAAAAGATATAAGCCTCCAACTCTCATTTTTACCAAACATTAATAAAAATCGAATTAGAGGCAAATGCCTTGAAAGGCTACTGGCAAAAGGTTTGAGTATTGTAACAATGTGAATCTGATAAGAAAAGGAAATGCTTTTCTTTTTTCTTTCTTTTTTATTATAGTAATAATATAAAAATTTCTTTTTTAAGAAAGTTGTGAAAAAGGCAAAAAAAAATTCTCACATGCTAATATACCTAGAAAGAATGGATTCTATTTTTTTTTTTCACTTTGCAGAGAATACACAGCTATGAAAGGCAGCCACCATGATTAAAGTTGCACGACTACCTCAGACCACAATAGAGATTCTGACTCCAAGTGCCCTTTTCATTATACTTAATGAAATGAAACTTCATTTTCCCACACTCTTGCAATTATGTTAGCTGAGAGTTCAAACATGTAAGTGAAGCCAAACACTCAAAAGAATACCTCCCTTCTCTGTTTCCAAAGGCCATGTGAGGACACCAGCTTGTGCCAAGTGAATACGTAGGAGGCAAAGAAGGAGGATGGTGGATTATTAACTTTTTACTTCATCTCTTTTGGACTTGGGCTAGTTCTGTGGCTGATGTCTTCATATGCTTTCATGAGTATAGTTGAAACTGGTTCTAGGTCCTATTAAACCAGATATTTCAGATTGACACCCTTCCAGGACCAACACCAAGGTCCTCAGAGGTCCCTTTGTGCTCTATTTTTTTTTATCTAAATACACACACCATGTTTTTCCCAGAGGTGCAGCAGAAAGGTCATTGGATTGGGCATTGGAAGACCTGAGTCACAAGTCCGGTCCAAATATTTCTTCTTAACTGAAAAGACATAAAACAAACAGGCAAATGCTCCTATTACCTTTATGGGGGATAAGCAACACCTAACTACTTGATCACCCTGTTTATTCTATCCGTTTCATTGCCTTATTTCTCAATATGTTTTTTTTTTTTTTTAAACTTACAGCCAGCACAAAGATGGTAGAAGTTTGTGTGGTTTTTTTTTTTTTTTTGCTTGTTTTTGTTTTTTCTTTTTTCTTTAAGATTTTATTTGTTTATTTGACAGGGAGAGAGAGATCACAAGTAGTCAGAAAGGCAGGCGGAGAGAGAGGGGGAAGCAGGCTCCCTGCCAAGCAGAGAGCCCGATGCAGGGTTCGATCCCAGGACCCTGAGATCATGACCTGAGCTGATGAAGGCAGAGGCTTTAACCCACTGAGCCACCCAGGTGCCCCCTTATTTCTCAATATGAAGGGAGTTTGGGATGATGGGCTTGTAGGGTTAAGGATGCTGGGCAGAGGGTTTGGGAAAAAGTTTGGCATCAGACATGATAAAGAGTGGCTTGTACTCCTTATAAGCCTAGAAGGCTACATATACATGACTCCTACTTTTCTGTCATTCTGGAACTTCCTGCACTCCCCAGGCTTAACGTTTATAGAGCAGGCTTGTTTCTGTTCCTTGATATTGACAAGATAATTCCAAACACAGTGTTTTAGTTTTTGCCAGAATACTTTGCCTAGAAAGTTCTTTACCCAGATTTTCCTATAGCTGGCTTGTCCCCATTGTTCAGGTCTGCACTTCGATCTCTGAGGATCCTATCTCATACACTGTTCTAAAATAATACTTCTCCACACATACTCTCTCGCTAGCCTATTATCCTCTCTTACATGCCCCACAGTACTTATTCCCTAGTCTTATTCTGAGTATTTGTTTCTTTGTCCCTTGCCTGGTTCTCCCTAATTATGTTAGAAAGGAAGCATCATTTGAACAGAGATGTCTAATTTGTTTACCACCTTATCCCCAGGGCCTAGAATATTGTAAGAGTTCTGTCTCTCTCAACACTGGGTTCTCCGTATTGCCTTGTATTCAGTTGCTAGATCAAAAAATGAATTGTTGGAAGCATTAGACATGATCCATGTCCCTGGTTTGCTTATAATTAAGTTGAAGAGACTTGTATTACATATACAGAAAACTTAATAAAAGTTGTAGGTAAGATTTCAAGAAAAACAAAATCAAAGAACCATCACAATGCCTAATAAGGGAGCAGAGTAACAATTGTTTTTTTATTTTGTTTTGTTTTATCTTGTTTTTCCCTAGGACTAAAAGGCCACTAGGGAATTCTGTTCCCTTGATTTATTTTTATAGCAAAATGGGGAATATATTCTTAAAGTTATTTTTTTGAGAATGGATTTCTTCACATGTCTTTAAACTTTTCCTTCTGCTCCTGTGATGGCCCTCAGCTTATTAGCTCTATTAAAGTGAAAGCACTAATGAGGGTTGACATTCTCAAAGCCATTTTATAGATATTTGGAATTATAGGATTCAGATTTGTCTGCTGTCTTCCCCTTACCACATGAAGCATTTATTATTTGAGTCTATTCTTCACTGGCCTGAGAAATCAACATTTGGCACCTCATGTGAAGTAGCCCAGGGCTCACACAAAAAACTGCCTTTTTTTCTTAAGAAACTAGAAATAATCTCAGAGTTACATCATTTTTTCTGAGGTTTCCAACCATGCATTGGGCACTTTATGGATGTAATGGACATTGATACCCACAATTTCCATCAAGAGAAACACTCAACATTTCTACCATAGCAGAAGTGCTAGGGGGATTCTTATTAATAGACAGACATTCTGTCCCATTAGATGCTGGCCCCTCACCCACAGCTGATTTGATGGGATGACCAGTTTAACTGTGGTCCTAGGGTTCATAAAGTAGTTTATCCCATCTAAACTCTCCAAGCCTCATATTCTCCAATGCAAAGATGATGATCCTTTTTTCACCAGACTGCCATGTGTTTGTGTCATATTCATGTGAGACTCAGGAGACTGGAGGAGCTCTACTCCACTATTTCAAAACTTTTCGTGGATCCAAAACAAGAAAAAAATGATTTTTAAAATTTTACAGCAATTTTGTCTAGTTCTGCTAATAAGAGAATTCACTTTCAGGGAGAGGTGATTATTCTCTTGACAATCGAGGGTATTTGGTGACCCAGAGGAAAGGTCTATAGCCTGGACTAGAGCAGAAAGTTTGAGAGAGAGACCTGATTAAAATGTTGCATAAAATATAAAATGCTGTCTTTACAAGGAAGAGGATAAGCCATCAATTACCTTTATCTAGTGGTGAGAGCTTAGAGAAAGGACTTTTTGGTTTTTCCTTTTTCTTACTTTAGATCCAAAGGTGGAAAAAGATATAAAAGCAGAAACTAAAGAGAATTAGATAGATAATATGCTAGGAAGGCCTTAGAAGAAATACCAGTCCTTAGGAAGTCCCTCTGAAGATAGATTTTTGTCTAATGAACTCTAGGAACAATTCTGCCCAGTCCTGAGTCTTGAGTTAATTTTTTTCTTTCTTCCCCATTAGTAAATCCATCTGTTACTGCCAAGACTTCAGTAAAATCTATAACCTAATAAAGTGTGTGTCAGTAGTGCTACCTTAATGGAAAATGTTTATGGAGAAATTTTAGCCACATGGAGAAGCCCTGAGTCAGTAGGAGCCTCAACCTGATAGGTTTTATGCCAGCATAGACATGCCCACTGGGAGTGGGAATCTTATAGGGAGAGAGGAAACTAAATGTCCTAAATTCACAGCATGCAGTTAAGGCAAAGGGAAATCTCAGGAGCAGGAGGCAACTTGGAGAAATTCAGTTTACTAACATAAAAGTTGTTCAAAGTCTTCATTATGTGTCACGGCCGGCATGACAAATTGACCAGGAATGTGAGGGTAAGAGGATGAAGAAAAGAACTCGAGAAGCAGAGAGATGGGGGCAGGAGGAGCACTGAGGAGGATGTCCAACAGTGCTAAGTTCATTCAAAGCATTAAGGCCATATATATAGTGATAATAGGAGAAGCAATGCATCTGTGTCTAGTTAAACAACCACGAGTTCCCATAATAAGTTTCACATTTAACTATAAGCAGACCTCGTGATGCCAAATGGCTGATGCCAGTACAATTGTTTCTGTATTGATATAGCAAACCTGAAAGTAATTTATGGGCTGTACTAGGGCAGCAAGGACCAGCCACGAACTTCTGACCCCAACCGACTTGTTCTCATTTGTTTAGCAAGCGTGTGGGAAGTCACATAGGCAAGCGCACAACACAACTTTCTCAGTGCTACTCAACTTTATCGACCTAAGCCTTTTGTTCGGCTATTCAGCCTTTAAAGGAGGCACAAGTCAGGGCCTGGGTTGGTCCTCGTCTAAAGCCTTATCGTGGCCTCCCACAATTATGTATTTTAAAGATTGTCAGTCCTTCAAAGGTAGATTAAAGCACTCCTATTGATGTATCCACATGGTCATACATCTTGGTAAAATTTGTATGATATTTTAACTATATGTGGCGAAGGCCCTTTTCTTTCTACTTCCAACACCCCCTCCCCGTTCTACTCTCTTATAGAGTAAAATGGCATTTTTAAAATATTGCTAAGGGAACATTGAATTGGGAATATTACTGCAATATGGAAAATCTTCATGAAATGTTTTAACAAAATAATGAAAAAAATAGAAATATTTTAAAGATACTGTAGCAGATCCTGTGGGACCCCACTAATGTAACCCCAGGCCTTAATATATCAGGGCCTAAAGCTGATGTCTACCTACCACTATCTGCACTTTTTCCCCCTGAGCTCATTCATCGGTAGCCAGAGAATATCAACACCTAGCCCCTTATCCAAGACTGATCTCAGAATGCCTGAGGATGCTGACATATCAATCCCCCAACTCCTACATATTTCATCACTCAAGTTGGATATATCTGAAGCATCTATTTATACTAGGGCCCTTCATTCCAAAACTGGTTTAAGCTAAGTAACTCACAAAGGTTACCTGCTTGATAGCATTACCTTTCATTCTCTCTCTCTCTGCTTTCTCTTTCTTTTCTCTCTTGCATTTCCTCACTTCTTAATAGTATTTCCAGGAATCATTGCCCAAATTAAACTACTTACACTGAAATCCATAGTTCAGGTCTGCTTCTGAAAGAAACCAAACCGACATTGGTACTTATGTCAACTTAAATCAATTTTTTTTAACTGAGAAAAAAAAAAATCAGGCAAAAATAATGGAAGATGTATAAGACAGATGTTGTAAATAGGATCAATAAAATCAATAGAAATTATTCTGACAAAAAGAGTTATAACAAAAATATTTTTCAGAGCATACGAGAGCAAAATTTCTTTAATAAGTGTTCTATTTTGAACAGAAATAATAATAGGCTCTTGGATTTTTCGTATCTGATTAATGAGGAGTATTAAATCATAAGAACACATTAGAAAAATATGAATTTTCTAGTGTTTGACACAGAACACTGGCAGAACATGAGACTAAGAATAAACCACCACAGTGAGGACATGGGTGACACATGGGTTAATGAGCATCATCAATTAAAAGAGTGTTTAAGATGAGCCATTGCACAAGAAAATATGAAATACCCAGAAATTTTACTGTTCTTTGTGGGAAGAGGCAATCTGCCAAGGGCCATGAGCATCCTTGCATGTTCATGCTGGGTACAACAAGAATGCAAGGCCCTGACAACTCTTTATCTGGGCCATTTCTGAGGATTGAGTTTACAGTGAGCAAACGTGAGGGATGAGGTAATGTCTCCCCTTGGACAAATAGTGGGCTTACTTCCATGTACTATAAAAGTGGCGAATCCCTCAAGCTTTCCTGTAACACAGCCCACAGCATGTGCATGCATCCATGATCAGATCTTTGTGTGACCCCCACAGAGGATATAGTGAACCTGCCCAAGCCTGTACAAACCCACATTAATCTCTAGCTACTGCTTTTGCTGTGAGTAATAAAATCCTTTGTCCTTTGCCTCTGACCTACCATAAGGTCTCTGTTGCAACTACTAATCTATGCCACTGAAGTGTAGAAGCAGCTCCATGCAATGCACAAATGAATGGGTGTATCTGTATTCCCATAAAATTAGTCATGGACACTGAAATTTTAATTTCATATGATTTTTATGTGCCATAAAATATTTTTCTTTAGATTCCCCCCCTTCCCAACCATTTAAAAAGGCAAAAACCATTCTTAGCTTCCAGGCCATTATTAGTAGGTTCTTGATTTAGACCTAAAAAAGAACTAGATAAACCAGATTAAATATAGCCATTGAGTAGGCCAACCTGAAAAATTAAAATGATGCTGGGTAGGAATGTTAATGCTATAAAGAGGACAAAAGGAAGGTGTTTAATTCTGTAAATGCATGTTTTTCAGGCTACATGGTTGAGGATGTCTGTGTTCTGAGCATATCTGCTGTTTCTCCTATTCTCAGGGATACCATAACGAAAATAAGTCAGATTCACATTGCCTCACCCTCTCCACCTTTAGGATTCACTGCTGGACTGAGAGGTGCCAAGGTGCACTCTCACAGTTCTGTGCTCAGTAGATGAGTATTGTATTTGCTGGGGTGACGTCTTGTCTCAACTGTCCTAATTACAGTGAAAGTGGTTTAAATTATCTTGAGTAAGGAGTCAAAAGAGGCTTCTCATTCTATCAGAAGTCCACATGATACACCAAGAAATAATACAATATAGAAGAAAGCATGATGCTGGATCTGGGTTAATGTTCTATTTGTACTAATTACTGTATGATTTTGTACAAGGTAAATACCCTTTCTGAACTCCATTTTCCAAGTGAAAGATGGAAATAATGATAATATTCACTTTTCTAGACTGCTGTGGAGTTTAATGATATAACCTATATAAACAACCTAGCTAGCTTCTATCCCCTAAACATACAGTAACTATTAAAAATATCTATCACTTCCCTCCCCCAACCCCGACACACAAGCACATCAAGTCCTGTCCCTACTGAAGAATTTCTTCAGTTTGCTTCAGGTCTGATCCTTTCATGTTTTCATTCTTCTGTTCAGTCAACTGTATACCATGCACTATGCTAGGTGCTAGAATTACATAGTTGAGAAGCAATGCCCATACTCTCAGAAGTTCATTGTTTGCAGATGGGGGCAGGAGAGGATAGTAGGAAAAGAGGCAGACAGACAGATGCATCCACTGTTACTTACCATCAGCAAAGCAATGAAATATCAAATATTCTGGGAACAGATATTGAGGAGGGCTTGAGATATGAAGAAAAAGGAAAGGAGGAAATAAGAAAACCAACATGTTCTAATGTCCTGCTATGTGCCAGGTGTTCTACCGAGAGCACTGTATATGTTAGCTCACATAAGTAAATTAGGCACTGAAAGATCTGGATTTTTTCTAAAGAGTATTGAGTTGAGCCTTTAAAGGGTGCTGGAAAAATGCCTCGTGGAGAATAGGAGTGGTCAGACCTTGAGAAAATTCCAGAATGGCACCAGGAGCTAGATTCATCATTTAGGGGAAGGAAGAGAAGGTTTTATAAGAAGAGCAATATATTTTTTTAATATTTTTTTTTATTTACTTGAGAGGTAGAGAGAGACAATGAAAGAGAGAGAGCATGAGAGGAGAGAGGTCCACAAGAGAAGTAGACTTCCTGCCGAGCAGGGAACCCGATGTGGGACTCAGTCCCAGGACTCCAGGATCATGACCCGAGCTGAAGGCAGTCGCCCAACCAACTGAGCCACCCAGGTGCCCCGAGCAATATTTAAAACATACAAAAATTCTTTAAGAATAAACCAGGGAATATCTATAGTCTACCATCCAAGTTAAGAAATGAGTTTCCCAAGGAAGTTAAATCCCTCTCAGTTGCACAGTGGTTCTCAGGCCAGCTCTGAACCCCTTACAGGCAGGCTCCCAGGAAGTGTCTAATGGCTGCAGTGATAGGAAGAGGTTCTACAGAACAGGACTCAAGATCCCTCACCTTAATATCAGCTCTGGCTTCATAGATATGTTTTCAAATTCTTCAGTATTAAAAGCAGAAGCTTTTAATGTATCATTTTAGCCAAATACTGTGCAAAGCTATTTTTAAAAGGTGACAAAATCTCCTTCTCTAGAGGTTATTAAAGATAATACAGAAATCCTCATTTCCTGGGATGGTTTATATATGGAGCTGCCTGCAGACAGGGCTTTGGTCTGAATGATCTTTTTATTCATTTCTCCTTATTTTAATCTTATTACTAAATCCCTAGGAGTTAATGCTCTTCTGTTTGCTATAAGAGCAGGAAAACTAAAGTGTCAGATAAAAATTGAAATTCTAGTCTGATGCTTTTTATAAGAGAAGAAAGAAGTTAAATAGGATTTCATTTATTATGGTCAGAAAACGTATATAGTGGAACCATGTCTACATAAGAAAAGAGAAATGGAAAATTGAAGTTGTTAACTAAATCATTCAAGTACCTTTCAAATACTTTTTCTGCTCTCAATTATCTAGTTATTTTAAGTCAACATATTATCTGGCCATATTTAGCTGACTTCAAGTCTTTGTTTTAATAAGAATGGACATTTTTTTTTCAATTTAATGGCAAAACACATGTACTTTACTTTGGCATTAAACCAGAGAGCATGGACATAATCATTGTAGAAATTATGTATCTTTAGCATTTAACTTTGCAGTCAGCATTACTGCTATGTCTTAAGTGGTGGAATGCTTACTAGCAACACAGTTCACCTGTTAGAGGTACACCCTCATCAGCCTCATTTTTTCCAGGCCAGGAGTGAAGGAGTTCACAAGGGAGAAGCTAGCTGTTGGCAAGAACCAGCTGTGAAATCTATTTTAAGTTTTTAATTAGAAGTGACATTTGGCCTTCTAGTGAACTGTGCACCCAATGTCTACAAAACCAGCTCAATGACGAAATGCTTGCCTAACATGACTAAACTCGGTCCCAGATATGCCAACACGATTGTCAGTTTATCACAAGCTTATGTGAATTATTTCAGGCCGTTTGTCCTGATTTTATTCCAGAATATATGTTACCTGTGTACCTGTGTCCACAAGAAGTCAATACTAGGGATGAATGATGTATTTCCCAACAGCTTTTCTGGGTCTGTTGAGACCTGGTTAAATGAACTAGTTTTGGAGTCAGAATAAATAAGATTCAAGTCCTGACCTCATGCTTGCTAATTGGTGACATTGAGTGATTTACTTAATTATACTCATCCATGGTTCCTCATCTACAAAAGGAGCTTAAAGACTCTTTTCACAAAACCTGGTGTGATAATGAAATGGGATAAGATATGCCTTGAGCAAGTTAGCTCTCTGACCAGTTTCTTTGCCTATAAAATGAGGATAATATTAGTGCCTAGCTCGCAGAGGTATTGTGAAAATTAAGTTAGTATATACTTACACATAAATATATTTTACATATTGCTTATGCATTTATATTTATATACGTATATACTAATTCAATATGTCTATATTTTTACATATTTTACATATTACTTTTTACTTTTATATATTACTTATGCATTTATATTTATATATGTATATATACTAATTCAATATGTGTCTATATATATGCACACACACATACATTATATATATAATATATGTATATTATATATATATATATATATATATATATGCATCTTTTTAACTTTTCAGGTTGACCTACTCAATGGCTATATTTAATCTGGTTTATCTAGTTCTTTTTTAGGTCTAAATCAAGAACCTACTAATAATGGCTTGGAAGCTAAGAATGGTTTTTGTCTTTTTAAATGGTTGGGGGGAAAAATATCTAAAGAATTAGTCACGAACACTGAAATTTTAATTTCATATAATTTTGATGTGCCATAAAATATTTTCTTTAGATTTTCCCCCAACCATTTAAAAAGGCAAAACCAATCCTATCCCGTATATTTTTAGAATTTTTTTAAATTTATATATATAAATAATATTATATATATATACACACACACACACATACACATATGCCAAATATGGATAAAATATATGTATCATATACAGAAGTACTTCAAATGAATCTGTCCTATTGTAGAGGCTTGATAAAGGTAGCTGTTTAGTAGAAATAATGTTGACATTCCAAAAAGTATGTATTTTATTATTAATAATCTTCATCTAAGAAAAAAAAGACTATACTTCTAGGCCAGCCACCAATTTATTTTTTGATTTGCATCAATTCACTCCTTAGTAAGTGTTGCTTTATACGTAGGCAGGTGATAGTAAGCCCTGAGTCCCCTATTGGCATTTATTTAACATATAATATGACTTTCACTGTGGCAGATAGTAACAGTATGAAGAAAAATAATTATCCTCTTCTCCAGTGGAGAATATGATTTAGCAAACACACAGACATGCCTATTTCACAGGCTGACATGGACAGTTCTGTGTATGTGTGTGTGTGTGTGTGTGTGTGTATTTATATGTTTAAAGTGTTTCTGAAGGACAACTGCAGAAGTCTGACAGGGTTTAGCTACAGTTATAGCTAAATATCAAAAGAATATTTAAAAAATATAAAAACTGTATGCAAGGAGATAAACTCACATAAAAATTTAATGCAGAAATTAATCAGTTCCTTTCCTATGGAACACCCACTGTCAGAGGGAGAAAAGGACTGCTAACATCACAGTCTTACTACCACAGCCTCCAGTGAACCTCTTTAGAATGGGAAGTAATTAACAATTCAGAGGATTTAAATATTTAATTCCTAAAGAGAAATTAACCCTCTAACCTCCAGATATAATGCAGAATTGGCTAGTGTTTTTCTATAGGCTGTCCTGAAATCGAGAGGAAGTGTTTAGATTGTCATAAAGTGTTAATCAAATTTAATCTCACTAGATGCACCATTTTTGACAGGGGGGAAAATATATTCAAAGGCAAACAGTGGTTTCACTTAATGAACCCTCAAGAACTATGTTCATAAATAAGTTCATAGGGAAATTCTGAAGCAGGTAATGTTATGCCCCAATAATGGGTCCGTGATTAAAGGAGCGAGATTGATATAAAGCAAAGGTCAAGCAAAGCTTTATTTCGCGCCAAGTATCAAGAATCTAACGGAATGTTCGGGGACGCACCTCTTTCAAGAGAGGGCGACCCTTCTCTGTTTCACAGACTAGCTTTTAAGGGCAAAGACCATGCGGTCAGGCCTGGCCACGCACAGGTGGCCAATGAGATTGTAACAGACACAGGAAATTCCACAGTGATGCTAGGTGACCAATTGAATTACAACTTACCCTAGTAGACATTTGAACCAGCCTATCACACCTTGATTAGGATTGGTGCCAAAAAGGCTCCCAAAGGGCGGGGGCTCATACTCCTTGGTAACTAGGGAGACAGTATGCAACCCCCCCATTGGTCAGATGTCTCCACCTGGCCTGACCTACCCTTGTATTTGGGTTTTGTTACCTGGAGCTGGTTTCCAGGACTTGTTTTTAAGTATATCCCCTGGGGAAGGGGAGCAGGGACAGTTTAAGGGTTAGACAACAAGATTTTTGTTTAACTTTAATGAAAATCTCTTGCTAAATAGGTCCTTACAGTAAAAGCCTGCCATCTCTGCCTTCCAAATATTATTTTGCATCTTAGACTTTACTTTTGCTCTTCTATGTTCTGTGGTCAACTCTAGAGCCTTTTCGTTACCTGAGAACCAGCCTCCTTATATTAATTCCCTCTACACCTGCCTTCCCCAAACTCTGGCCCAGTATGGGACCTTTTTTAGACTTAAATTCAGCACTTTTTTTTCAGTCCACATTACTTGAATATAATCTCTCCTTGTCTGTATGATCTACTAATTAACTTGAACAGCTATTCCACCTAGATGTCAAGGTTATATTTGATTTTCACACCACTTATACGGTGTCTGCTGTCCATACGGATCTGCACTAAGTACTAGCAGGATGGACTGATATTGAGATGACTTTCTAACCCCACACTTGAGGAGCTTAAAATTTAGTTGAGGAAATAAGATATAAATTAAACAATTTAAAGAATTAAACAACAGAATTGGAAGAGGGAATGGAAAAGAACAGAAACATGTTAAATTGTTTTATCTCCAACATTCTTATGAGACAATTGTTTGATATGTAGGAGGCTTCTCCCATTAAAAAACAACAACAAAAAATTATGTTATTAATGATAATTTTCAGTTCAGTCCAAATATGTTCATATTCAGTTTCAAATATGAAACGCCTATAATCTAACACCTCTGTATTATTTTAACGGTACCTAATTGCCATAGAGAAAGTGTTGCTCAGGAAAATACATTAGGAATGTTAAAGTGAAATTCCTAACAACTATAAACTTTATTAAGGGCTTACAGTCTGTTAGCACTCTACTGGAAAATAGGAGGAGCCAGGGTCTCTCCTCAGAGTAGGGAGAGTAAGTTATAAACTGCAGGAATCCAGGGACCTATTCACTTCTTATCTGCATAAGAATAAGGAGAAGCTTTTTTTCATTTGCATAAAGTATGATACCTTTAAGGTCAATCACTCCCCAGGTGCTCAGAACTAGAGTAAAAAAGAAAAGAAAGGATTGTCCCTTTGAGGGAGTAGGAATTCAGTTCATAAGAACAAGTCATTCATAAGTCAAGTGCTCCACATATATGGAACTGCAGGTGAAAGTAATAAATAGCAGTGTCCTCCACTATACAAGAGGGTTTTGAACAAGATGATTTCTAATTTTCCACGTAGCTCTACTATACTCCGTCTCCTTGAAGGGCATTATAAACCTGAAATGGTTGGTATGGCTCCTCCATGCTTTATGAGTTGGAAATAGGGAACAATCCTATTTAGGTACAGGTATCCACAGGTATCCCTGGCTTTTTGGAAATCCATATTATGCCTCTTCACTTTTATGGAAGACTTGCATTATCACCTGCTTTCCACATAGAGGCCCCTTGCACACCACATGCAGCAAGACTGGTTCCACCAAGCTCCCTCCCCTGGTGCTACACTCAGCATCTCAGCATCAAGCTGCCATAGCTTTGAATGGCACCTGTGAGCATCTGTGCTTTGCCTCAATTTCTTCTGTGCATCTGCTAGACAGCTGTGTCCTAACTTACTAAAAAAGCCTAAAGAGAGGTTATTTTGGGGGTCTGGAAATGTTGAAAATTCTTTCTATATAAATTAATGCTAATTGCTTCTTCACTTTGTGCCATTTGGGCTTGCAAAAGCTTTCATAGGAATGCTCTACTTTCATATGGTAGAGGAAACTGTATTATGTCACAAGTTTTCATGGGTGAGGAGGAGCATGAACTGTCTTGAGGGGGTCAGTAGCACTTGTCTAGGTTGAAAGGAAGTAGCCAGGAATTCGTGAGAGGGCAACTCTAGGAACCAAGTCTTCAGGATGCATTCCAGGAAAATTAAAACTGACAGCAGAAGATCCAAGGGAAATAACAGGGAAAGAACTTATAGAAGTAAATGGAAAGAAGGGAACTGTGTTTATGGGAGGGCCACTGACAATGCCAGCATCATAGATAATTTTACAGTAAAGGACCTAGTAATGGGAGAGGGTCAATGGGGGGCAATTCAGATACTTTTTCTCGTTACATTTATAAAAGATTTTATATAACTCATTATTAATATTATAAGGTCTTGAAAGCAGCTCAACAGACATATTTATATAAGATTCATAATTTTAGGGCACCTGGATGACTCAGTGGGTTAAAGCCTCTGCCTTTGGCTCAGGTCATGATTCCAGGGTCCTGGGATTGAGTCCTGCATCCAGCTTTCTGCTCAGCAGGGAGCCTGCTTCCCTTCCTTTCTCTCTGCCTGCCTCTCTGCCTACTTGTGATCTCTGTCAAATAAATAAATAAAATCTTAAAAAAAAAGGATTCATAACTTTAAATTCATAACTTTAAAATGAGTACCAATGGAAGCAACCTGGCCTCTTCCACAGTGAGGGAAAGAAGTCAGATTGACAGAATCTGTGTATCTGTAGGCAGAATTATTTTGTATTGTTATCAGCTGTATTACATAGAGTCATGAAATAACTCAAAGACAATGAAAGATTAAATTTAGGAAGCCTGAAAAGTTGTGTTTTTAACAGTGCATAGTTTTCTCAAGAGCATGATTTTTTTCTCTATGCAACTGTGATTATTTTTCATGCAAGCCATATCTATAATGCTAAAACCTCCTTTGAAAAGACTTGATTTCAATTCTCCACCCATAGACCTATGTCTCGTGTACCTTTTGTAATGGGAAGACAAGAATGCCTAACAGTTTGCAATTACCCAATAAGCTCTCTATATTTAGGTATAAATAAATGTCAAAAATTTTCAGGGGGTTGTTCGTAGAGTAAAAGAACAGAAAGAGGGACACCTGGGCGGCTCAGTCGTTAGGTGTCTGCCTTCGTCTCGGGTCATGATCCCAGGGTCCTAGGATCAAGCCTTATATTGAGCCCCATATTGGGCTCCCTGCTTGGCGGGAGGCCTGCTTTTCCCTCTCCCTCTGCTACTCCCCTTCTTGTGTTCCCTCTCTCTCTGTGTCTTTTTGTCAAGTAAATAAATAAAATCTTAAAAAAAAAAAGTACAGAAAGATGATAGATTCCATAGGAAATGGAGGAATAAGGCAAGGTGGGGAGAGGCAGAAGATGAAGAGAAGGCCAACTATGATAAATTTATGAGGCACTAATTTCTAATCTGGGACTAGAAAGGTGAGTATTTAGGTGGGAATTTAGGAAAGTAAGTATGTTCTAGGGAGTTGGAAGCAAGGTTTTTAAAGCCCTAAAGTAACTGAGAGTATGGATGGATAGGGGAACTTGTGTATTGTAGCCAAGAAATGGGAAGATATAATAAGGAAATAATCCCCCACAAAAAAGCTCCTGAAGACTTTACTTTTTTAGAGAAGTTTTTGGCTTACAGCAAAACTCATGAGATAACAGAGATTTCTCATATACTCCCTACGGTGACACATGCATAACCGTCCCTGTTATCAATGTCACTCACCAGAGTGGTATATTTTTTACCAAGGCTGAATGTACATTGACACATCATAATTACCTAAACACAATATGATTCATTCTTGGTGTTATAGATTCTATGGGTTTGGGAAAATGTACAGTGATATATATCTATGATTATAGTATCATACAGAGTATTTTCACCTCCTAAAAATCCTCTGTGTACTGCCTGTTTGTCACCCCTTGCCCACCTCTTCCCCAGCAACCATTGATTTCATGTGCATAAGCAGGGGGAGCAGAGGGAAAGGGAAAAGCAGGCTCCCCATGAGCAGGGAGTTCAATGCTGGACTGGAGCCCAGGACCATGGGATCATGACCTGAGCCAAGGGCGGGCACTTAACAGACTGAGCCACCCAAGTGCCCCAAACACTGAATTTTTATTGTCTCTACACTTTTGCCTTTTCCAGAATGTTATATAGTTGTAATCATGGAGTGTCTTTTCCTTAATGTGAACTTAACATTCCTCTATGTCTGTTCATGACTTGTTACTTTGGTTCCTCCCAGTTTTGGCAACATGAATAAAGTTTCTGTAAACATCCACGTGCAGGTTTTTGTGTGGATGTAGTTTTCAACTCCAATAGGTAAATTTCCAGGATTCCTGGATCCTATGGTCAGGATATGTTTAATTTTGTAAGAGACTTCCAAATTTTGTCTTCCAAAATGGCTATACCAATTTTGTGTTTCCAGCAGCAATGGGTGAGGGTTCCTGTGTCCCTATATTCTTGCCAGCATTTGGTGTTCCAGATTTGGACCATTCTAAACGGTGTGTAGCAGTATCTCATTGTTTCAGTTTGTATTCTCCTGATAACACACGATGTGGAACATCTTTCCATATGTTATTTAGCCTTTATATATCTTCTTTGGTGTGGTGTCTGTTAAGGTCTTTGGCTCATTTTTAATTTTTTAAATTGTTGAGTTTTAAGAGGTTTTTTTTTGTGTGTGTATTTTGGATAATAGTCCTGTATAAGATGTTTCTTTTGTGAATATTTTCTCCCAGTCTGTGGCTTGTCTTCTAATTCTCTTGACTTTGTCTTTCATGAACAGAAGTTTTTAATTTTAATGAGGCCTAGCTTCTCAATTATTTCTTTCATGGATTTATCTTTGATGTTATATCTACAAATGTATCATCATACCCATTTAGATTAGGGCTGATATTAAAAGACATCTTCCTAAGGGAAGAGTTATGGAGGAGATGAAGGGAATCACTGTCATTGAGCATCTAAGTGATCCAAAAATAAGCAGCTAATGTTGCAATTCAATAATATCATTGGACAACTGACAAGGAAAAACAATTATTTTACAGAACTTGGCTTGTTATGTTTGTTAATAGAATGAAACCCTTAACTATTTGCCTGGAATTTAAGTAAAGATTTTAAAAAACACATTTAGATTTATATTGGCCAGACAGTATTTTTCTGTTGTCAAAAATGCTAGAATTTTTTTTACAAAGAATAAAACTGAAGTCCCAAGGGGAAATAATTTGTGCAAAGTCATATACTTGGATCATAGGATAATAGGTACTGACTAGACCTGTAGTCTCATACACACTGCAACGAAGAAGTTTGATGTTTTTGTAGGGGATCCCATAGTCTTTGTTATGTTCATGTGGCTGTGTATTTCTAAGTCAAGAAATGCTATAAAGCATTTCCTCAGTGCTTTGACTGTTGAGCAAATAGAGTGCATAACATTCTTGAACACACAAGGGAAAATGTTGTGTGCCATGCTACCTTCCTTATGCAATCAGATTTTGTAAAACATGAAGATGCTGGGTTGGAGAGGTGTCAGAGAGGAATTTTGTCCTATAAATAAAATTTTAAATAATGGAATTAAAATAAAGCCCCCTTGCCCATTAAAAAGAAGAACACAAGTTTTAGAGGAATCCCTGCTCTCTTTAACATCTATAAGCAAATTGAAAAACTCAGCAACACTATTTTGTTGGAATAAGGAAGCCCAGACACTGCCCACTTCCCAAAGCCAGCAGGAAATGAGAGCTCAGCATTTCCACTTTCCACACCTAATCACAATGCTGAGGCTGACAGCAAAAGTGCCACGTTCTGTCAGTTGTGATCACAGTCACCAGGACTGGAGGAGGCGAATGGAGACCCCCGACACTGACCAAACTCGAGACAGCAGCTGCTTCACATCTTTACCACGTGGACATGGCTGCAAAGCAATGCTTGTGAGTGAAAGGCAGTCATGCTCCTCTGGTTCATCTCCAATCCGGTGTTGTCCAAACTGAACCCCTGTCCCTTCCCATTTATCACTCCAGTCTTGGCAAAGCTCAGTGTTGTTTTCCTCTTGCTTTAACCTATTTCAGAAATGCTGACCTTGTTAAAGCAAGTCCTTCTCACATCTTTTTTTTGACATTTAATTTTTTTTATTCCAGTTGACAGAGCAAAGTGTTAGGTACAGACTTAATAGATACTCAAATTAGTCATTCCCAAAATAATTTCTTGCTAATTGGGCAATTATTTTTATTTTATATTGATGGGGGAGAAAGGATAAATGCACTTCAATTATAGGGTGAAAGAGAAAAGAAGTCAGGTCAATTAATACTTGACTTTACTAGTCACTTATGAAATAACCAGGGCTGAATATCTCCTTCATCCCTGATTCACATCGCTGGACCATAGAAAATAGGTGAAAGGGGCGTGTGTGTTCAGACTCTGGCAAGGATGTACAACTGGGGACTAAAATCAGAAATCAATGATCTTAGAAAGAGTGTATCTATGATGGATGGAACAGGCAAACTCTTACTTGGTTAATGTGTATCTTTTCCCTAGATTTCAAACACACTTTCTTTACCTTTAATTTCTAGGATTTTTTCGATAACTTTCATACTATTATTAACTGTACTGGTTTCCTGTTGCTGCTATAACAAATTACCACACAGCATGCGGCTTAAAACAACACAAATTCTTAAATGGGTCTTATAAGCTAAAATCAAGGTATCAGCAGAGCTATATTCCTTCAAAAGGATCTAGGGAAGCATCTGTTTTTCTTTTCTAGCTTCTGGGCCGCTTACATCCCTTTGACTGTGGCTCTTTCCTCCGTCTCTAAACTCCATCACACGAATCCTTGCCTCCCTCCTTAGACTTCCTCTCTGACTCAAATCTTCTGCCTTCCTCTTAAAAGGACACTTGTGATTCCATTGAGACCAACTGGATAATCCAGGATAATCATTTCCTCTCAAAGTCCTTAATTTACTCACATCTGAGAAGTCCCTTTTGCCATTTAAGGTGACTAGTTTACAAGTTCTGGAGAATAGGACGTAGACCTCTTCAGGAGACCATTATTTTCCTTACCACAATGACCTTCCCCCATTTTCACCAAGAAATTGTCACGTATTTTATACACTCTGCCAATATGTTCTTCTGTTTATCCCTCCTTCTTCCCCTTGCTCAGCTCTGTCACAGGAAATCATTACTTCCCAAGCCCCCTTACCCTGTTGGTTTCTCAGTAGATTTACTTATGGAATGGGAGGGAAGGGTGCGGGATTAAAGGGTTTGGGAAAGAGAGAAGCCAGGGTATCCCTCCCCACCCTCTGTTTTGTGTGTTGTGTTCTAGTATTGACTACATCTCCTCCATCTGCAGTGATGGGGTCAGATTACCATCACACTTCAGCCCCTACCAGATAACCCTATTGTCCCTCGCTCTAGGGTTATTGGCAGTTTCTTGACAACTGATAATGTATGAGTTTTATCCCATCCCCAGGATGGTTTCTTAGCTCCATTGTATTTACAGTAACCTCAAGTTAAATTCTGATCTGTCTAAAAGACCTAGAGTAGTTTTTGTCTTACTAACCAAACCCTTACTGACTTATAGGCCATGACTCATCCTTACTGACTTATAGGCCAACCCTTGGAGAGGCTAAACTGGTGAATTTACCCAGGGATTAATCAGCCTTGAGGATGAGGGGCCATGGAGCCTATGCACTCCAAGCTGGGAAACCCCACTCTGCCATGCACAGAAGCAGCATGTGGCAAGATTCAGACTCTGTTGCATTTATACTTGATTCTTCCATACTTATCTCCACAGCAGTGCTTATGAACAACCCAGGAAGTGAAAATGCTGTATTTTGATCTTTATGCAACAGTCTGAATTCTTCAAGGTGGCTCTGAATAAGCTAGTTAGCCAGCACTTGAATGAGAGCACTTAGCCTTGTGGCCGTATGGAAGGTGCTGGTTTCTTTGTTTATATCCCTGAGATCTGAACAGGTCCATCTACTTTCCCAGCATTGCTTCATTTGTAAAGGACACTGGGATTATGTTGAAGGGGGAGAGAGAGAAGGCCCATGGAATCTAAAGGCATCTTTTTTTATTAGCGTTAATGCCAAAGTTCTCCAAGGAAGGCTAAAGTAGCCACTGAGGAACATGATTAGACAACATTCTCAACGTGAAGAGAGAGACATTTCTAAATTAATTGTGACTTTTTGGCCCAATTTCTCTTTCTTCTGGCATGCAAACTACTACTTTGAAGCCCTGTCATGAGATATTTTATAGAGCTAGATTTTAAGGAGAATGGATTCCTCCAATAAATGAATCTTGCTGGAGCCAGACTGAGGTGGTACATGCTAGGATTAGGAGTACTGAGCTTTCCATGACCCCTTCTACATTGTAAGCATGATTAAGGGCTACAGTAGAAATAACCCCTGTCTCCCAAAGTACCATCTAAAGATATTATCCTTCCACAAGGAAGTTGAAAACCTGCCTAAAATTTTCATTTGCCAAATGCACTTTGGTAAGTAGCATAAATATCTCTTGCCAAAATTGTACAGTCCTCAAAGACTATATCACATGTATTATAAGCAAAGTATTTCAGAGACAAAAACTCATATCACTTGGAGGTTCTTAAAAACATAGCCAGAGTGGAAGAGGAAGATGAGGATATGGAGGAAGTTCAGGAGGAGGCCCACTTTAATAAAACTGGTCACCCGCTTGGGATTCGTTAAATTGCTTTACTTTTCTCCCTACCCCGCAGCATATAGATAATAATTATGGTGGAATTATTTTTCTCTCTCTCTGAAGGATCACACTTTATATTTAACATTAAAAAGCCTTTTTAATGATTTTTAAAAATTAACAAACCAGAAATAACTAGACATTGACTTTATTTGTAGAACTTTATTCATATTAATATCCTTGGTAGAAATGATCCTAAGGACTTCTTTTTGAACACTTTCATTCTACAGATGAGGAAACTGAACCCAGCGAGGGGCTCTGGATGGCTCAAGGTTACCCAGTACACACCACAGGGCTAGGGCTCATGCAGTGCTCATCTGAGTCCCCTTGCTATAGCCCCTTCACTATACAAGGCTTCACGGTACAATCCTGTATGCAAATTTCAACTTTCAAATATGGAAAGTAGATAAACTCTGTTATAGCTGTCCCAGATAAAATCGACTACCTGGACAGATTTGGAAGGCACAAAAGAAAACCAAGTTATCTGTGAATTTGTGACAGATTAAACTTCATTTCCACCAGTCACATTAATGAGTCCCCCAACTTAACTTCACACTCGGGCAGTTACCCATAAGCATCTCAATATCGAACAGAATAGTGTTCAGGAAGCTCGAGCAGAGAGTATTACCTTTGCTAATTGATTTAAAGTGGAGCCATACAACTAGAGCTGAAGGGACTGAAAGACCCCTGTGCTGCCAGAACCCTGTAAACCATCCTCAGCCAGGTAGTTTCAAAACCTGACTCGAGCATGTAGAAAACTGGAGAAATATTGATCTGGTATTTGAGAATAAGAAGCTGGAGAGTTACTGTGCGTCTAGAACATAGCAGACACTTAAAAATTATGTTGCATTAATTTGCAAAACAGTTTATCATCTTATAATAATTTATTAGAACTTTTCATGGCTATAGAAATCATATTATTTCACTGGTCTATATATTTTTCATTTCTATCATTGGTACTAAATAAAACATTTTAATTGAAGAAGTATTGTAATGACAGAACTAAATAATAGGAAAAAGGAAATAACTCATAAGCCTACCATCCAGAAATAACCCTTAACATTTTGCTATACTACCTTTCTAGGTTCTGTTCTCCTTTGGTATCAAACTATTTTTTTCATTACATATTAAATGTATATTATATTTGAAGGTCTCATTGGAAATCAATTAGACAACCAAGGCAAATTCTTTCACATCATTTCTCTTCTTCAAGAATTCCTAATTATTCTTATTTGTCTCATTTTTCAGCCAAGTTTGTAATTATTCTTCCAAGTTCCAAAATAATAAGATTAGGATGTCCTTGGGAATTGTACTTAACTTATAAATTAATTTATCAATTAACAAATGAAGTTTTATAATATGGAACACTCCTTGAGGGAATGTGTTATGGAAGCAAAAGATGTAGCTTTTCGTTTGTCCATATTTCTAGTGCTTCTTAGAAAAAAAGCAAGGATGGCATGTATTTTGTATGTCATTCGCATTGACTTATTCATGTACTTGATTTATATTAATTCATATATGTAATATATGTATATATTTCATATATTTATGTATATGTATATATATACATAAAATTATTTATATATATATTTATATATATGTGTGTATATATATATATATATACACAAAAACTTTGCTCCTAAGAAAACCTGTTTGTGTAATGACCAAGAACCCACCCTAGTTGGTCATACTCTGACAGACCAACAAAAGAATTACCCATGTTGGACTTTCTGCCACCCACAGAGCTTATGCCATGACAATATTCCACTTAATACTCAGCTTTTTTTTTGCCACCATGTTAATTAAAAACCACCAAGTCATTCATTAAAGATACATGCTAGCTATTAGGTTACCCAAAACTCCTGTTACCACAAAAGTGATGAGAGACTCAGTATCTTCTGGTTTTTCAGTCTATAGTGTTTAATGATGCAGCTGTTGGACATGTAAACAACTAGAAGGTCTCATTTAGTCAATCAGTGGTTGCAAGAAAGCAGAAGCAGCATCAAAGGTTATCAATAAGATAATGAAAAACTGTGAACATGTGTACTTTTGGACATGGGGATGTAAATCTTGTCAACTTTAAAAATAAAACTTACCATTATTTTACCAGCAAAACTAGGTTTATTCAGGAATAGCAGGGAATTGCAGTCCAAGACAAGCAAGCTACACCAAAACCATAGGCAAGTCCACAGAGCAAAGGAAAGGAATACTCTTTTATAGAGGGAATGGGGGGCTTTGGGAAGGCCAGTATATAAAAAAAAGAAAGAAAGAAAAGAAAAGAAAAGAAAAAGAAAGAAAGAAAGAAAGAAAGAAAGAAAGAAAGAAAGAAAGAAAGAAAAAAAAAAAAAAAAAAAAGTTTATTAGAGTAAACCAGGAGTTTGAAGTGTAGTGGCTTTTCATCCTCTAAGTTGTGAATGTCTCTCATTAGCTAGGTTGTTGCCAGGGGAGGAGGAAGCCTTCTTTCCTCCTGCAAGTGTATCCACTTAAAAGGTCTGTCTCTTTCTCTTGGGGAGGCATTTGATGAGGTGTGGTAGGGGGTGATAGCTCCCCCTTCTGGCCTCTCCACTGCATTCTAAATGAGGTTTCCTTTTATCATCAAAATCTCACACCCAGACCATTATCATAGTTATGTGCTCACTGTATCTATCTTTGCTTGGGTCCAGAGCCTGACTACTAGAGAATCCAATCCAAATTGCATATTTTATCAATTCTTTTTTTAATCACATTATTATTATTCCTCCTGTTATATGTTTTTGAAAGTAAAAACAATCTAAAACCTGTATACATGACTGAATAAGAATGTATTATTTGTAGCCAAAAGAAGTTTGTTATTCCCAAAATGTGACAGCTTTGGACCATCTACTTTTATAATACCCTCTTCCTGCCATTTTCCCCATACTTGTAGATAAATCATGCATCTTGCCCAGAATGTACTCAACAGCATGTTATTTCTTAACTCATGCTGTGATAAAGACAAAATACTTGAATCTATGGTCTCTGGTTCTGATGACTCTAACAGTTTCTCTGTTTAGGTCAGCAATGTGTGGAACTAAAAGAATATCATTTGAAAAGAAATCTGGCTTGGAATGTGTGTGTGTGTGTGTGTGTGTGCGCTTAAATAAGCAGTAGAAATACTCCTCTAATTACTTGGAAACAAAGAAGAAAAGATCAAGTCAATTGGTTGAATTTCAAGCTTCAGGAAAATTCTAAGAGTTGGCTGTTGGCTTTCCAACAATGATGGGCATCCAAAGTGAGCATCTCAGTCTATGAATGTCATCAAATAATGCAGAAATTTTAGGGTAAAAATAGATTTAGTTTCTTCTTGCTAAGCCATTTGCCCTACATATCCTCAGAGTGGGGACCAACCAAAACATTTTTTCTAATTACAGAAGCAGGGTGGAAGTAAGAAGGAAACTTATTTTTCCTTCCAGTTTCCATAAGGGTCCTCCCAAATATATCTCTGTTCACTTAACGCGTGCTGCCACTGAGGAGGTGGAGGATATTTCTGAGCAGTAAAATTGGTGAATCTAACTCGGCATTCTTGAGTCAGTTCAGCCCTTCCTATTGGGAAGAGTTACCGTAACTCAGAAGGGGAATATTTTGGCTGTTTCTTCAGGGCAGGCTCTTCTGTAGGCTTTAGGTGCCTATGTCACCTTCTATAAAAATGCCTACCCTGGGTTTCAGTTTCAAGTAAAAATCCCATTTGGCTTCCACACCAAGAGACTTCTTTCTTGGCATTTTAAAAAGAATAAAACCAATATTTAATCTCTTAACTGTTTTACCCTTTTCAGCATGTTCAGAACCCAGCAAGGGAAGAGGAAAAAGGAACCCAGGTTATTTTTTTTTTCCAGGTTATTTTTGAACTCCAACAGTGGATGTGCTATACCAGTCATTACAAAGCTAATATCAAGGATTATTATGAGGAGGGCATTAAGTCTTGTGCCCCTGAGCAAATGAGCATGCATATGCCGGATGTATGAAATAAGTATTACCAAGAGCTAAATCCACAAGCCCCTTAATTTCCTCTGGTGCTTATAAAGTCTCGTTTCTCAACTTCTAAGCAGTTAGAAAATTTCTTTGTCAACCTCCATACAGTATGACTCCAAGGAAGAATAAAGAGTTTAAACAACTTATTTTCTTTTTCTTTCTTTTTTTTTTTTTTTAAGATTTTATTTATTTGACAGAGAGAGAGAAATCACAAGTGTCAGGCAGAGAGAGACAGAGGAGGAATCAGGCTCCCCATGGAGCAGAGAGCCTGACGTGGGGCTCGATCCCAGGACCCTGGGATCATGACCTGAGCCGAAGGCAGAGGCTTTAACCCACTGAGCCACCCAGGTGCCCCAAGACAACTTATTTTCTAACCAGCTTATCTCTCAACTAATGACCAGATCAATGCTTGAGAATGTCAGAAAACTATTTAGAACCACTGCCAAATATTAGAATTTAGCTCTAATTTGAGATAAGTAGATTACATAAATCATTATTGTATTTAGAGGCGTTCCTACTTTCTGTGCCATTCATGATCAAATAGTATAAATCAAGCTAAAAAAAGCCAACAGAAATCCTCAAACATGTTCTCTTTTTAGGGATTCACAATTTTATAAGTTCAATGTCCATTATGATCAATCATTTCTTGGTTATTTTCTTTTTAATGATCTTAATTTAACATTTACACATGAATTTTTCAGAATTGGCCTTTTTATTATAGATAATTCTTTCTATAAAGTGAGTTTCTACCTATATTCTAGCTATAGAAAATAATTTATCGGTTAAGTAGCTGGCCAATAAGGTTGAAAAAGAAGCCATGAGCGTGCCTGGGTAGCTCAGTCAGTTAGGCTTCTCACTCTGGATCTCAGCTCAGGTTTTGATCTCAGGGTCATAAATTTAAGACCTATGCTGGACTCCACACTTGGCATGGAGCCTACCAAAAAACCTAAAAACACGAAAACAAGATCTGGGGCATCTGGATGGCTCAGTCAGTTATGCATTCCACTCTTGATTTCAGCTCAGGTCAATCTCAGGCTCATGAGATCAAGCCCCAGGTCAGGCTTTGCACTCAGTGTGGTGTCTGCTTGGAATTCTCTCCCTCCTCTTCCCACCCCCCCCCATCTGCTCACACTCTCTAAATACATACATACATAAAATCTTCAAAAAAGAAAAAAACAGTGGCTGGGTTAAAAATAAACTCTAAGTACTGGAAGAGATTATGCTGAGTGAAATAAGTCAAGCAGAGAGAGTCAACTATCATATGGTTTCACTTATTTGTGGAGCATAACAAATATCATGGAGGACATAGGGAGTTAGAGAGGAGAAGGGAGTTGGGGGAAATTGGAAGGGGGGGGTGAATCATGAGAGACTATGGACTCTGAAAAACAACTGAGGGGTTTGAAGTGGTGGGGGGGTGGGAGGTTAGGGTATCAGGTGGTGGGTATTATAGAGGGCACGGATTGCATGCAGCACTGGGTGTGGTGAAAAAATAATGAATACTGTTTTTCTGAAAATAAATAAATTAATTTAATTTAAAAAAATAAATAAACTCCAAGTAATCTAAGAAATTGTGATAGAAAAAATAATTCCACTATGATAATTGTTAGTACAAACATTTACACAATCCTTTTATAGGTCAGGCTTATAAAGATTTATGCGAAATCTAAATGATGCTTATATTTTTAATAATTTGATGTTTAGGAGGTCATTTAATTTAATTACTTGACATACTTTGTTCTTGGATAAAGAGACTCAACGTCCCAAATGTGTCAATCGTAACTAAATTCTAGAAGTTTATGTAATCCGAACAAAAACACTGATACATTTTTTTTGTAAATGGAAAGTAATCCTTAAGTTGATATGAAAATATGTAAACATAGCTTCGAAAATTAACATGGAAATATAATTTGATCTAAAATAATTAAGACAATGTAATACTGATGCAAAAATAGACCTACTAATCAATACAACTAGCAAATCTATAATTAATGTCTCCAAATATGTTGGATTTTAGAGAAGATTTGGATAATTTATTATTTCTTATTAAGATAATTTGGTAGCCATCTGGAAAAAAGAATTATTACCTCACATCAAAAACCAAAATAAATTATAGGTAAATATTTTAGTTTAATGAATAAAAACACCAATAACAAAACAACCCAAAACACAATAACAAAGGAAACAATACATATAGTTTATAGCAAATAAGCTATAAATAAAAGATGTTCAATCTCTTAATAAAAGTGATAAGGAAACTATCATGAGGTTTTTTTTAATACATTTTACATTGAAAAAAATCAAAATTATTCATGGTGAAGGTGTAAAAAACACTCCTGAAATGAAGATGAAGATGTGGAAATATAACTTGATCCATGTTAGTCTGTCACACTAATGGAGAACAATTCAGCAATATATTGATATTTAAAATGCACATCTTCTTTGATCTATAATTATCTTATGCTATGTCCTATAAATAGAGAATATAACAAACAATATTTGAATCAGATCATCTATTATCTTGTTTATAATATCAAAAGACAACATCTGCTAAAGATTGAGCCCTTTGATATTTTATGGTGTGACTAAGTTCTATAAACCTGGTTTGCTAAAGAATAAATACATTGTGTTTTTGAGAATTAGTAAAGGAATAATGTACTTTAATACTTTAAACTTTTACCTTGGTGCAGAAACATACTATTTCATAAAACCATGTGATAGTTAAGATACTCAGAACTTCCTGACCCTTCTTAAACTACTTTTTATCTCACAGGCTGCTCTTTTGCATGAAAAGTCATCAGTACCTATTCCTACCATCCAAAGAAAGTTAGCATCCATTTAATTATGTGTTCTTGAATACACTGAGCTATTTACATGCTGGTAACCTAAAGCTCCAAAATATACTCAATAGAATTTAATTAATTAATTAATTAATTAATTATAATTTATACATGCTTCTTTTAAAAAAATATTTTATTTATTTGAGAGAGAGAGGGAGAGCACAGAGGGAGACTAAGAGGGAGAAGCAGACCCTGCATTGAGCAGAGAGTCAGATGTGGGACTCGATCCTTGAGATCATGACCTGAGCTGAAAGCAGATGCTTAACTAACTGAGCCACCCAGGCGCCCTATTCTATGCAACTTTAGTACTATAGGATACTATGAGGAAAGAAGCTTTCAGAGTAAAATAAAATGTGAGGTCTAGGGGTGCTTGGATGGCTCAGTCCTTAAGCATCTGCCTTTGAGCCCAGCATCGAGTTCAGCGGGAAGCCTGCTGCTCCTTCTCCCACTCCCCTGCTGTGTTCCCTCTCTCACCATTTCTCTGTCAAATAAATAAATAAATAAAATCTTAAAAAAAAAATGTGAGATGTAATGCACAAACCTCCTGTCAAAGTTTAATTGAAAACATTTACACACATGAAAGTCTCTGAGTAGTTCTGTAATAAAGAAACTAATGCAATCATGTTTTATTTAGTCCTGGCTCAAGTTATCTGGTGAAAGAACCCTGTGTTCTTGCTAAAAACAATCTTAACAGTAATTAACCATATGTATAACATACTCTTTGGAAAACCTGATTAATCTATCAGATTTGATTTCAGAGTTGTGAGAGAATAATAAATGAGATGAACCTGTAGATTCAGAAGCATTGGTGTTTTGGCCATTGGTAAGCACGAGAGGTGAAGCACCTGGTAAAATTTAGGCATCAGTGACCTTGGAGTGGGGATAGAGTGGGAAAGGGAGCACCCAGAGCATGAAAAGGGTAGCAGAGAACCATGGCATAGTTAGAGAGGAGAGAAAAAGTGCAAAGGAAAACAAAAACTAATTTCTATCTTTACATGTTATCTACTTAGCTAGTTTAATACTAAAACCAATAGGGACAAGAGCCATACAGAAACATTAGGCAAAATTCTTTAAGGTAGCCACAGGGTTTCCAAGCAGTTCTTTAGGGAGATACTTCAACTCTCCCTTACCACTGTGGAGGTGCTAATCAGATGCTGAGTTTGTGCTGGACACAGTGCTTACCTGACCTTGACCCCAGTTGTGGGTGGAACACTGCATTCCTTTTATCTACTTCTTAATGATCACATAATCACAGACTGTCAGGGCTGGAAGGAGCACTAAAGATCATCAAATTCAGGGCCTTGTTTTTTATAAAATCAGGAAAACTAAAAAGGAAAAATAAGAAGAAGTTTGTCCAAGGGCACCCAGTGGGTTAATGTTGGAGGCAAAACTGGTTAAGAATGCAAAATTTGAAATCAGAAAACAATAGATTCAAATACAAGGTTTGCCTTTTATTAGCCATGTAAGCTTAGGCAAGCTATTATTCACTTAGCTTTGGTTTTTCCTTAAAAGTTTTTCAAAAACAATGAATGAGATAAAGTGGGTAAAGTGGATACTGCATTGCTGGCAGATAGGTAACAATGAACGGCAGCTAGTAGTAATGGTAATTATTGTAATAATGGTGTCAAAGAAGAAAGGAAGCATACAAATTTTATGTTCAAGTTGACAAGCCAGGAGATACTCTATCTCTATTTGGTCTCCTTGCTTCATTTATTTGAGTCACTATCTGTATTGGAGTTCTGCTGAGAAACAGAACCAATAGATATGTGTAATGTGTGTACATGTAAATACACACACACATACACACAGAAAGACAGAAGCAGAGAGACAGAGAGATAGACGATAAAGAATTGTTGCACAAGATGATGGAGGCTAATAAATCCCATGGTCTGCGGAGTGAATTGGCAAGATAGAGATCCAGGAGAATCAATATAGTTCCAGGCTGAGTTGGAAGGCCTGAGAAACAGCCAACCAGTGGTATAGTTACCATCCAAAGGTCAGCAGCCTCAACACACAGGAGAGCCAGTATTTCTATTCAAGTCCAAAAAAGAAAAAAAAAAAAAAAAGTTCCAGTTCTAAAGCAGTCAGCAAGAGGAATTCTCTCTTACTTGGGGAAGGGTTGGCATTTTGTTCTGTTCAGGTCTTCTGCTGATTGGATGAGCCGCCCCCCCCCCAATTGGGGAAGGAAATCTGTTTTACTCAGTCTACTGATTTAAATGTTAATCTCATGCAAAAACGCCCTCCCAGAAGTGATCAGAGTAATGTTAATTTAATATCTTGGCATCGTATATGTGGCCCAGTCAAACTGATACATAAGATTAACCATCACATAATCTCTCAATTTATAAGTAAAAAATAGTAGCAGTTCTCGTATGCTTCACAAAGAATCATGCAAAGTACTTTATACGTTCTTCTCTTTCATCCCACTCATTCTTCCATCTACCACCATCCGTTCATGCATGCACTCACACGTCAGTTAACAAAACTTACTGACTGTCTATCAATTTTAGGTATTGTTCTGTCCCCTTGATTCAGAAATAACCATCAAAATAAATAAATGGGTTTTTCAAGAATTAAGGTAATGGGGGGGGGGAGAAATTACTTGGGAGCATTTCTGGTATGCCATAAGGTGTAGAAAACAAATACTGGGCTTGATGAAAGTCTAAAAAGTCACTTCATCTCTACCCTTCTCTCTAAGGCACTTTATATCACAAATCCACACTATGTGAGAAAACAAATCTATGCAGAATGTCTTTGAAATCAGCCCTGACGTCCATATCACAGTCATTTTCAGGATGTTAATACAAAATACTTTCTCCAGGTATTTTTCCCTGAACATTTATACTATGGCAAAATTAATAAATGCAATTTTAGTGTTACAGGACTTAATATAAGCTATGCAAATTTTAATCTTTTGTGCATACGGATGGCTATTTCTTGAGTTCGCTTGGAATCTCAAGCAGATCTGTGAATAACATTTTATTTTGAAAGACAAATAAGTGTATGGAAGGAAACCTGGTGTTAACAATCTAAAACCCTATGCCTTAATTAGGATCCTATCATTTTTATATACTGCTATGTGTTTCATCAGGTCTTGGTCAGCTGAATTGTGGAAAGGAGGAAGTTCTGGCATCAATTCCTGTAAGTCAATTATGATAAGAGATGGCCTTTGTTATCTGTGACCACATCTCTGCTTTGACAGCTGGTTTTCTGTTAGCCTTTCCCAACAGTGGAGGTAGAAACAGGCTCAAGGCTGAAAACATAGAAAGGATTTGCTTCTTCCTCCTTCTGTTTCTTTGCTTTCTGTTCCTGCCAGTTCAATCCAGCAATGTTTCTTCACCCTGAGAGCAGCAATTCCTTCCCACTACAACAAATGACCTCAGTTTCAGATGTTTTTAAAAATTTTTCATTTATTTTTATATTTTAGTAACAATAGTATATACTTCTGTTGTACAAAATGATTTGATATACATATATAATGAAATAATTACTACAGTCAAGCTAATTAATATACCATCGCCTTCTATAGATAGCGCTTTTTGTGTGATACATGCACCTGAAATTACTGATATATTTCCAGTGTTCAATACAGTGTTATTAAATAGAGTCATGACACTGGAAAGTTTTATCTTTAGATTTATTCATCCTATATAACTGCAACTCTGTTCCCTTTGCCCAACATCTTCCCACACCCACACCCCCCAGATCGTGGTTACCACTGTTGTATTTTCTTCTGTGAGTTGATTGACTGGTTGAGTTAGATTCTCCATATAATGATACCATGTGGCATTTGTCTTTGTTTGACATATTTCACTTAGCATAGTATCCTCCAGCTTCATCCATGTTGTCACAGAAGGCAAAATTTCCTTCTTTCTCATGGCCGAATAATATTCCATTGTATATGTGTTCATGTGTATAAAAGTATATGTGTGTATTATATTTTAAACATATATATATACACATATATATATGTGTGTGTATATATATACATATATATATATATGTATATATATATATATGTATATATATGGCGTCTTTATCCATTCATCTGTCAACAGACACCTGGATTGTTTCCACATGTTGGCTGTTATGAATAACACTGTAATGAATATGAGAGTGTAGATATCTTTTTAAGATCCTGTTTTCATTTTCTTTGGATATGAGATTTGCTGGGTCATATGGTAGTTTTATTTTTGATTTTTTAAGGAATCTTCGTATTGTTTTCCACAATGGCTGTACAAATTTACATCTTCACCAATATAGTACAACTGCTTCTTTTACTCTACATCCTTACCAAAACTTATCTTTTATCTTTTTGATACTAGCCATTCTAATAGTTGTGACATAAAACAAACAAACAAAAAAACAGGTGAGGGATGATTTCTCATTACAATTTTGATTTGCATTTCTGTGATAATTAGTGGTGTTGAACACCTTTCATGTACCTGTTGGCTGTCTGTATGTTTTCTTTTTCTTTTTTTTTTTTAAAGATTTTATTTATTTGACAGAGACAGATCACAAGTAGGCAGAGAGGCAGGCAGAGAGGCAGGAAGAGAGAGGGAAGCAGGCTCCCCACTGAACAGAGAGCCCAACAATGGGTTCAATCCCAGTACCCTGGGATCATGACCTGAGCTGAAGGCAGAGGCTTAATCCACTGAGCCACCTAGGTGCCCCTATATGTTTTCTTTGGGAAAATGTCTATTCAGGTCCTTTGCCCACTTTTTAATTGGGCTATTTGTTTTCTTGCTATTGAATTATTTGTACGCCTTTTATATTTTGAATATTAACTCATCATCAGATGTATGGTTTGCAGATATGTTCTTCCATTCCATACGTTGTCTCTTCAGTCTGTTGATTGCTTCCTTTTCTGTGCAGAAGTTTTTTAGTTTGATGCAATTCTTTCTTTTTTTTTTTTTTTTTTTTTTGCCTATACCTTTGGAGGTTAGTAGAAAAATCGTTGCTGAGACCAGTTTCAAGAAACTCCCTATATTTCCTTCAAATAATTTTATAATTTCAGGTCTCACATTTAAGCCCTTTATCTGTTTTGAGTTGATTTTTATATATGGAGTGAGATAAGGGTCCAGTTTTGTTCTTGTGCATAAGGTAGACCAGTTTTCCTAGCAACAATTATTGAAAAGGCTATTTTTCCCATTGTATATTCTTGGCCACTCTGTCAAAGACAGATTGATCATGGATTTATTTCTGGGCCCTTGATTCTGTTCCATTGGTCTGTGTGTCAGTTTTAATGCCAGGACCATTGATTGCTATAGATTTTGTAACATATTTTGTAGCATATTTTGGAATCAAATAATGTGATACCTCCAATTTTGTTCTTTTCGTTCAAGATTTTTTTTTTTTTTTTTTTTTTTTGGCTGTTAAGGTCTCATAAGTATTTCAGAATTGTTTTTCTATTTCTGTGAAAAATGCCATTCGAATTTTGGTAAGCATCACATTTAATATGTTGATTGATTGGGGTACTATGAATATTTTAATAATGTTAATTCTTCTAATCCATAAGTATGGAATATCTTTCCATTTATTTGTGTTTTCTTCAATTTTTTCCATTAATATCTTAAAGTTTTCAGTGTACAAGCTATTTATTCTTAACATTTTGTTTTGTTGTTGTTATTTTAAATGGGCTAGTTTTAATCTCTTTCAGTTTGGAATTAGTATATAGAAATGCAAATGATTTCTGTACATTGATTTCATATCCTGCAATTTTACTGAACTGGATTATTAGTTTTAAGTTTTTGGTCAAGTCTTTAGGATTTTCTCTTTAAAAGATCATGTCATCTGCAAACAGAACAAACAGTTCTTTTCACTTTTTTCTTCTTTCTTTTCTTTTTTTCTCTCTTTCATTCTCCTTCCTTCCTTCCTTCTCTCCTTCTTATACTTCTTTTATAATTTGGGTGTCTTTATTGCTTGTTCTTGACTAATTGCTCTTGTTAGGACTTCCAGTACTCTAACGAATAGAAGTGGCAAGAGGCGGCATCCTTGTTTTGTACCTGATCTTTGAGAAAAAGCTTTCATCTTTTCATTGTCAAATATATGTTAGCTCTGGACTTATAATATATGGCCTTTATTGTGTTGAGAGATATTCTTTTATAACTAATTTTTGAAAGTTTTTTTTGTTATAAAAGGGAGTTCATTTTTTTCATCTGACATGTTTAGATCATATGACTTTTCTTTTTACCATTCATTCTGTTACTGTGGTGAATATATTTATTGATTTACATATTTTGAACAATCCTTGCATTGAAGGATAAAACCCACTTGATTATGGTATACAATCCTTTTAATGAGCTGTTGAATTTGGCTTGCTAGTATTTTGTTGAGGATTTTTGCATCTATGTTCATTAGGGATATTGGCCTATAATTTTCTTTTCTTATACGTGTTTGGCTATGGTATAATGATGATGTTGGTCTCATATAATTACTTTGAGAGTGTTCTTTTCTCTTTTCTTTTTTCTAAGAATTTGGGAAAGATTGGTATCGATTCTTCTTTAAATGTCTGGCAGAACTCACCAGGAAACCATCAGGTCCTGGGCCTTTATTGAAAGGTCAGTTCGGATTTTTTGCAACAGTTTTAGAATGAGCCATTGTGCTCACTCAGAGACACTACTAGTACCGGGAGGCCAATACCTGTAACTCAGAAATCTGGATCCCAACCTTATGAGGTCTCTTTTCCAAGATGTGAGGTGCCAGTACCAGCTGAGTAGCATCCCTCCTCAGTGGTTGGACTTTCAGCTATTTTAAGTTTCTGAGTTTAAATAATTCTAGCTTTTCCCCTTTTTATCTCACCTTGAGTGATGGAAGCTTTTTCTTATAATTGCTATTTCCTTAATACTTTAAGTGTCTTCTTGTTGCCTTTTCAGTTACCTAGTTAACAATTATCTACCTAGTTAATAATTCTTGACATTAAATCCTCTCACGTGAAATAATATTTGTGCATTCTATCTCCTGAGTGGATTCTGACTAATGTTCTAATCATTTGACACAATTAACCTGGCATTAGAACTCAAAATGACCAGTGGATCATTAAGTGGAAAAAGTCAGGAAACTGTATAGCTCTACCAGAGGGGTAGCCACAGGGAATGAATCAACGAAAGAAAGGAGAGTAAGAATACTTTGGTGAATATTTTGGCATCTTTATTGAGATGATGCCAACCAGTAGTCCTGCCATAAGCTCTCCCCTACTATCATTAAAGTTTCTCTGGCAATATATGGCAGTCTCCGACTGGGCACATGGGTAAATAGTGCTATTTTCCCTTGGACTATGAAGACATTTTGACCACCCAAATGATGCAATAGGCCCAGCTTGTCATTACTGTGGTCCCATTCCTTCCTGCCCTAGTCGGGTTTCTGCTCACATAAGATGTCCAATCTTCTCATGCTCTTTTCCCCCGCCTATCTTTACCTGCTTTCAACTGGACATCATACAAGAGAGCACAGAGCAATTCGTTCGCAGATCAGAAAGACATGCTAATGGTATAAACATTATGCTACTCCTTTCAGTACTATATGAGATCTGAAAGGGTGAAAGCCTTTATTAGGATAAATATATTCCAAGAAATTAATTTGATGTATAAATAATAGATATATGAAGTGGAGTAGGATGAATATTTTAGCCAAGAGTATGGGGGAAGGGCTTTTTAGCCTTCTGAAATCACATCACAATGGAGAGAAATTCTTCGACCTACAGCTCTCATTGGCCTTGAGTGCCATTCCCTCTTAAACAGTCTTCACTTATCTAATCTCTGACATTCTTTACTTCTCAATGAAATAAGTATTTAATATTTATTCTGGACAATGATCAAGGGCTAGATCACAAAATAATTGTCTTCTCATTATGAGTAACAACTATCACCTCACTTTCTGTGCTGTTCTGATCCATATAAAATCTACCCTAGGGGCACCTGAGTGGTTTGGTAGGTTGTCTGCCTTCAACTTAGGTCATGATATAGTCTCCTGGGATTGAGCCCCATGTTGGGCTCCCTGCTCAGCAGGGAGTCTGCTTCTCCTTCTTTCTCTGTCCCTATCCCCCAGCTCATGTCCTCTCTCTCTCTCTCAAATAAAGAACTAAAAGCTTTAAAAAAATGTATAAGATCTACCCCGAATTTCCCCAAACTTTGGAAGAAATTGTGGAGTAGAGACTTCTTAGGAAGTAGCAGGCAAATAAGGCATTAAACAACCTGATGTCTTGCCTTGGGTTTAATCCATCACATCAACATTGAAGAGAAGAAAGGTCTGTAGATTTTAATCTGGATGCAGAATAAAATCAGTGGGGCATGTGCCAAGAGAGATGAAAATCTTATTCCTGAAGACTATCAGTGAAGGTCAGAGTACTAATGAATTTAAGTCAGATGTTATTTTTTTTTCTCCTGTTGAGGTATACTGTTCTATTCTGAAGAAAGAGAAGTCCTAAAGAAGCCAGAAGACCCTGGATTGTTAGAATTAACTCAGTCAAGGAACAGTCCCTAAGTTGTATATAAGTACAGAATGGCATAGCTATGGAAAGATCAGGGGCCATCCCACATGATGAATAAAGTGGCTGGGCTGGTGTGCAGATGAGAGAACAAAAAACGAAGGACAAAATGAAGAAAAAAGTGTGTGGTTATAAATTATGGGATGAAGCTGATGTCAGAATCCAAAGTATCTAACCAAACTTGAAGGCATAAAAAACTAGTACCCAATTAGGCTGGTCAAAGTAGGTTGGTCAAGGACTTCTAGCTAAGCAGAACACTTAAAGTTTTAGAACCTGAAAGTAAAAATTTTCAGAATAAGCTCTTCAAAATTTAAGCCTGCAAAGTAGAAATTGGTAAAAAGTAAAGAAAACAAAGTATATGTGAAAACAAAGCACTAACATAATAATTAATAATAAGACTAGTCAGGTATCATAAAATACAATCTCATTTGAAGACAACAACCTTAAAAGATCAGCACTGATTTATTCAAGTAATTTTCACAAAATTAAACTTTTTTTAAGTGGCATAGCATAAAGTTAAGCCTGGTCATCTTTAATACTAAAGATCACACATTTACCACTATAATATTATGTCCCCAAAATACAGTTGGACTATGACTATGATTATCAGGCTAGTTTTAGCTATCCTCTGTTATACACCAAGCTTATCTTTTGGGTGTGGACAGCATCAAATTCTATACTTTGTGCTGATTTCCTGATTATTGTCTATGCCAATGATTTCTAGAAGATCCTACCAAATTCTCATACTTGAGAAGGCCCACAAAGTCCAGAGAAGCACAGTCAGAATGAAACAGGTTGCACTCAGAAAATAAACACTCTTTAATTCATAACTTTGAAGTAGAGCCCCTCTGAATAATGGAAGAAAATAGGCAAAGAATAAGACCATAAACTTTTTCCATTCGTTTCAGCATCCTAAGTGGTGAGAAGTTTCTAGACAATATTAACATAAAGGAACATCATCAAAAAATAATATTAAATCCTTATAAAGGTGGTTTTGAAATGGATAGAATGATATAACTTGATATTACAAGAGAACTAGGCCTGAGTTTCCTACGTTGACTTTCTGAAGGATTGAGCCGCTGAAGACACCTTCAGAATTTAAGGACAATTACAGTTACCTAAAAATAATGTCCTAGTGTTCTGTTCACAAATGGAATTGTGAGCAGACTTGACCCAATTTGACCAGGATGATGTGTCCAGTAGTTTATTATATCTCTGTATAGACCACAACCCTTAACCCATGATCCCAAATCTACTACTAATTAACCTGTCTGTTCCCATTGTTCCATACTATTCTACTCAAGGAACCACCTATTAACATGGAGACATGTTCAGACAACTGGAGGTAGCAAATCTAAACTAAATACTTACAGGCCTAATAATCAGATAGTTGACTAAAATATGGATTCTCAAGTCCTTCCAACAAAGAATTCATAAGAGAAGCAGGGAGTTGATTTGTCACCTAAGATTCCTAGGAAGAAAGATGAAACAGCTGGTACAAATATACATTTTTTTTAATTTTTATTTTTTTATTAACATATAATGTATTATTAGGCCCAGTGGAACAGGTCTGTGAATAGCCAGGTTTACACACTTCACAGCACTCATCATAGCACATACCTTCCCAATTATACAATTTTTATGAATTCTGTTATTTTGTTTCAAAGTATATACTATTTTAACTTTCTGTTCCATACTGTATCTGGACTTGAATGAAAAATTAATATTTAAAATTACCCAACATTTAGAAAAATATGCTTGTTTTTGAATTATCATTTTACTCTGGTACTTCTTTATGTACCCCCAGGGGTATATATACCTGGGTATAGAGCCAAGAATTAAGGTTATCTTTTTAATGGAGAGACAGTGTTAGAAATAGGAGAGAGATTAGGGTATGCTTCTGACTTCAAGGATAATACAAAATTCATGCTCATAGATGAGATTCACCACCTTCATCAGGTGATGTAAAAACATGCTGACTTAATCTCCAGGGAGAGGTGAGAGAATGTGAATGGTTTAGTACAAATCCTCTTCCACTATGAGAAAAAAAAAAAAAATCATCACATAAGCCTCTTTAAAACAGACCATATATATTTCACAACTTTATGTACTAACTTCCTAATAATTGCCTTGCTCATAGCAGATAGTGTTTATTCAATGATTCGTAGTGATGAATGCTTACTAATAATGGATTATCAGTATTATTCCCTCACTTCCCATTTTAAAAAGCTAGATTTTGTTCAATTCACAACACTGAGATCAAGACCTGAGCTGAGTCAAGAGTCAGATGCTTAACTGATTGAGCCACTCAGGTGCCCCCAAACCAGATTACTTTTAATATCATCTCTTGATTCTTTCTATTCTTGTTATATCCATATCCTCCACCTAAATGATTCTTGTCCTTCAAAAGTCAACTCAAGTTCCTCAACATTGAGGAAATATTTTGATGAGAACTCTAAAACTTATTTTGTACTTTAGAAAAAAAAAAAGAGCAGTCTAAAAACTTATTTTGTACTTTAGAAAATAAAAAGCAGTCTAAAAACTCTAATCCAAGCTAAGGGGTGAGAATATCCCCAGTGCTACAAATAAAATGTTAATGGTAAACAGTGGATGGTGAGTTCAGATGAGATAATCTAGGAAGGCTTCAAGGGTGAGGTAGCTGAGGTGGTTTCCAAGAATGATAGGCAGGATAGATTTGTGGTAAACATTGAAATGTGTGATGAGATCACTCTAAGAGAAGAAAACAACAAGGATCAAGCACAGAGGCAAGGAAAACTCAAAATGTCTTAGTCTAAAAGAGTGAGAATAGAACCATTACTTTCTTGACTTTATATGTCAAGCTCAACACATATAGAATTCAGTTATTTTGTAAAACAGATCTGAGTGGTGGGCATTAGTGACATATTTAAGTATTCTTGTGATTAGAATACTAATGCTTAAAAGAAATAAACTATGTATTATATTATAGTAAGAAAATTTTAAAAATCTGGTCAACTAAAATATTGGTAAATGTCCATTTTACACATTATTTTGTGTATCCTGAATCTTCAATGTTTCTCATCGGGAATTAGGAAGATCTTTTCTGGACCATGCATTCTGGTGGTAAAGTCTGGGTATGGTGGTAAACCCCATACCCATTTCACAAAGGTTTAACTTTCTGGGTAAAGGGGATTGCAATGGACTGCTGACAATGAACTCTTAATATTTTTGGAGTGATCATAACTAAAAAGATAGCTATCCACAAAAATTCATCCTAAGTTTTTTCTTGTCTACATGGCTGAACTTCATTTCTTTGCCCCCGTGAAGTTTGCACTTGTTTATTGATAAATTTTAGCCCAAGTAATGAAAATTGAAGTGATATGTATCTCTCTGGGACAACCACCTATTAAACAAGCTGTATATTAAAGATGCCAGAGCTTCCATCAGGGCCCTCCACTGACTGAGTAGGGATATCTACTGATTTGCAACACATACCCTATGCTGTTAAATAAACAAGAAATTAGCTCTATTTCTTAAGCAAGTGAATTGTTTTTAAGTCTTTCATTGCCATATATTGGCCTTTAACTAATAAAACCATACTACTTAAAGACAGACAAAAACATTCTGTTTTCTTTTTTTTTTTAACCCATTTTTTGACTAGCAAAGGAGAAGTAAAGCAGCAAGTTGTGATGCTTTCCTGTATAGCTATATCTACCTTATTTCCAGGTTGAGTATTGGGTAGATATAAATCATCCACCTATAGGTTTCAATTTCTCCCCACTTTAATCTGGGATATGGGCATTATCTTACCTATAAAGGGAGACTTTCAGTAAAGATAAAATGAATAATTTTATAGAAACGGATTGACAATATGCCAGGGGCCTTTAAAGTTGCTTTAATATTCTTATGCATTTAATTTGGCATCATCTTTTCAAATATTCCTGGCTGGAAATTTTTTAGCTATGGTTTACTCTTCACTGGTGATAATGAAGATAGTTCTTCAGTGATCACCAAAGACTTAACATTAAAAAGTATTTATATAATATGTTTCCCTGGTCTATTGAATTGTCTTCTGGAAAGCTATGTCACATGCTTTTAGAGACAGCATTTTAAGAAATATTCTTAGGTATATTTAAGGATAACTTTTTCCCTTGAAATATATAATCATCACACTCTCTCCCAGCATTTGGAAGATCTTCATTAAGAAACCTATTCTGAGAATCACCTCAGAAATAACTGTTCTAATTTCCTATCATTTCATATTATATTACAATAAGTAATATCTCCCTTTCTTGGTACTTCTCAAATTTGCTAATGTGGGATGGTCTATCTTTCTTTCTCTTTTTAAATACTGTTTCACTTGAAAAAATTACTTAAATTCATTCATCCATTCATTCATTCATTCATTCATAAATCAAGCATGTGTCTCTAATTATTCTGATCTATTTTCTTATTGCTTCCCTCATTAGGACTGATCCCTAAGGGAACAGTGACAAAGTTGGTCAATAGAGCTCTGCTTCCTCTGTAGTTTTTTTATTTCTCTTTGTAGCTTCCTGGAATATTTATGAACCTGACTGTGATAGTGGGGATGAAAGATTGTTTGAGCATTTAAAGAATACCATATTTGAGTTATTCAGGCCCATGATGCCTAAGTAGCAGGCAAGATCTAGATTAAAGTTAGATATATAGAGGACAGTTTTAAAAGTTACTATTTAGGGAAACCTGGGTGGCTCCATCAGTTAAGCCTTTTATTTATTTGTTTATTTATTTATTTATTTATTTAAATTTCTTTTCAGCATAACAGAATTCATTGTTTATGCACCACACCCAGTGCTCCATGCACTACATGCCCTCCATATTATTTTTAACATATAATGTATCATTTGTTTCAGGGGTACAGGTCTGTAATTCATCAGTCTTAGCACAATTCACAGTGCTCACCATAGCACATGACCATCCCTCCCACCCTCCCGCCACTCCAGCAACCCTCAGTTTGTTTCATGAGTTTAAGAGTCTCTTATGGTTTGTCTCCCTCTCTGGTTTCTTCTTGTTTCATTTTTTTTCAAGCAGGGGATCATAGTGGAAGAGAGGAAAAAATGAAATAAGCTTCTGATTCTTCGTTTTGGCTCACGTCATGATGAGATTGAGACCTACAGAGGGCTCAGCAGAGAGTCTGCTTGAAGGTTCTCTCCACTGCCCCTCACCCAATTTACCCAGCCCCATGTGTGCATGTGTGCTCTCTCTCTCTCTCTCTCAAATATATAAATAAATCTTTAAAAATATAAAGCCAAAGGTACTGTTATGGGCAAGATTTAAAATGACAACATTGAGAATACATAGTGCAGTATTCCAGCTGCGGCTTTGGTAGAAATACATGGCCAACTTATTGTGACCTGTCGAGGAAGGACCTGAGGAAAATACCCTGACTTCATGTTCATTCCAATCTCCAGTCTCCTACTAGAGACTCCCATTGGACAAGCTTAATGTGTAATAAAAGGGTAAAGTGACTCAATAATGAATATCCCAGGGCTGGTGGGAGAAGCAGGTAGAAGTATAGAAATAAGTCTTGAAAAAGTGTAGGAATTGGTCTGGAAAAGCAAATAGAAGACAATTAGGGGAAGGTATAGAAGCACAGCACCAGAAACACAAAGATGGTCTATGAATATATAAAGAGATCCAAGACAAGGAGCCAGAGAGAACTAATATCTAGAGGGCCTACTCTGTGTCAGCAGATGGCATCCTTATTTAAGTAAACCTTCAAGAAGCTTTATGAAATATTACTATCCTATTTTATACAATTTCAGTAACATATAGATATAGATATAAATACAGATATATAAGTTCACTATTACATAAGTTATTGAAATAAACCTAATCCAAGTTTATAAACACTATGCCACAGTTTGAACGAAGGTTTATTGAGCTTTGCAGTCACTCTGTCTTTCAAATCGAAGGGAGTGAGCCAGGCTCACAGAGAGCCAAGAAGCTGGCAGTTAAAACAAGATTGCAAATCAGATATCCATAGAATAGCTTAGATGCATAGAACACTCAGACTCTGGACAAAAAAAAAAAAAAAAAGACAACAAGTTATGTAGCATTATCCTCTTATAAGAAAACAACTAGCAACATTGAAAGGAAATCTTAGTCACAAACAATTCACAGAATTCTCATTCTCAGGAGTACAGAGGCTGTGCTGCTAGTTAGAAGATACGGTTATAGCAATAAGCTATCTCCCTTCTTTCAAATCCCCATGTGTAAAAGGCCAACTGTCTTTTCTATGCCTGGTGAAAGTAATTTGGGGCTCAGTGTGCTAGGGTATTCCATACTTTACAAGGTAAAATCTGTACTTCCTACTGACAATGTGTAAGCTGTAGTGATTTTAGGTAAGAAAGTTATTAAAATCTGCATTTGTAATGCTAATTTTACTAAAGCATGTTAGAAGCAACTAGGACATTGCAGCTTCTTCAAGAGGGTTTCTTAGACACATCAGCATTAGAATTAAAATATAGCATTCCCAAAGTGGTAGGTGGCAAATACAAAACCAAAAAGAAATGCTAAGGTGTTTTGATGCCACCATGATTTAGAGGCCTTTGATTTTAAATTTAGCTACTTAATGACATAGAGTCAGGAATTTCAAGCAGAATCTCAGTACTGGCTCCCTGTTCATATTGTACACCAGGGAAATTATTTCACCTCTCCAGAACTCACTTTACTCACTTATAAAATAAATTATTTGGATTGCATAATCCCTAGTAATGGTTCCTTGACTGTGGCTAGGTTGCCCATATTGTGGTTAAGTGCAAATGAAGGAGTTTAAATGTAGTAAGATTATCCCTAAGCACTCTTTTCATCCCCTAGGCATATTTTCCATTAAATAATACCAAGCTCTCATACTAATCACATAAATTTGTAAAGATTGAAATCAAATTCTACCACTTCCATGAAGCCATTTTTTTCTTCAGTTTTTCCATACCTATCCATAGTTTTTTTTTTTTAAGGTATAATTTACATACAGTAATATTCACCCTTTTTAGTGCACAATTCTACAAGTTTGACAAGTGCATACAGTCATGCAATCACAACCATAATTAATACATATACCAGTTCCATCACCCACACAAATTCCCTACTGCCCTTCTCTGGTCAACACCATTGCACCTGGAAACCACTGTTATGTTTTCACTACTTAGAATAGTGGCATGGATTTGAAAATGCCATATAAAAAGAATTACAGGGACGCCTGGGTGGCTCAGTTGGTTAAGCAGCTGCCTTCGGCTCAGGTCATGATCCCAGCATCCTGGGATCGAGTCCCACATTGGGCTCCTTGCTCAGCAGGGAGCCTGCTTCTCCCTCTGCCTCTGCCTGCCATTCTGTCTGCCTGTGCTTGCTCTCTCCCCCTCTCTCTCTGATAAATAAATACAATCTTTTAAAAAAAAATTTAAAAAGAATTACACAGTATGTAGCCATTTGAGTGTGGCTTCTTTTACTTGGAATAATGCATTTGACACTCATCTAAATGACAGAATGCATTCATAGTTCATTCTTATTTTCTCTGACTTTATCTTTAATTTTCATCAATTTGAATATTATTTGCATGCTGTGAGTTTTTCTGGACTTTATTCAGTTTGGTGTTCCCAGATCTCAAATCTGTGGTTTAGAGTGTCTCTTTAGTTTTGGAAAATTCATTGCCATTATTTATTCACATTATTTATTCTGCACCCCCCCCCCCTTTTTTTCTATTTCTCTTAAGGGAGTCAAATCACATATATCTTAGGTGATTTTATATTATTTTATGGCTCTGGAATGCTCTGATCTGTTCCTCCCTAATGTTTTGTCCTCTTCAAGTTCTAGTTTTGTATAATTTCTGCCAACATATTTTCAAGTTCATTGATTCTATCTTCATCTGTGTCAAGTCTACTGATGGATCTTGAAAAGATTTTTCTCTTATTTTTCTGCTCTTTTTAACTGAGGTACAACTGGTGCATACTATTTTATTAGTTTCAGATGTACAATATAATGATTCAATATTTGGTTACACTACAAAATGATCACCACAATATGTCTAGTTTACCCATGCAAAGTTTTGTAATTTGCAATACAATATTATTGACTATAGTCACCAAAACTGTATATTAAATCCTCATGACTTATTTATTTTATTTTAAAAATTTATTTATTAATTTTAGAAAGAGAGCATACATGTGCACATGAGTGGGGGGAGGGTCAGAGGAGAGGGAGAGAATCCTCAGGTAGAACCCCCTGCTGAGTGCAGAGCTTGACATGGGGCTTGATCCCAGGACCCTGAGATCATGACCTGAGACAAAATCAAAAATTGGATGTTTAACTGACTAAGCCACCCAGGTACCCCAGGACTTATTATTTTTTAAGTTTTTTTAAGCTTTCCTTTTTTTTTTTTTTTCCATTTGGTTTTATTTGTTTTCAGTGTTCCAGAGTTCATTGTTTATGCACCTCACCCAGTACTCCGTGCAATACCTGCCCTCCTTAATAACCACCACCAGGCTCACCCAGCCCCCAACCCCCTATCCTCCAAAATCCTCAGTTTGTTTCTCAGAGTCCATGGTCTCTCATGGTTTGTCTCCCCCTCCGATTTCCCCCCACCCACATCTCCTCTCCATCTCCCAATGTCTTCTGTGATATTCCTTATACTCCACAAGTAAGTGAAACCATATAATAATTGACTCTCTCTGCTTGACTTATTTCACTCAGCATAATCTCTCCAATCCTGTCCATGTTGCTACAAAAGTTGGGTATTCATCCTTTCTGATGGGGGCATAATACTCCACTGTATATATGAACCATATATGCTTTATCCATTCGTCCATTGAAGGGTATCTTAGTTCTTTCCACAGTTTAGCAACTGTGGCCATTGCTCCTATGAACATTGGGGTACAGATGGCCCTTCTTTTCACTACATCAGTATCTTTGGGGTAAATACCCAGCAATGCAATTGAGGGTCATAGGGAAGCTCAATTTTTAATTTCTTAAGGAAACTCCACACTGTTTTTCAAAGTGCCTGCACCAACTTGCATTCCCACCAACAGTGAAAGAGGGTTCTCCTTTCTCCACATCCTCTCCAACACATGTTTACTGACTTATTTATTTTTTAACAGGAAATTTATACCTCTTGACTCCCTTCTCCCATTTTGCCAAACCCCCAATGTCCCTCTCATCTGAAAACTGCCAGTCTGTTCTCTGAATCTATGAGTTTTGTTTATTTTGTTTTTTAGATTTATAAGTGAGATAATGTGGTATTTGTGTTTTTCTATTGGACTTACTTTATTTAAAATAATACTTTCAAGGTCCATCCATGTTAATGCAAATGGCAAGATTTCATTTTTAATGGCTGAGTAGTATTCCATTGTATATGTGTATTCACATATACCATACATAAATATAATATGTATATAGTATAATATCTACCAATGCCATATATATAAATATTATATATGTTATATATATATATAATACATATATATAAATCATGTTTCCCTTTTTCATTTATCAGTGGTTCTTAGTTTGTTTCCATATCTAGGCTATAATGCAGCAATGAACATGAGGGTGCATATATTTTTTTGAATTAGTATTTTCATTTCTTCAGATACACAGAAGTGGAATTGCTGGATTATATGGGTAATTCTATTTTTGATTTTTTGACAAACTTCCATACTGTTTTCCATAGTGACTGTACCAATTTATATTCCTACCAACACTGCACAAGTGTTCCCTTTTCTCTACATCCTCACCAACACTTGTTATTTTGTCCTTTTGATAATAGCCAGTTTTGCAGGTGTCAGATGATGTCTCATTATGGTTTTGATTTTCATTTTCCTATTGATGTTGAGCACTTTTTTATTTGCCCATTGGCCATCTATATATCTTTTTTTAAAAAAAATTTCTCTTCAGATCATATGTCCTTTTTTTTAATTGGGTGGTTTGTTTTCATGTTATTAAGTTACATGGGTTTTTCTGAGTTTTTTGGTAAGATTTTATTTATTTGTCAGAGTGAGAGAGAGCACAAGTAGAGGCAGGAGTAGGCAGAGGGAGAATCAGTTTCCCTGTTGAGCAAGGAGCCTGATGTGGGACTTGATCCCAGGATCCTGGAACCATGACCTGAGTTGAAGGCAGACACTTAACCGACTGAGCTACTCAGGCATCCCAAGTTGCTGGGTTTTTTAAAGTAGATTTTGAATATTAACTCGTATTGGATATACAACTTCCAAGTATCTTTTCCCATTCAGTAGGTTGACTTTTTGTTTTGTTGACCATTTACTTTGCTGTGTAGAACCTTTTAATGATGTAATCACATTTGTTTATATTTTCTTGTCTTTGGAGTCAGATCCAAAAAAACATTGCAAGAGCAATGTCAAAGAACTTACTGTCTGTGTTTTCTTCTAGGAGTTTTATGGTTTCTGGCTTTTAATGTTCAAGTGTTTAATCCATTTTGACTTAATTTTTGTGTATGGCATAAGACAGTGGTCCAGTTTCATTCTTTTGCATGTGGCTGTCTAGTTTTCCTAACACCACTTATTGTGAAGAGACTATCCTTTCCCCATTGTATATTATTGACTCCTTTGTTGTAAATTAATTCGCCATATATGTGTCAGTTTATTTCTGGGCTCTCTATTTGATTTGTGTGTCTGTTTTTGTGCTAGTACCATATAGTTTTTACTACTATAGCTTTGTAATATAGTTTGAAATCAGGGATTTGATACTTCTAGTTTGTTTTGTTTTGTTTTGTTTTGTTTTTCTCAAGATTCCTCTGGCTTTTCAGGGTCTCTGGTAGTTCCATACAAATTTTAGAATTATTAGCTCTCCTTTAATTTTTAATAGGGATTAAGTTGAATCTGTAGATTGCTTTGGGTAGCAGGTACATTTTAACAATATTAATTTTTCCAATCCATGAACTTGGAATGTTTTTCCATTTGTGTCATCCACAGTTTCTTTTATCATCTTCTTATAGTTTTCAGTGTATAGGTCTTTCACCTCCTAGTTTAAATTTATTCCTAAATATCTTGTTCTATTTGATGTAATAGTAAATGGGATTGTTTTCAGAATTTATGCTTCTAAGAGCTTGGTATTAGTGTACAGAAATGCAATGGATTTCTGTATGTTAATTTGTATCCTATGACTTTACTGAATTCATTTATTAGTTCTAATAGTTTTTTGGTAGAATCTTTAGGGATTTCTGTGTGTAGTATAATGTCATCTGCAAATAATGACAGTTTTACTTCTTCCTTGCCAATTTAAATTCCCTTTATTTCTGTTTCTTGTCTGATTGGTGTGATTAGAACTTGAGTATTATGTTGAATAAAAGTGAGGAGAATGCACATCCTTATCTTATATTTGATCTAAGATGAAAGCTTTCCTTTTTTCAGCATTGAATATAATATTAGCTGGAGGTTTGTCATTCATGGCCTTTATCATGTTAAGGTACAATCCCTCTAAACCCAGTTTATTGAGAGTTTTTTTCATAAATGGGTGTTATATTTTGTCATGCTTTTTCTGCATTGATTGAAATAATCATAGGAATTTTATCTTTCATTTTGTTAATATGGTGTATTTATAATTTAATATATGTTTAAAACTTCTTATTTTACTTTCATTAGGCAAATGATATCCATATCCCTCTCTTCCATGTCTTTCCCCCATTTCGGATTTCTTCTGTGATTTTTATTTTATGGAAATGAATAGTTTCCATTAAAGTACATCTACTTCAATCCCTGGCTTTTTTCAGTGGAGGAGGGAGAATTGAACTTGAAATTACAGACAACCTTGGGAATGTAACAGAGTGGCCCAAATCACGTGAGTGTCAACAGTCATGTATGACAAGGAGGGACAGAAGTTGGAAACCATTGCTGTAATTGAAGTAATTTGAGAAATTTATCCTGTATTCAACCTTACTGTTAAAGCACAGTATATAACTAGGCAGATAAGAAAAAAAAGAAACCCTTATTGTTCCATGCTTTGGAAGACTTGCCAGCAATAGGCGTCCATCCAGCTAGACATGCCAACTTCCATGATTTCAAACAGAGATAAGCAAATACAAGTGTTATCTCTCTAGAAACTCTTGTTCTAGGTAATTTCCTTCATTAGTTCTAATCTTACTCAGCGCTAAACCCGGTCATTCACAAGCAAGAATCTCTTGATGTTGCCCTTCATCATGGGGAAGAGAAATGCCTGTCTTTGATTAGCATTATGTTGCTGAATTCTATCACAAGGTAATATCATTGTTCACAGACTCTATTGAGCCAAAATAAGGGGCTTGAGTTTTTTTCTTTGGCATTCTCTTACATAAGTGGATAGAGGTGTAGAGGAAGGAAAAGAAGCTTCTAATGTGAAGCCAAAGAAACAGTGAATGTGAAGGAAAAGAAACAATATCTATAAAGTGGGACATTTTCATGCTAAAGAAAATTTCTAGAATTTCCACAGACATGTTACTAAAAGCTTTATAACAGTGTGTGAGTACATTTAGGTCAGTAAGGAAGTGCTTAAGGGAGAAAATTAGTGAGGAAGTAATTGTTTAGTGCACTAAATGTTGCCCTTCTGACCTGAAAGATTTAATGTAAATTTTAAAATCTTAAATTATTCCCAGGGGGATTATTTTAAGCAAATGTTCTCTGAAAATGCAATACCATATACTCTTTACCTTCACTTCTCACACAGTTTATGTAGAATCATTTTAAGATGAACTCTATAAGACAATCAGTTGTCTGGTTACATAATAATTTTGTGAAAATATATTTGCTATTAGACATTACATTTTCAGTATGCTAGAACTATAGATAAAATCCAATTAATGCAAGTGGTTTTATAGTGAATGTTCAAACTAAATGAGATGTTTAAAGGAAAAACAGAAATGTGACAGACATGAGCCACTGTCACCCATCAACTGTCTAGATTTCTCAAGTACTTTGACTTGGTTATTTTATTCAGAATTTTATTCAGTTTAGTGACTAGGCTGCTGGAAGGTTAGAAATGTATACTAGAAAGAAAATGTTAATATTAAGTGCAACCTGATGCCAAGGAAAAACTGCAGAAGAGCTCATTCTCCCCTCCCTGCCCACATAGAGGTCCATAGAGTCAAACAGTATTATTTATAGTGTTATGACTATTACATAGGTAAGGGCCAGAGAAAGTACTTATATTTGGGGGCATTTACCATATGCAAAGCATAACCAGAAATCATTACTGTATATTGCCAATTTAAAATTTTCTAACAGAATCTGCCTATAAAATGAAAACATAGTGCCTGTAACTGATAATCTGAAAAGCAAAAACATCCTAATGCAGATTAAAAGGAGCTGTCATTAAGACTTTCATGGGTCTGGTAAAAACAAATGTATTTTAACTGCAATTGTTGCAGTGGATTTTGTTTTAGATAGATGCTGATCTCCTAGTCACCTCTTAATGTGAACATTCCCATACCCCCACCCCCTCTCCTTCCATACTCCATGCAGTAAATTGCTTCCCCTACATTCCTGTTTTACTGTATTCCTATGTATTCATATGGCTACATTTGCATTTATCCAATTCTGTTACTTTTTTATGTATATGTGCCTCAGTGTTGTGAGCAAGTGGACTATAAATATTCATTTTATTAATTATTGCATTTCCCATCAGCCTCAGTGATGTCAAGGGTTGAACCAAATTCTGCATGGGGACAAGGAGCTTAGATCCTATTGAAGGAAAAACATAAAGAGCATAAAAAGACGGGATTGGGAGGGAGACAAACCATAAGTGACTCTTAATCTCACAAAACAAACTGAGGGTTGCTGGGGGGAGGGGGTTTGGGAGAAGGGGGTGGGATTATGGACATTGGGGAGGGTATGTGTTTTGGTGAGTGCTGTGAAGTGTGTAAACCTGGTGATTCACAGACCTGTACCCCTGGGGATAAAAATATATGTTTATAAAAAATAAAAAATTATATTTAAAAAAAAAAAAAAAGACATACTAAAGGAAATGAGGATAGTAACTTTGGGTATCATGGGAAGAGCAACATCACCTTGCCTGAGAGAGTTAAAGGTTTACTGGAGAAGAAAATTATGTGACTGTAAACTAGTAGATAAGTCTACTAGATTGCTAGTTAGCAAGATGAGGAAATTATTCTGGGCAGAAGGGAAAGCAAAACAAGGTGTACATCATAAGATAATAATTTCAATAATTCTATATTATACTGAAAATCAATGACAAGAAAGGAAGCCACGTGTCATCGGATAGGAAGAACATAATGGAAGTTTCTGTAGAGGTTGTTAAAAGAGCTTAGACTTTATTCTTTATTGTTGGGTAGTCAGGGAGAGATTTTTTTTTTCTTTGACATTTTAACAATGTTTATTCTTCCCCCCATGAGCATGGAATGCTCTTCCATCTTTTTGTGTCTTCCTCAATTTCTTTTTTTTTCCCATTTTATTTTATTTTATTTTATTTTATGTTATTTTATTTCTTTTCAGTGTTCCAGCATTCATTGTTTATGCACCACACCCAGTGCTCCATGCAATACGTGCCCTCCATAATACCCACCACCAGGCTCACCCAACCCCACCACCCCCTACCTCTCCAAAACCCTCAGATTGTTTCTCAGAGGCCGCAGTCTCTCATGGTTTGTCTCCCCCTCTGATTTCCCCCAAGTCACTTCTCCTTTCCATCTCCCAATGAGACTTTTTTTTTTTTTTTAAGGTAGAGAAAGGTCAAATATCTATAGCTACTGTGCAGCTGTGGAAAGGATAAATTTAAAATGAATAATATTGGAAACCAGGAGCCTAACTGGTTTTAATGGTTTAGTAATGTGTGAGAGATTGCGGCAGCCTGAAGTAAAGTGATAAAGGAAGTGAAGAGACAGACGGGCCAGTGCTTGGTTCTCGGTTTCAGCTTCACATTAGAACACCTAAGGATCTTACAAAAGTCCTGATGTCTAGTGCACCCCCTCACCCTGCCCCAGACCATTTCAATCAAAATTTAAACTGAAGTATCAGTATTTTTAAAAGCTGTGCCACCAAGGTTATAAATTCGTGGACTAGAGACACTTTGAGGAGATAAAATTAGCAGGTCTTGGTGATGGATTGATAAAGGAAAGGAAAGACACTGGTATTAAGTATAAAACCCAGATTTGTGGTTGGGCAGACCTGATAGATGCTAGTAGTGGATAGCCCAATCTATTTTTTCTAGCCCAAGTCATGGCCACATATTAAGTGGAGATAAAAGTTAGGAACCCTAAGACAGGAACAGTCCCATGAGAAACCTCCAGAGTTCTAGAAACTTGTCCTTATTGATCACTGCTCTGCTAAAACATAAACAAACAAAAAATGTTGAACTACCCATGGCCTATCTTGCTAGATGAAGGAGAATCCTTGTTACCAACTCCAAATGTCTATTTATCTTTATCTTTACTTTTTTTTTTTTTTTTTTTTGCCTCCTTGAAACAAAGATTTTCAAGCTGTATTCAGTGAAATAAAGGTTGGTGGGCTGCTGAGAGTGGTGTTTGAATAAGGAACTTTGAGTAGATGGATTGGTGGGCTTCTACCACCCTTCCCTCAGTGAAGCAGAATAGCTTCATTTTATTTATATAGATATTAAGATGCAGCACAATATTTTATTTTTAAAAAAATGGTATGCTAAAATTAGTTTGAAAACATCTGTGCCAGTAGATGGTGAGTGGAAACGGATTAATCAGATACAGTAAATGCTATTGATTTTATTGCTTTAAAGTTTAAGGGGATTATTAAAATGATTTTCAAATTGCCAAGGCAGGCTGAGTCACACCCTGGAGACAGCCATATATGTTGCCTAAAATAAGGTTGGCTGATGCTGGAGCAGACAGTTGGTATTTTTTGATTTAGCTCTTAAACTTCCTTTTTGTTCAGTTTTCTGGCTCTACTCCTGATTGGTAGTTACCTAAGCTAGACACCCTGGTTCTCTAGACTTCAAATCTCCATCTTCCTCTTGGCATCTTATTTCCATGAGAGGTAGCCTGATGAACCTCCACATATTCTTTTGAACTATTTAAAATAGGTTTTATTTTTCTTTGAATAGATATATAATAGCACAAGGTAGATGAAGATATAAAATAAAATCTCCCCTCAAATGGTTCTTCCAGCAAATGACTCTCCTTCTACAGGAGCCAGTAGTAGATTCTTATGTCCATGTTCAAAGACATTCACTGCATATAGACAAGAGTTCATGTATGTTTCTTTTTTTTTTCTTTTTAACAAATAACATACTCTTCTGTACTTTGGTTTTCTCACTTAGCATATATTCTGAGGATGATTATGTATCCATACGTGATGATCTCCTTTGTTTTTTAAATCAAATTCTTCTATTATATAGATATACAGTAACTGAGTTAATCAGAGGTAGTATTTAGTATTTTTTTTATATTGTGCTATTACAAAGAATGTTGCAGTGAATATATGCATATACTTATATAAGCATGCTTATGGAACAAATTCCTGGAAGTGGAATTGCTGCTTCTGCATCAAATTTCCATAGATATTGCCACATAATTTCCATAAATATAGCACCATTTTACAGTCCCAGAAAAATATAAAAAAGTGTCTATTTTCCCTACCCTCATCAACACAGTGTATTTGTAAACATTTTCATCTTTGCTAATTTAAAAAACTTATAGTTTGAACTTATATTTATCTTATTCTGAATAAGGTTGAGCATATTTTCACATGCTTAGGGACCTGTTTGTATTTGCATTTCTTGGACCTTTCTTAATCTTTTGCCCATTTTAACTTGAGTTGCTGTTATTTGTTCTTATTGCTTTATAGAAAATCTTTAACTATTAAGAAAATCAATTTCCTTTTGGAAACTGGAATTGGACATTTTTTCTTACTTTTTTGTCGTTTTTCTCTATTGGATAGTTTTAAAATTATATAGTCAAAATCATGATTCTTTTTCTCTTGTGATTTCTTTTATTCCATAATTAAAAAGAACTTTCCTATTCCAAAATAAAATTTTTCTAAAGTTGGGATTGGGAGGGAGACAAACCATAAGTGACTCTTAATCTCACAAAACAAACTGAGGGTTGCTGGGGGGAGGGGGTTTGGGAGAAGGTTATGGACATTGGGGAGGGTATGTGCTTTGGTGAGTGCTGTGAAGTGTGTAAACCTGGTGATTCACAGACCTGTACCCCTGGGGATAAAAATATATGTTTATAAAAAATAAAAAATTATTAAAAAAATAAATAATTAAAAGCTGAAAGTTAAAAAAATAAATAAAAAATAAAGTTTCTTCTTTTACTTTATTTTTCACATTTAATTTCTTAGCACACCTGGAATTTATTTTTATATAAATTGGTAAGAAAGGATATATCTACTTAGTTAACCAGCTGTCCCAATTAAATTTATTAATCTTCCATTTTCCACCTATGATTTCAAATATTAAGTTTATCATACTATATACTTTTCCTATTTCTAAACTTTTAGGTCTATTCCATTGATCTCTCTATTAATGTGCTAATACTTCACTGTTTCATTTAGAAGATATAGTTAAATATCTAAAGGACTATCCCCCATTATACTTCTTTTTAATTTTCCTGAATTTAATTTTTTTTAATTTTTAAAATATAATGATTAAAATTATCTTGTCTAAATGCCATTGGTATGTTTATTGAAATCATAATAATTTCATAGATTGATTTCATGATATTTAACATTCCTATTCAAGAACAAGATATACTTTTAAGTCTCCTTGTAAATCCTTCAGCAACATTTAAAGTTATTCTTTATCTTGAACTTGTCCACTTCTTAACCAGCAAATTCTTGGGCTATATGTTCATCTTAATTTTAATTATTTTAAATTGCTTTGGTAAATGGGATCTTTTCTTCTATTACACATAGTCTATCTAGGTGTTTCTTTTTGTTTCTCATGTGGCTATTTGATAATTTTCCTTCAGTGTATTCAAGTAGAAACAGTGTGATGCACTTGTGGAGGGTGTGTGTGTATGTATGTGTTTGTACCTTTGGTGTATATTAATTTTCATCTTTACCCTATGACAGGTTTATAACATTATAATATACTTATCATAAATATATACTCAAAGGTATTACTTGATCACTTCAAATATTGCTATGGAAATGGCCAAAAAGGTTGTTGATTAGTAAAAGGGATATCAGAAATATATATTATCTACTTAAATACATAATATTTAACATATGTGATAAGGCTGAAAAGCTTTAAGGAACCCCAGTGCCTTAACACAAATGAGGTAAGAGAATCCCAAGAAAAGGAAGCCCAGCTTTGTAGTAGCACATGAGATGTAGAGTCTTGTTCCCTTTGTATTCCTTAATGGAGCTGTCTGTGAAATGACCCAGCTAATTGGTCTTTCCACTGGAATGCCATTATGTCCAATTTGGAGTGAGCCTTTTGAGTTAGATACTGTTCAGAGTGTATCCTGTTTTGAGAATTGTCATGTAACTGACAATTCTTTGAGTGATAGCTGATAACTGCTTGTACCTTTTTCAAAACTTCTTTTGAGACGTAATTTTCTTGTTATATACCATGGGGTGGTAGAAATGGACCCAGGCTTGTGTCCTGATGATTTTGCACAAATCGACAGAGACCACATGAGGAAGGCTCAATCATAGCAAATCTTAGTAGATTTGGTCTTCCGGGAACATTAGAACATATGAGTCTTTTGAGTTGTTGCTACAAGGCCCTTTCTTACCTATCTATCTCACAGAAACAATCTTTGAGATAGTTTCTCATCCTTTTCCAGATTCTGACAAGGCATGAGGATTTTGGTTTTGTTCTCATCCTTATGTTATAGCTGCAAACATGTTAGCCACTACATTCAACCAGTTCCTCAGCAACAAAGGGTCCGACCCTCATGTCACCTTGTCATCTGTCTGCTTTTGTTCTGGTGTTGTCCTGCAGAGGAAGAGATGTAGTGAGATGTGTTCTGTGTTATTCTTGTTTTGATTGTCCAAGTAAGTAATACAGTATCTGAATCTGAAAAGGACTTGTTTCCTTTCCAACCAAATCTGTTAGACTTGCCTGGATAGGTTTGAGGGGAGTGAAGATCTAACTAGCTACTGCTATTTCCTGAAAAAAAAAAAAAAAAAAAGTCTAACAATTGTTGAATCAATAAAATAGTTTTAGATCATAATATTGATATACATAAAGAGTATTTTTTATATATTCTTTTTTTATCTAGCCACCTTACTGAATTGTCTTAACACTGATAATAGATTTAAGTTTCTGTCTTGGGTTTTCTAGTCTGTATTGCTCTGAGATGACAAAGGACTCCCTGTTAAAAATTATCTTTAACTAGTTTTGATTAGACTCAACCTCTATATAGTTGATTTTCATTATTCGTGGTAATCATGTTCTGTAAACTTACTGTGAACCATGAATTAGTGAAAGCCAAACCATTGTTCACAAAGGAAATTTCTATCATCTGTCTCTCTATCTATGTATCTGCCTAACATAGATTATAATGTTAAGTCCTAAAAACAACTCATTCCGGCAGATTCTACTTTATTGATTCTGCGAAAGAGAAAATAAGATTCAGAAGTATTAAATGAGTGCTCCCAATAGGAAACCAGAGCTGGGATTTAAACCTCATTCAACTGGCCCCGAGGTAGAATTGCAAAACTACATGGCAGTGTTCCCTACCATCTCCACAGTTGGTCATCTCTGTATGAGGACTGAAACAAAAGGCAGTATTGCCTTATTCAACCTCAGTTGGGAATGTGTGTGTCAAGCAACTTAACTTTTTTGCTATTTTGTACATATCAGCAAATGACCAGGAAAGTGTCAGTCATGTTAATATTGAGATTATGAATAAATTTTAATGAGTAGGCCAATTCACAAATATACACATGGGTTCTAATTCCAAGTAACTTGTTAGTCTTCATATTTGGGGAGTAGATTAAGGGCTAAAGCTCATCAGAAGGAGAGATCTAAATCTGAATTTGGTCAGACATTCTTGGATGTAGAGGCTGTGAAAACTTGAGCTTGAAAACTTAAGCTCTAGAATATTAGTAGCTGATTGCTGAGCTAATAAGGTAAAAGTCTGGAACCAAAGTAAAGTGTTCCACTAAGTAAGTAGTGTTATGACTTATAGGAATTAACCAGGGAAAAGAAAAGGTATTCTATAGGGCAAAGACCAGATACTGTGTAGTAATGTGATTCGTACTAGAAAATTATCTAAAGTAATATAGATACAAAAAGAATGTTAAAATCAGGGCATCTGGGTGGCTCAGTGGGTTAAAGCCTCTGTCTTCAGCTCAGGTCATGATCCCAGGGTCCTGGGATTGAGCCCCACATCGGGATCTCTGCTCAGCAGGGAGCCTGCTTTCCCCTCTCTCTCTGCCTGCCTCTCTGCCTACTTGTGATCTCTGCCACTCAAATAAATAAACAAAATCTTAAAAAAAAAAAAAAGAATGTTAAAATTCAAAGGGAGGAAACAAAGTGATAAATATACATTTGTCAATAAAACAAATTTAAAAACTCAGAACATTTCTGTTCAGCATTTCAAATGAATGTAACCAAGTAGGAACATTATAATTAATCAATGACTTTAAATAGAGATTTCCAGTCACCCAACTCCCCAATCCAAACATGGTGGGATCATTCAATCTGCCATTCATAAGCAGAGAAATAATCTCCCTTGGGTTATCGAGTATATGGTTATAGGCCTCCTATGGAGCATTGAGAGGATATTTTTAATGGTTTAAACCCTTTACTTCCTTGGAGGGGTAACTCCATAGCAAGTAGTAATATGAATTTATTTGACTAATTTATTCAGTCCCCACTTTATGTTATAGAGAGTATAATCTTATGCTGGTGAAATATAATTAGTGTGAGTGGGTTTTAATGCAGTTGAGAAGAAATATTTAGCCATAATCAACAACTCAGTTGCAGTTTTAGTGACCAAAAGGCAACATGAAAATACTTGGCAATATTATGACAAATTCAATAAATTTTCTTTTTTCCTTACTTTAAAATATTCCCTAGGACTAGATTATAGAAAATCATGTCAGTAAATGCCTTAGTTCCTAGGAACTTAGTTCCTAGTTCCTAAGTTATCCTAGGTAGTTCACCTTTGGCAATTATTCTCTGTTCAGTTCCTAAGAGAAAGCCTGCATCCCTGCATTTTAGGATTTTAAAATATTGATGAAGACACATAAAGATAATAAGATGACCAACAATATACTTTAAGGTCCAATAAGAGATATGGGTATTAGGCTTTGAAACTGAAGACCAGATCTTGTGCAGAAATGTTATAGGGTTGGGATAGGAATTTTTTCCTGGAAAAACAAGAAGTTAGGCTTTAAGACAGATCTTAAAGGATTCAGCTTTGGCATAATAATTGTCAATTGCTAATAACCAGATCTGCAGTCATGGGTAAATTCAGACTTCCTTTAATATTTCCCATAATCCTCTCTTCCTCTCTTCTTAGAGATTACTTTTATAACCAGAAAATGCTTCTCTCTGGCTAAACAAATAAAAATAAGATCTATTCTGATTGCAGAAGACACTACATTATTACTGGGGTCATATTACTATATTTAAACATAAAATGTAAGTTAACACTCCCTTCCCAGAAAAACTCTAGATCATATGAACTGGATGTGTGGTAGAAAACAACAAGAAATCACAGGCAGCATAAATCCAAAATGGAAGTACTGACTAGTATGTCAAATGTCTGGAGAACAACGTTGGTGCTTTTCTGGCTCACATAAGGGCCCCAGAAAATCAGAAGGCGAGTTAGAGAAAACTCCAAGGAACAAGCTATCCTGTCTTCCAAGGAGGCAGTATAGAATATTTAATTATTAAAAATTAAAGAGTAAAGAAACACTAAACATAGTATTCATATCTATTGCCAACCAAATATTTTGAAGTCCCTGAAATTCTGTTTTCTAGATGAAGAAATGACAACTCAGATGTTTCAATATATGTCAGACAAATTTATTGAAGAAACACTGCCTAACTTTAAAATTTAAATATTACACAAGTAGAAGAAAACATTTTGACATAAACTAAGTTAAAAAATAAAGTTTCTATCTTGCATATGATCTCGATCTCTCTCTCTCTCCCTCCCAGCCCACTCCCTCTTTCTTCTCTAGTTGTTTTCTCCAGAAAGCAATCTGGAATTCACTACATTCAGGCAAACCAGAATTCCTCTGTGACTGTGATGATTTGGTTCTCCTAAAAAGATTTCTAAAAATAGAGAAATCTGAGAAGGAAGCTTGGTGGGTTCTTAAATAGGTTTTAGGAAAAAGTATATAAAATTTGGAAATAGGCAAAAAAAAGAATATTAGATGTTCTTTCAGTGCAATGGTGGGCTTGCATTTGATTGACCCCTTCCTGACTGTGTTTTTATACAACTCTGTAAGGACAAGATGGAACTGCTGTTTTTAGCTCAGTAAAGCAACCCATAATTTCTGCCTTGTGGAAATCAAAACCTCAACTGTTGCAGTTTATTATTTTCTAGGTCTTTAAATTATGTCCGATTGTCTTTCCTAACGTTTCTTTACTAAACTGCTTAAACTATGTCCAATTGTCTTTCCTAACGTTTCTTTACTAAACTGCTTATGAATGCTTATGAAAGTTCCTCAAATTCTCGTTTAACTGGTCTCATTTGCCTACTGATTGTCTCTTTCATTTCATGTGCTCATTTTATATTTGTATGAGGTTCATAATTTTACATTTTTGAAAGTTATACTTTAACAAGGTCCTTATAGGTGTTTATTAATTTGGTGAAACCCCCTCACTCAGGGATCATGTCTTTAGTTTGAAAACAATACCCAGAGGTGACCAAGCTCTTAAGAAGTGATTCATGCTAACCAGTCTTCAGGAATGGGCTAACAGATGAGCCAAGTACAAATACACTTATTGACAACAGGAGATAGGTTTTACTTGTGACTGAAAGAGTTGGATTGGTTAAATAGACACCTTACCTCTGGCTATCAGGAAACCCAGAAAGCCATGTTAATTTATTAAAATTTTGCTTGGGGAGAAAAAATCAGAAAGTAGCAATTGAGAGATCTTGAATGAAGTATCTTTTCTTCTGTAGAAAAGCCAGCCAGTATTTTTCTTCTCAGTCTTTTGTGCTTGCGAATCTCCATTTGGCATTGAGCGAATCCCTTCTCCAATTTTTTCTACGCCCCAGGAGGTTGATCTTTATGGAAGATCAGTCCTTCCAGTTAGTCTCAAGTTGCATTGAGCCAATGAGAGTCACCAACAGGAGACTGGAGTATAGGGAGAGAGAAAGGTTGGGGCACCTTTTCCCTGTTCCCGCCCTGCTTCATTGCCAAATCTCACCACCATCAGTGCTACCACATAAGCCCTTCCCTCTTTAGCTTCATTTTGCGTTAGGGTTCTATCATTATTTTTTTCCCTCTTTTCCTCTTCCTGTGTGCAGTAAATTATAGTCTTTGGGTGCCTTAACCTCTCTTGTTCATGCCTTTAATCTGGGGATGGTTCTAAACACTATGTAAAATTTTGCTGCGTTAAAGTCTTTTTATTTGAACCATCTCTCCACTTTATCCAGCCTACCACAGAGATGCCAGAGTCAGTTCTTCATTCACCATCTGCTTATATTAGTTCTCTCTTTATAACATTTACAACCCACCTTAGTTCTATTTTTGCTGCAGGCATTGTCTCCTGCCATCCCAAAGTACTAAGCAATATTTCAAATCGCATACTCAATTGAAATATCTGTCTCCAGAAACATGCCATATTCTCTCATACACATTTTATTCTGTATTCCTTAAATACCCCTTTCCCTATTTTCCCTCCTGTAAAAAAGACTAATCATTGTTTCATATCAATCTGCCAAACCCTGATTTTCAAAGACTGTCATGGTTTATAATGCAATAAATTTGGAGGGGAGGAATATTAATATCTTATATGCCTCTCTGCACCACAGGAACCCCTAAATATCAATTCATAAAATACAACAGTAAATTATATAGCTCTCAGCACAGTACTATAGGATATCTCTGACCCCTTTCCAAACATTGAATGTTCCCGATCAATTATATTTCTAGTACACCTGCTACATTTCATTTACATTATGCAAAAATAGCACCTTTATATTCAAACTATTCCTATTTTGCCATGGCAACCTTCTTTTTGTAGTTCTTAACCTTAATCTTGTGCCATATGTCCCAGAGTACCCAAGTATTCCTCAGACCCAAATTAGAACTCGCTTTTCTGTGGTTAATTTTGATTACATGTACTTTTCCTACCTAGTCAGTACTTCTGAGGTCTCTCCCCTGCTTGAAGAATGGTACCTGCTCTTAATTATTTATATCTTGTTAAAAATGAGTGATGTCCAGAAATTTGGTATTATAAGGCATTTTAAATAGCCCCAATCATTAGGTGGGACTCCTGTTAGAGATCCTGGCCACATTAAGTCTTGAAGAACTATTTCAGACTGAACCCCCTCTGTCAGTCCCTTCTTGACTACCTTTGGTTCTAGACAGTGTTTGTTTCCTTTTCTGTGTTATGCACACTTTTTAAATGCCTCTATTATGATACTTCTCACATGGCACTGTCATCATATGTTGATAGATATGTATCTCTTGCTGTGTTGTGAATCCTTAAATCCTAGTCCATTTCTGAGTCATCTCTATATCACCAGCCCCTAATATTGCAATGCCCGTTGCTTAAAATGTGATCAATAAAAAATTTGAATAAATGAAGGAAGGAAAGGTTTGAATGGTATTGATTAGGTTAGCACTTGCTTCAGTGGGATTCAGTTTGAATATATATCCTAATAATATTAATTGGACTTGGATATGTTCCCTGTCTCCTAGCCACAGGGGTACTTCCATCTGATTGATTTTTTCCCCCATTTCAAGCTTATACTTGGTTGTTTCACTCTTAGAGAGTAATTTTATCATTTGCTGTGAGGGCATATATTTGTATCCACTAAGACTTAGCTTGTCAGTGGGGCTGACAGGGAGCTGAGCATGTTGATAGCTTAACTATGTGAAGTGGGACTCCTCAGTGAATCGAACATCCTATTACAATCATTTGTCACCATAGGCCAACTCAGTTCTCAGTTGAGGGACACAGCAGATAACTCATATTTGTCTAGACCAGATCTACATTCCCATAGTCCCTGACTGGGAGACCATATGCCTGCATCCACAGAGATCATAGAAGTAGCTCTTTATGATGACCATTCATAGCATCTATAGTTTTTTACAAACTATGAAGCACAATATCAAGACAAAAATCAATATTATCATTCCAAATGATACATGTGTTACTTGAATTATTTAAAAAGGCCATCTAAAATTCATACATCAGTGTGACACTCTTCAGGGTAAAGTTGTATGCTTTCTGGGCTGCAAGCAACCCTCTTAGTTTATACAGATCATCTCATTGGTGTGTTGTGGATAACTGTTAATAAAATGGTCTGGCCTTCCAGGGAAGATGTGAAAAAAAAAAACTAATTAAGGAAAAATATAGAAAAACATGAAGAACAACAAAATTATTCCTCCTGGACATTGTTGAAGTGTCAAAGAGAATGGTGTCTTAGCAGTTTCCAATTCACCCCCTGAAAACAGTCAAACTTACTTCTTTATATGAGATTTTAGCATTTTATCTCTTGTATAGGCAATATATATATTTATATTCTTTTTAAAAAGATTTATTTATTGGAGAGAGAGAAAGCTGGGCTGGAGGGAGGTGGGAGAGGAAGAGAGAGTCTTTTTTTTTTTAAGATTTTATTTATTTATTTGACAGATAGAGATCACAAGTAGGCAGAGAAGCAGGCAGAGGGAGAGGGGAAGCAGGCTCCCTGCTGAGCAGAGAGCCCGATTCGGGGCTTGATCCCAGGACCCTGGGATCATGACCTGAGCCGAAGGCAGAGGCTTTAACCCACTGAGCCACCCAGGCACCCCAGGAAGAGAGAGTCTTAAGCAGACTCTTGCACTGAACATGGAGCCCACATGGAACTAAATCTCGTAACCCTGAGATCACAACCTTAATCAAAACAAAGAATCAGATGATCAACCAACTGTGACACTAAGGCATCCCTGTATTTATATTTATATCTGTATTTGTGTTTATAGTTATTCTTTAGAATCATTTGTCTTGTTTTGCTTCCACTGGACTTGTTAATTCTTATCAAAGTCAATAAAGAGTACTGGTACCCAACTCTCCCCCATTTCTGATGTGTTGAGAAAACCATAAATTCTTCTAACCAAAAACCTTGGTACTGGTGTAGCACCAAGTAACTTGGTATATAGTATATATACTTGGTACTATAGTAACTTGATATAGGTTCTGCCAATACACCATTGAGTATGACATGAAGTCTGCCTTTAGTCAGTATACAGTCCAGTATGAAATTACAAGTTTTTTTTTAAAGAATGCCAATAATATATGGACTGACAATGACTATAAATCAGTTTTTTAGGTCTATATAAGTCTTTGAGGGGGGAAATCTATGAGTATTCTTTATTATATAGCCAGAACCAAGCTATATTTCTTCCCTCCCTCCTCCTCTTTTCTTCCTCCTCCCCTTCCTTTCCCTCTCTCTTGTTCTTTCTCCAGACTCTCCACTCCAGCTAATGTAATCAACTTACTGCACTCACTAAATGATCACTAGTTCCAGCTTGGTGAAATTGGTCAGGTCTGATGCTAGAAGTGTTTCTTGCAAAAAATGAGTGTCATGAGCTCAGGATAAGAGGTATACTTAAGAATTATTTGACCATCCCTCTCACACAGTGTAATTGAAAGCAGGTATTGATTGAACAACTTGAATCATCCAAAAGGCAGTGTCCTTCTTATCAGTAAGATAGCTAGGGGTAAATAAAATTTAAAAAATAAAACAGTGCAAAGGCAGATATAGTTTCGACTTTTTTTTTTTCATCCTTTAAATCTTGGCTCAACATTTGCTCCATACAGAGTCCATTCTCAGGCAGAGTTGTGAAATTGAGGATATAGCCCTGCATTCCAAGTATGAGTCCTGAAGTTCACTCGAGTCAAATGTTCTAGCTCACCTGATCCCTGAGCCATGAAGACACAGACTGGTTTTTCAAGGTTACATCGCCGTAATTACTAAGAGAGGAATGGATGCTGCTAAGACAGTAAAGATACGGAGACACAAAGTACCTGATTGTAGTGGTTACTTATCAGGCCTCCATGGTTCCAGTCATTCTTGTCTTACACATAGCACTGTTCTCTAAATTTCAGGATTTCTTTGACAATATTACTGGTTTTGTTATTCTTCATACTACATTATTTTGCCATTTTGCCTCCTGGTTAAGTTACCCCTTTCCATTCCTCAAGACTTTGAGTTCCATAGCAGAATATGTTCCTTTGCCTTCTTCTAAATGCACTGTATGGGGCTAGAGACACAATAAGCAGGTGGTAAATAGATGGTGAATTGGTATAAATTACTATCCAGCAGATGATTTTCCTCTATCAGGAGGCAGTATATCTTTTTCAGTTTATTCTTCCTGTACTAAGCAGAGATATCCAAGATCTGTGATGATTTAGAGCCTGTTCCAACTGCTTGACTTCGAATTTATCATTTAGTTTTGGATTTTTGCTTTTTTAAGGGAGAAAAATCACATTTGGAACACATTTTTGTTCTGCATGCATAATTAAAATTTAAGTAGTAGTCATTTTCATTTGGACAATGTCAGCTCAATTAAAATATTAATTTGTGTGATTCTGTTTGTATGCCTAATTCAGACTGAGTTTGCAGGTGAGATCACAGATTCCATTAATGATGTAGAAGCCATCAGAGTAATAACATTAGGAATTATAGATGCTCAGGAAGGGAGAATGAACTTGTTTTAGAAAAATAAGTTCCTGAATCTCTATCTTTGAAATTTTTTCCTTCCCTTCCTGCCCACACACACCTGTCGGTGGCTATGGGAACACACTTAACAAAAAGGAAGAAACTGCAGAATCTCTTTGAGCATTTGTATATTGCCAGCAACATTAAGCCACACCATAATTCTGTTGCATGGATACAACCTTTGAGTGAACTTTCAATATTTGGATGAAATGGGGAACATTCACACAGTAATAGCAATGCTGCCCAGCCTGACTCTCCTGAGATTATCCGTAGGCCATACTCCCTGGACCCTTATGCCCTGGCTACCTTGAACTTTCAGCACTTGGGACACATCATAGGGTTATCCTTTGTGCTGTCTCTGACTGGAATGTTCTTTACTTTTCTTTTTAGGTGATTAACTCCCACCCAGACTGCAGCTCCCAACACAAAATATCACTTGCTCAGATACTTTTCCTGACCTATCATACCCAGTTGAGTACCCACTTTATAAATAAATGCTTACCTGCATATTTATTTAGTCGATATCTGACTTTCATATTACCACAAGTCAGAAAACAGCATCTGTTTTGTATACAACTGTGTACCTACAGCATAACGTATACCCACACTAACGATGCACTATATGTTGACTAATTAAATTTAAATAATTTAAAATTTTTAATTAAAAAATAAAATTTCAGGATAATTATTTGCTAACATCTCTATGGCTCTTTACAAATTACAAAGTGCTTTAAAGTCATGGTATTATTTAAAATTTATCACAGTCCTTGGAGATGAGAGCGAGCATCTTTATTTTACAGATAGAGTAACTATGCTTGAAGTAACTTTGGTCCTTAACCAGGACTTCTGACTCCTAGCCTACTGATCTTGCCATTTCACAAATCATTCAATCATTTACTATTATGCCCTGTATGCCCTGCATATTTCCAACACTGAAGTTGTTTAAGAACATGAAGAATATATTTGACTGGCCATGAAGTGCATGTAATATTAAAGATAAAGATTAAGAATTTTTTTAAATGTACAATACTATCTGGGTTCTACCTTCTACTAACTACATGACCTTAGGAAGGTTGCCTTAACTTTTCAGAAATTTGCTTTTCTCTTCTTTAAAAGAGATACTGAAGATTCCTGGTGGACCACAGTTTCAGTTTTCTATTGATAATGACAGAACACTTTAAACTTAAAAGAACAATTTATTAGTTTTTATGATTCTGCTGTTAGGGGTTCAAACAGAGTTCAGCAGGGAGGTTTTTCTGTCACACTTGGCATCTGCTGTGGACATTATCTGGCTGCACTAACTTAGCAGTTGGGTTGGACTGGAAGGTTCAAGAAAGCTTCCTAAACATGTCTGGCAGCTTAATACTCCTTCATGCAGTCTCTGCCTCTGTCTCTCTTTGTCTTTCTCTGTGTAATGTCTCATAATCTGATTGTCTTTACTGATCTTTCTTTCATTATGTGATTAGTTTCCAAGAGAGAGGAAGAGGAAGATGTCAGACTTCTTAAAATCTGTGCCTAAAACAGGCACACATAACTTCCTGTACATTGTATTGGTCAAGCCAAGTCTCTTGGATCACTACATTTGTATCTTTGGGGCAAATACTTAGTAGTACAGTTCCTGGGCTATAGGATAGCTCTATTTTTAATTTCTTGAGCTACCTGCATACCATTTTCCAGAGTGGCTGTACCAGCTTGAATTCCCACCAACAGTGTAAGAGGGTACTCCTTTCTTTGCATTCTTTGCCAATATTTGTTGTTTCCTGTCTTGTTAATTTTAGCCATTCTGTCTGGTGTGAGGTGGTATTTCATTGTGGTTTTGATTTGTATTTCCCTGATACCAAGGGATGTGGAGTATTTTTTTTCATGTGCCTGTTGGCCATTTATATGTTTTCTTGGGAGAAATGTCTGTTCATGTCTTCTGCCCATTTCTTGACTAAATTATTTGTTTTTTGGATGTCAAGTTTCATAAGTTCTCTGTAGATCTTGGATACTAGCCCTTTATCTGATATGTCACTTGCAAATATCTTCTTCCATTCTATAGGATGCCTTTTAGTTTTGTTGACAGTTTCCTTGGCTCTGCAGAAGATTTTTATCGTGATGAAATCCCAATAGTTCATTTTTGCTTTTGTTTCCCTTGCCTTTGGAGACGTGTCTAGCCAGAAGTTGCTGTGATTAAGGTCAAAGAGGCTGCTGCCTGTGTTCTCCTCTAGGATTTATCCTGAAATTTAGAATCTGACTCAGAAACATTGAGTTGTTTAAAGGGTTACCCATTTTACAATTACCATTAACCATTGGGGTCTGATGTTTATGCAGTTCATTAGAGTGAGAATAACACTTTCAATTGTGATTCTGGAGGGAAGTTATGCTCCAAAGAAGAGACAAATTATTTGTCCAAATTTTAGCAATAATTCAACAAAATAGCCTGAATTTTGATAAGACACAGTCCAACTGACAGAATTCTGAAAGTTGCCCAGTACTAGAATGGTCCTTCATTCTCTATATGCCATAGGCTCAGTGATAAAATTCATAGACACTTAGGAAACACTCATATCTAGAATTATATTCTGTTAACTGATTAATACAAAGGTACAGGACTATCCATAAACCAAATGGCTGATAATGCAGATTTTTGCTTACAACTGAAGTAAAAGAGTTAGTTCAAAGTACTAAACATTTTTTAAAAAGGACTAAGGATGCCTGGGTGGTCAGTTTTTTATCATCTGCCTTTGGCTCAGGTCATGATCCCAGAGTTCTGGGATCAAGCCGAATGTTGGGCTCCCTGTTTGTGGGAAGGCTGTTTCTCCCTCTCCCAATCCCCCTGCTGTGTTCCCTCTCTTGCTGTCTCTCTCTGTGTCAAATAAATAAATAAAATCTAAAAAAAAAAAAAAAAAAAAAAAGAACCAACCCCCCGTGCTTGGTTGTGAAGAGAAAATGAAGAAAAAGTAAAGATAGTTAGAAGAAGAAACAATTTTTTAAATCAAATTTATATTTGGACCTGACATCAGACTACCTTAGATATCAATAATGTGAAAATAATTAGTATTGTATTTTCTCTAGTCACCGACTTCCCCTAACTTAGACTCCTCAAATACTTCTTCATAACCATTCAGTTATCTCTGCTCTCTGCTTCCCTTAAATATACCACACAAGGTGGATGACAGTACCACTCAATTTTGCTGATTAAAAAACTTCAGAGAATTCAAAAATAGTTGTAACTGACTTTGATGATTTTCCTGTAGATTTGTAGACTCAAAAATAATGGCAGCAACTCTGCTAGACTAACCAGTCTTCCAGGATATGAATCTCTGTTGGTTTTATACCCTGCAGCCGTATATCATTTCCAAAACCAAACTAATCCTACTACTATTCACCTGTCAGCTCAATGAGTAGTTCATCTTCCTCCATAGCATTAAGGAAGAGAAATCTAGATGGGCAAAAAAACAATTTAAACTCAGTGACACCTAAAATAAGAAAAACAAATTGACTCTAAGCCACCTAGACTGCAGCCCAGAGATGAGGATGGAGGAGAAATTAAAACAAACCTCTAATCATCACTTATTTTATAAATATGAAGTTTCAAAGAAAGTTTTCTCAAATTAATGGAATCTTTGAAGATATAGGATAAAACCCAAGCCCAAATATTGTTTTTTTCTACTCTGCTATGGAGTGAAACTTAATTGAATACTGCCCTCTTTCCAGTGAGGCCACTTAAGTACCTGAAAAGTAAGACCAACTCAGTGGTTTCCAAAACTATCTATTCATCAAAAGCACCAAAAAGGGCTTTTTGAAAAATAGGGATTTGTGTTCTCGGACCTAGGTATTTTCATTTGTAGCCAGCTAAGCCACTATACTAGAAGATCTTAAAGTTTCCTGGGTAGTCCCAAGGTCTATGAATTATATTCATCATCTACACAGAGCCTATAATCCCATAGAGAAAACAAAAATTTTATAAAATCTAGGGATAAGATTGGGAAGAAAATCTCATCACCTTTTTCTTTTATACCTTCCATTTACTCTTGAAGAAAAATAGTAATTAAGAGTCATGGTGGATTTGTAAATTTCAATATTTATTAATATATTGCCTTACTGTCTTTTCATAGTATGAAAAGTATGGTTTTATACTTGTATGGTTTATACTTGAAGAGCACTGCCAGCAAATTGTGAATCTAAGATCTTCCGGGTCCATATTCTTTTCCAGTGAAGGACTGCCTTGCTTTGTAGCAGTCCTGTAGCACTAAACATCTTAAGATGTTAGAGAACATTGATTAGAGTTTTTCTGCTTCCAAATACAACTTTTATTTCAATGGCATTTTCCCATATCCTACTGCCCTGACAAATCTTCAAAAGATCATTGCTACTGCTATTTCTAGGGCTTCTGCTCTTTACAGCTAGGCATCTGCTAGATTAGTTAAAGTCAGCCAAAAGATTAATTTCCATTTTCTACTCAAAACTGTTGGGAAGATGGGTGCTTGGGTGGTGTAGTCAGTTAAGCATCAGACTCTTAGTTTCGGCTCAGGTCATGATCTTGTGGTCCTGGGATTGAGCCCCACATCAGGCTCCTTGCTCAGCATAGAGTTTGCTTAGAATTCTCTCTCCCCTCTTCTCTCCTGCTCCCCCAACCCCGACCCCCGCTGCATGCACTTGCTCTCTCTCTCTCTCTCTCTCGCTCTCTCTCAAATAAAGAAAAAAATCTTTAAAAATAATATGGGAGAGAGGAAGCAGAACAGAAAGGGAGAGAGTGGCCCTAAATACAGTGTAATAATTGGGCTTGAGTGTGTTTGTCGTTTTTGTTCATGTGCTTGTATTTTATAAACTGGCACTAGTGTGTTTGTATAATGCTATTCGTCCTTCAGTTCTGCCTGCATCTATTCCCACCCATGAAGACCCACTGCTTTTACATTCTCTTGAATTAGATTAAATCATTATGGAGTTAAAGTCAGCCAAATTCCTGAAGTAATTTCTACCGAAAAAAGAAATCAGTGAGCAAAGTGCTTAACCCAAAGGAAAAGTATCAACTGATAAATTTTAGGCCTCAGTAGATAAGATATTTTGGGAAGGGTGCTACACAATATGGGAAAAATACATTTTTTTCTTTTCCTATGTAAAAGCAAGGAAAGTCTTCCATGGTTTATCTGATATAATATATTCAGCACAGTTGTGAATTTTTAATCTCATACACAAACAATGTCAATCTCATATACAGAAAATGTCTTGTAGAACACAATTCCAAACTTGCCTCTTAGACATTTCCTGAAATGGTCAATGGGAAAAAGAAAAAGAAAAAAAAAACACTTTGAGTTATCAAATTAGATGATAATGAACTATATATTGTAAAATAGGCATTTATATAAGCCATTACCAGGTGAACAAATTGAGGAAGAAGTCCAAAGGACCAACTTAAAAGATTATAGATATATAGATTATATATATATATATATATATATATATATATATATATATATATAAATCTAGAGATATATAGATATATAGATTATAGCTATACTTGATGGCAAACAAATCAGAAAAATAATTTATATTTTCCTTCAACTGGTGCCCTTGATTTTTCCTATTACTTTCCTTTCTCTGTCCCTTGCTAATACCATAAACAAATCTAATTTCTAGTTACTCACTCTCAAGGTTAAAACAAGTTAAAGTGCAACAAAGTTAAAATGGCTAACTCTCATAAAGATAAAAATTTCTTTTCAACCCCAAGTTAGTAACTGACTCAGGGCTAAGGGTATTTCTATGGAGAAGAAAGAAAGCCATGACCTATTTGCCTTTCCTTCATCTTGTCCTGCTGCTAGATCTTCCAGGATCAAATTGGTGAAAGGAGGTTTCACAGGAAAAGACAAAGTCCTTTATTACTGGTATTGTGACATTATGATTTATAATAAGAAATATATGTGTGTAGTCTTCACCCCATTTCTGGCACAAAGCTACTAAAACCCTTGGAATTTCCTAAGTGATGAGAGCAGTAAATGTGTCTTTTGCTACATTAATGAATGACTTTTGGAAGCACCTAAGGATGGGGGCTGAGTGCCAGAAGAACTGAACTCTTAGAAGGGGAGAGGACAAGGACACCTCGGTGGCTCATTGGGTTAAGCCTCTGCCTTTGGCTCTGGTCATGATCTCAGGGTCCTGGGATCGAGTCCTGCATCAGGCTCTCTGCTCGGCAGGGAGCCTGTTTCCTCCTCTCTCTCTATGCTTGCCTCTCTGCCTACTTGTGATCTCCCTCTGTCAAAAAAATAAATAAAATCTTTTAAAAAATTAAAAAAAAAAAAGAAGGGGAGAGGACAGAGTTGCTGGAAACTGAGATCAATTGCCAGTGGCTAATGATTTAATCAACCAACCCTGTCTGTTTGACCCTCCATAGAAACCCAAGAGCACAAGGTTTGGAAAGCTTCTGAGTTGGTGAACACATGTAGGTACTGGGAGAACAGCATTCCTGGAGAAGACATGGAAGCTCTGCATCCTTTCCCCATACCTGGCCCAATGCACCTTTTCTATCTGGTTGTTTCTGAGTTCTACTGTTTTATAATAAACCAGTAATCTCATGACTAAATGGGTTTTCCTAAGACCCATGAACCACTCTAGAAAATTAATTGAACCAAAGGAGGGGATTGCTGGAACCTCTGATTAAGAACCTGTTGGTCATCAAGAAGATGTGGTATATATACACAATGGAATACTATGCAGCCATCAAAAGAAATGAAATCTTGCCATTTGCAACAACATGGATGGAACTAGAGCGTATCATGCTTAGCGAAATAAGTCAAGCAGAGAAAGACAACTATCATATGATCTCCCTGATATGAGGAAGTGGTGATGCAACATGGAGGCTTAAGTGGGTAGGAGAAGAATAAATGAAACAAGATGGGATTGGGAGGGAGACAAACCATAAGTGACTCTTAATCTCACAAAACAAACTGAGGGTTGCTGGGGGGAGGGGGTTTGGGAGAAGGGGGTGGGATTATGGACATTGGGGAGGTTATGTGCTTTGGTGAGTGCTGTGAAGTGTGTAAACCTGGTGATTCACAGACCTGTACCCCTGGGGATAAAAATATATGTTTATAAAAAAAAAAAAAAATTAAAAAAAAAAAAAAAAGAACCTGTTGGTCAGAAGCACAGGTAGCAATGTGGACATTTAATCCCTCAATCTATAGCCAGTCTATCAGAAGCAGAGATAATCTAGGCTTATTACTAGCATCTGAAGTAGGGGAATAGGGGCCAACCTACCTACTGTAGGATTAAAACTTTAACCTGTGGAATCTGATGCTATGTTCAGGTAAATAGTGTCAGAATGGAGTTAAATTGCAGGGCATCCAGCTGGTGTAGAGAATTGCTTGTCAGTGTGGGGGGAAAACCCTCCCCACATCAGAACTGGGTCCAAGAACCCAAAGGAAGTATTGATGTAATATTGTCAGTGTCCTCTGTGGCAGGCACTCAATTCCTGGCTGAGACTCCTTTGTGATGCATTTATGGGCATATTTGGAAGCACCATATGGATTTCTATGCTGTAGAGTTTCCTGACTCTGGGGATAAGTTTTCTGAGTCACCCTTCAGGGTCTTATTAATCCCATTCCTAATAGTATAACCTACAAACTTTTACCATTCAATATCTTTCCTCCTGGCCAATCACCATCTTGGTTTGGGTAATCCTCAAGATGACTAATAACGTATAGCCTCTGTGGAAAACTTAAGAGATTTTTGCCTTGCCAAGTGGTTGGCAAGCAGTGTGGTGCTGCTGACTCCTCTTTTAAATCCCTTCTTCCTGAGCTATTGTAACCAGAAGCCAGACTTTTACAAGCAAGGATGAGAACAGTCTCTTCATTCATATATCTCTCCAAATCCCAGGAACACATGAAAGGCTATTCTAAAAAGTCTCTTACCTCAGAGTGGATCAGTTAGTTTCAGCTTTTCAGTAAGTGTGTAGACAAGAGATGCCAGTTTTCCATTATTCCAGAAATCCTCAATTTCTTTTTTTTTTAAATATTTTATTTACTTATTTGACAGAGAGAGAGAGATCACAAGGAAGCAGAGAGACAGGCAGAGAGAGAGAGAGGGAAGCAGGCTCCTGCTGAGCAGAGAGCCCAGTGTGGGGCTCGATCCCAGGACCCTGAGACCACAACCCGAGCCGAAGGCAGAGGCTTAACCCACTGAGCCACCCAGGTGCCCCAGAAATCCTCAATTTCTATAAGTAATTTTCTTGGGGCGCTTATCACCTGATTTGATTGCGGTTGCAACATTTTATCTCCCTTGTACTCTAAAGAGGGGAAAAATAAAATCCAAAATTTACTCCCACCAACTAGGGCTGTATCATATTATGTCAATACCTTTTTATAGTTTGTCTCTTCCTTAGATGAATGATTGGGTAACTGACATAGAACTATTAATAGCTGTATCATTTTTGCATTACTGAATAACAAATCACCACAAATGTAGCAGTTTAAAAAAATATGTTTTTGTTATCTCACAATTTTCTGTGGATGAGGTGTCTAGTTATGGCTTGACAAGGTCCTTGGGCTCAGGTATTATAAGGCTAAAATAAAATCAAGGTATTGGGTCAGGTTGTGTTCCACTCCAGAGGTTCACCTAGAAAAGAGTCTTCTTCCATGTTCATGCAGACAGTTGCATGCAGAATTCATTTCCCTGTGACTGTGGCACCCACGGTTCCAGCTTCTTACTCACTATAGATTAGAGGCTGTTATCAGGTACAAAGGCTACACACATTTCTCTGCCATGTGGTCCTCAATATTGTAATTTCCTTCTTTAACACCAGCAGAAGAGTCACTGCAGTCAGCTAATGTGGAGCCTTAGAAGTAGAGTCTTATGGACTTATACGTATATATAAGTGACATTCAGTCTCTATGACATACGGCATAACCTAATGGATGGAATGATATCTCTTCACCTCTGCCAAGTTGCACTGATAAGAAGCAAGTCACAGGTTCCACCCAAACTTAAGGGCAGGGAACTAACTATACAAGGATGTAACACATTAGGGATCACCTTAAGGTATGTCTGCCAAAATCGTTAAACCAACCCTGTAGAGATGTATCTAGAAACCCCATTTAGAATGTGCTAGTGCTTATCTATTTAAGGCAGCTTTGAAATTATAGCTATAATTCAAAGCAAAAGGAAAAGTCTCAGCCAACATTCTGTTACAAAAAAAAAAAAAAAGAATCAAAACTCAAGATTCTATGAAATGAAATAAAGATTTAAACAAGGCATGGGAGAGATATGGGAATTACATGTGTTTGAAAAAGATTTAGTCCATGTATCAGAAGTACAGTTTAGACATCAGTTTATTTGTGATCTTAGAAAAATTAAAATGCAGTTCATGTAAAACAAGGAAAAATATGAGATAAGAGAGTACATGGCAATAACAAATAAAAATGACCTAGTTAAAGACTTTAAGGACAGAAAAAATACCACAGCAAAATTTCAATATCATTAGTAATAAAAAGGAAGTCAACTTTGTAAAAAACAGAACAAGTGAAGTGGAAGGCAGGCTTATTAATGGCAATTGAAAGGAAATAAGAGTGTGCATAATGTGTTCATCATTTCCATGTAATCAGATGATAATTTCATTCTCAATGTTGATAAATTGAGAAATACAGATTTAAGTGTTTTATAAAGAATTGAATATAACCATAAGAAGAATGAAAATCCATCTATAATCTATCACTTTACCAGAGGAACAATATTCCTGGTTTATATAATAGATAGTGAGGGAATTGAAATAAAAAAATAAAATAATATCACTGGAATAAGAGTAGTAAGCCTGCTGTGGTAATAAGTTTAATGTGATTAACTTTCCTGTTTAAAGAAAAAAATATTCCATAGATATTGCTAAAGATAATCACAACCAAAACATAGTTCCAGAAAGTTTTTTGTTTTTTTTTTTTTTTGATCCAGAAAGTTTAATGATATTAAGAAGGCTGTTCATTTTCAAAGCTAAATTAGGTGCCATATTTTTTGGTAGGAGGAAAGTGAAATAATTTACAGATATGTTTTAATACTGCCACAACTTTTTCATGTTCCCATTGTTGTTTCTCCTGGGATCATATCATAGAGGGGAGGAATTCGAATAAACAGTTATTATAACCTGGCTCTTGCTGTCATGGCAACATCCTTCTTTCATGAGGCAACCATGTATCATGAGAGCATTTGTTCATCTTGGATATTTCTTCCAAAAATTTCTCTGAAACCACCTTTCACCCTGCCCTACCCTAGTTCCTTAAAGAACTATTGCAGTTTTTGGCTAAATCTTACAAGTTTCCTTTTCAAGTTCTTACTATATTTGTACCATACCTGCAAGATCTTACTATAAATCTCTACGCATATAGACAAACCACTATGTTGGTAGGCACACTAGTGTTCTACTGTAGTTACTTCCCCACTGGTAACAGATGCCTATCTGCCTGGCCAATGGTAGAAGTGATGCTTGCCCAACACTATCTGGTCTTTCCTTGGCCTGCCATACCAGGCAGCCTTATTCTTGCCTTAAGTATTCTGTGAGGTGGATGCTGGTTTCTTTGTTCAGGTAGACACTCAATAGACATTTTTTCCCAAATCTCTTTCATCATGCTTCCCTCACTCTCTTGTGTATGTTTGTGGGGAACAGGGAAGGAAGGCAAATATATCTATGCTTGTACAAACTCCTTTTAAACAATCTTCTTTAACATGTTTAGTGTTTTACATAGTCCAGCGGTATATGATCATGATGGAGAAAAGAGAGAGTTCTGGTATCTTTTTACATTCTTCATAGATGAATCTAGTGCTTATCTTTAAAATACATAAAAATTTCTTGGCTCACAAAACTAATCCTGAGTTTTGTGGATTTTGCCAAAATTCTGTGTATATTTTAAATATCTTTTTATGCATCTTATTATACATCTTTTTAAACATCTTATTATAAAATAATAACTAACATTAAGTGTTTATGTTATAAATGCTATATATCTAAAACCTCATTATATGTTTATAACAGCTGTAAGAGGTAAATGTTATGCCAGTTTTAGTGTTTATTTTTTAGAGGTGTTGGGGGGGTGGTGGGAGGTAAGCCAGGAAACATATTCTGAGAAGGAGATTTGCCTGGAAAAAGTTTGCTGGTACATGTTCCTAGGAACTTTGCCCATGAGCGAATGACAGTCACAAGACCGTCAGAGGGACAGGCTGAACTTCAAGGCATTTGCAACATAAGCCTCAGCTGATCCTAGAGGATGCTCCAAGCTAGAGTTATTCTTCAGATTTGTCCAGAATTAAATTAGTTAAGCCTGGACTTTTTATATGCATACTGATCACTCCCTGGGTCAGGGAGTTCCCTGGGTTGAAGGCAGTATTTCTGCAAGGGACTCAGCTGAGAGTCATCCTCACATGGGAAAAGGAATGCCTAAGTCTAAAAAGCATGGTCTGGGTCCTCACCCATTAATGACAAAATTGAGATAGATTATATTTTCCATTTTTATACAGCCCATTTTGCAGACAGATAATTATGCCCATTCTAAAATCTCGTTATAAAGGAGAAAAAGGAGAAATCATAAGGGCATATATAATGAAGTAGGATAGAACATGAAAGAAGAAAGAAAAAAGGAACAGAACAAGGAATTTTATCCTAGAAGAAAAATGAAACAGACCATTGCCATTGAAGATAAATTGAAAAGTGACTAAAGATTTCTTATGGAAAAAACACAATGACCAGATGGGTTTAAAGATGAAGTTCAACCGGGCGCCTGGGTGGCTCAGTGGTTAAGCCGCTGCCTTCGGCTCAGGTCATGATCTCAGGGTCCTGGGATGGAGTCCCGCATCGGGCTCTCTGCTTGGCAGGGAGCCTGCTTCCTCCTCTCTCTCTCTGCCTGCCTCTCCATCTACTTGTGATTTCTCTCTGTCAAATAAATAAATAAAATCTTAAAAAAAAAAAAAGATGAAGTTCAACCAACTTTAGAGACTAAATTATTTCAAATTTATTTAAAATCTACCAGAATGTTGGGGCACCTGGGTGGCTCAATCGGCTAAGCCTCTGACTTTTGGTTTTGGCTCAGGCCATGATCTCAGGGCCGTGATATCAGGCCCCACATTCAGGCTCTTCGCTAGGTGGGGAGTCTGCTTGGGATTCTCTCCCTCTCTTCCTCCTTCTGTGCCTCCCCCTACTCATGCTCTCTCCCTCTAAATAAATTAGTTAAAAAAAATAAAATCCAGAATGTTGTAAAGTTGAAGAGCTTTATTCATATTTTGAAAGCTGCATGATTTTTTTTTCATTTTATAATTTTTTATTTTTTATAAACATACATTTTTATCCCCAGAAGTACAGGTCTGTGAATCACCAGGTTTACACACTTCACAGCACTCACCAAAGCACATACCCTCCCCAATGTCCATAATCCCACCCCCTTCTCCCATTTACGACAACATGGATGGAACTAGAGTGTATCATGCTTAGCGAAATAAGTCAAGCAGAGAAAGCTGCATGATTTTAATACCAAAACCTGACAAAGCAACAGTACAAAAAGGAAAACTATAAATTAGTTGCACTGATAAATATATATGTAAATAAATGCAATTATGTTTTTAAAGTATAATCTAATAATTCATAAGGAATAAAATTCATTATAGACAAGTATAGCTTATTTCACAGTTTTAAGAATAGTTAAAATATCAGGAAATTATTATTATTGACACGAGACCATCTGTGTCAGAATGACTTAGATAAAACCAGACCAACTATGCCAACATCACTTTGCTATGTGAAGCAAAAAGAAACTTTGCCCAGTAGAAAGAAAAGTATAAACCAGTATGTTATTTTATTGTTTGCTTCAGAAAACTTCATCAGAATTATTTAGTGAAGATAGGGTTTGCTAACCTGGGCAATTTACCTTTAAATATTTTACTTATTGAACTTGCCTCAAAGCCTTTACTGTGCTGTCTACCAATCCAAAATGATTATATCTTTTTTTTTTTTAAGATTTTTATTTATTTGACAGACAGAAATCACAAGTAGGCAGAGAGAGAAGGAAGCAGGCTCCCGGTGGAGCAGGGAGCCCGAAGTGGGGCTCAATCCCAGGACTCCCAGATCATGACCTGAGCCGAAGGCAGAGCTTTAACCCACTGAGCCACCCAGGCATCCCACAAAATGATTATATATTAAGATGTGTCTGATCCCAATCAGCTCTTTAGTTTGAAAGATCTACTTTAAACTAGTAGAGCCCAGATACCAACACCTCATAATTGTGGCACTCCTGACTTCCTCTTTCTGAGGTATTGCTAAATCTCTATTAAGTGGTTTTCCCCCTTATTGTAGTGAGCTTAAATAGTTTTGCTTTCTTAGCAAGTTGTCTTGTGATACTTTGGCAAATTCAATAATATAAACTAAATATTATAAGTTACAACAGTATAGATCGAAGTGTAACATCTTTTGCCATTAAAAGAATATAAATTTGATATATCACTGCATGCCTTTTAAAAAGGAATATAAATTTGATATATCACTGCATACCTTTTAAAACAGGGGAAATAGAAAATATTGATAGTATCAGGTACTGGTGAGGATGTAGAGAGACTTGATCTTTGATACATTCTTTATGGGAATGAAAATGGTACTGCTACTCTGGAAAATTATTTGGAAATTTGTTATAAAACAAAACATATATTTTTCATATACTTTAGCAATCACTTACTCCTGGGGTATTTATTAGAGGGTAATGAAAATTTACGCTCACAGGTTTACAAAAACTTGTAAACATACCAATTTAGTTATAAAGCCTTATATGTAAAATTGTCAAAACGTGGAAATAATCCAAATGCCTTCAGTAGGGAAATAGTTAAAAAAAAAAAAGACTATGGCAAATCTGTACAACAGAATACTACTCAAAAAAATAAAGGAATAAACTATTGATGTACTATAATTACTTGGATGGAGCTCAAGGGCATTATTCTGCTTAAAAAAAGCCAATCTCAAAAGATCACATATTGTCTGATTCCATTTATATAATATTCTTGAAATGACAAAATTTTCCAGATGGAGAATAGATTAGTAATCACCAGGGAGACAGGAGTAGGGGTGGGTGCAACTATATAGGAGTAGCACAAGAGAGATATTTGTGGTGACAGAACAGTTCTGTATCTTGACTGTGGTGATGATTTCATGAATCTGAATGTATTTATGTGATAAAATTATTTCAACATACGCAAACCCAGACACACAGACACACAGACACACACACACACACACACACACACACACACCATTGATAAATACTAAAAGAGCATTTGATCAATTTGATAAATGCAACGGTAATTCCTAAGGAAAACTCTGAACAACTACAATGTAAAGAAAGTACCTAACTAATAACAAATGAAAACCAATAACAAATCTTATTCAAAATGACAAAACAGACTATTTCTATGAAAATAATTTTTGGAAAAAGTTTAGTCGTGATTAGATAGTATATAACTTTCTGCTCAAATTGTCTTTGTTACAATGACATATTTTGGTACACACCAGCACATTGATTTAATGAAAATGATGGATTAGTGCTTAAAAATAAAGCAATTGATAAATTGAAAAGTAACAATAATAATAATAATGAAGATAATTTAATTGTTGGTCCACTGTGTTCTAAATCCAAATAGTCAAGTAAGTCTCAAGTGAAATATAGGATATGGAAATACATTTCTATTAGTAAATTAAAGTTTGCCAGTTTAGTTTTAGGAAAATAATTTCATCCATCACATTAATACAGTTTATTTAAATTTTAATGCACTTTCAATTTTACTTTGAATTTTATCATTTGCTTTGAATTTCTGGTCATGAGGATGCATACTTAAGACTTTTATGGAATTACATTTTTAAGTGAAATTATTATGAATAATATTTGTGTCCATGAGGATTTTCTAAAAGTTTCCTTTTCTATGCAAGTTTGATGAATGTTATTTTTCTGGCATATACTCCTGGGAACTTTCCATCACACAACCAGAAAGGGTTGAAACTTTCATGTAGGATTATGGTATAATAAATCATTATAGGTTCAATTTTGCATCATAAAACTACAACAAATATTTAAATGCTAATATGATAAGCATGCCATAAACACACCACAAAATAATTTTATATCAAATGATTGCAGCCAAGAAATAAAATTTGTTACCAATAGATTTGCAAAAAGAAGGAGACACATAATCAGCATAATTTATTGTAGGACTGTGAAACTCCATGGTTATAAAAGCTCTAAAGTGAGAAGCAGTATACTGAATGATTTTTTTTTTTTGTAACTATGCCATTAAAATACAAGCTTTTGTAAATTGAGTCTTTTTCTGCTTTTTTTTATGAGATTACTGAGACTAAGAATTAAATTACACAGCTTTTAGTTTAAAGCTACATCAAAAAGAGTAAATTTAAAGTAAACATTGCTTCTAGTAGGCAAGAGGGATTCAAGGTCCATAATACATAATAGGCCATGAAGTAGAAAGGAAGTGTTATCTGTTTTCATTTAATTTACATTTCCAAAGCAGAAAAGTTATGTTTGATTACTGAAGTAATTGCCAAGCCTAAAATCAATATAGATAATCTTTAAATTATCATGGATATTGGGAGAGGCAAAAAGAAAAAGAAATTTCATGTGAAAAATTTATATCCTGATTTTGATAGAGTAAATTTAGTTTCTGGAAACCATAATTCAGTAAACTTGACATTAATTAAGAGCAAAATTATGAATTGCCATTTTTGGTTCTTTTTTTGTTTTAGTTGTTTGTTTTGCTTTGTTTAAGATTTTATTGTATTTATGTGACAGAGAGAGAGAGACATCGAGAGAGGGAACACAAGTAGGGGGAGTGGGAGCAGGAGAAGCAGTCCTCCTACTGAGCAGGGAGCCCCATGCAGGGCTTAATCCCAGGACCTTGGAATCATGCATGACCTGAGCCAAAGGCAGAGGCTTAGGTACTGAGTCACCCAGGCACCCCAGTGAATTGCCATTTTTTGTTTTGTTTTGTTTTTTGTTGTTGTTTTATTTACTATTTGTTTGATTGCCATTTTTGAAGAGAGAATTTGACGATATAAAAAATATCAATGTAGTACACACACACACACATACACATATCTGTATTATATTCCTAGAACTGCTTAACAAATTACCACAAACTTGGGGGCTTAAAATAACAGAAATGTATTCTTTCTTAGTTCCGGAGCCCAAAAGTCTGCAGTTGAGGTACTGGCAGTGTTCTTTCTGTGGTCTCTGAGGGAATATCTATTCCATAACTTTCTTTGAGCTTCTGGTAGTTGTCAGCAATCCTAGGCATCCTTTGCCTTGTAGACCCAGGACTCCAAACTCTGAGTGAGATGAGCTTCTTTTCTCTGCATCTGTCTCAACTCTCTCTCTCCTTTCTCTTATAAGGACACCACACAAAGGATTTGTAAACTGTAAGTCCAGGATGATGTCATCTCGAAATCTTTAACTTAATTACACCTGAAAATACCGTATTTCCAAATAAGGTCACATTCACAGTTCCAGGGAGTTGAGACTTAGACTTACATTTTTGGGGACACAATTTCCATTAAGAACCTTTATAGCTTGGGGTCATTCAATGAAATGAAAACTTGAAGAAACCAAGAATATCAATCTGAAAAAGAAATGCTAGACCAAGATCACATGTTGATGTTTGAAGCACATTTGTCCTTCCAGTCAGCTGACCTTGGGTGTATCTGTTTTTGATGAGATGACTGTGTGTTCATATTTCTAGTGTCCCTTCTAAGTTTAAGATTTCACAATACAATCTAATCCAGTGCCAGATTTTTATGAACCTCTGCTCACCCTTCAGTCCTGCTCATCAGAATTGTAAGTTAAGGTAGGCAAAACCTTTTAGGACTCAGTTTTACTTCCACATTTTCTTGAGGGGTCTTGGAAAGGGATAGAAAGGAAATAGGATTCTGTACCTGTTACTATGGAATGGTTGTCCAGGCCACCCAAGTTAAAACACTGTCCTTCTATATGATAGAATATTGGAGAGCTGAAGTCATATAAACCAGTGCAGAAGATTGAAGAAAGATATTTGAATGAGTTCCCTGGTCACTGGTCCAGATTGGGAGCATAATTATCTCCAGTGGAAAATATCAGATATTGCAGGGCTAAAGTTGGTCTGGATATAGTTCCAGGAAGGTAATGTGGGAAGACAAAGTATAACAAACACTTTGTAAAGAACATTGGAGGAAATACACGAGAGTGAACTTAAGCTCCAGTTCTTAAGAATATTTCATTTTTGTTAAAATAAGCAAACCAAGAAACATGTAATTTTTAAAGATTTATTTTATCCTTTATGCCCACAATATACTTCTTGGTGTTTTACACATCATATAAAGCCAAAAAATTATTGTGAAGACCTAAGACAGGGTTGAAAATTAAAATACCAACCAAAAAAAAAAAAAGTAATAGAATGGTTTTTCAACCCAATATGCCCCACCAGGTCCTCCCCCATATTTCTTTTCTTTCATAGTCAATACTCCGGAGTTATTTTCATAAAACTATTTTACAATTTCTGTTTTCATTTCTTTATATTCTGTAAACTCTTCAACTAACTCTTACCAGAATTCTGTATTATCACTCTAAAAGAGCTATTGTTGTGATTATTAATGACCTTTGCATGATTAAATCCAACAGGTACTTCTCATACTTATATTTGCTTAACAGAATTTGACATTATATACCATGTCATCTTTCTTTTCTTTTTTTTTCTTTTTTAAAGATTTTATTTATTTATTTGACAGAGAGAAATTACAAGTACACTGAGAGGCAGGCAGAGAGAGAGAGAGAAGGAAGCAGGCTCTCTGCTGAGCAGAGAGCCGGATGCGGGACTCGATCCCAGGACCCTGAGATCATGACCTGAGCCAAAGGCAGCGGCTTAACCCACTGAGCCACCCAGGCGCCCCCATGTCATCTTTCTAGAAAATCTCTCCTCCCTCTGGTTCTTACCCCCACTACTCCTGATTTTCTTCCTACCTCTATAAATGTACATTCAGTCCAGTTAGTGAGTTTTTTTCTTCCACTCAATCACACTGAGGCCATATCTTAGAAAATCTGTAATATTCTACTCATCTCATCTCTCTCCTGGCCTCAATTACCATCTATTTGCTGATGACTGAAGACTTTCATATCAACACAGTCCAGACATCTGCTCTGTGAACCAAGCGCATATAATATCAACTATCTACATGACATCTCAGATGCATAGCAGGCATCTTAAATATGTTCAAGCTGAACTTGTCATTCCCTCAGTCCCAAAATTTATTTTCTTCTGGTGATTTATAATTTGATTGATTTATAAACAACTTTATAATTTTATTTATAATAGGATTTGATTTATAATTGGATAAATATTGCAAACAATTCTCAAGTTGCTTAAGCTAGAAACTTAAAAATTATATTTGATCTCTCCCTTATTTTCACTACCCTTAATGCATTTTCTCAGCTCTCATTGCCTGAACATATTGTGTGTGTGCATGTGTGTGTATGTAGTGAATAAATGAAACTTTGATATATATCTGAAGAGATTAGTTGATACAGTTTCAGAAGTTCAGAGATCTTTCATATTTAGATAAAAGCAGATTAGCCAACATGAGAATGTATACTGCAGATGTTTGTGTGTTGAAATGCTGTGTTGAAGCTTGGAATTCTACTATTACAGATGCCCTATAATCTAGGATAAAAACAGTTTTAGAGTACTCATTTGAATGTACTGTTAACAAGGCCTACAAGTTGAGTTTGTGCTCCCTTCTTGTAGACTGACTATAGGCTTGAGTCCAAACCACTTTTCAAGAAATACATATTGAAACAGAATGGAAAATGTGCAGATAGCTGGATGAATTTCTTCCTTACTGTTGAGAACAGGTAGAGACTCTTTTCTGTAGAGTACGAGGATAGGCTGTACAAATGTGTCTGGGTCAATTTGTTTTCCCTCTAAGTTATATTGTAACATATTTGTAAAAAGCAATGGCTGGATAGGTGAATTGTTTTTTGTTTTTGTTTTGTTTTTGTTTTTGGTATAGTGCTGAGCCATTTTCTTTAAGATAGCCATATGGGTGATGGCATTTTATTCCCATGGGTATCTCTGCCTTACCTCATGGTCGGTGACAGCATGCATTCACAAATTACAATTATCCTCAGCACATTCTTATACCTTCAAAAGAGCACTTCTTATTAACACAATGAAAAATAAAAATTATATGATCATCTCAATAGATGTGGAAAAAACCTTTGACAGAATTTAACATCTGTCGTGATAAAAACTTTCAACAAAGTGGATTTAAAGAGAACAGACCTAATGGCATAATATGGCATAATAAAAGCCATATACAACAATCCCACAACTAACATCATACTCAATGGTGAAAATAACAAAGTAGCAGAAAGATAGACAAAGAAAATAATTCCATTTACAATTCACCCAAAAATAATACCTAGAAAAAAATTTAGCCAAGGATGTAAAAGATCTATACTCTGAAAACTATAAAACACTGATGAAAGAAATTAAAAATGACACAGACAAATGGAAAGATATTCCATCTTCATGGATTTTAAGAACCAATATTATTTAAAATATCCATACTAACTAAACTTATCTAAAAATGCAATGTTTTTGAATTTACCAATACCATTTTTCATAGAAATAGAGCAAATAATACTAAAATTTGCATAGAACCACAAAACACCCTGAATTGCTAAAGCAATCTTGAGAAAGAAAACAAAGCTGAAGGTGGCACAATTCTAGATTTCAAGATATACTACAAAGCTGTAGTAATCAAAACAGTATGGTACTGGCACAAAAATAGAAACATATATCGATGAAACTGAGACCCCAAAATAAACCCACGCTTATATGGCCAATTAATCTACAACAAATGAGGCAAGAATATATAATGGAGAAAATATAGTCTTTTCAATATATGGTGCTGGTGAAGGAAAAACTGAACAGTTAAATGAAAAAGAATGAAACTGGACTACTCTTTCACACTATGCACAAAAATAAACTCAAAATGAATTTAAGACCTAAATGTGAGACCTGAAACTATAAAATTCCTAGAAGAAAATACACGCAGTAATTTCTTTGACATCAGATATACCAACATTTTCTCTAGTTATGTCTCTTTAGACAAGGGAAACCAACAAAACAAAAATGGAACCTACTGAATGGGAGAAGATATTTGTTAATAATATATCCATTAAAGGGTTAATATCCAAAATAAATAAATAGCTTATATAACTCAACACCAGGAAAATAAATAATCCAATTGAAAAATGGGCAGAAGACCTGAATAGACATTATTTTCCCCAAATAAGACCTACAAAAGGCCAACAGACACTTGAAAAGATGCTGAAGACCACTTATCATTAAGGAAATTCAAATCAAAACCATAATGAGATATTGCCTTCTACCTGTCAGAATGGATAAACTAAAAAAGACAAAAAATAACAAGTGCTAACAAGGATGTGAAGAAAAAGGAACGCTTGTGTGCCATGGATAAGAACATAAATTGGTGGAGCCACTGTTGGAAACAGTATGAGATTCCTCAAAAATTCAAAGTAGAAATACCATATGATATACTAATCCCACTACTGGATGTTTACCCAAAGAAAATAAAATGCCAATTTGAAGATATATATGCACTCCTATGTTTATTGCAACATTATTTATAATAGCAAATATATGGGAACAACCTAATTCTCTATGGATAGAAGAACAGGTAGAGAAGATGTTGTATATAACAGAATGGAATATTACCCATCCATAACAGGATAAGATCTTGTCATTTGCAACAACATGGATGGACTAAAAGGATATTATACTAAGTAAAATAAATCAGACAGATTTGTGACTATAAATCAGACAGAAATGTGACTATAAAATTTCACTTATATGTGGAATCTAAATAAATAAAATGAAAAAAAAAAATAAATGAACAAAAAGCAGAAACAGATCCATAAATACAAAGAGCAAACTGATGGTTACCAGAGAGAAAGGGGGCTAGGCTGAAGAAAAGAATGTATGAAGGGGAGTGAGAGATACATGCTTCTAGTTATGAAACGAATATGTCATAGGAATGAAAGGTACAGTATAGAGAATATAGTCAGTGGTATTGTAATAGCATTGTATGTAACAGATGGTAGCCACACTCATGGTTAGCATAGTATAACATATAGAATGTTTGAATCGGTATGCTGCACACTTGATATTAATGTCACTTTGTATGTCAACTATACTTCAATTACAAAAAAAAAAAAAAAGGAGCACTTCCCCTAATAGCACTCCCACATAATTTTATTTGTGCAGTTATAAAAGTTGTGAGAAAATCTAAAGGAAAGATAACATAAAAGGAAATATGGAGGCTTCAGAAACCCTTTAAATTCCAGGCTTCAGAATACTCTTTAAACACACACACAAAATTTGTAGGATACATCCTAGAATCTGGATTCATCTAAGCAACATATATGATTTCCAAATTTGTGAAACTATATAATCTGTTCCCCTGAGAAATAGTTCAAGCTTCCATTTGTTCATTCTATATACATACACACATATATATACATACACATATATATGTGTGTATGTATATAAAAATGTATATATAAATATATATCCTATTGTGCTTAGGCATTGAGATTTGAATACATTGTGTGCAGTAAGGATGAGGAAGGAAGGAGTCAAGCATGATTGCCATGTTTCTGGATTAAGCAACATGAAGATTATTTGTACTGTTTATTGAATTGTTTTTCATCGTGTCTCAAAGTCTAGGGTTGATGAGTTTCTCAGGAGGACTCTTTGGTGTCCTTCCTGTGTTTGTAGTCAGATGATAGCTGAGAATGGAGTCACCTGAAATGTTCTTCAGACATGTGTGTGGCATCTGGCCTAGGATGGCTGCAATAGCTAGAGTCTCATGAAGCATTTCTACACATGGCGAGATTGAGCTTCTTGCAACGTGAGAATCTCAAGGAATTTGGTTTTCTTGAAGGGAAGCTAGCTTCTCCCGAATCAAGCATTCCAAGAGACAAAGTGAAAGCGTCCAGTCACTTAAGTTCTAGATCTAGCACTTGACACAGGACCACATCCATAATATTCTTTAGATCAGAGCATCACAGGATCACCAGACTCAAAAGGAGAAACTGTGGATCCCAAATCTCAGTGGGAGAAGAGTTAAAAATGTGTGGCCATCTTTATTCTGCCACAGTTTCCAATAAGGCAAACCATTTATAAATTGTATCAAGGGGCACCTGGGTGGCTCAGTGGGTTAAGCTGCTGCCTTCGGCTCAGGTCATGATCTCAGGGTCCTGGGATCGAGCCCCGCTTTGGGCTCTCTGCTCAGCAGGGAGCCTGCTTCATCCTCTCTCTTTCTGCCTGCCTCTCTGCCTACTTGTGATCTCTCTCTGTCAAATAAATAAATAAAATCTTTTAAAAAATTGTATCAAAATGGGTTCAACCTGGTTTTTAAATTTTCTGCTCTGTCATTAGACATGCAAATTTCCACACATATATCTCTAACCATTCTTCAGAAAATTCTATTCCTTACCCTAAGTTCTTGGTTTCATTCTATGATCCATAATCTTCTCCTTAAAGTACATTTCCTCTAATTTAAGCCACCCAGTCTGAGATAAATCCTTAGAAGCTCCAGCAAGACAATCCAGAGTGGAATTCAGTACTCTGCATCCTCTAAAACAAGATCATTTCAAAGTGTTCTCACCATCATGACTTGCTGATTTATGAAGAAAGATACTTTTAGTTCAGGCCCCTTCTCTCACCACTCCCCTCCATACACACACCTCCCATCAACCAAGAGAAAATAATTTTCAAAACTAGTAAAATCAAAGCTTTGGTTGATAAAGTTAATGACATTAAAGAGGAATGAAATATAAAGGATTAAGATGGCCCAATTTAAGAAACAGGGTATGGGTATTATGGTAAATAAGATAGTTCATTTCTCTTCTGAAAGGTCTTTGAGAAGCACCTGGGTGGCTCAGACTGTTAGACATCGAACTTGGATCATGATCTCAGGGTTGTGAGATAGAGTCCCGCATCAGATTCTGTGCTGGGCATGGAGCTTGTTTGAGATTCTCTCTCTCTCTCTGCCTTTACCTGCCCCCTCTCTCTCAAAAGAATAAAATAATAATAAAAAATAAAATAAAATAAATTAAAAAGTCTTTGATAGGACCAATTGCAGCATGGTGAAATACAGGACTAACATCACCAAAGATTCCATGTTGCTAAGAATAAAAAATTGTCCTTAACATGTATTCTTTCTCTTAGATAAAATGTGGCCCCAATATTTGCTTATTTTCCTAAGTAAAACCTTTTTGTTTACTATTTTCATCCATGTCTCTTATATACTTAAGGTGGTAAAGGGTGATTAAAAAACTGTTATATACATGAATGAAAATATTTACTTTCTATGAAAATATAAACCAGTGTCTATAATGATCAATTTATTAATATAGTTATGAATACTATTTAAAATCACACATTACATATGAGAATATATTAATTTAGAAATAGTTTTTATTCACATTACATGAAAAATATTCTTACACATGTATCTTCAACATTAGTATAATTATAGAGTCAACTTTTGAATTAGACAATGCAGATTTTAAGATTATAACATATTCTCTGCTTTCTAAGTTGTTTGAGATATAGAATTTTTTTGTAATCTGAGCTGGGCTTATTTTCCACTAAAAAATGTTCTAAGTTAGAAGTAATTGCTTAATGATGTACAGTTGTTGCTATTTATCCCCTTAATTTTATAAGTATATCTTCCTAATTTTTGCAAAATCATCCATAATATGTTGCTATTTATAGCAGCCTTTAAAATCTTCCAAAACACCAGTTGACAATGATATCTAACATTTACAATAGTGACTTCAATCCCTAGGAACAATTACCAAGTTTATGTTATTTTATGTGTCTCCTTTTATTTTTTTTTATTTTTTTTTATGTGTCTCCTTTTAAATCAATTCCCTGAAGAGAACCCTAAGGACACCCAAAATTAGCCTTGTTTGATTAAATATTTTTTTTTTACTAACTAGTAGTTGTTCTTTCAAATTAGGTAATTAAAACAGCACTCTGTAAATGAGAACATTGATAAACACTTGTATATAGAGTAATTTTGAATCAATTTTTCCTAGGTTTTGCTGCAGTGACAAACAACATTATAATCCCAATGGTATATAACAACAGGGTGTATTTTTTATTCACATTATATATATTCACAGTTACATGTAATTCTGTTCCATGTATCTTTCTTTCTTATTCTGAGATTCAGGCAGGTGACATAGTCCCTACCAATGACCGCATTTCCATAGATGATTTGTTCAATAACCCTTACAGCTTTTGCTTAGATGTTGAACAGTGACATTACTTATGGTCTGTGGATCAAAGAAAGTCACACTGTCATGCCCAACATCATTGGGGTAGGATGTGTACCTATCCCATAGTGAAGCATTGCAAATCACACAGAAATTTGTGGAGTTACGTAATTCTCTCCCTGGAAGAATACCAGGTAACTGGGAACAAAAAATCTAACAGAAACTTTTCTGAGAAATAATTTTTAGGGGTAACCTTGGCTTGTACTGGAGCATTTATGGAGCCTCTTAATGTCTTCTTTTGGCCACAGAAGAATTCAGCTAAAAAACTGATCTCAGCAAGTTTAGGGTCTATTCATATTCTAAGTCAAAGTGCTATATACTCTTCCCTAAGCTGGCTGGAGGTGGCAGAGTATGTGGATAAGGGCACAGCAGCTTACTTTTCCCAGGTAAAAACCCAAAGAACACTCACTATGCTATCATTTCTACAGCTATAAACTTGTTTCTCCACTCCCAAACTTGCCATTCTCAATTGAATCCTATGCTTACTGATGTTAGAAATTAATTACATTGATTATCTTTTGGGAGTTTAGTTGCAGTTTTGCCAGACTAAAAGATTGCAAAGTCTACTCTTGGGAAACATTTTACCATTTTTCTTATGATTAATTCTATGTTGATCCCATAACATTTATTATTTAACCATAACAATCATAGAAAACAATATAATTGCTTAGGACTGGTCATCAATCTTTTATGGAACTTTAAATGAGAAAATATAAAATGCATATAATTTAAGTGGCGTTTCAAAGCACTTTTGCCCCATTAACACAAACCTTAAGGTTTAGCTCTAGTATGGTGATTTAAAATATTAGTTTTGTTTTACATCATCTGGATTGAGATCACTAATCAGGTGATATTGGGACATCCATTTAACTTGTATACCTCAGAATCATCATGGTAAAAATTGTTTATTTTTCATTTATTACTCGAGTTAAAAGAAAAAGCACTGCCAGAGAAAGCCTGGCCTATCACAAAATAAATATCTGATAACTGATAGCAAATTCTATAGTTGCAATTATTGCTAATACTATAATGAATGATTTTGAAGATTAAATGAGTTCATATATATGTGTAAATCACTTAGAACAGTGTCTCATACATAAATACTATTAAAGTGTTAGCTATATCATCACATATTATTAACATCAAGATATACATTCCTCTTTCCTGGAATTTTTTCCACATTGGTTACTAAAGATAGCTGGGAAAAGATACAATCACCATCACATTTTACCTCTAACATATTAAGATTAAAAATATTAATGTACTCAATGTTTGCTTTCCCAAATTTATCTCACCGTTTTTTTTCTTTTTTGGTCTTTTTCCAGTACTTTTTAATCTGACACAGTGAGAAAGAGATTGTTCATATATTTATTTTAGTATTAGATAATATTGGGTCAAATCTCAACCCTACTATTTAGTACTTTGTAATACCTTGAAAAGTGACTTAACTTTTTGTAACTTCAATTTGCTCATATATGAAATAAATTTGTTATTTATTTCATAGAGGCTATTGCTTGATTCAGAGGAAACTATGAAGTAAAGGAAACTAACATCTCTTGAACACATAGTATTTGGGAAGCAATGCCAATACATATTCGTAAATGTTATTCAATTAAAAAAATAATATGGCCTACAAATATTCACTAAATACTTCTACTTCCCAAAGTTTTGTAAACTAAAAATAACACTTTTTATATATAAGGGATATTTTGGCCCTTGCTATTTTTCAAGGTAACCTAATCCATAAACTGATAGTACAGACTTTAATTAAGACCATGTTTCCCAAAGCTTTTCTTCAGTCTCCTTGTCCTTTAAGACATGTTATGGAAAAAGATTCCCTGGTCATTTAAGCTTGAAAAATAATGTACACTATATATACCTTATTACAACTCAAAATAGTGTATTAAAAGCTATGAGAAATCCTGCCAAAGAAAGGTGTTGCATGTAGGAAAAGTCAGGTAATAATTTCTTTATGACTCTCAAGACATTTTACATATAGCCATTATTAATATTCTAGAGTTCTGCAAAACACAATTGGGTATAGACCTTTTCTCCCAATATTCTTTGAAGTCATTAGTGTACATTGAAAGACAAATGAGACTGGGAAACACACAGAAATAGAAGAAATAGAAGTCTCTCTTTACTCAAGAGAATGGCACAAGAGAAATTCCTGTTTTTAAAGTATCAAAAATTATGCAAAAAACATATGAGAATATGCTAAAAAGCCAGAGTATTTTAGCTTATAAGTGAAAGACATACCCTTGGTTACAATAATTGGACACCTGAGAAATGAGCATTTGTTTCTTAACTCCTTTTAAATGCCATATTTCCAAATTGCATGAGAGATTTCTGTGTTGGCTATAATGCAGAAGCTTGCAGCAAGCCAATTATCCAGTCAAAATCAACCAGATAAAACCAGATTAAACTGGGGAGAAGTATGTTCAGAGCCTCAGAGAGTTTCCAAGGCAGCCAGGACTTGAGGGACTGGAACCTGGGAGAAGGAAATGTCATCAAAGTGGGCCTAACTTTCTGGGTGTTGCTCTTTTTGGGGGCCCTGAAAGGACTTTTTCATCCTTAGGCTAAGGAAAAGGGCTTAAGAGCCAGGCAGGAAGCAGCTATTGAGATACAAAGTAGCCCTCAGAGCTTTAGGAAGATTTGCAGGGCTGGGGAGTATATACTGGAGTTCAAGGTTGCTAAGGCAGGCAGGACTGAGGGATTCAGGTCCTAGAGGAAAGGAGACACAAAGAAATGAGCCAGACACTAAGCACAGGTTTTTCCCTCAAGGCATTTGCTTGTAGAATTGTGCAGAGTAAGAGGATATGAATCTAAGAAGAAAGTGGCTGAAAATCATAGCAGACATTTTGTTGTTTTTTAGTTCTAGGGAGATAATGAAGCTCAGGACCTGCAAAGAAGAACCCTAGATAACAATGTAGGCTTTTAGTTTGCATCTCTGCAGGACTGTCCCTGAGGAATGCCATTGAACCAATATTATAACAAGTCTTAAAACCACTACAAAACTGCCTCAAGTCCCAGACTACACTGAAGTAGTCTCTCAACTGCTTGCCAGAAAATGGGGTAAATTCCTTGTAGAGAAAAATATCATTTTAAGGTGCTACAATTTTTCATATACATAATTCAACATTCCATAAAATTCATTACCAAAGACAGGACCAGCAGAAGAAAACAAAATAAACAGTAGAAACAGAACCATGGGTTACCTAGATATTAGTGTGATTAGACATGGACTTTAAATCATGATTAAATTGTGATTAATGTTGATTAATGTGATTAATGTTGAAAATAATAGATGGCCAAATGGAGGCTTTCTATTAAGAACTAGAATCTGTAAAAATGATTCCATTCTATAACTGAGAAACACAATAATGTTGAGAACTCAATAGATGGCTTAATAACAGATTGGATACAGTTGAAGAGAGCATTAGTAAACCAGAAGATAAGCATGTTGAAAATATTCCTCTGAAGCACTAAGAAGGATAGAGAGAGTCTCATGAGGTAAACATTCATGGTGAGGAGAAACTCAGATCCTTTGGCCTGAGAACACAATGTTATAGAAGATAGGTTATCCTACAAGTCTTTAAATGTAGCCTGAGAGCATTTATTTTCCAGAATGAATCCTACTGTGTCACATTGTTGTTGTGCATGTGTGTTTCTTTCAACCTTCACCTGTTGTTCCTTCCTTTGGAGTTGCAAATAATTTGGTGTTGAAAAAGGAGCCCTTTTCCAAAGCTTTGAAAATTACCCAGAGTCACCCATTTTAATAAAAAGATAAGATAAACACAGACAAAGATGAGTTACAACTGTTTATGGATAAACTCTATGATTACTGCTTAACACTAGAAAACAATTAGTGTTAAGTGAGGCTAATTCACTTATGTATTATGTTTTTCTACGTTCTTTATTCATTTCCAGGAATGAAGATTATAAGAGTGACACTCTTACTTTTTCAAGTTATTCTAGACTTAAGTAAACCTAACTTCTGTTTTAATACCCCCTTAAAGTCAGGAGGAATTACTCCTAATTATTAACCTTCATTCTACAGGGGAAATACATATATGTTTTTCATCCCTTTCACTTTATCTTCTAATTGGGCAAAGTGGGTAAATAATGCGGTTTCATGTAGTTTTCATATCCTTGGAAAAAGATTTTTTAAAGTAGTCCCCGAGCCATACTCAGTTTCTTTCCAACCAATTAAAATTCTTTCATAGAGTTGGACTGCAGAATGTAATTCAGGAGAATTGGAGAGAAACAAGACCGAGAGTTTTGTAAGGTGTCCTCCTAAAGAAACATTAAATTGGGGCACCTGTGTGACTCAGTAGATTAAGCATCTGCCTTTGGCTCAGGTCTTGATCCCAGGGTCCTTGGATCCAGCCCCGTGATGCTTCTCCCTCTTCCTCAACCCCCTTCCCCCCAGCTATGCTCTCTCTCTCTCTCTCTCAAATAAATAAATAAAATCTTTTTTTAAAAAAGAAACATTAAATAAATTATCTAATTCCCAGGTATAGATAGGTAATATTCTTCTTTTATTGGAGAACAAAAATGCTACCCTGTTATTAATTACTGGGATTTTGGATATAAGATGAATTAATAGATAGGCAAAGGATCCCAAAAGGATATTTGAGTCAAAGAAGCAATAGCTTCTTTGGAGTGGAGTGTATATGACTTCCATATTATGAACTGAAACAGTAACCTCACATGTTACTTTTTTACCTGCAACTCTAAGCCTTAAGATTGGCACACATTGTGTCCTGGAAGCCTCACTTGACCAAGCAACTGGGAAATAAGATAAAGTAACTGGAGAGGAAACTGGAGTGGAGCCTGGAGGCAAAAACTCCAAATGGCAGTAAGCAGTGTTGTCCCCAGAAAGTGAATGAACATTTACTCACCCAGTGAACTGAAAAGAACAAAAATTACTTTTCTTATGGGGATGGAACCAGGGAATTAGAAAATCTGATTAAATAGTTCATAATCAACAGAATGCAGTTGGTCAGCTCAACAGAACTTATTGGAATTGAAAGAAAAACATCTTTTTAAGACCCACGGCTCAGAATAGAACTGAAACATTCAAGATGCATAAGCTCTGTTTTCATTCCTGTGATACGAGTTCAAGACAAAGCCCCATCAGTGTATTAGGGTTATTCAAACAATTCATAAAGGTACATTCACTCAGTTACAGAAAAACTGCTGGAGAAATTAGTTATTTATGTTCAGGAAATATTCTATATTCTAGGGGATAGAATAAAGTTTATTTATAACTCTACACATTTTCATCCAAGAATTTCAAGCGCTTTATGCTCTAAAGTTGGAATCGAGTAGCTCCCAGTCCTTAGAGGCTATCATCTCTAGCTGTGGTTTAACTGAGCTCTTGTGGCCTCATGAGCACTGTTAAAGGGCAGGTTCACCACAGACAAATGATTTTTTTTTTTAACCAACATCAAGTTTCCCAAAGAAATTCCCACATTGCTATTAAGATGCAGCGGTCTCCCCATAATTCCTTATTTGGAAGAGAGACTGTGTATAAGAAGGATTTTTATCCTGTCTTATAGAGAAAATCCATTTTAGCATTGTAATAACCCAGGTAATCCTCCTCACTCTTCTGAAATAACAATGGTTCCTCTCTAGAGATGGGATTTGAGGACAGTCAGGTCTTCCCTAGGTGGGAGCAGAACTAACTGTGCTACAAACTCCTGTTGTGTTGTGAATGTTGGTTTGTTTCTTCCTCGGCCCACTGTTCCTTCCTTGGAGTTGTAAGTATTCTGTGGTTGAAGTTTGTATGTTTGCAGATCAGCATGACTGGGAACAGGGTCATTGGAAAACAGAGGAGCCATGAATGAAGCTTAAGAACTTAACAGTGTATAACCAGCACCCTAGCGGAAAAGCTTAGCCTGCTTCAGCAATTTTGGGGTCAATTTAGAGCACACAAGGTTGGGAAGGCAATTCAGGTGTCCGCTGCTAACAGATTACTCTCAATGCCTTTGAGGCAGTGCAAAGTCCCAAACAAATCTATGTTGTCAAGCAGAGGACCACAAACATTCTCAGGAAATCTGTCTCAGTCCTGGAGATTTCAATTTGAAAATGCTGCGTTTTCTAACGCAGAGAGAAACAGCAGCTTTTGCCCATCAAAGATTAGCTTTTTCTCCTATTGGAATCCTTTGCTCAGGCCTTGTGTTAGCCAATTATTCGTTTCATCCCTTCACTACAGACCAGCACCCAAACAATCCTACACAGCTGGGACCACCACCGAATGCACTTTGAAAAGAGGAGAGAATACGCAGGGGAGGAAGAAATGATTGCAAGGAAGCCTTGTTTAAAATATTGCAACTACTGCTGGAAAGCTAATAAAGACCATTGGGGCATGGGGAAAAGGCTGCCTCCTCTTCCATTTGCAAGAGGAGAAAGACAGGGAGAGGTTGTTACATTTATCAAATGAGGGATGGACTTTTAAGAAATTGCAAAATACTACTTTAGACTTCTTCCCTAGCAATATGAGTGAGCATGAGATCAGAAGTATCCATGGACTTACAGGAGGTAATTAACACAGCTATAGGTTAAGAGAGACCACTCATAGGTGACAATGAGGAAATTTTTGTAGAGGAGACATAAGATCCAAACACAGGTTTGTGTGAGAATGCAGAAGACTTTGAATGAGAGGTTTATACATTTGGGCAGTAACTTCAGTAGGTGAAGAGCAAAGTCTGGGCTAACACTGGGACCCTGGAAAAAAACAGAGCACATTTGCTGTGTAGTTGAATTACTTATGACTCCTTTGGGTGCCAGTGGCAATAACCCAGCTCAAACTGGCCCGAGCCAAAACAGAAATTATATTGGCTCATATAACTGAAAATATAGAGAATCCAGAATCTGAAATATCTCTTGAAGAGACAGCATAGTACACTGGTAAAGGCAAGGACTTTGAAGCCAAACAGTCTGGGATTAAATCCCAGTATGGGTAGGTACCCACTAGCTGTGTAACTTGGAGCAAATTATTACCCCTTTTGGTGACTGTTTCCATTTCCTTTTCTCTAAAATGGAGATATTAATAATAACCTTCTCGTAGAATTTTTGAAAGGATTAAGTAAAGGTGATGTCCACAGCACTTAGAACAGTGGCTGGCACAGTTGCCGTATTCACATCAGGACTCTCTCCCCCCTCTCTATCCTTTAGCAGGTTCTTCTCATTACTTAGCAGCTCAGCTTTCTCCCTGTCTTCACAGTAACCCCAGCAGAAAGACACCTTCTTTTTCCCGGTAGTTGTAAGACATTTGACTTGCTCTAAGTGGGCTGATTGATGAGTCACATACCAGTACCTGGGGTCAGAAGTGCCATGGGGGAATGGCCAGGAGATGGGTGGGTCGGACTTGCTTTATTCCTGGATCAATGGTCCACCCTGATGCCAAGAATCAGATTCAACTCCACAGAAACTTTGTGCATTCGGAGTAGAAGGAGATGCTTCCTCTAAGGAAAGTTGAGGTGCGGTTACCAGAGAAAGAAGAAATGGACTCTCGGTGGATGAAAAAACAACAGATGTATCCCATAGCTACAAGAAGAACATCCTGACATGATTCCATACTGGTTGGGAAGCATTGGGTGAAGAGCAAGAAGAAAATTATTTTTAATAATTTCTCAACTAAGCCTCAGTTCTTTTATCAGCACTGAAGTTGTCAGAATTGTCAAGTTGCTAAAGTTCCTCTGTGATGTTCCCATGTTTTTCTTTAAATTAATAATTATTACCATTTATTCAGTGCCTGCTGGAGCCAGGCATTGTGCCAGATGTTTTCCTTACATGCTCTCTGATTCTCTTACATAAATTTTGCCATCTTGATTTGAAAGCTGAGAACGTGCCCCTGTCCAGCAGTTGGCAGTCAGGATTTAAAGCCAGGTATATCTGAACCTCATAGCCTTGCTCATTCTACCACGTTGTGGGGCTTCTGTTTGTGTGTCATTTCTTACTGTCACCCCCACCTCAAAAATGTGTCACTTCTGTCATGTCCAGGCAGTCCCACCACTCACCTGTCTTCTCAGTAAAACCTCGGCCTTCAGTCGCTTATCATTCAGTAACTGTCTGTCTCTGTGTCTCCTCTTGTAAGGTTCTTGGCATTTGAAACCTCATTCCTCACATTGGAAGAGAAGACTTTGTTTCTGGCCAAGTAACCTCAGAGGTTATCAGGCAGATCAGGGGACAGATCTGGGCCAAGTATTCTACCCAGCTGGTTTCCTACTTCGGCTGGGCAGTAAGCCCTATTCCCTCTAGCCAAGAGAGGGATATTACCCTCATTGTTAAGTCAGAATGAAGACTTTCAGAAAGCCTGTAGCAGCTGTGTCTTTGCATGACTGGCATTTGTGGCCGTGTACTACCAATATTTTAACGCAGACCTTCTGCTTTAGGCTAGTGAGTCCCCCGAGTGCCCCTTCCATTGGTCCTGCTCAGCTATGTCATACTGGCCTCATTTCCTGAGATCCCACCCCTTCCTGACCTCTCTCCATTTTCTGAGATTTCCTCTCAATATCCATCCAGTGCCAGCTCTCCCAGATTGCTCTAACCCATGGCCTTTCCTTTCTTCACAGTCCTATAATCTAGTTGAGCCACAGAATTTAGTTTTTGATTCTAAACATCCTCCTGTTTTCCAAACTAAATTACAGATAATACAAAACCAGTCTTTTTTGTTGGTGTTGTTCTATTGTCATTTTTATTTAATGTCCCAAAGCACCTAGCCCAGGGATGGGCATGTGGCTGATAGACAATGGATGAAAATCCGGTTGATTTTTCTAACACATAAGATGCTAGTTTCCTTCTCTTTTGTTTTTCAGACTGTAACTGAGTTGGTCAGGGGCTGTAACACCACCATTCCACTTTTCCTCTCTGCTTTGCCATTGTTCTCCACGAGCAGAAAATCCATTAAGTCTCAGTACTGAGTCTTATCTAAAATATTCTAGTGTCATAAAGCAAGGACCTCTTTTATTGCCCTGTCATTTTTCTATAGAGAACAAACTAAAGCTACTATTAGAAAGAAAATGCAATCTCTTCTAGAAGTTTTCCTAGTGTATATATTTTAAAAATCATAAATTTTCAGCTGTCAGATCACAATACAATAGCAAGAGTCCTACATTTATGCCTCTGAACAGAAGTACAATTCCCATCCTCACTGTTGCCTGCCTTCTCTGTTACCCTGCTTAATTTACAGCTATTCAATAACAATTAAAACAATACCCTCATCCCAGTCAGTTGCAACTGAAAATCATTATGAGTTGACGGCTTCTGGGTGATGATGTTGGGAGGAAGAGTTGCTGTAATCTCTAGACCACAGAAAGGTGATTACCCAGACACGGAGACTAAAGAGCACATGGGACTTGAGTCTTCAGAGTAGAGGAGGCCAGGATAGGTAATTTAGTACAGGGGTGGGGGAGAAGGAAGACATCTAAATGGCACTCACTACTCAGGCCACCTCTCTTCAATGGAGATGAAATGGTCACTGATTTTTGGAGCAGTACTTTTCCGTGTGCCCCAAACATTCCAAAGCCTGTCTGAGATTGCTTCATTGTCTGGCTCACCTAGGAAAAGGGGAAAAGCAGCAGGAGTGGTGGGAGGGGTGCCGATGACTAGAGCGAAAGACTAGACTCACTCTGAAAATGTCATTCTGTGACCCAAGTGAGTTGTCTGGGACTTAACTCTCTCTCCATGATGACACAGAGAGACGCTAACAGCTCTGATGTGAGTGTGCTGCCCTGAGAGAAAGGAATCTCTGGACCCGGTCCTGCCTGTGCTCCTATTTAGCAGTGAAACAGAGGTAAATCCCTTGCCCTCTTAGCCTCAGTTTCCCCATCTGTAAAACCAGGAGATGTGCAGGAGTTGCAAACTGAAATGCTTTCAGAGACAGGAAATCTTTTCAGGAAACTCAGTGACTCAATACAAGAAGTGCTTACAACAAGGGCAGCTGGAGTGTGCGTACCTGGTCTAAAGGCTTTTAACTCAAGTTTTAAGAAAATTAACAGTGCAAATAAATAAAATCTTTAAAAAAAATAAACAGTGCATATTTCAGACCTCCAGTTTTTGCCTCTAGACTAGTTAATTTCTTAATCCTTTCCCGGCAGATATTCTTTGAACTTAAATCCTAGGAAAAGCAAGATATCATGGTCTGATCAACGCTCACCACGTTCACCCCATCATTGGATCAAGTGCCTGGGACACAGTAGTCTCAAGTTAACAATTTGTTGCTGAGTCGCTGACCATTCTCTTTTAACCTTTACCTTTACAGAGTGAAGTCTTGTTATTTTTAGGTTGTTCCCTCATTTGACAGTTTTTGACTTCCATCTATTGAATTACTTTACCATCAATCTAGCTGGCTCTCAGCTAAGCCTTTCCTGAGCTGTGAGGAGTGCAATTGCTTTAGTTTTATGTGGAATGTCTGAGACAATCCCAATGACCACAGTCCTTCCCTAAGCAAAGACAGCACAGCAGTGACCCAGCGGCCCTGGTGGAAGGAGCATCTTTAACCTTGCTGCAAGATGTCCTCTTCCTTCTTTTAAGAAGCAACTCTTCTGTCTTGGCCCCTCTCTTCTTGAATTCCTTCTTCAATAATCCATTCAGCACAATGGTGGTTTCTCTTTTGGTCTGCCCTCCCTACAGAGCTGACCCACACTCTGAACTGCTTCCAAGTTGCTTGGAGATAGCTCTCTAGATCAGCTCCTTGGAGGTGCTGCGTGGCAGAGCAGGAGCTCTCTTAAAATTGGGCCAGACTCACATCCTAAGCAGCTCCAGGGAAATTTCCCTTATTTACACTCCAACAACCCAAAACGCTCCTTTGGCCTCAAATGCTTGCAATACAATTACAGTATCCTTTTCCTATAAAGCTGCAAATGTCTTCTGTAAGATCTGTCTCAATAGAAAATCTAAAATTCAATCCCAGAACTGTACAGGTGACTGTCTTACACTGCAGGTGAAGAATGGATATTATGTACTTTGTGGGTGAGTTCTCATATTTTTTCTGTGATTGAAACACATGATAACACTTTAAATTGGGGTCCCTGAAGGAATTTTTTTTTTTAGCATTTCCCTTCACTTAAGGCCTGGAGCAAGGAATAGAGTTGGTCAATCATCTGCCAGATAAAGAAACAAAGTCTCAGAATTATAAGGTTGTTCCCCCACTTTGAAGCCTCTCCTCATTGCTTTGCCTATACATAACTGAGGTGTATTTTGTGCACTCACATACTGTTTAGGGTGCTGCTAAGGACTTGGGAAACATTGTTGCCTTCCCTGAATTGATTCAAAATGAAAATATATGGGAAACATTTCAGGAAAAGAAGATGGTTCTGAAGGTGGGAACACTGGGAATCTTTTGATGCAGAGCAAAGGGAATGTCAGCTGGACCATCAAGTGTGGGTAGGAGTTGAATGAAGGAGGGAGGCATTGGTTGAGCAGAAAGAAAGGTTTTCATTTTGACAGTAAGAGAATTAGTCTGACTCTAGAAAGGATGTGTTGAGACCAACCAGCAATACGGTAAGTTCTCTAACATGTGGCAGAAAATATGTTTAGGATAAGTTCAAAGGCCAGGTAAAGCAGTTAAGATCTGATGCAGTAGACTGACTGAAGACAGCAGTAATGTGAGGATAAAACAGTTGTTTATGGTTGGAAATCTGTCTACTTTTGATACTTGAAACATAAACAATTAGATCCACATTAAGGTCCTTCCCCTTCTTTTCCTCAACCCTTGCTTTTTAAAATTGGAGAGAATAGAGATTATGTGATCCCCACTCTATTGGACGTCAGAGAGAAAAAAATGTTAATTTTTTTTCTTAAGATGGGATGACGTAAAAGCATCATCATACTAATGAAAATAAGGTGTCTCCTGGGATTTTCAGTTTCTAGGCAACCAGGTCATACTTTGAATAGTGTCCAGTAGTGTTCACTGACTTTGAAGTTAGAAGGACTCTTACTGATATGGCTTGTCACAGTCCATGTCATAGTTGGGTTTTTTTTTTTTTAAGATTTTATTTGTTTATTTGACAGACAGAGATCACAAGTAGGCAGACAGGCAGGCAAAGAGAGAGAGAGGGAAGCAGGCTCCCTGCTGAGCAGAGAGCCCAATGCGGGACTCGATCCCAGGACCCTGAGATCACGACCCAAGCCGAAGGCAGCGGCTTAACCCACTGAGCCACCCAGGCGCCCTTATAGTTGGGTTTTTTAGTCTTTTAATCCAGGTCTCAGTATTTCCATCTATAAATTGGATTAAATATGCTGACCTTCCAAAGTATTATGAAGAATCAACGAGATAAGCATATGAACATATTCTGCCCAATGCAAAAGATCATGCCATTAGGTAATTTCTAACCTTACCTCAGAAAGCTAAAGAGAAGTCTTTCCTATATGTACCTCTATGTCTTGTACAGTGAGAAATGTAAGAAGACAGGTAAACAGCAGCTGAATCATTGTCTAGTGTTCTCCCGGATGGCATTCAACATTATAGTACTAGAGAGTGCGTAGAATCAGGTAAGCAGAGATAATGTCCTCCCCGACACACCAGGTCTATCCCGATAAACTGTCTGGCATGCTAAGTGGTTTATTTGTGATATGATCCCAGGAAGCACAGGTAAAGGAGTAGGGAAAGTAAATCAAGAGAGAAATAAAATTAATAAAAGGTATGCTAATGAGCAAGTCCCCATTTTGGACAGTTAAGGCTCTTTCCTCCTGGGCTCCTCTTAAGGTAGCTTTAAATGTGTTTCAGTATTATCATATATGGATGGGAACCTGGGCATTTATTCACTAACTCTAGTCCCTCATTTGTTGACAATTACCCCTGGAGGTGTTAGATATCTAGTCATTCTGGGTAACCAAAATTACTAACCATCTCTCATTCATTGTTCTGGAGCAAAGCCCTCAATAAAACACAAGCCTTGTAGGGGAGGCTGTTCACATGTATAGACATGTACAGGTGTAAATGAAATTCAGATGTGGGATGAGGTGACATAAGCCATCCTAATAGCTTCTGTTACAGGAGGTATGTTTTGTTTAAACATAAAGATAGCATTACCATAGAAAATAAAAAGTTCATTTAATTCACAATGAATTAAAGGAAGGTTCTCACAAGTGATGGGAATGGATGGTGAGATTAAGAAATAGTATTTTGACTGTGGAACCTGGGAAGTATAGACATACTGACTTCAGCTTGTTCAGGGTCCCACTGGGAACAAGGACAGGATAAAGAACACTCTTTAATGCCAAAAGTTTAAGTCTCTGTCAAAACCAAAACAGACTAACTCTGAAAATTACCGTTTAGCAATTCTTATCAGCCAGAATTTATAATCTCACACAGTAAGAGACTTGTGCATAATCCAAATTGTGTTAAAACCTTAAACAGACTCCTTAGAGATGATCAGAAATAAGACAAGGGGGCAAAAGCCAGAGTGGTTCCCAAACATTTCATGTATGTTTTTCAAAGACCTGGAAGAAATGTCCAAGTATTTACATTTCCAAGGGCATGGAAACCAAAAGTGCCTCAGATCCAGAGAAAAAATCAGAAGAATTATTTCATAGCGTCATAGGGCACAAGTTTAAAGTAGCTCATCAAAATGTGGAGTCTTTTATGTAATAACCAAAGACAATGTGTGAACCTTAGTTTCATCCTAGAATATAAACTATATGGGACATTCGGAAGGAAGGAAGGGAGGAAGATAGCCAAACATCATAAGGGAAAACTCTTAGAGGGCAGTGACTATATTTTATGACTATGTCATCCCGAGGAGTATCTATGTTTCACATTTTTAAGCATCAAGTTAATTAAATAACTTAAGGAGTGATTGAATGTCTGATTAATTAGTTAATTACTTGACCTAACCATCCATTCAGACAAAATAATCATGGTAAGAGTTCTGTCTAAACTGCCCAATTTTGTCAAGGTCATTGTCTGGAAGTCGTCTCAAAGCAAATTCCCAGTGCACATTGCAGAGTTCACAGTGGCCCTGAAGATCAAAGAATCATTTGGATTTTTCTCAGTTGGCATTCTTTCCCAGTTGACATTGGGCTGGATTCTTGGCCAAGTTTCCAAAGTCGTGTTGAACTTCTAACACTGGGAAAGAATTTTCCAATTAATAATTTGCCGATGCATCTGGAACTCACTCTAATATGCACGTGTGCCCGTGCATCCACACCTTCACTGCGGCATGATGAAAATGTCAAAGTCTGTCTTCAAGCCAGAACATGAAGAGGTACATGCATACAGATTATATACTGATTTCAAAGTCCACTGTAATTTGTGTCTGCTCTCCTGCCACCCTTCTCTTTAGAAGGATTTGTGAATCTAGGAAGGCCTGCTTTTGTCACATCTTTTGGATGCTAAAACTAAAGTGATAAGAAAGAGGATGTGCTATGTTGTAAATATTCTTTATAGGAAACTCTTCTAAAAAGGAAGTAAAATATACGAAAGTGTTCTATTTTTTCCCTTAATATCACCAATACATTAATATTTTAAGTACTCTTAGTTGTCTATATATAAGTGAATTTCTTTAGACTTTGTAAACTTTTGATATTCAACAAAAAGGGGTAAAATTCTATTGGCATTTGAAAGGATACTCTTCAGGACAAATTGTCAACAAATGAAATGCAAAACCTGTCTTTTTTGTACCTATAAGATTTTGTTTATTTATTTGAGATAGAGAGAAAGAGAGCACGAGCAGGGGGAAGGACCAAGGTAGAAGGAGAAGCAGACTCTGCTGAGCAAGGATCCCAAGGAAGGGCTCAATCCCAGGACCTGATCCGAATGCAGCCACTCAACCAACAGAGCCACCCGGGTGCCCCATAAATTCTGGGGTCTTTAATCATAGTATTATAGAGCCAGAAAATTGCTTCAATTCCTTTAAAGTATGGGTTGACAAATGATTGCTCACTATACAAATCTGACTTGCTACGTGATTTTATAAAGTTTTATTGGAAGATAGCCACACCCATTTGCTTACATATAGTATATGGCTGCTTTTTGGCTATAGCAATAGAGTTGAATAGTTGCTGCAGATATCATATTAAGTAGAAAGCCTAAAATATTTACCATCTCGTCCTTTACTGAAAAAGTTTCGCCAATATTTGCTCTAGAACTAACCACTAACCACCTGTGACTACAGAGCACTTAAAATGTAGCTGGGGCATTTAAGGGACCTAAAGAGTTAATGAATTGAGATATGCTGAAAGTATAAAATATAAAGGTTCTCCAGCAAAACAGAATCAACAGTAGTTAGATAGATAGATGACAGAGAGAGAGCCAAATAATTGCTTCTGTTTTCGGAAGAAACTTTATATTTATATTGAATTTGTATAGCTATAGTAGATCTATCTAGAGAGAGAGAGATTAAGAGAAAGATTTATTATAAGGAATTGGCTCACATGACCACGTGGCTAGAAGGCTGAAGACTCAGGAGAGCTAATGCAATTCCAGTCTGAAGTCTGGGAGGCTGGAACAGGAGAACTGATGACATAGATGAAGTTCAACAGCAGTCTGCTGAAGATGGAGAAGTCTCATTTCTTTTCTTCTATGTGGGCCTTCAACCAATGGAATGAGGCCCGCCCACAATATGGAGGGCAAGTACTTTACCCAAAGTCCATGAGTTTATATGCTCTTTTCATCCAAAGACACCCACCAAACTGACACAGAAAATAAATCATCATGCTTACTATTTTTTAAATTTTATTTTATTTAAATTCATTTAATTTACATATTGAGTATTACTAGTTTCAGGAGTAGAGTTCAGTGATTCATCAGTTGCGTATAACAACACCCAGTGCTCATTACATCGGGGACCTCTTTAATGTCCATCACCCAGTTACTCCTTCTCCCTACCCACCTCCCCTCCAGCAACCCTCAGTTTTTTTTCCTATAGTTAAGAGTCTCTATGGTTTGTCTCCCTCTCTGATTTTGTGTATTTTAAAGACCTAGAGTTGCAAAGACTTATTTTTTAAATATAAAATACATTGATTACATGTTGAAATTGTAGTATTTTGGATATATTAAATAAAACACATTATTACAATTAATTTCATGTCTTTCCTAACTTTCTAATGTGGCTACTCAATTGCCTAAAATCATTTGTGTAACTTACATTCCTATTGAACAGTACTGCTCTAGAAACTATTCTGAGACTGTGAAAAGCCTTGTTCCCTCCTTCACCATATATCAAAAGGACTCATCTAGTCAGTATGAATGGTATCGATATTTATTTATACAAGTGTATGGAGAACTGGCATACGTTACTCAAGAAGGATGTGCGATACAGTTTATTTCTAATCTGGGTATTCTTTTTTTTTTTTAAGATTTTATTTATTTATTTGACAGACAGAGATCACAAGTAGGCAGCGAGGCTGAGCAGAGAACCCGATGCAGGACTCGATCCTAGGACCCTGGGATCATGACCTGAGCCAAAGGCGGAGGCTTTAACCCACTGAGCCACCCGGGCGCCCTAATCTGGGTATTCTTGCTGCTGTTTATTTGTTTGTTTGTTTTCCCTCTCAAATCAGGTAAAAGTTTTCTGAGAGTCATCTGAGAAACAAGAGAATTGACGTTTTAATCAGTTAATTGAATGTAAATGTGTATGTGTAGGTGTGTATTAAATGCTAAATGCACTACACTTTATTAAAGACATTATATAAATATGGTCCTTCATTTTTTTCTAAAGCATAGCACATGGCTTTCTTCTATATTTCCATTTACCACAATAAATATTCTGTAGATTTTTTTTTTTTACATTTTAAATCAAATTTACTAAGGTCTGTTATGTGTACTGAAATTAATTCACTTTAACTGAACAATCTGAAACACACTGGAAAATGAATACACCTGTGTAACCACTACCCCAATCAAGATGTGTGTCAGGCAGAATTCTAAAGAGTCCCTCCACCCCAAGATTCCAGCTCCTAGTTATTCAGTCAAATACTAGGGAGATACTTCTGTGACAGGACTTGCTGAGCAGATGTAATTAAGGTTACTAGTCAGCTGAGAGAGATTATGTCAGATTATCAGATGGACCCAATCATGACCCCCAAGCCCATAAAAGCAGAAGAGGAAGGCAGAAGAGTAACAGACATAAAGCAAGCACAAGGGAAGGTCAGAGAAACTCTAGATAAGAGGAGGATTCAATTTACCTTTTGTTGTTTTGACGTTGGAGGAAAGGGGCCTTGAGGCAAGGAATGCTTTTAGAACCTGAGAGTGACCTTTGCTGACAGCCACAGAGGACATGAGACTTCAATCCTACAGGTGCACGGGAGCGATTTTTTCTGTAAGCGAATTCATCCTCAGAGACTCCAAAAAAGAACACACCACCGCTGAAAACTTGATTTCAACCTTGCGAAGCCTGGAATAGAAAACCAGTAAGCCATTTTGTACCTGGACCGAAGACCTGCAACTGTGAGATCTTAAGTAAGTATTGCTTTATTCTACTACCTTTGTGGTATGTGATCAGCAGCTAGGACAAAGTAATACAATATAGTAAGCTGCTCGCTCCTTCTTGCCAGGTGTTAACCATTACAGTTCACCCCTCCCTGAGGCAACCACTGTTTTTGCTTTTACTCACGTTAAGTTAGTTTTCACTTTCATAGAATTTTTTATCGATGAAGTTAAAAGTATGCATCCTTTAGTGTTTCTCTTCTTTTGCTCAGCATTTAAAAATAATTCATCTGTTTAGCACACAACAGTAAATCATTTCTTTTTATTGCTGAGTACTATCTTATGGTATTATCACAATTTGCGAACCTATAGCTTCTATTGATGAATATCTGGGTTTTTTTCAGTTTTCAGTTTTTTATTCTTTTGAATTAAGTTATAATGAGCATTCACATGTAGAAGTCTTCCTGTGGACATGGGCTATGTATCTCTTGGGGGAAATAACTATGAGTAGAAGTGCTATGTCATATACTTAACTTTTAAGTGCCAAACTGATTTTCACAAGGGTGGTTTCATTTTACACTCCCACCAGAAATGTATTGAGAGTTCCATTTGTTCTAGATCCTTGCCAACACCTGGTATATTTGATATTATTTTTAGTTTTAGCTGTCTAGTGGGAATTATAAAAATATAAATATGATTATAATTTGCGTTTTCTTGATGATTAGTGATGTTAAGTAGCTCTTTTTTGCACATTAGCCTCTGGTATATGTTCTTTCACAAAATGTCTTTCAAATTTTTTGCCACTGGGCAATGGTTTGCCTCTCATTATTGAGGTTAGGAGTTCCTGATATATTCAAAACGATCTTTTGCCTGTTACACCTATTGCAAGTATTTTCTTCCAGTCTTGTTTTGTTGCTTTATTTTTCATAATGATGTTCTCGATGAACAGATTTCTTAGAAAACAGGGGTGCCATTTATTTTGTTTCTTTTATTGTTAATGTTTTTTGTGTCCTAAGAAATGCCAAAGATTTTCAGCTATATTTACTTGCAGAGATTGGATAGCTTGAGATTGTACATTTAGTTGCCTGATCTATTTCTATATTAAATTTGTGATTGAGGGAGATAAATGTCAAGGTTCCTTCCCCACCCTGTGGGACCACTTGTTCCTTCACCTTTTGTTGAAAAGGCTATCTTTTTCCCATTTAAGTGACGTGGCGTGTTTATTAAAAATCGCTATGTACGTGTGATTTTATTTCTGCATTATCTATTTGTTCCATTGATTTACATGTCTATCCTAATGGTAGTACAACACTGCTTTGATTACTGTACCATTATGTAAATCTTCAAGGTAAGTATTGGAAATCCTACTTTTTTCACCTTTGCAAGATTATTTTGTCTACTTTAGGTCCATATTTCCATAAGCATTTTATAATCCTACTTCCAATTTCTACAAAATACCTGCTGGGATTTTGATGGGGATAGTGCTGAAGCTATAGATTAACTGGAGAAGATTTAACATTTTTACAACCTTGAAAATAATACACGAATGTGTGTATTTGTTTAGAACTTTAATTTTGTTCAGCGATATTTTGAAGGATGTTTTTGTACAGGTATTGCACATATTTTAATTCATCCCTAAAAGTATATTTTGGGACTTTTTAATCTAGTTTTCTTAATAATCATTTATAGCATATAGTAACTTAATTTCTTTTTGTCTATACTTGCCCTCCATATCCGTTCAATTTATTAAATCTACTTATTATATCTAGAACCTTTTGGAGGTTGCTTAGAATTTCCTATATACCTGATCATGTTAACTGCAAATAGGGAACATTTAATTACTTTCATTCAAAAATGATTGTATGGCTGTAATTTCTTTTGGCACTGACCAGGACATCTGGTAAAATGTTGAATAAAAGTGGTGAAATGGAAATCCTTACATTTTTCCCAATTGTAGAGGAAAGCATTTAGGTTTTGTGCCATTGGCTATGATGGTAGCTATAAATTCTTACAGATAAGCTTTATCAGAGGAATTTCTCCCTGGGAATTGTTCCCAGGTTTCAGAAAAAGTGTGTCAAATGCCTCTCAATTGCATGGGTTTTTTTTCTCCTTTGTTGTAGTTCATGGTGAATTGCATTAATGGAATTTCCACATACTCACCAGGCTTTGCATCAATGAGATAAACCCTGGCTTATGATGTATTGTCCTTTCTTAGATACTGCTGGATTTGATTGTTATTAAAGATTTTTGTGTTCCTGTTGAAGAAGATACTGGTTTGCAGTTTTCTTTGTTATTTATAGTTTTCATTATGCATGTAAGGCTAGCCTCCTAAAATGATTTAGAAAGTATTCTCTTCTATTTCCTTAAAAAACTTGTGTAGGATTGGTAATATTTTATCCTTAACTGTTTAATGGAATTCACCAGTGAAGCTTTCCAAACTTGAAGTATTCTTTGTGGGAAGTGTTTTGTTTACTTACAAATTGAAGTTCTTTAGGTAATGTAGTAGGTTTCTGACTTTTGTAATTTTTTTTTGCTTACATTAGCTTCAATAACTGGTCTTTTTCAAGAAATCTATCTTCGTTAGCAAAATTGGTGATTGAATAGTATAAAAATGTTTATGCCATATCATTTTAATATTTGTGAGATCTGTTTGTTACAGCCATTCATAATTTGTTTACTAGCTTTAGAAGTCTAGCTACAATGTAATATTAGTGTTTTTTCCCCCCTAAGTAATCAGTTTTGGGATTTCTTTTTTAGTGTGATTTGTGTGTGTGCTTAATTTCATTGATTCCTGGTTTTGTTTCTTTTCTCCTGCTTACTTTAAATTTAATCTCCTCTTTTCTACCTCTTTAAAACAGAAATTTAGATAAATTTTCTTCTGTGCATGATTTGAACAGCATCACACAAATTTTATAGTTAGCATTCAGTAGAAAAACATTTTCATTTCCTTGTAATTTTTTTCTATAGCCCATAAGTTATTTGGAAATATATTGTTTAATTTCCAAGTATTTGTTAGTTTTTCAGATAACTTCCTGTTACTCATTTTTAGTTTACTTTGTGTGTGGTAAGTAATCACACTTTATGTAATTTCTTTTAACTTTATGGACTTTTTTATAACTGAATATTGTCTACTTTGGTAAATACTCCATGTGCACTTGAGAAGAATGAAAGTTCTACAAATTTTTAGTGGGATGTTCCACAAATGTCAAATTAGTTCAAGTTGGCTGGTAATAGTGTTCAAAACTTCTATATCCTTGCTGACTTTCCATTTATTTTTTCCTATCAATTACTGAAAGAAGTATTGAATTATCTAACTATAGTGGTAGGTTTCCCAGTTTCTTGTTTTAGTTGTATCAATTTTTTGCTCCATTTATTTGAAAGCTCTGTAACTAAGAACATATACATTTAGGTGTTTGTTTTTTTCTTCTTACTGAATTAATCCTTTTGTTATTACTAAATTTTTTTTTTTTTTAAATCCTGGTAATATTCTTTATACTGAAATCTACTTTTTCTCCTATTACTATAGCCTGTCTGGCTTTCTTTTTATTAGAGTTAGCATAATATATAAATATATAAGTTTTAATCCTTTTTCTTTTCACCTATTTGCACATTTATATCTAGAAATGGACTTAGTTGAGTTTTGCTTTTTTTTTTTTTTTCTTTTTTTCCTGGTCTGGTTTGCCACTTAATTAGAATATATAGACTATGTTTAATGTAATTGATAAGCTTTTGTCTAAATCTACCATCTTTGGTATTTGTATTCTATTTATCTCCTGTTTTTTGTTACATTCTGTCTTACCTTTTTTTTTCCCCTTAATTAAGCATTTTTATATTCCATTTTTGTCTCCTTTTTGAAAATTTTCAGTGATTTCTCTGGATTTACAAAACCTTTAATTTATTACAGTCTTCTATGAGTATTGCTCCACTTTGCACATAGTTTGAGAAATCCATTAAGTATATTTTCATTTTTTACTATTTAGTCTATTGTTGTTACACATACTATGTATATATATGTGTATATATATGTAGTATATAGAGATCTATGTTATATATATATAGTATATAGAATATATGTATACATAAACATATATATATATATATATATATATATATATATCTCAATACATTATTTTTGCTTTATGGTCAGTTATATTTCACTCTTTATTGAATGACAGAAAAAAGTATCCCATAATTACTTACACTTACACTACTTATGGTGTTCTTCCTTCCTTTGTGAGGATCTGAGTTTCTGTTGTCTAACATTTCCTTCAATGTGGGTAAAAAAAATTTTTAGCATTGTTTTAGTCCAGAATTACTGGTAACAGATTCTCTCAGAATTTTTGGTGTGTTATTCAACAAAGATGCAATGTGTTCTTTATCTATGTAGTCCTATTTTACAATACTGTACCCTGTGAAGACTAGTTGCTTCAGCTTCCCCAAATGTGGATCTTTTTCTCCTAAGTTCAGCAAAATCACTATGCTCTAATTGGTTCACCCTTTCCTGTATTAAAAATGAAGAAATCCCTCCAGGCATAAAACCGGGCTGATCTGTTTTGTTTTCCTTTACTCAAGGATTAGGATACTGAGCTGCCTGTAGTCTAATAGCTGCATTTATTTGTCCAGTTTTATACTTGTTTTCCATAGGTGGGTGAGTGCTATACAAGTAACTACCACAGCCAGAAATGGAGATTTCCATAGATCACTTTCAATATTCATTTCCAAAAGTCATCTTCCCTTTGTGCTTTGATGTTAATATTTAAGTAACTTTGTGAGAGAACTATTTTTGCATCTATTTGTAGAAGAACAATACTTTGAATAAGTATTTTTGAAATCCCAGATTTTTCAAACTCTAATATATTTCTTAGGGAAAACATCTGTACAGTCTTAGATATAATGGGATTGAGAAGTGTGAGATTAAATGAGAAAGAAAAGAGTAGGTGAGACTAGAGTGATTTTACACATAAAGCTACAAGATTCATATTCCTTATGGAGTAGGTAATGTATTCTGTGCTTATTGATTTGTTTGACCAGTACTTACATAAAAAGCATAACAAATATAACAGCCAAGAAAATAATCTATCATTGTGTCACCTGTTTCTGTGATGGCCCTCAGCTGTAGAACTTGTGACAAAGCAGGCACACTACTCTAGAAACCTAAGTCAAGTGTCATCGAGCTTGTTGCTCCAGTGCACACAGAGGTTGTATGCTCCTATATAAAGTTTAACTACATTGTATGATTTGAATAGACCCTCATATTACATTTTTAATTAAAATGTACTCTCCCTGGACTTCAAAACTAACTGCATAGGTGTAAGTTGAGAGAAAATGAAGATACATATTTAAGAGTTTAAGAATAGATTTCACAGCAAACTAAATATGGATTGTTTGTTGATGTCCCCAAGAGAAAAGCTAAAATAATCTATGACTAAATCTATAGAAATAAAGTAGCTGCCATAAGGAAGATATTTTTGTTCTATTCTTGGCTTGTTAAGACCATACCCAGTTAATTCTATTTTTGGTGCTTGCTTGTTAATAGAGAAATAACTAAATAGAGGATTTTTTTTTTTCAGGTAAGAGATTAAGAGGTTGAGGAATCCAGAAATCATGTTTTATATTCTGGCTACATTGGGTCATGAGCACTTACTAAACTAGATGATTTTCTGAGCCGTTGAGGGAAATTTTATTAAATATTGTTTAATCTTAATTCTCAGCATAATCTGAGCACTCTGGGGTAGAAAATAAAGAATCAGGACCTCTGGTAATACCTTTCAATCCAGATAACATATTCTCAAGCAACTAAACACTTGTCCCAAACTTGCATGTGCCATTTACCCAAAAGTGATGTAACTGTACATAAGTAGGTCCTTAGAAGTCAATAGAAATAAATGATTTGCTGCAGGGTTTTTCTTGAGAGCATGTCTCACAATCCCTCACTACTTCATCCTAAGAAGCTTAAAAGAGTGTTCAATCTACCCTGATAGAGCACTGTCCATGAGAGAGAGTCTGGAAAATAAGTTTTCCTGGCTCACTGCATAGTCTTTTCAGTGGCTTCTCTATATTAGAGGCACGAGTTAGTGCCTCATATGTTACTCAGTTAAGCATACTCCTTATGGGGAATAGTTGACAACAATAGAATAATTTAAAAATAATTGTATATAATATAAAATATAATAAATATAATATATTGATATAATATATGATAAAATATTTTATATAATCTATAATATATAGTTTATAATATATATTTTATAAAAATAATTTTATATGATATATAATATATAAATATACATATTTTATATAGTTTAAAATAATTTTTATCTAATCAGAAAATGCATTATAACTTTCCTCACAGGTAGGCATACCTTGGAGATAGTAGGGTTTCCATTCCAGACCACCACTTTATTATGGTGTATGTGACTATGTGACTAGTATGATAGTGAGTCAGATGAACCTCTTTGTGTTTCCCAGTGCTTATAAAAGTTATGTTTACATTGTACTGTAGTCTATAAAGTGTGCAATGTCATTATGTCTATGAATGCATATACCTTAATTAAAAAATACTTCATTGGTAAAAAATGTTAACCATCCAAGCTTTCAACATGTCATGAACACTGATTACCAATCACTGTAATAAACATAACAATAACAAAAAAGTTTAAAATATTGAGAGAATTACCAGAATATGACATGTAGATGAGAAGGCTGCAAATGCTTTTGGAAAAATGGCACTAATAGACTGAATAGACAAGGGTTACCACAAACCCTCAATTTGTGAGAAAGGCAGTATCTGTCAAGCATCATAAAATGACATATGCCTTACTTTTTATTACTCTGGGAAGACTGGGAGATAATTTTTACATGGAACTCCATAGTTTGTTTGTTTATTTTTAAGATTTTATTTATTTGTCAGAGAGCAGAAACACAGAGCAGCTGGCAGAACGGGCGGAACGGGAAGAGCAAGAAGCAGGCTCCCACTGGGCAAGGAGCCCGATTTGGGACTTGATTCCAGGACTCTAGGATCATGACCTGGGCCGAAGGCAGATGCTTAACCAACAGAGCCACCCAGGTGTCCTGTAACTCCACAGTTTAAGAGTAGGATCAGTATGTAGAAAATTCAAGAGATGAGTGTTAACTTCCCACCAAAACCCAGTTGTAAAAAGTAAGGTTATAGAGAATCACAGTAGGATCATTCAGAATTTGTCCACACTATGGTACTAGCTATCACTCAGATCCATGATACCTCAGAAATCTTGAGTTCCAGTGTCCTATCTATTTTCACAGATAGACACTGCACATCTCAGTTACCTAACACAATCATAGTTCGTGACTTATGAAAATTCCAAAATAGGTGATTGTGATTGGCTAGGTATAAGAAGGGGAACAGTACTCTGCTTTATGGATTTATTCAGAGACAAGGGCATCAGTGTTTCCACTTCAAAAGGAAGATACAACTCTTGTGTGGACAGATAGACATCTTTATCATGCCCTATTATCTCCCCAGTTTCTTATCCTTCCATCTTTTTATTCCACTTCTTAAAGCCATTCCTTAACATCATAAAACTCACCAATGCCTTTAACTGCATTTACTTGGAACCTCTCTGGACTTTCCAGAACTCACTTATTTTCCTACCTAGCTCAGATGAAGTATTTATCATTTAAACCATTTTCCCACCTACACAGTCATCTTTGCCCATCTATATTCATTCCCCAGTGAACTATATAAAGTTTGGATTGAAATTAAGAATTATCTTAACTGTCATGGGATACACAAAATAATACAGAATAAAGAGATGATTAGTCTCCAACTTCCTAATTACTGTACTTGTTGAAGATCACTTAATCTTCATTTCCATTTCCATCACTGACTTTCCTAAAATGTTATTACTCACTTTATCCACCCATATATCCATGGTTCTCTTCAGCTTAAGAAAATACCTTACCTGAAACTTGATTCAGCAATTGCAACTACCTGTGATGATCTTCAACTCCGCACATTTGCACTTGCTAACTTACACATACAATCTCAGAATAACACTTACCCTTCATTTACATTGGAAGTCAGTATATATTCTGGTGTGCAAAATCCCAAAACCTTACATTTCCTTTAGGGTTATTGCACATCCTTTCTTTACCTTAGTTCTAATTCTCTAATTCTCTTACCTACTAACTATAAATTGTATCCAAGTTTTTCCTTCATAAAAACCTTTCTTCCCATTGACCGATCTTGTGCCCTCCTTCCCCTTTGATTCTGAAGCCTCAGAAAAGTTGTCCATTTTTATCTATTTACTCCTCTCATAGTCATGGTTCAATCCCCTGTTGCCCAGCTTTCATTTTCACTGCTCTAAAAGATAATGCTACCTGAGTATTGTTAGTATGGTGAAAAGACTAGAGGTCCAAGGGCCACACATAAGATAATTCCAAGATGGTACAGTCTCTAAAGTGATTACTAGATTTGAAATCCAGGAGATAATTAGCAATTATTTTGTTATATTCTTGTTAACACTAAAAAATAGTATCCTCTTAAAGATGGGAAGAAATCCATCAATTTTGGATGTCACTTAAATAAGCTGTTTTCAAAAACATATTGGGACTTCTGCTTCATAGGAGATGCAGTAGGTCTCTAGGTATAGTAGGTATAAGTAAAAGTAGTACTAAGTATAGTAAAAAAAAAAAAAGTATAGTAGGTATAAGTAAAAGCCCTGGTTATTATATGTAACATTTATAAATATGACTCTAAAAGAAAAGGCAGGCTAAGACCTGGGACCAGAGGAATGAGGACACCAATATTCTGTTTTTCCTTTTGTCTTTTATATACCTCATTTGGAGCTGAAGTAGCTGGCAAACCATAAATGCCAATAAATACAGACAAAACAAACAAAACCTACACAAGCTTTATTTCCCCTAACCAAAGGACCAGAAAAGGGCAGCCTAGAAACCAGAAAATCAATAGATAATTAACACTGTACTTCAGCCAATCACCACAGAAAATATGTTGCAGCCATTGTACATCAACAAAAGTCAAGGAGGATTATAGTTTTCTCCCCTTGAGAGAGTATAAAAGTATACCCCAACAACAATACTGAAGTGGTAGAAGTATGAGTAGGGAACCAAAAGCTTCATTCACCACAGCTAACTACAAGCACCCCTTTCCCACCAGCAGTGTCAGTGGAACCATGTGAGAAGCCTGGACTTTCATCTCCACTTGGTAGTAAAGAAGCATCTCCTCTCCTACCACAAAAAAGTGGTGTAAGAGGAGGTCTCCTAGAGAGCTAGGACTTCCACCATCACTGAGTGGCAATGAAGCTATCCTCATTATAGTACCGCTAGAGACTATATGCAGAGCCTGAAGTCCCATCCTTCATAGCATTAATGAGAAGCCCCCTCCTTCACGTGTCTACCACGGCCAAGTGTGAAACCTAGACTTCTATCTACACCTGGCCATAACAGGGAATTAACAGGAATCTTATCTTTTTCTGCCAGGGTGATAGTAGAGAAAACTGGCAAAAAATAAATAAATAAATAGAGTGATAGATTTCTAGAGTCCTATACAATATAAAAATATCCAATATTCAATAAAAAATTATTTGTCATGCCAATTACCAGGAAGATCTCCAACTGAAGGGCAAGGAGGGAGGAAGAGACAAGTAACAGACACCAACATCAAAAGGAAAATAGCTCAGAACCATCTGATAACAATTTTAATGTTTCTATGATAAAAATACTTGAAGGAGTAACTACAAGTTGGCTTAACAAATGGAGAAGTAGAAAGTCTGAGAAAATAGGACCTACAAAGACCAAATTGAAATTTTAGAGCTAAAAATTATATCGAAATTAAAAGCTCAGTAAACTTATACCAACATAAACTGTATTTTAAGTAGTAAAGTAAATTACAACAAGTATGAAGTTTAAAGCATGCAGTCTGTTCTCCAACCACAGTGGAAGCAAACTAGAAATAATAAAAAGAGAAAAATCTCCAGATACTTCAAAACTAAAGAACACACTAAATCCATAGGTCACAAAAGGCTCTCAAGGGAAATAAAAAAAAATATGAAATGAATTAAAATGAAAATAGATCCTAACAGAATATATAGAGCAAAACTAAAGGCTGCATCAGGAGGGATATTTACAGCACTAAATGCACATATTAGAAAAGTGTAAACCAGTAATATAAACCAGTGATACAGGACTCTGCCTCAAAAAGCTAGACAAAACCAAAACAACTCCAAGGCAAGCAAGGGAACAAATAATAAAGATAAGAGCAGAAATTAATGACGTTAAAAAGAATCAGCTCTCACCCTCTGCAAATCACTGTGGAGCCTGAACCTTGAATGGATTATTTTAGACCGTGATGACTGGGTGGGATTATGTAACGCTTTGAGCCCTCTGTACCCTGCAGAAGTTCAGGCTAGACAAATCTACATTTGATAAGGAAACTTAGGGGCTGCTGATTGTGGTGGAAGAGAAAATTTCTCACCTGATCATTTCCATTAACCTTGGGTTGGCAGGAAGTACAAGAGCAAGGGTGTACTCATCTGATGGGGATCACCCTAAAGTAATCTTCTCACAAAGGCTTTTCCTTGATCCTAACAGGAATTTCTCTTCCTGGAACACTCTGTCTTGTAAATTGTACATCGTGGCAATGGGGTCTGTGATTTTAGAGCTACTTCTTCATGGTGTTTTAGCAGTGTGATTGTCATATGTGTTTAGTATGTTTGTGCTTGTTCATGCCTCAGGCCTCTATCCCAATCGTTAAAATTTTCATCCTATCTTGAAATATTTAGGAGAATAAATACATTAAATGGATAAAACTCTTGGCAAAAAAAAGGGGAGCTGGGTAGAGAAAGTCAATGACACCAAAAAACTAGTTCATCAGTTACTTAAAGTTACCATCAATAGTTTCAAAATTCTCTAGGATGACTGACAAAAAGGAGAAAATATAAAAACAACCAATATTAATAAAGGGAGATGTTACCATGGACCCTGCAGACATCAAATGAATTATAAGAAAATACACCAGAAAATTCTTTACAGATATATTTAATAACTTAAGACAACTAACTAGAAAACCAAAAAATACTGCAGGTCATTCAATGTGCAGTAAATAATTTGCATAATTACATAACTATGTAGGAAATCAAATAAATAATTTAGAAACTTTCAAAAAAGAAATTTCAGGCCCAGTTAGAATCACTGGAGAAAACTAAATATTTAAAGCTGCACTAACACTAATTTTAAGCACTTTTCAGAAAATAGGAAAACTGCTTCCCAATTCATTTTATTAATCTGAGATGGCCTTGATACAAAACAGAAAAGACAGTACAAAAACAAAACATCCCCCTCACACAAAACCAAAGAACAATATCACTCACAAATGAGATAGAAATTCTTAAAAACATATTAGCAAATATAATCCAACAATATATAAAAAGTATTTTAAACTATGATCAAGTTGTATTTGTTGCAGGGTGCAAGGCTGGTAAATGTTCAAAAATCAATCTGTACAAAACACTATATGAATAAGTTAAAGAATAAGTATCACATTTTCATACATTTCATACAATACATATCAATTACTGCAAACTAAGAATTTAACAGAAATCACTACCCATTTGTTAGACTAACTTGACAGAGATAGATGAAAATTCAACTTGATAGAGGGCATCTACAAACTACCTATGGCTAATGTTATACTTATTTTTGAGTGATTAAATGCTTTCCCCTAAGACAGTGAATGAGATGAAGAGTTTTGCTCTTACCACTCATATTTAATATAGTGCTAAGTGTTTTAATTTTAATACAGTAAGTAAGGAAAGGAATAAAAGATAGCCAGGTCAGAAAGGAGGAAATAAACCTATCCTCATATGCAGTTGGCATACTAGTTATAGAAAATTTCAAGTGATCTATAAAACTATTTTTGGAGCTTATTATTAAGTTAGTTTAGCAGGGTTATAGGATAAAGAATAAAAAGGAAAGATAAAAGGAACAGATCAAATAAATCGTATTTCTACATACTAGCAAAAAAACATGAACAATAAAATTCAAAATATTATACCATTTAAAGTAGCTCCCCACATGAAATTCTTTGGTATAAATCTAAAAGCAAAACAAAAACACTTGTAAAGGATTTGAATGCTGAAAATTATGTAAGGCTGTTGGAAAAAAAAAATCAAAGAAGGTGTAAATAAATGGAGAGACATGCTATGTTCATGGACTGGGAAAAATCAACATAGTAAATATGTAAATTCTCCCCCAATACTGATTTGACAAAATTTCTACCAAAATTCCAGAAAGGTTCCTCTTTTTTTCCTTCCTTCCTTTCTTTCCTTCCCTTTTTCCTTTCCTTTTCTTTCCCCTTTCCCTTGCCCCTTCCTTTTCTTTCCTACTTTCCTTCCTTCTTTGTTTTGAGAGAATAGATTATCTTAAAATGTATATGGAAAGGCCACGGAACTTCCAGCTAAAACAATTTTGAAAAACAAAGTCTACCCAATTTCAAAACTTGCTTTACAGCTATTATGATCAAAAATACATGGAATTGGCAGACAGATGGATCAATAGAAAAAGAATAGAGAACTCAGAAATACACCCATACAAATATATCCAACTGACATTTGACAAAAGTGCAGAAACTTTCTAGAGCAAAAACTGGTGGTAGTCTTTTCACAAATGGTACTGGAGCAAGTGAACATTGATAGGCCAAACAAATAATAAAATATGACCCAAATCTATAAAATTTTATTAAAATATATTATAGACTTAAATATAAGAGTTAAAGCTGTAAAACTTTTAGAGGGAAAAACAGGAGACAATCTTTGAGGCATTGGTATAGAGTTTATAGACTTGGCACCATATAAGCATGGTCTATAAAAGGAAAAAGATAAATTGGACTTCATTAAAATTAAAAATTTTTTATATGAAAGATTCTATGAAAGGATTAAAAAGACAACTACTAGAGTGGTCTTCTTTTTGAAGACCCATAGCTAGCAAAGAAGGAATATCAAGAATATAGAACTCAGATCTCATCAGTAAAAAAAAAAAAAAAAAAAAAAAATGGGATTATAAAATTGGGCAAAAGACAGGAAGACACATTCTATCCACAGGATTTACAGATGGCACCTAAGCACGTGAAAATTTACTCAACATCATTAGGCACAAGGGAAACACAAATGAAAACCTCAAGGAGGTGTCACATCTGTCTGCCAGAATGGCTAAAATAAAAAGTGGTGACGACACCAAATGTCAGCGAGAAGTCACAGAAACTGGAGCATATACTGCATTGCTGAGGGGAATGTAGAATTGTATACTCATTCTCAAACAAAAACCACTGTGGCACTCAAAAAAACTTAACATTTAGCTATCACAGGCATCCTCAATTGCACTCCTGATCATTTATCCCTCGAAATTAAGACTACGTTCACACAAAAAGCTGTATACATATATTTATAGGAGATTTATTTCTACTAGTGAGTGGGGAAATAAAGCCCCTCGAAAGGTGGCTAGTTAAACCAACCACATTACATCCATACCATGGAGTACTGCTTTGCGGTAAAAAGAAGTGATGGTACTCATAACGATCTGGATAAATCCCCAGAAAATCTCATTGTGTGAAAAAAGCCAATCCAAAGGATATGTATTGTGTGATTCTATTCCCATAACGTTCTTGAAATGATAAAATCCTAAGAAGAACCTGTTGGTACATGCTAGTGGTTAAGGAGGGGTTGAAGGCTGAGGGATAAATGCAAAAGAACATGAGAAATCCAAAGGCAATGTTCTGTATCTTGACTGTATCCATGCCAGTATCCTTTCTGTTGGAGTTTGCAAGATTTTCCCAATAAGGTTAAGTTGGTAAAGAGAATAAGGGGTTTTTGTATTTCATTCACCTGCAAGTGAATCTATTATTATTTCTAAGTGAAAAGTCTAATGAAAAAACAAAAACAAACACAAAGGTATTGAGAGGCAGAGGCCAGTTTTCAGTGGGTTATAGAGTTAAGAGGTGGTAAGAATTTGAATAGGGGGAAATATTATGTTGCCACCTAAGGCCGGTCTGATATTGATTGCTTAAATTAATAGGCTTTTCTTTCTCTTCCATTGCTTAAATACAGTTATATGTCCTGATTCTGGGCTCAGTTCTGTGTTCTCCTGACATTCTCCCTGAGCAAGCTCATATTCCTCATGGTTTTAATTCCTTATATGCTAATGATTTCCAAATTGATATTGTCAGCTGTTTCTCCTCAAAATTCAAATTCATGCAGTCCATTATGTAGTGCACAGATTCATGTGGATGTTCTGCGGACACCTTCCTCAGAGCTGAATTCCCCCCTTTCCCTCTCTTGCAGGCTCTTTTTCAATTACTGTCACCACCATCCAACTGTTCAGCCTAATTAGTAACCTGGGAATTATTCTTGACTCAAGTATAACTTTCAGACCCTTTGCCATTCAAGCACCAAGTTTAGACATTTCATTTTCACATCTATGTTTGCCTTGTTCAGGTTTTCCAGTCTCCTTCCTGTAGGTATTGCTTTGTCTTTCTAACTGGTTTTCCTGCCTTGGGAGTTGTTCATCTCAACTCTTTATTTGCACATCTTCCAAGTTTTCTAAATTTCTGATTACCTGTGTCCTTCCTCACTGCCCATAGAACAACATTAAGGATCCTCATCAGAGTAGAAAGCCCTCTGGGATCTGGTCCTTTCCCTCTCCTGTCCCATTCAGGTCTTTCCCTGCCTGAAACTTAATGCTCCAGTAATTGCAAGTAATTAAATTGCAAGTAATTGTCTCTATCATACTTCTTGACTTTTATTGTTATAATCCTCTGTTAGAAAGGCTCTCTATCTTTCCATACCCACTTCTCCCATGGAAACCAGTCCTCATTCCTTTTCATTTACTTACTGCTCAATATTTAAAGATCCCATTAGATATCCTTTCCTTTTCATCACCCTAACAGATTGCACAGTTGTTCCCCCATCTTCCTTCAGTATCTGTATAAATATTCACCAGCCTTCACAGATACCGTGTCTGTATCTGTTTTCCCCACTAGACTGGGAGATATTGAAGGGCAAGAAACATATCCACAACTCCAGGATAATGATGCAAAGTTGATGTAGAAATCTGAAAAGCTATTCCAGCTTTCATTTTATAAAGACAGTTTCTCATAAACTCTTGTTTAAAATAAGGCAGATGTGATCTTGTCATTCATTCATTCAACCAATATCTACTAACTACTAAATCACTGTGTCAAGAACTGGGAATAAAATGATGAGAAATCATTCTTTATAGCTAAGTATAACATTACTCCGCAAGAGCAATGGAAAAGATAATTCTAGAATAAGTTTTACATAATGACTCCAATGATTTGAGGAAGAAGATGCTGATGATACTACAGAAAGCCAAAGACTCAAAAATCATAGTTTGGCCAAGAGTCAGATCCACCAAGAGAAATATCCTGTTGCAGATACAGTAACTAAGTTTAGAAATAAGTATCTGGGACCAGTGTGATGGTATGAATTGAAAAAGTTGGAAGGAAACAGGGTGAATAGCTAAAAAATAAGTTCGACATATATGGCTTGATTTTATGAATTGTCCAAAATGTGGGACATAGGTGGTGCTAATTCCAAGGAACCAGCAAAGGACTTGCCACTGTGTCCTTAGACAATCTTACCTATACCCAACATCAGTTAGACTTTGTGCCACTGAGTATAGGAGAGTGTGGTCCGAATTGTTTTAAGTATTTTTTCTTCTGGGTTGTAACTTTCCTCCAAATACCAGATGACTCTCTAGACACTGATAATCATGACTCTCTACATTGTTAAAAAATTAAAATCTTTGGTCAGTTTATTCCAGTACTGAGCCACCATCAGGTTATATAGTTCTTTCTATAGAATTTCAGGCCTCTCCTCTTTCCTAGGCTGAGTTACTGTTGAGCCCCTTTGTTAGGAGCGGGATTGGTTGCACCAAGAGGATAGAGTGGAGGAATTAGGTTCAAGGTACCTGCGTCTCCTAAAGAAAGACACACTCTCTCAGTTCCTTTTCTGTTTCAGTGTAGTTAGGAATCTCATAGTGACTCCTGTCTCACCCGAGCCCCCAAGTAAACTCTAATCCTCTTTACAAGACTTTTTGCATTCTGTTCTTCTTTTATTGTCTTTGGAGAAGTTATTCTTTCCCAGAATTCATAATGTTTCCCCCCTTCTGTTGGAGCTGGAAAGTTTGAACCTCATGAGGTATACATTTATTAGAACACAATAAAGCAGTAAGAAAAAGAATCAGGAAATAATAAAGAACTAGCCAATAAATCATAAACCCTGACTCCACTCCTATGTTTAGAGAGCCTGGGAATTTTATAGTTGACAGGATTCACTAGGAGTCATTTTAATAATTAATCCATTCATTTTTATTCAACAAATATGCATTAAACCTTTACTATGTGGCAGACTGTGATAGGTACGTGGCCTGCCTTTGTAGACCTTTTAATCTAAAGGTTTGTAACTGTCTGGCTACAAACTGCCTCTTATTCCCAAGTCATTCATGCTAACAAGAGTTCACAAAAAGGGCCACCACGTAACCTACAATTATCTAAGAAATAATGGTATTATTTAAGTATACTTCTGAGTTTATTGCTGTTGACTCTTGCCTTAATGCCCCAAGTTTATGCTTTTTCTATTAAGACCCTCAACACCTACCTCAATCCAAATTTCCTAACCTCTGCATTCAGTATATAAGATAATTCAAATTGAGACCAACCATGTAGCAGTAGCATTACCTACCAAGATGCTAAGTAGGGTTGATTGCTGCCCACTGTGATCCTAGTATCTGTTATGTTTCAGGATGAAATAGAACACCAAGATATCCAAAAAGTCTTAACTCTTCCCTAACCCCTACCTATATTGAGCTATCACATTTCCTCTTGGTTTTCTGCCTTATAAATCAGTTCATCCTTAAAGCAGGAGTGCTTTCTTGCATTCTAGCCCATTTGCTTGGGGCCCTAATACTCTTTCAAGCTCTTGTCAACTTCACCCCAAGAGAGCTGTTGACCTTTTCTCATTTTTCTCACTCACTTACTAGAGCTCTCTTTTCAATAGAGCAATCCCCTGAAACACCACTATTCTGTTCACCACCTGCTTTCACCCACTTGATTTCAGGTACTCCCACCATCTGTAGCCCTGCTGTTATGCCCAGCCATGAGCTCTGCATTTTGCCAAGCCCCGGCATACCTCCAATAACAATTATGATGCACAGATGGTTCAAGGGTGGGTTGAGACTGCCATTTTGTTTGTGATATTTCTTTCCATAGGACAGCAGAAAAATGCACAATTAAGCAGTGGTACAATGAATTGAAATAATTTACAGATATTTTTAATGCTGGAGAAAAAAATGATCCGATTAAATCTTCCCCTAAGAAATCATTATTCTATTGAGTTCATCCAAATAGCAGGGTGTGATTTTAATTATTATAATGGAACATAATTGTCACTAAACCGAGGAGTTAATTATTCTGAAAATAATTGTGCCATTCTTCTACAAATAAAATGATACAAAAAATGTATTTTGTGGCTCTGAGTGTTGAATAATACCAACACAGCCAATATATTTACTCATGTGAAACTTAAGCAATACTCACTTGTGATTCACCCAATTTTCTCCCAAGAGTTGGATTTGCAATTTTAAACTTCCAAATTAGATAGAGGCTGCATTATTTTTCTAATGGGAAACACAAAATCGTTACAGAAGGGCCTCAGCATTGGCATTTACCATCTTTCTTAAATGCCACCATCCGGTTGGAGGGTTGTTATGGGACTCATTGAAGCTGTCTAGTTGTTTGTCCTTTCTATTTCATAACTCTTGATCTATGGGATGGTTTTGAGACAATTCAATAGAGACCTAAAGATGTGAAATTATTAGATAATCAATTACCCTCAAAACAAAGTCCAAATAAATATCTCTGGAGAAAAAAATGACAAATATTTTGTAGGGTTAAGATTGAATTAATGGCTCTCAAAATAATCGAAGAGTCTAGGCAAAAATAATGGAGTAAAAAAATCTGGTAGTTTAACGCTACCTTTCTCTCTGGGACTTATTTCAATCTAGGCATAATTTCATATCTTATTTCGAGGTGTCTTTGCATTGTTGTATTTTGTCTGCCCCAACTACCAGCACAAAACCACAGCCCATATTCTGAGGCCTTGGACCCCTTTGACTCCAATATTAGTAGTTAATAAGAGTCCTATTCTCTCATTGAACCTATTCTCCAAACACTTGAAGCCATTGGCATGACTTGATCTTGAAAGTCTTTAACTTAAAATTATTCTTCAGTTGTTCAGTTCAGTATCGTAAAGTCATGATAAGGAGAAGGGAGCTGTATAATGTCGAACTAGCCCCAACGAATTTGTCAGAAATCAGAGGGACAGATGAACAGAGTGAGATTTAAGCTTAGGTGAGGGAAGAGTCAGGTAAATAATAAGTGAATGTAAAGTTTTCAATGGGCTCTACTGATACAAGTATTTGCTATTATTAAAAAAAAGACTTGATTTTAAAACAAGATGCTACTTTTAAAATATATATATTTATTTATTTTAGAGATAGAGGTAGACAGAAAGAAAGAGAGAATGAGAGTGTAGCAGGGAAGTGGAGAGAGAGAGAGAGAATCCAAAGCAGACTCCGCACTGAGCATGGAGGTTGACCTAGGGCTTGATGTCTCAGGACGTAGGTCCTGAGATCAGGACCTGAGCTGAAACCATGGATCAGATGTTTAACCAGCTATGATGCTCAGGCTCTCCAATGCTATTGTTATTAAGAACTGCAGTGGAGGAAGGAACAAGGGGCTTAGGACTCTTAAATACAACTTCTTTAACATATCACAATTAGACTTTACTTTTATACCTGATGATATTCTAAGATTTGCTTGGTGGTTATCATGAAGTAGGAACCTCATGACACTGGGGTGGTAAAGATGAGAAAATACAGCACTCAACAGGGTAGTGCAAGTGACCAGACAGAAGAGGAAATTCAGGAAGAGATTTGTCATGGAAACCTAGAAAGTAGTGTACTTTAATGAAGAGGGAGGGGCCAACTTCATCAATTGTTCAGAATCAAGGAAACTGAGGAGAGAAAACTGCTCACTGAATTCAACAGTCATTAAGTTGGTGATGTTCTTTAACAAGACCTGATTTAGTAGAAAGATGAGGCTAGAAACCAGGTTAGAAGGGCTGTGGGGAAAGTGGTATGAAACGGAAGACAACTGATACAGATAGTTAAGGGGAAAAGCTATGGAAAAAAAAGAAGAAAAGTTTGCTTGTTTTGGCTTTTGCATTACTTGGGAGAAATTTAAATGTGTTTAAAAATAAGAGTTCATCTGAGAAAAGTGGTTGGATATATGAGAGAAAAGCAGGATTAAGCTATAGGGCATGATCTCTGAACAGGTTAACAGTCATGGTACCAAAGCAGAGATATAAAGATTGGCCATGGTTAGAGGAGGGGCACTTTCTGGCTCTGTTGTTAACTTTTAAGAAAAGCCCCAGAGGTCAGTAATTCTCTCATTAAGACCTGTCTCTCTTTTCCTGAAATACCAGCAGCATATTCAAGGTTTATTCCTGGGAGCCTTTTTCCAATTTACAAGGGGGATTACATTATTTTTATGGTGATGAGAAACCTGAGACTCCACCTGCTGCCAGATTGAAAGGCAAACTTGAGACAACCCTGCAAGTGTTCCACACACTCCCTGTGGGGTGTCCCTAACCACCAGTGACAGCTTGTGGTTATATTGCTTATGTGCCCTTTCCTGGGAGCAGGAACCAGACTTACTAATGAAGAATGGATAAAAACAAGGTAGAGATACATTTTAAGTGTTGCTTTTGAGATTCATAATCTAAAAAGAGAAAAAGTAGAAATGAAATTTTTCTTTCTGACATATGGTCCATGTCATACCTTTGGCAAAATTATTGGCTCCAGGTGGGTTACCCTTGAGATTGTTGGAATCCCACAAAATTAAGCTAAAAGAAGAATTGCGAGGGGCATAGAGCAGAGGTTCAGATTAAAATTAAAAACATAAGCAAATCCTACATGCACTTTATTTATTTTTTTTTTATAAATCAATTTTTATTGGAATGTAACCAAGCCCATACATTCATGTATTCTTCATGGCTGCATTTGCAATACAGGGGCAGAGTTGAGCAGTTACGATAGAGACCTTAGGACTCTCCTAAATTAGAAGAGTTATCCATCCTTTCCAGAAAAGAATGGGAGACCCTGGCCTTGAGGGAGGGCAAAACTATGTAACACCCAAGCTATTGACAGAGAAGTAGAGACAGTCTCTGAGTGTTCTGATAGGTGATGCTTTTTCTCTTCTATTAGAGGACTCAGTTTCTGAGAAGGATCTGGATTATGGGAACAAGGCAAAATCCAAGATTTGATAAATTCAAGGCTAAAGTGATTCACAGACCTGTACCCCTGGGGATAAAAATATATGTTTATAAAAAATAAAAAATTAATTAAAAAATGATTAAAAAAAAAAAGAAGCAGCATAAGTTTGCACTAGAGTCACTTAGAGACAAAGAGTTTGGTGGCACTGAAGCTATGATAGAAAAGGCTGGACAAAGGGAAATGGTCACTGTGCTGAACCAAAGGCAGGCATCCAAAATCCTTAGGAGCTATAAGCTCTTCATTAAAAAAAAAAAAAAAAAATGGGCACCTGGGTGGCTCAGTGGGTTAAAGCCTCTGCCTTCAGCCCAGGTCATGATCCCAGCATCCTGGGGTTTAGTCCCACATTAGGCTCTCTGCTCAGGAAGCCTGCTTCCTCCTCTCTCTGCCTGTCTCTCTGCCTACTTGTAATCTCTGTCTATCAAATAAATTAAATGAATAAAAAAATTAAATAAATAAATAAAATGATAAGGTCTTGACTTGATTAAGGTTATTAGTAATAATAGTTAATATTTGTTAACATAGGAGTACAAATATTTCTTCAAGATTATGATTTCATGTTCTCTGGATAATTACCCAGAAGTGGGCTTGCTGGATCATATAATAGTTTGATTTGTAATTTCCTGAGGAAACTTTATACTGTTTTCTGTAGTGGCTATACCAACTTAGATTACCATTAACAAAGCAAAAGAATTTCCTTTTCTTCACATCCTCCATAGCACTTACTCTCTCTTTTCTTCTTGATAATAGGCATCCTAACAAATGTTTGTCATATCTCATTGTGGTATTATTGCATTACAGGATTATATCTCATTTCCCTGCTGATTAAAAAAAAAAAAAAAAAAAAAAAAGATGTTGTTGAGCACCTTCCATGTCCTGTTAGCCATGTTTGTCTCTTTTTTGGAAAAATGTTTTTCAGGTCTTTTGTTCATATTTTAACTGGGTTGTTTGTTTTTTGCTATGAGTTATTTTGAATTTGTATTGTGTATTTTGAGTCTTTACATCTCAACATTATTTATTGAAAAGACTATTCTTTCTGCATTATATATTCTTGGCTCCTTCAAAAATTAATCAACTCTAATTATTTCCATTGGGCTATGTGTCTTTTTTTTTAATACTATTAGCACACTATTTTGATTACTGCAGGTTTGTAAAACAGCTTAAAATTAGGAAGTGTGATGTCTCCAGTTTTGTTCTCCCTTCTTAAAATTGTTTTGACTGCTTAGCATCTTTTGCGATTATGTATGAATTTTAGGATTTTTTATAACTGTGAAAAATGCAGTTGTATTTTGGACAGGGTTTGCATTGCACCTGTAGATTGCTTTGGGCATTGTGGACATTCTAAGAGTACCAGTTCTTCAAATCTATGAATATGGAATACCCTTGTATTTATTTCTATTTTCTTCAATTCCTTTCATTGGTGTTTCATAGCTTTTGGTGTGCAGATCTTTTACCTCCTTTCAAATATAGTCTGAAGTATTTTATTCTTTTTGATGCTATTGTAATCAGGATTGTTTTCTTAATTTCTCTTTCCAATACTTTCCTGTTAGTGTGCATAAATACAGCTAACTCTAATATATTGATTTTTTTATCCTGCAATTTTACTGAATTTGTTTATTCTAACATTGTTTTGGTAGAATCTAGGGGTTTCTATATGTAAAATCATATCTTCTGCAAATTTTACTTTAAATTTAGACACTTTTATTTCTTTTTCTTGACCAACTGCTCTGACTAGTACTGGAGTATTATTTTGGAAAAAGTAGAGAGAGTAGGCATCCTTGTTTTGTTCCTGATCTCTGAAAGCTTTTCCTCTAAATTTTATGTTAACCTGGGCTTGTCATATATGGCTTTTATTATGTTGAGGTATGTTCCTTTTATACCCAGGTTGTGGAGAATTTTTATCATGAAAGGATATAGAATTTTGTCAAATAGTTTTTTGCATGTATTGAGATGATCAGATAATCTTTATTCTTCATTTTATCAAGATTTGTTTTGTGGACTAACACATGATCTATCCCAGATAATGTTGCAGGTGTGCTTGAGAAACTATATTCTGCTGCTGTTGAATGGAATGTTATCTAAATGTCTATTAGATTCACCTGGTCTAATGTATATAATTAGTCCAGTTTTCCATGTTTATTTTCTGCCAGAATGTTGTAACTTGTTGAAGATGGGATATTGAACTTCTCTACTATTATTATATTGCTATTTCACCATTAAAATCTGTTAATATTTGCTTTATATACTTCGATGCTCCAAAGTTGGGTGCATAAATATTTGTAATTATGATATCCTCTAGTTGAATCGACCCCTTTTTCCTTATATAATAACTTTCTTTGTCTGTTGTTACAGTTTTGGCTAAAATATTTATCTAAGTTTTATCTAAGTATAATTACTCCTGCTTTTTTCTTTTTTTTGGCTTCCATCTTTTCCATTCCTCCACTTTGATGTGTGTTCCCTAAAGCTTAAGTCAGTCTCCTGTAGACTGCATATAATTGGTTTTGTTTTGGTTTGGTTTTTTAATCCTTTCAGGTTTTCTCTCTCTCTCTCTCTTTTTACTTTTGAAATTTCACTTATACCTTTGTGCAATACCAAATACGTTGCATAGCTGTAATCCCAATTCCATTAAAATTTGTAATCCACTGCTTTAACTAACTTTTAGAATATAGTTTTCATGCTTCTAAATGATTATCATAGTCACTCATTTTAATAGCTGAATAATTTTCCATTAAGTTGATGTAAAAGAATTTACCTTTATGGTATGAAAACTAAGCCTAAAATATTGTCCTCCATGGGAAAAAGCTCACAGCCTTCCCATTGAGATCAGGAACACGACAAGGATGCCCACTCTCACCACTCTTGTTCAATATAGTATTAGAAGTCCTAGCAATAGCAATCAGACAACAAAGAGAAATAAAAGGTATTCAAACTGGCAATGAAGAAGTCAAACTCTCTCTCTTCAAAGATGACATGATACTTTATATGGAAAACCCAAAAGACTCCACCCCCAAACTACTAGAACTCATACAGCAATTCAGTAATGTGGCAGGATACAAAGTCAATGTACAGAAATCAGTTGCTTTCTTATACATTAACAATGAAAATATAGAAAGGGAAATTAGAGAACTGATTCCATTTAGTATAGCACCAAGAATCCTAAGATACCTGGGAATAAACCTAACCAAAGAGGTAAAGGAACTGTACTCGAGGAACTACAGAGCACTCATGAAAGAAACTGAAGAAGACACAAAAAGATGGAAGACCATTCCATGCTCTTGGATCAGAAGAATAAACATTGTTAAAATGTCTATACTGCCTAGAGCAATCTATACTTTTAATGCCATTCCAATCAAAATTCCACTGGTATTTTTCAAAGAGCTGGAGCAAATAATCCTAAAATTTGTATGGAATCAGAAGAGATTCCGAATTGCTAAGGAAATGTTGAAAAAGAAAAACAAAACTGGGGGCATCACGTTACCTGATTTCAAGCTTTACTACAAAGATGTGATCACCAAGACAGCATGGTACTGGCATAAAAACAGACACATAGACCAGTGGAACAGAGTAGAGAGCCCACATATGGTCCCTCAACTCTATGGTCAAATAATCTTCAACAAAGCAGGAAAAAATATACAGTGGGAAAAAGTCTCTTCGATAAATAGTGCTGGGAAAATTGGACAGCTCTATGTAGAAGAATGAAACTTGACCATTCTCTTACACTGTACACAAAGGTAAACTCAAAATGGATAAAAGACCTCAACATGAGACAGGAATCCATCAGAATCCTAGAGAAGAATATAGGCAGTAACCTCTTCAATATCAGCCATAGCAATTTCTTTCAAGATATGTCTCCAAAGGCAAAGGAAACAAAAGCAAAAGTGAACTTTTGGCACTTCATCAAGATCAAAAGCTTCTGCACAGCAAAGGAAATAGTCAACAAAACAAAGAGGCAACCTATGGGAATGGGAGAAGATATTTGCAAATGACAGTACAGACAAAGGTTGATATCCAGGATCTATAAAGAACTCCTCAAACTCAGCACATACAAAACAGATAATCATGTCAAAAAATGGGCAGAAGACACGAACAAACACTTCTCTAATGAAGACATACAAATGGCTATCAGACACATGAAAAAACGTTCATCATCACTAGCCATCAGGAAGATTCAAATCAAATTGAAGTGTGTAAACCTGGTGATTCACAGACCTGTACCCCTGGGGATAAAAATATATGTTTATAAAAAATAAAAATTTATAATAAAAAAAAAAAATAAAAAAAATTAAAAAAAAAAAACTACATTGAGATACCACCTTACACCAGTTAGAATGACCAAAATTAGCAAGACCAGAAACAACGTATGTTGGAGAGGATATGGAGAAAGGGGAACCCTCTTACACTGTTGGTGGGAATGCAAGTTGATGCAGCCACTTTGGATAACAGTGTGGAGATTCCTTAAGAAATTAAAAATAGAGCTTCCCTATAACCCTGCAATTGCACTACTGGGTATTTACCCCAAAGATACAGATGTAGTGAAAAGAGGGGCCATCTATACCCCAATGTTTATACAGCAATGGCCACGATCACCAAACTATGGAAAGAACCAAAATGCCCTTCAATGGAGGAATGGATAAGGAAGATGTGGTCCATATACACTATGGAGTATTATGCCTCCATCAGAAAGGATGGATACCCAAGTTTAGTATCAACATGGACAAGACTGAAGAAATTATGCTGAGTGAAATAAGTCAAGCAGAGAGAGTCAATTATCATATGGTTTCACTTATTTGTGGAGCATAACAAATAACATGGAGGACATAGGGAGATGGAGAGGAGAAGGGAGTTGAGGGAAATTGGAGGGGGAGAGGAACCATGAGAGACTATGGACTCTGAAAAACAATCTGAGGGTTTTGAAGGATTGGGTGGTTGGGGGAGCCAGGTGGTGGGTATTATGGAGGGCACGTATTGCATGGAGCACTGGGTGTGGTGCATAAACAATGAATTCTGTTACAATGAAAAGAAATTTAAAAAAAAAAAAACTAAGCCTCTTTCTGTGGATTTTGCTATGCTATCCAATGCGTCAATGAACATTTGGCTTATGTAACTTTACCTTTTTTAAAATTATTTCTGTAGAGTTCAATATCTGTAGTAAAGCATTTAAGACAAACATATGGACATTTTTATATCTTTTGATTATTATCATTATCTCCTGTTATATATATACTCCAAAATTATTGTAGCAATTGTAATAATTTAAACCATTTTTTAAAATATTGAAATATAGTTGACATACAATGGCATATTAATTTCAGTAGTATGACATAATAATTAGATAATTCTATACTTTCTTCCATGCTCACCATGATAAATATAGTCCTCATCTGTTATGATACAGTTTTACAGGATTATTAACTATATTCCCTATGCTGTACTTTCCATATCTGTGGCTTATTTATTTTATTAGTGAATACTTATACCTCTTAATCCCTTTCATCTATTTTGCCCATCTCTCCCCAACCCTCCGCTCTGGCAACCACCAGTTCTCTATATTTATGACTCTATTTCTGTTTGTTTGTTTTGTTTTGTTTTTTAGATTTCATATATATGTGAAATCACATAGTAGTTGTCTTTATCCATCTGATTTATTTCATCTCTAGGTCTACTCATATTACAATGACAAGATGTCATCTTCTTATCCATTCATTTATCAATGGGCACTTAGGTTGCTTCCATACCCTGGCTCTTATAAATAGTTCTACAGTGAGCATGGAGTGGATATAGCTTTCCAAATTAATGTTTTTGTGTTCTTTGTGTGAATACCCAGAAGTGAATTACTAGATCATATGATATTTATATTTAATTTTTTTTTTTTTTTTTTAGGAAACTCCGTACTGTTTTCCGTAATGGTTGCACCAATTTATATTCCCACTGACAGTGCACAAGATTTCCCTTTTTTCCACATCCTTCCCAAAACTTGTTACCTCTTATATTTTGATACTAGACATTATTATTGCTGTGAGATGATATTTTATTTGGTTTTCATTTGAGTTTTGACTTGCATTTGATTTGGAGTCACTCTGTCTTTTGATTGAAGAATTCAGCCCATTTACATTTAAACTAATTGTTGATAGGTATGGATTTACTATTGCCATTTTGTTCATTGTTTTCTGGCCATTTTATAATTCCTGTTTCTTTCTTGTTCTCTTGTGATTTGATGATTTCCTGCTGTAGTATGCTTGGGGTCTCATCTGCTTATCTCTTGCATATCTACTGTAGGTTTTGGTTTATGGTTACCATGAGGCTTACATAAAACACATTATACAAAACAGTAGTTTATTTTATGCTAATAACAACAACAAATACATAAGAAGGATCTACATTTTAACATCCCCACATTTTATTTTTGGTGTCACAATTTACATCTTTTTAGTGTATCCATTTCCAAATTATTGTACTTATTTTTTTTTAATAGTTCTTCAGTTAACTTTTATACTGGAGTCACAAAGGATTTACCCACCACCAATACAATATTAAAGTATTCTGAACTCAAAGTTATTTACCTTTACCAGTAAGTTTTATGTATTTTGATACGTTTTCCTGCTACTCGTTAACATTCTTTTGTTTCAGCTTAAATAACTTTTTTCTTTTTTTTTAACATGTCTTACAAAGCCAATCTAGTGGTGATTAACCCCTTCAACTTTTGCTATCTGGAAAACTACCTGTCTTTCAATTCTGAATAATATATTTGCAAGATAGATTTGGGTGGCATTTTTTTTTTTTCCAGCACTTTGAATGTGGGATTCTATTCCCTTTACCTTAAAGTACCTGCTGAAAAATCTATAGATAGTCTCATTGGGGTTTCCTTTGTACATAATAAGTTATTTTTCTCTTGCTGCTTTTAACATTCTTTTTTTTATCTTTAAATTTTGGCAATTACAATATATCTCATTATGGGCCTCTTTGGATTTATTTTTCTTTGCAACTCTCCAGGATTTCTGGATCTGGATTGGATGTTTGTTTCTTTCCCAGGTTGGGAAAGTTTTTAGTCATTTATTTGAATAAGCTCCCTGTCTTTTTCTTTCTCTCTTTTTTTTCTGGGAACCTTATAATGTATATATTGGTCTGCTTGATGGTATCCCTTAAATTAGCTGCTCTCCTTTTTAATTTTTATTTTATTTTATTATTATTTATTACTGCAGATTGGACAAATTCCACTGCTTTATCTTCAGGCTCACTAATCTTTTTTTTCTACTTGATCTAGTCTCTTTTTGACCCTCTCTATTAAGTTTTTCAGTTCACTGTTCTTCAGCTCTATGATTTATGTTTGGTATATTTTTTTGTTGTCTATGTCTTTTAAAATTCTCACTTTCTTCATTCATTGACTAAGGTGTGCATCTTTATAACAGTATTGAATTCTCTATTGGGTAAATCACTTATCTTCTTTTTCACTAGGATCGGTTTATGGAGATTTGTGTCATTCTTTTTCTTGGAACATATTTTCCTGCTTCTTCACTTTCTTTGACTCTGTGTGGGTTTCTGCACATTTGATAAAACACCCAGTTTTGATGGATTGGTGCTGTGTAGATGAATCTTGGCAATCAGCCTGTGCTAAGCACCAGCTGTTTTTTATAACTTTGTGATTGTCCAAACCACCATATTTGTTCTTAGTGGCTTCCAGTAGTTGAAAGTGTTTGAAGACAGACCCACCAATATTCCAAACTGGGGGATCACAGTTAGCACCCAGATGCAGGCTGATAAGAAGCCAGACTCTCAGGCAGCAGCTGAGAAAGTAGGTAGTTAGGCTTCTTCCAGGAAAAAACAACTGGAAAATGGGCATTTTTGCCTGTTCCCTCTGTGCTAAGCCTAAGTGTATAGCCATTGGGGGGTATTCTTGCACTTGTTTAAAAACTGTTTCTTGGTTTTTCTATATTTTTATGGTACTTATGAATGCAAACTCCATTGGAACCAGAGCCAGGCAATCCAGGCACCATCCTTTGGGTAGCAGTCAGAAAAACTGTGGTGCCATACATGTATACAAGCCCTCCAGAGAGATGCTGGTTTTTATCACTGAAGTGAACTTAAATGGGGGGAGCAGGTAGTAGAAATGCTCATCAGCTCCCCCTGGTTCTGGAAGGAATTGCAGCCAGTCCCTAGATGTGTGCTAAGTTAGAAAGCAGACACTTTAGGAAACAGTGTATAAAATAGGCAGTCAAACCCTTTCAGGTAATGAGTAGAAGATTGGTGTTTTTGCCTGTTTTCTTTGTGCTGAGCCCTGGGGGATAGCTACAGCAAGTACTCATTCACAAGCTTCTTCAGTTTGCTATAGTCCAATGGGTCTCATGGACACAAACTCTTTAGACTTTCAGTATTAGGTGTTTTGGGGGGCTCATCCCTTGAGTGGAAATGTTAAAAGTTGAGACAATATGTATGACCCAAACTCTTTACTCCTCAGGGAGAAGCCTGGAGTTGGAGATTGCCTCTTGACTGTATGCTACTGTGTCAGAAGTGGAGTCTATAGAGAGGATGTCAGCCTTTTCTCTCATTTCAGTCTAGGTATTTTCTTACCCAGTGTGCAGGAGTCACTCAGCTAGTTGCTGTATTTCTTTCAGATAGAATGCTCTATGTGTAGCTGTATATTTGGTTCATCCATGGGGGATGCATCAAGAAAGATCAGGAGCCTCCTCTATTGATATCATCACGTCTACCTCCTGAAGATAATTTTTTTTGTTTGTTTACTTTTTTTTTATTTTTTATTTTTTATAAACATATATTTTTATCCCCAGGGGTACAGGTCTGTGAATCACCAGGTTTACACACTTCACAGCACTCACCAAAGCACATACCCTCCCCAATGTCCATAATCCCACCCCCTTCTCCCAAACCCCCTCCCCCCAGCAACCCTCAGTTTGTTTTGTGGGATTAAGAGTCACTTATGGTTTGTCTCCCTCCCAATCCCATCTTGTTTCATTTATTCTTCTCGTACCCACTTAAGCCCCCATGTTGCATCACCACTTCCTCATATCAGGGAGACCATATGATAGTTGTCTTTCTCTGCTTGACTTATTTCGCTAAGCATGATACGCTCTAGTTCCATCCATGTTGTCGCAAATGGCAAGATTTCATTTCTTTTGATGGCTGCATAGTATTCCATTGTTTACTTTTTAACAATCATCAATACACTGACTTCCAAGTACCCTCCTTAACAATACAAATTCCTGGGGACTTGGGTGGCCAACTCTTGATTTCAGCTAAGTCATGAGCTCAGGGTCCTGAGATTGAGCCCCACATCAGGCTCTGAGCTCAGTGAGAAGTGTGCTTCAGGATTTTCTTTCTCTGCCCCTCCTCCTACTTGCTTGCTCTCTTTTTCTCTAAAATAAATAAATAAATCTTTGAAAAAAAAAATACAAATTCCTTTCCTGGCTTTCAGTACCATATCCTAATAGATCCCACCCACATCTCTCTCTTTTTTTTTTTTTTAAACAAGCTACATTATTTATGCTTAACTTCTTATGATTCAAACATAAATCTCTCCCTTTCTGTATTTTCTGTGTTTTATCTCCCCTGGACAGTCATTTTTCTCTTCACATCTTTGTAAGCATATTACAGTCAGTGGAAATCTCCATGAAAACCTTCCTGACCCCCTTTTTCTTACTTCAGCACAAAATTACTAATGTATGTATGATAATTTGACCAGTACATTTTCCCTTAAATTATACTATCTGTTGAGCTTTTTAAAACCATAAGTACTGTCTTAGTCAGATTATTATTTCCATCAAATTATAAAATTTCCTATTTCCCCCCCTTATTTTGCCTCTAACCACATCCTGAGTAACAGGCTCATCACTGACCTTATATCAAATGATCATGAATTTGAATTTTGGCATGTTTAAATTCAGCTATGTGAGTCTTAGATTAGGTTTTTAACTGTTGTAATCCTCAAGCATCATCTATAGTAGAATGGTAAACACAATTTTTTTTCCAAAGTGCTGTTATAAGCATCCTAAAGTAAGAACATTGTCTATCTAGCTCACAACGATGTATCAGCAAGCACAAAAAATAGTACTTGGTAATATATATCAGTAAATATTTGGAGAAAGGTCAAGATAGTATAAAATGATGTTAATCAAATTTATAGCTGGTACATAGTAGAAATTCAATAAATGACCAAACCTTAGAACTATTCATTTGTCATTTATTCATTTTAAATTAAAAAAAAAAAACTATCATTAACTTAACTGAGATTCAGTGATATAGGTCTCTCTTTCACTGAAAAAAGAATAAGAACAGCTTCTCACTGAGCATCACAAGACAAATGGAAGGTGAGAGCAATGATGGGACTCATAAGAAAGGTGCTAGATGAGGCATAGTGGCATTCTACAAAAAGAGAGATGTTACTCTTGTCTTATCTATAAATATAAAGATGATGTGGAGTACAATGTCATGTGTCACTTCATCCCCAGGAACTCATGATTTATGGAGTTCTCACATTTAAGAAGAATATTTAACAACTTCTTTTTAGAGCAGTGGAGTTTTGTCTTGATTTCTGCTTTTTAAGTTTAAAAATTTTTCCATGTTCTCATTGGCCTGGGTGCCATAGTGGAATCCCAGCAAGCCCTGTAGAGTGTAGAAAGCAGTATAACCAGACTTCCTGGACTTTGCCCAAGGGAAGTTATTAATAAAGTTTAGGGGAATATTTTTCCCTAAAATATTTTTCTCATTATCCTTTAATCCTTAAATGCCTTACTGACACCACAGGCCATAAACAGTCTCCCAGAAGCCTTTGTGTTCATTGTAGGTTGAGAAAGAGATTGTTGGAGTAGTAATAACATTAAAGGCACTTAGAGGTTCTGGAACATGTTTTTTAAAAGTGACATAATATAAAAAGCCTGGGCTTTGGCACTAGATCAGATTGTCTTTCATTCATTAGGTATGTAATTTTGAAAAAACACTTAACTTTTTGATCTTCCTTGTCTTCATCTGTAGAGTAAAGATAAACAGTAACTGCATTTCAGTTTTGTTGTCAAAATGACAATGGAATGAAAGTGATTGCAATATTTCACTGCTTTGTATTTCAAAATCCCTCTCAATTGATGTCAAGTGGCTCCAACTAGGAAAAGAAGAGGGTTACAGAGGAAGGAACAATGAAATCATAGAAAGCATCCTGGAGAGTAATGGGTAATAGTGTTAAGTTTCTTGCCCATTACCTTGATAGTGTCTGCAAGGGTCAGAGCTGCAAGACAAAAATGTCTTCCATGTGTTGATTTAGGGACCCAATTTCCTTCCATCTCATGGTCCCACCATCTTTCAGGGCATCTGAGTCCTTAATTTCCAGCCAGTGGGCAGGAACGATTAAGGATAATATGAGATGTCTTTATAGACACCCAGATTCAAAAGGGACACCCATCATTCCTACCACATTTCATCTGCTTCTGTGGTTGGTATGGTTGCAATAAACAGGAAGAGTGACTGGGAAACAACCTACCTCTAGAGCCAGGAAAAAGAGAAATAGGTGTGGTATGCAGTTACTTTCCATCCACAATGATAAATACTGATGCAGAAAGGAATTTGTAAGAATGGTGCCAAGTTAAATATTTAAATTATTAAATTCAGTAAAAACCATGCTAGTAATTAGGATCTTAAGAGAAAGACTTGGTGAAGGAAAAGAGAAACAAAATGGCATAAAACTTGAAATGTGCATTCTTTGAACCACAAGAGTGAAAGTAACCAAGAATCTAGAAGACATTTGATCAATTAGGATCAAATAGAATTTAAGGTTTTATTCAAAACTAATTTATATTAGTAGTCTAATAAAAATCCACCCATGTAAGTAAAAATTAACTAGTTGCAAGACCTAATGTTAACTAGTTAGTTCCAACTAAAAGGAATTCTGAATAGAAAGATAGGAATTTAGGTGGAATTTATCCCACAAATTAAAAAAAAAAAAAGATTGTCATAATGAGGAAAATTAAAATGCAAGATTTAAAAGTTTTTAAGGTTAAATGACTATCAGATGCCTCAGGGAATTTTGGGTACTGTTGAGCCTGATGAATGTTCAGCAAGGAGATGTATAGCCTGCATATCCACCTTGTTTTACCTGTTCTACTCTGGCATAGCTCTTGGGAAGGAAATGCCTTATAACAAGAATTTTGACCCAGAAGACTTGTGTTCAATCTCCCTGTGTTTCCAAGCAGTCTAAGCAGTCTGTTGAATTGCCTTTCCTACCTTACTGTCATTCCCAAATGTTGGGCCAACTCAGAGCAGCAAGTTCACAAAAATGAGAAGGGAATTAGGTGTTATCACCTCTTGCTCAGCTGACTTCCTTCTTGCTCAGAGGGTTTTACTCTTCCCCTGATACTAAAGGCTCAGGGGGGTATTGGATTGGCTCTTAGGCTTATTTGTTTTTTATGTCAGTGGTTGTTTTGTCCATAATGAGTAAGAAAGTTGCATTGTGTTAGAAAGCATCTGAGTTTTACCCACGTCTCCCTGCATCCCAAAGAAAGAATTAGAGAAAAATTATATTTGGTAGATGCAGCCCCCTTCCTAGATATTCCAGTTCTCTTGCCATAGTGCCCTGAATCAAACATCCCATTTTCTTCATCTTCTTTAGCCTCCAATCTCTTTCCCTTTCCTCTTTCAGTTTAAATATCAAGGAAATCTACACCTTTGGCAAAGGGCAGGGGAAATCAATGAGGAATTTAAGTAAGATAGAGACAAATATGGAAGAATTCCTGGATGGAGAAAGCTTTGGAGTCTGCAAATAATCCTGATCAGCAAAGATCCAATTCTAGCCTCTATTGTGTTTGGTACACCTGTCAACACAGCCACACCCATCCATCTATGTAGTGTCTATGGCTGATTTCCCACTGCAATACAGGTTTGAGTAGTTTTGGCAGAGACCATATGTGGCCTCCTGGGCTCAAATATTTACTGTCTAACCCTTCAGAGAAAAACATTCCAGGTGCTGACCTAGATTGTCATAGATTGAAGAATAATCCAGGTATAAAGGAATAAAAGGTCTATGGCAGAGAGGCAAATAGAAGTAGGTCGTGAATAGCAAATAGCAAGTAGACTAGAAACTATAGTAAGTAAATAAAAATATACATATACATGCAATATACTTATATATGTAGATATTTGTGCCTCCCTTCACTTATTTTATGTATATATGCCTATATATAGCATATAAATTTTTAAAATATATGTTCATATGCCTAAACATATTCATACATATTTTATTTCCTATATATACACATGTAAATGTATATGTGTATGAGTGTGTATATATACAGATAGATATAGATATATAGAATATATATATCTGCTCTTTTTTTTAAAGATTTTATTTATTTATTTATTTATTTATTTGACAGAGAGAGAGAAAGAGAGAGACCACAAGTAGGCAGAAAGAGAGAGAGAGGGAAACAAGCTCCCTGCTGAGCAGAGAACCTGATGCGGGGCTCAATCCCAGGACCCTGGAATCATGTCCTGAGCCAAAGGCAGAAGATTTAACCCACTGAGCCACCCAGGCACCTCTATATCTGCTCTTTAAGAATAGTAATCATGGAGCACCTGGGTGGCTCAGTCAGTTCATATCTGCCTTCAGCCTAGGTCATGATCCCAGGGTCCTGGGATTAAGTCCCACATCAGGCTCCCTGCTCAGTGAGGAGCCCTGAGAAGCCCTCCCTCTTCCTCTGCTGTTCCCCCTTCTTGTGTGCGATCTCTCTCTGACAAATAAATGAAATCTTAAAAAAAAAAAAATAGTAATCGTATTTGAGTTTTTATTTTTATTTATTCATTTATTTATTTTTACCCTTTCCAATACTTAAAGCAGATCTCAGAATTTAGAAGTAACCTTTTCTGGCTAATGAAATGCACTTAACTTTTAAGAACTTCATGACTCCCCATGTCTCTATCTCTAGGCACTTATCTCTGTTTTCAGTTTGGGCAAATATTGACGCTTTAAAATGGAAATTCCTAGAGGAACTTGGATTAATCCCTGCTCAGTTAATGAATAGAGGACATTCTTTATTTTTCTTAGGGTCACTAAACTGGAACTTGTCTTGAGAATTAAATGTACTTTAATTAAAGCTTAAATATAACAAGAAAGTTTGCCACTTTTCATATTTTTCTTATGGCCAGGCTTCAGTGATAATGAGACTAAGGTCATGAATTTGATCCTCATGTGGGCCACTTAACTCTGGTCTATTCCAAGGTAAACATCCAGAAGCTTCTACAGTGTGCCAGGCACTGTGCAAGTCATTAAGACTATGAAATTGAATGAGGCACAACTACTTTCTTCAGGGACCCTAGAACCTGGTGGAAAAGATTGGGTAATCTGGTGCATAAATGACTGATGTCGCAAGAAATATTATAAGAGAGACAGATTACTGTAAATATTCAAAAAGGAGAGATTATAAATATTTAAAAAAAGGATTATGAAAAAATTTTATAAAAAAGCCTGTATTTGCAGTGTGCCTCAAAGGTATATGTTACTTTTTTCTTTAGGTAGGAAAATGGAGGTGGGAAACTTTGTACGTGGAGAGAAGAGCAAAAACACAGAACTGAAAAGAAATATGTGATGTAGTTAATAACACCACCAGATTCCAATTTGCTCAGAATAGAGGGTACACATATGGGAGTAATGAGATTAAATGTTTATGGAAGGATTGGAAAGTCAAATTGAAAATGTGGGTTTCACTTGGTAAACCAAAAAGAGCCCTTGTGGATTTTAAGCAGTGAATAATTGGAAAGTGGCTAAGAAGTACTCCCTGGCAGTTTTCATGGACTCATTTGGAGTTTGAAAAAGCAGGAGGCAGAGAGAAAAGTTAAATATCTGTTGCAGCAGTCCTAGGAGAGAAATACATGAGCCCTAACTGAGGTGCTGGTGGTGAAAATGGGAGAGAGAGATTTGAACAATGTTGAGATGAATTCTGGACTTGGACGATGACTTGCATGCTAATAGGTAGAGAGAATGTTCTATTACATGGAAAATAAAGAAGTCAAAGGAAAGCTTTGTGGGGATGTTCTTGGAATTGTGGGAGAGTTCTGTACTTGGCCTGTTGATTTTTAAGGCACAGGTAAAATCTTCAATAAGGTTACCTAGCAGGACTGGAATTGGGGGAGAGAGAAAGGAGGGAGAGACAGACCTAAAAGCCTTCTACACAAACGTTGTCAACACAGATGTTACTGTGAGGGGTGCAATTTCAGAAGATGCATGTATGAAAAGAAAAGTGACAAAATCTTTCAAATAGAACCTTGAGTCATAAATATGTCTAAGAAAAAATGATGTCGTCTGTGGGGAAAAAAGTAAAGGGCCTGAGAAATACATGGACTGCTAAGGTAGTTCAGTGTCCAAGCTGGAAAGTCACATTTGGGGTGATCTTATAACACATAACAATAAAGAAGCCTGGGAAAATGTATGAAAGCTTCTATCATAAAACATGGGTCTGAGGTAACATGCTAAATGGTAGTAAAATTAGGTTGTAAATACGCTTAATAAAAATGTAAAAATATAACCCTAAGGACTACCTAGAAATCAAACAGGGGACTTTTAGGGGCACCCAGAGACATCTCAGTGTTCCTGGTTTTGTTTCAAGAGAACATATTTTTATCAACCATTCTAATGTAGTCATAGCAAATGGGAAAAGCTAGCCCAATCATAATTCAGTGTTGAACACCCTGTCTAGAAAAAGACTGTTAATTAAAGGTAGTGGGCAGCATGAAGCCTTAAGAGATCAGATGGCTTGATTTTCTTAATGCACGTCCAGCCCGTCCAGCACTGTCCAGAAATACAGACAGTTTTTGTAGAAGTTGATACTCATATTCTCCTCTCCTTATCAGGCTTATCCTACTTAGGAGCCTCGGATTATCCTGGTTTTGTGATTTCTGCCATTGAGAGCATAGGGCTACCTCCTTCTATTGGGATCCATACTCACCATGCGATGTTTTGATTAAAAACTGGTCATTCGTGTAGCTTGTGGAACAGACAATGAATGTGCTGCCTAGAATATTCCAGTTCCCTTGGTATAACATATTATTAAGTTGGCATTTTGATTTATGAATACTGTTAATCTCTGGGTATATTGACAAACAAGCATCTAGATCTGCCTTCAGGAGAACCGTACATGAAATATAAGACTCTTCTGTTCTCCTGTTTTTCATCTCTTAGCTCTATCTTATCTGTTATCACTAGTTACCAAGGCTGAGAACTTGATAACTAAAGATACTACTCATGTGCTACTTCTACTGAGTTAATAGCATTGTTTCAGTTACCCTCTGTTAACAAACCACTTGTAAACTTAAGTAGCTTAAGACAATTTTTATTTCTCACAAATCCACAATGTGATCTGGACTTAGCTGAGCAGTTTCAGGCACACGAAGGGTTAACAATGTAGGGTTGCTTCTTCTTTCACATGTCTGGGATGGTTAGAACCAGTCAGGACTGGATGAGCATCTCTCTCTTCATATAGCTTCTCGATGGGCTTAGGCTTTCTCAGGGTGCACCAAGTCTCAGCTTAGGTGAATATCCTACATGGAAGCTGGTTCCCAAAAGAGAGGAAACAGGAGCCGGCAGTTGGTTTAAAAGCTAAGAGAAACTGGCACAACATATCTTCTGCATTTTATTTGTGAGAGCTAGTTCAGTCAGATTCAAAAAGAGGAAAGTAGACACCAGTTCTTGATGTGTGGAGTGACACACATACAAGAAGAGAAGCGATTGACAGCTGTCATATATACAGGGCAACAGGCCTGTTGAATAAATATGAATAAATGAGTGAATGGATTACAAAAGAAGAATTCTTCTATGTAGAAGAAGTTCCAATATTCCTTGAATTTACACTTGTCTTAAAGAGCCTTATTTTAATATTAAATGGAGTTAAAAATCTAATTTTTCTAGACACCAGTATATGATTTGGTTATTTATGAAAAGAGAAAAAAATTTAAGATTGAGACCTTTGGAATAATTCTGAAAATAAGATATTAATAATAGATACAATATCTAGGCTTTTCTATATACTAGAGGTTATCGTAACTCTTTTACATTAAAGAATCACAAAGTCCTACTTTATGGATGAGGAAATTAAGGCACAGAGCAGTTAAGTATTCTGTCGAAAGTACATTGCTGGTGAGTTGCAGAGCCTACACATTCAAACCTAAGTCTTAACCACTACCTTGTACTATCTCTTCCGCCGTAGAGGAAATAATAGGTCTTAAGTTGGAATAAATTGTTTTCCTTTCCATTCATTCTCATTATCTTTCTATCCTTGCTTCTATCTTCTCTGTCCTCAGTAAAAGAAGAATTTAATTATTGTGAGAATAGTGATACTTTTTTTTTCACATGGTACTTTCAAATACATGAATAAATGCTTACTAATTACATCTCTCTATATACCTGAGAGCATTTAATTAGGGAATAGGACCCAATTGGTTGATTAGCATATGCCAGCCCTCATCACACTCACCTTAGGGAGGAAGAAGGAAGACTGGAACATTTTAATAAATAAGAATTAGGTAGTAAAATAAGTTTACAGTGAGATTGGTATTAATACATTTCATTTAGATCTTCAGATGCTCATTTCTGCAAGCCAGACACAGGAAATCTAAAGAGACCCATCCCAGGAAACCTTTGGGAACCTTTTAATTTGTTGGATTTCCTCCTCAATTTTGAACTCAGTTCATAATTATACAGGTATTAATTTTAACTAACATGTCCAGTCAAATCAAGCAGCTATTTTGCTCGATTTCTTGTTTGTACATGTAAGAAGATTCTAGGAAACAAATGTTAAGATTTGATTATGAAACATGGATATTAATTTTATAACATAGCTTTGAATCCTCGCTGCTTTCTAACCTTTTAAGTGAATTTGAGAGCACTAGTTAATATCTCAAAGACTTTCTTCCCATCTATAACAAGAACGAGCAAAACTATATTTACCTCATCATATACTTAGATTCTTGCAGAAGATGAAGTAAGATAATTCATTTAAATATATATTTCTCTGCCAGGCATATGGTATCAGTATTTCATAAATGGCCATTTTCTTAATTTAATTTCAAATTGTTATTCATAAAATTTTTGCTAAAATTGTTGAAATATTTTTGAAATATGTTGTATTAGATTTTTAAAGAAATTACATAGCTAATTATAATGATGATAACATAGTTTATGTAGGTTTTGAAGTTTAAAATATGATTTTATATTTCTGAGAATTTTTACAACACATATTTAACAAGCAGTAATTGTGTCCTGATTTTCAAATGACAAATAGAGAAGCCAGAAAGATTTAGCTATTTGTGTAGAATTCAGTTCTTTCTCCAGGATACAACCATATATAAGGTACACACAGCCTTTAAGAATGATTTGAAAGGAAAACCTTTCTTTTAAATCTTCAAAGTAGTCTTCATTCTACATTTAAGTATAAAAATTCCACAATTTAAGTGCACCACGGTGTAAAGAGAGACATACAATGCTGAATTTCCATAATAGTCAATGGTACAAATATCCCATGCAAAGAATGCAAAATTTGGACAACCTGAAATTATAAGATAAAGTAAAATCAATTTCAGAAAACAAAAATCAAAATATTAAGGATCCCTGAAATATTCTTATCCCTAATGACTTTCACTGGACTCAAATCATTTTATCGTGTGGGATTCATAAATAAACCCATTAGCCCAGCTTAGGAATTCTTGGGAGCCATGAGTGCCTGTATCAGATACTCAGACAATAAATGATAATCAATTTGTGGATCAGAAAACTTTCCCTAATTTGGCACTGAAGTCTTCAGGCTTTTGAAATCATCCTCCTTCTTGAATCCATATTTTAAACTTGTTTACAATACAGATAGCATTGATACCCTTTGTTAAAATAAAGCACTCAGTTTTTCTGGCACCGAAGCAAATTCGGATTTGGTTCGTGGATGAAAAGACAATCTATGAAAAGAGTCTGAGAGGCGTCCTCCATTTTTGCCTGAGGAGATGCAAAAGCAGAAGTAATGGGGTTTGTGTTTGGGGTAGAGAGGGGGCTTCAGAGAATCCGTGTGAAAGACCAGTTAAAAGATGGCAAGTGGGGAGAAGTGCAAAGAGAGAAGGAAGTCTGGCTGGCTGGCTGACTTTCTGTCCTGCACCATTGTTTCAATAGAGATCGGCAGGAAGGAATTGGAAGACTAGGGTTGAGGGTGGGAGGTGGGACACATGATGGAGAGGCAGACGACCCATGTATTTCATTTATGACAAATAAGAGAAATCAAAGACTTCAGGGAGATTAAAGGCCAATCAGAATAATTTAGCAACTTTAAGTCTTAGGAAGATCAAAGATCTCTCCACACCTTATTTGATGGTTTATTTCAAAGAGCAAAGACCAGTAGGGTACTGCTTTAAAGAGGTCCTGCTGCTGCCATTAAATGGTTCCTTATGGAAAGGAAAATCATGTATGGTGAATATGTTACTGAGAAATTTTACCAAATGAGTGGTATGAATCCCAGATCAGCCTTCAAGCTATTGTCCCATCTGTTTCCTTTTTGCAAACACTAAAATTCTCCAGAGTTCTCTCTACTCAGCTGCCTACACTACTGCCTTCTCATTCTTTCTTCATTTTATGTGAATCTGATCCTTTCTCCATCATGGTAACAAGCCTCTGATACAAAATTTAATTTTCTTTTTTTTTCTTTAAAGATTTTATTAATTTGACAGAGATCACAAGTAGACGGAGAGGCAGGCAGAGAGAGAGAGAGAGAGAGAGAGAGAAGCAGGCTCCCTGCTGAGCAGAGAGGCCGATGCGGGGCTCGATCCTAGGACCCTGAGATCATGACCTGAGCCAAAGGCAGCAGCCTAACCCACTGAGCCACCCAGGCGCCCCACAAAATTTAATTTTCAACTAGTCCAGTCCAGCAGGAATTTCCTCAGTCTCAATGTGCCTTGATTTTTCTATTGTACTTAACACAGATGATCTCCCACTTTTTAAAACTTTCTCCCTATGCTTACTTTCTTTCTGAGTACTCTTTCCCTGCCTTAATTGTCCTCTCTGCTGAAAGATATATGGATAGTTCTGATAGGATTTTCTCCATTTGCTGTATTCTCTTCTTGATGGAACTATGCATGCATTGCTTCTATGCTGTCTCTTACATTGACAACACAAAAAAATCTATGTCTGTAGTTCAAACCATTCTGTATACATCTATTTCCATAATTTTAATCATTTCTTGCTCATCTCTATCAGGGCGGCCAACTGAGAGACTTAAAACCTATTCAGAAACTTTTAGGGATTCTGTATGGACAGTACCTGAGGCCTAAGGAGATGTGAGTGTGTGTGAACGGCACAGAGATGAATGACTTATTTTGGCTGGAGATTGAATGTCATAAAGGCATGAGGTTATAGATAAACTTACAAGGGGGTAGCTGGAGTGAGATTTGGGTGCCAATCTAAAGACTTGGGACCTGGGGCACCTGGGTGTTTCAGTGGGTTAAGCCTTTGCTTTCAGCTCAGGTCATGATCTCAGGGTCCTGGGATCAAGCCCTGCATCAGGCTCTCTGCTCAGCAGGGAGCCTGCTTCTCCCTCTCTCTCTGCCTGCTGCTCTGCCTACTTGTGATCTCTCTCTCTCTCTCTCTCTCTCTGTCAAATAAATAACTAAAATTTAAAAAAAAAATAAACACTTAGGACTCATTTCTACAGGAGGCCAATAGAACCTTCCCTTTCCCCTTTGTGTCCTACTTACTAATCTGGATCTCTGCCTTTAAATTCATCAAATTAGCTCTATGGTGGCAGCACCCAATAAGAATGATTCTGTAACACCTTAGTTTTGTTCTTTAATTGTGTTCCAAACTTTAGAATTATTCTGCATTATACCATATTTACCAAGTATTCTGATCTCATCTCTTTTCCTGCAGTACTTTGCCTCTAGCATTGGCGTTGGACAAGGTGTACTTAGGCGCAAATGGTTATTAGGCCATTAGATCATAATTTGTTGATCTCTGTGTATATGAAAACTAAATAATCACCTGTGTTTCCCCTAATTCCTGTGAGCAAATGCCTTTGGGTCATGTGAATCTGACAATCCAAAGCATTTTGCTGAACTAAAGAGGTTCTGTTTCCTATATAAGTGAGAACAATATCTCGTTAAAATCACTTCTTGAATAAGGCCAAAGAACATTTCACTTGCAAATCTATCAGGTCACTAGTCAGAAATGTGTGCTGTGCCTATTCTGGAATCAGCCTCTGTGAGATTCTGCATTTGACCAGACTTGAGCTTCATCTCATTCAGATGCAAAAAAAAAAAAAAAAAAAAAAAAGTCTGTAATGAGAGAATTCATTTGCAAGGAGCTCTGTGATCCAGAGGTGTCAGGGCAAGGGGAGAACTGAATGTTATTACTGGTTCCAAACCCCGTCCTTTCTTCCTCCCCATCCTTTGAATCCAGTGCTAATCTACAGCAGCAAACTCAAAACTTTAAGCCTCAATATCTATGCAGGCAAACTTTTCACCTGGCTATCAACCATTTGAGGGCCTGACATGCTTTTATTGAATGAGATATTTCGCTTTGGGCAAATAAAAATACCTGAAAGATTTAAATAGAACATTAAATTAGTTTCACCTGCTTTCTTCAATGCCCCTGGAGTCTTGGAGAAAACAGAGCGAACCGACAGATCTATTTCTGCCTTTTGCAAAATGCATCTGTGTATACAGACCATTCTGATTATCATCCTGATGAATTAACCATCTGGGTTACTAAGCTTTCTTGTTCTGAAGCTGAACAGAAGCAGTTCTTGCTTCTGGTTGCCCTCCTATCAATTCTCTTCATTAATAGGAAAAGTTACTACTTTAACAAGTATTTGCCGAACAACAGTTGTTCGGGAAATGGGCTACCACTGAATTCCTACCATACAGTTCCTAGTTCTGCTAGGCTTGAGGAAAGATACTCTAGGCTTGTTGAAAGAGCTAGTTTGTAACCAGAAGCCCTAAATAGTGTGGAGACAAAAAATACAGAGAAACCATAAGCTTACATCTAAGGCCAAAAGAGACTGACGTTAAACAGAGGTGCAGTTGAGTATTGTGCTAAGTACTTAGGAAGGAATGATCAGTTCTACATAGGGACCATGGAAACCCTTCACGGAGGAGGGCAATTGAGTTCATCTATGGAGGCCAAATGGAATCTCAAGTGGATAGACAAATGGGATAAAATTCCTGACTGGGGAGTGAAAAATATAATAGAAGCATGAAAAAACCAACCGCATTCAAGAATTCCTCCACTGTGGCCAGAAGCAGTGAGGACTTAACGCAGCAAAGATGGTCCCAGGCTGATCTGTTTCAGTGGATGATGAATAGGTGAAAATCAGGTTCTTAATCATCAGGGAGTGCAACTCTGAAATTTAATCTGCCAGAATCCTGACAATGGCTGATGTCATTGGTGATAAGAGAAAACAAAAAGGCCATCCCATTTGATGTTCTTCTCATAGAGAATGTGTATTAATTGGGAGACAAAGTATTGGCCTGAATTAAAGTCTATTAATGCATGCACATATTTTTGTTGACCTCACTTCTGGTTTGAAATCCAGAACAACGTGAAACATTATAGTAGTTGCTATTTATGGTCCCATAATGTGTGTGTGTGTGTGTGTGTGTGTGTGTATGTATATATGTTATATATACATATTTAGAAAGTACTTCCAAAGTGGTAATAATAAGAGTATCATTTATTGAAACATTGTTATTGTGCATCAGGTTTATTGTTCCTCTTTGAATACTAACAATTATTCGGCAAATTAAATATTACTATCCCAATTTACAGGAAAGAAAACTGAGTGTTTAGAAAGGTTAAGTATGTTGCCCAGGACACTGCCATTTTGTGATAGAGATGCAGTTTAAACAAGAGTGCCTGTGATGTGGAAGTCTTTCTGTTACAACATGCTGCTTGAGGGGATAAGCAGTGCTGAATAGTTCAGATGTTCAGATTGCTAAGTTATAAGTCTGTAAATGTCAGAGCTTTCTAAATTTTTAATTTTTTCAAGGAAAGTCTGTGAAAATACACTACAATTTTGCCTTCTATATCAGAGTTCTGAATATGAATTTTTTTTTCCCCATGAACTCTCAGGAAATTTTTAGTAGACAAGTCAGTCAAATAATAGCTACTCTTCTTTGACATCTTTAAAGAATCGGCACTCTTGACTACATTTTCTTTCTTGAAAACCTGTCCTCCTTTGGTCTTATTTATAGTTATGCCCTGATCTCATGGTTCCTTCCAGCCTCTTTCCAACCATCTATCTTAGGATCCTCTAATTAAGGCCTCTTTCTTCTGCTGTTCTTCAAAGACCATTGTTACTCAAGTCATAGTCTTCTTTGTATTTTCTTATTAGTCTACACATACTCCTTGTACGACATTGTAGTTCCATAGTTTCAATTCCCTGCTATGATAGACTGAATAATGGCTTCCCAAAGATGGCCACATCCTAATCTGTTGATATGTTACCTTACAGAGAAAAAGGACTTTTCAGGTATGAGTCAGCTAAAGATCTTGGAATGGGGATATTATCCTGCATTATCTGAGCAGGCCTAATGTAATCACAAGAGCCTCATGGGAGGCAGGATGGTCAGAGAGAAGAAAAATGTAAGAGCAGAATCAGAGATTGGAAAGGAGAGTAGATGTCATGCTCCTTGTTTTGCAGATGATGAAAGGGGTCAAACTGAAGAATGTGGACAACCTCTAGAAGCTGGAAAATGAAAGGAAACTGATTCTCTTCCAGAGCCTCCAGAAAGGATGCAGGCCTACCAATACCTTGATGTTAGCCCAATGGAACTGATCTCCAACTTCTGACATCCAGAACTATAAGATAATAAATTCCATTGTTTTAATCCATTAAGTCAGTGGTGATCTGTTATAGCAACAATAGGAAATGAATGTATCTCTTACCTACTGAGAACTTTCGAGTTTATGAATCTAGTTCATTTCTCCTGAACTTTTTCTCCTGAATTTCAGAATTAAATATAATCTCAATCCAAACATATCACAATATACAGTTACATTACACTGAGTCCAACCATCACTATCACCCACCCACTGACTTAGGAGGAAACCCTAGGAATCATCTTTGACATCTTCTTTGCCAATTCTCAGAGCCAAGCTTTGACTCAAAAGATGGTCCCGATCTACCTCAACATGAACAAATGACAGACTAAGCCACAACTTTGCATTATAGAATATATCATGATTTTAACACGACATTCTTTCAAAGCTTGTCTTGCCATTTATCTACCAAAATGTTAAAATGTCTCAATAAGGCACAGATAGTCTCTAGCTGTAAGACATGTAACTTATTGGTGAACTTTGAAATATGAGCTGGCTCCCATGGGAAAAACTTAGAGATACAGACCAAATGTACAGAAAGGGAAAATAAAAACGTGGCAAATGTGATTTTCTAAAAGAGTTCTAACACATGGTGAATAAAGGAATTTAGATTCAAGAAATGTCAGTCAAATCCACACATCACTGTTCATCTCATACCTACAGAATTATAGTCAGTTCTTGATAACACATTTTTTTAAGTGATATTAACTGGGACAGATTCAAAATGGAATGGACAGAAAGGATAAGGGGAAAAAATTTAAAAGTTTTATATGAGGAAGGATAGAAAAAGTAAAATGATTCAGTGGACCTGAAGTATAAAAGTGCGGACAACCTGATATGAACTCAGGGAATCGAGCTGAAACCAAAATGTGAAGGTGCATTTTAACTCACCCATAGTTCAAGAAAGAAGAATGACCACTTCCTCATATCAGGGGGAGGGTATGTGCTTTGGTGAGTGCTGTGAAGTGTGTAAACCTGGTGATTCACAGACCTGTACCCCTGGGGATAAAAATATATGTTTATAAAAAATAAAAAATTAAAAATTAAAAAAAAAAGAAGAATGACTAATGGTAACTTAATACTGAATTAATCATCGTCCACATGGAATGACTTATCTGAAAAAACAGGAAGCCAGTCATTTTTATTAGCAGTTAAGAATAAGCTGAGTAAATGTCTGGTACCAAAGATGTAGGGAGGAAATACCATGCAAGAGGAACAAATGAGCTATGAAGTGGATTTTTTTTTTCTTTTCTTTTTTATTTTTTTTAAGGTCTTCATTTGCATTCTGATTTAGCAATTGCTTCCTTGGCATATATAAACATGTTCACGTTATTTTACTTCTCAGAGACTCATTGTTTCCTCTCTATGAATTGTAAGTAATTTTTTAAAAATTCTTGAGTTTTTTTTTTTTTTTTTTTGTATTAAGTGAAACAGTGCATGAAAACACTTAGCAAAGTGCCTGGCACACACCAAATTTTAACAAATGGTGGTATTACTAGAAGTTGGAGAATCCAAACACTGTATATGGATCTAGTTGACCTTTAAAACATTTCTAAAAATCTGTTTCCAACAAAATAACAGAATAGCTCATTAGAAATTTTTTTTTGCTCTAAAAATAACCGCAAAGTGCTGAAGAAATAGAAATTTTACACACTTTAAAATGTGGCTCAGGTGAAATTGAAACACTAGGGAAACCTCCAAGGGAGATTTGGAAGAGAAGGAGAGTGGAAACCAGAAGAGATAAGCTAAGGATTTGACTGCCCTTAAAGTGCACACCCATCTCATTAATCTAGAAGCTTAGTTTAAATGGCCTCAAAATGACAGGATATAAATACTGGGCTCATGTGGAATGGGGAGATAGAAATAGAATTCTGACAGAAAATCAGAATCCTTGATGCTTAGAATGAAAAATGGTCTCAACATTGAGAGGGAAAAGGAAGGTTGAAGATGTTAACTCAGATTCTAATAAGGAAAAATTAAGTCATTTTCTCCAGATAATTTATAAACTCTGACCTGACCTCACTCAGACAAGTTTGTGATTCAAGACCCACCATGTTGAATACCCACATAAAAAGAGTTCTAAGCAACCTAAGCAGAAACAAAAACCAATATCAGGTCACATTTAGTCTAGAACACTTAATATTTTCCTAGGTAAAGACCACCTGAGTTCAAAGTCCAAAATCAAAAACCCATAAACAAATCACCATAAATGAGTAGACAGAAACTATATTGAGTAAATTTAATTATACTCTGATTTTTTTTCCAAATTTATCAGATACAAAATATAAAATAATTAGGTTTATGATGATTTATTAAATGAAAGAAGGAAGTAAAATTTGACAGAAGAAATCTACTACTGAATAGATAGAAATAGTTGAAAAAATACCTAATAGAATTTCTAGAAATATAAACTAAAATATTTGAAATTTTAAATTAACAGTGGATTCTTTAAATATTGCTATAGCACAGCTGAAGGTAAATTTAGTAAACGGGTTATTAAATTTTAAAAATGTACCTAGAATAAGTCACAGAAAGATAAAGTGACAATATTAAACAATATTAAGAGATACAGAGAAATCTTTTATTATAAAAGATTTTATTTAAATCTTAAATCTTAAAAAAGATTTTATTTAAATTTTTAAATCTTTTATTATAAAAGATTTAAAAAGGCTAACTTTCAGAAAGAAATAATAAGGATAATTTCATAGAGGAAAGAATAAGAAGGATTTCATTTTCCTATATTCTCATGTAGGAAAATAGCCTGAGACTTTTTCAGAATTTATGGAAAATAAAAATCAAGTCCAGGAAACACAATATGTTTCCAATAAAATAAATATAACACATTTAGACATGTGGTGATGAAACTGCAGAACATCATTTGGAAAGAGATTTTCAGGCGCACCTGGGTGTCTCAGTTGGTTAAGTGTCTGACTCTTGATTTTGGCTCAGGTAATGATCTCAAGGTCCTGAGATGGAGCCCTACATTGGGCTCCATGCCTAGCATGGAGCCTACTTAAGTTTCTTTCTCTTCCTTTGCCCCTTCTCCGCCTGCTCAAGTATGTGAGTACTCTCTCTCTCCCTCTTTAAAAATAAATAAATAAATAAATAAATAAATAAATATTCAAAGGTAGAAGAAAGAAAATGCAACATATTTTTTTTATTGCTCTGTAACAAATAACCACAAACTTAATTACTTAAGACAGCACACTATTTCACAGTTTCCCAAAGAATAACTGTATCCTTTTGTCAGATCTCAGAAGGATACTGTTAAGTCATCAGCTAGGCATTTTTCTCACTTGGATCTTGGGGTCCTCTTTCAAGCTCATTCATGTTGTTGGCAGAATTCCGTTCCATACCATTGTAGGACAGAAGCTCTCAGCTCCTAGAGTACTGTCCTCACCATAGGCAGTTCATAAGTGGCTTTTTGCTTCTTTAAGGATAACACAATAGCTCTCTGTTCAGAAAGGTCTCAGTATATTTTTTATGAGTTTTCACTTCATTAGATCTGTCTCCCAAAGGGTATTATCCCTTCTGTTTGCCCTAAAGTCAACACACTTGATGCCTTATCATACTTGCAAAATTCCTTCAACTCTGCCATATAATATATCGTAATAATCAGAGTACTACTCCATCATATTCACAGAATGCGCCTGCTCAAGGGGAGGGGGTTATATAAGATTCATACATCACAGTTGGAAATCTTGGAGGACATCTTAGAATTCTGTCTACTGCATATAGAATTTTCTGGAATGGAGTTAAATTATACTGATAGTGGCTCAGCAAACCACCAAAGCCATAAGACAATAGAATATTATTTCAAAATACTGAGAGAAATTACTTTCAAATTTACCAGGAGAAAACTCACCTTATAATTTCTACTAAAGTAACTTATAAAAATTGTATTTGGAGAAGGAAATTAAACACTGAAGGAAGAACTAAAATACTAGAATTGAAGAGAAGCAATGAAATTATAAAATATATGGATAAGCCTAAAAAACAAAAAAAACTTGATTAGACAGTAAGATAAGACAGGTCTGAAATTATTAAAATCCAGACTTCTGATTTCAGAGCAAAAGAGGTTGTATTGATTAAATTTTATGTCATTAAAACCACATATGCATGTAAAAACACTTTGCACTAAAATAATAGAATTTGGTTGCAATAGTTGTAAATAAGTAGAAAAGAAAAAGTAAGCATGAGAACATAAATAATCATAAAGATGGCATTAAACTGAAGGGGTGGAAAAAAAAAGTCCTCGAAAAAGTAATGTAAACAGAACCTAAAACATAATATCTAAGGCTTAGATGCAGCTTACTGGCTGATACACAGGAGCTCAAAACAAAACAAAACAAAACAAAACAAAAAAACCACAAAGGTAAACAGATATAGATTCTTAGGTGCAGGTCTAAATATTTTGGTAAAGATCTGTCCTATAAGAATAACAATTCGATGCCTGAGTGGAAAAAAGCAGTAACTTCTTAGAGAAAGAAGTGAGCTTGGAATCCACTGAGATCATGGGACATTGATAATACATGAGGGTGATTTTCCTCCAGTGGAAACACCCAAAGAGACATAAAATCAAACATATTTGGGTAATTGGTTTATCTCTACTACAAAACTTCTTAAAAATTCTAGTGAGATAAAGGACATTTTAAATCCTCACGAGTGAGGGAGAATAATAATATGCAGTGCTTTCCACTATTACTTGCACATGTATTCCATTTTTGGTGGGGTTTTTGTGTGTGTGTATTTCTGCCATGAGCACGCATGCATGTATGCCATGAGCTTATCACACCATTATTAATAAACACTTGCCTAGATACATTCAGTGACCAGTCAGAAACTCCAGTGAGTTACCTTTGGAAATGCACTGACACCTTTATGAGATGAAGCCAGAGAAGGAATTCGTATCATTTAAAGCCCTGGGAAAACATAATCCTCAAGAAGCCCCTCACAAGCAAAGAACTGCTTGGGCTCCATACAGCTTCCATTCACCAGTAACGACCTTCTATGAATATGTACACTGAACAACTAATTGAAGATTCATAATTATTTGTTGATTTCAAAAAACAAGCAATCATATCTGTTAATTTTATATTTCTTTTCTTCATCTTGGAATGATTATATCTTAGTTTACTGCTTCCTCAATCAAACATCTGTGTCCCATATGGCCCTTCCCTCTGGTAAGCTTTTTGGTAAACTGATCACTGCTAATGATGTATTAGCAAGGATTTTTTTTTCCTATAAACAGAATACAAGCATTTCCACATGGGCCTTCAGAGAACAATGTGTTTTTTTGTTTTGTTTTGTTTTGTTTGTTTGTTTAAATTTTCAGCATAATAGTATCCCTTGTTTTTGCACCACACCCAGTGCTCCATGCAATCCATGCCCTCTCTAATACCTACCACCTGGTACCCCGACCTCCCACCCCCCACCCCTTCAGAGTCCATAGTCTGTTTTTCAGAGTCCATAGTCTCTCATGGTTCACCTCCCCTTCCAATTTCCCCCAACTCCCTTCTCCTCTCTAACTCCCCTTGTTATGCTCCACAAATAAGTGAAACCATATAATTGACTCTCTCTGCTTGACTTATTTCACTCAGCAGAGAACAATGTTTTAATCTACCTTCCAGAGCTGGCTCTGGTAACATTCCTCTCATGTTTTGGTAATAACAGGTCTAACATACAGCCTTCACAAACTATTTATTTCATTTATATTCATCTTACCGTCGGCATTAATGTGGAAACTCTTTGGACCTTCACTCCTACATCTATAAAAGGGGGTTAATAGCAAATCCCTGACTTGGTTGCTGTGATGATTAAATAAGATATGTAAGAGCTCCTAGTGTGCTGTATGCACAGAGGTTATTCCTTCCTCTCTGTGCAGAGTCCTAGCTTAACTTTAGCTACAATTGATGAGTAGTCTTGGGATTAGCCTGTGATCACAGAATCTGTTTGAAAAGAAAGAGAGAAAAGAAAATGCATGGACTTGGAAATAGACAGACTTGGTTTCTAGTTCTAGTTCTAGCATTCTTAGAGTGACCCTAGACAAACCACTAGCCCTCAGGGTCTTCACCTGTAAAATTAGATAATGCAACTCATTATTCAAGGTTTTTCTGAAGATTAAAATGATATATATATATATTATATATATATAATATATATATAGTATATATGTATGTATATACACACAGAGCGATGTATACATATAAAATGTATAATAAGTGAGAATTATAATTATCATTACTGTTACTATGAGTGTATCCTCGGGAATTATTCCATTTGAATGTGTCTCTGTTACCTGTGCCCAGGGCTTCTTTCAATGATGTTACTGACTGGAATTTCAACCCTTGTAGACCACTCCCTAAAAAGAACAAGTGGGACAGGTTATCTTTCCCTATGTAGTCAATGCTAAATCACATCACCTTTAAGAGAGGGGCCATGCCTCCTGTTGCACTCTTTCGCCCAAGAACTGACACTGTGTGAAGCATAGTGCAGAAGTATAGGAGGGATAGATGCCTGTTGCTGACAGGGAGCAGCCCGATGTCCTTGATCTTATGTGGCCCTCTTATACCGTGTGACTATGGACAATCAATCCACCCTTTTACCTCAGCATGGGGAGTTCCTGTGTAGGGGCCACTTCTTTCTCCTCATTTTGTCCTCCTGAGGACCTCCTCCAATACTGGTTCTTTTCTTCCTTGGTGCCACTTTTTAAAGAAGACGAAAGAAACCAGGCCAGCCCTTGGTGCAGGCAGAGAAAGTGCAGTGATCATGTTGCAATGAAGAAAGTTTAAAGGTCCACTAGTCATGTAGGCCACCCTTGTGCCCTGTCATTACGTAGATATGAAGGCAGGTAGGCATAGGCACTGTGTATTTAAGGTACTTGAGGAAGGTATATGAACATAGTACGTATCATCAAAATCAGTATGATGTACAGGGTTCTTAAAATTCTCTTGCCTGAAAATATCTCCTTTACCAGAAGTGAATACTCTCTAAAACTCCCTAAAGGGTCAGTCCTTTGCCTTAAATAGGTGGCATGCAAGTTTCTAGGTGGGTGTAGATAGGGGAGAGAAAGCATATTATAATTAACATTTGTTAATTTTCTAAACATATTAGATATTAAACCTTTTTTAGAGATTACAGATAAACTTCAAAATCAGACTGCTGATTTTAAAATAACAGGTTTGCATGCTTACCAGGTACTTAAATTTAAAGTGAAAATTTACCTGATTAACTTAAAATACACGGGTTTGTACTAACCTATACTTTCTCCTAATTCATTGACAGACATGCATCTTCCATTGGTTAAATTTTCACCAATATTTTTAGTTCTATCTTTTTTGAATTATTAATTTTTTATTTTTTATAAACATATATTTTTATCCCCAGGGGTACAGGTCTGTGAATCACCAGGTTTACACACTTCACAGCACTCACCAAAGCACATACCCTCCCCAATGTCCATAATCCCACCCCCTTCTTCCAAACCCCCTCCCCCCAGCAACCCTCAGTTCTATCTTTTAACTTAAATTAGGTTACCCTTTCATAATTTATATTTTTGTATGCAAATGCTTTTGTAACAACACAGTTTACATATTTGTTATAATTATACCTTTTAAGGAGTATCAGTACAGCCTCACACCACAGTTTTGTCAAAGATGGCCCTACCATATTGTTTGAGGATAAATTTAAATTTTTTGAATAATAAAAATATAATTTCAACAAGCATTACTTTTTCTTATGATTAAAAAGAAATAACAGGTTTGAGGGGAAAAGGGACTATGGCAAGAGAATCATGACCATGAGACCTTCGATATGCCAGTCAGATGAGAGAATGCTAGAAGGAAAGATGTCCTGGATTGATCAGTTATATTTATAAAAACTAGCCCTGGAAGGAAAGGAAAGTGAAGAGTGACCTCAAGTATTTGTAATCCCTGGAAAATTGGAGGTAAAAAGAACTATGAAAAACAAAGCCAAGTGAAGATGAACTGGAGCCCTCTGGGGTATGTTGTACTATTCTTCCCCACAGCCATGACCTTCCTAGAACACTATTGTCCACATCAATTTTAACAACTACACTATTTTGTTTTTTATATCTTCTTCCAAGCTACAGGCCCTAAGGCAAATTCCAGGAAGCAGGGAGTGATGGTGTGTCATACAGGTATGTCCACACATAGCTCTCTCCAGTTAGAAGTCAGATAGCAACAGGAGGAGTAACAGCAGGAGGGATGACATTCTAGACATTGAGAAGTGCTCCCACCTTGCACTGCTCACTATGTGCTCCTAAGGAAAGCCCTGGAAGGAATATCCACCATCAATAAGAAGTGGGTAACCTTAATGGGCTTAAAGTATGTTCTGTTCCTAAGTCTTTGAACTTTTTCTGGGTATAGCTTTCTGGGTGCCTTCTTCTACTAGTTCTAGGGTAAACAGATCATGGTAGATGATTGGTTTAGTGGTTAGAATGCTAATGATGGTGTGTGACCATTTCTCATCTCTGGGTATTGATTTCTATATCTTTCAAACAATTGTGTAATTCACCTAATACAACTTACTCTCAAAATTCCTCAAATAAAACACATGCCCTACCCTCAGAACACAGGCAAACCTGCTCCAGACCTACACCTGTGATCTTCTTTCTCTAGTTCTAAATTTATATTTGTACTTATATCTATATCCATATTTATATATCCATATATACCTATATTCATATTTATATATGTATATAAATTCTTCCTGTTCCCATTTTTTGCCCTCAAACCAGAATCATTGATTTGCTTGCAGGGCCCATTTAACTGTCTTTCTCTTTTCTCTATTGGCAACCTTTATCCCTTCCTTAAAGGCAGGACAATCTCTGCCCAAGGCTTAAACTAATAATTTTCTCTTTAGCAGAGGAACCTTGAGAGTCAGTTGTCTCACAATGTGATTAACTCTTAAAGGGTTAGTTGTCCCCTTTTGATCATAGGCGTTTATATCTTGGTACCTGACACCTCCAAGGGACCATTAGATAGGTTTCCTCAGTAATTGCTATAGGGTCCACAGGATTTCATGGGAAATGAAACTATTTACCTGATGATAAATCAATACCTTTCTCAAAAGGGTATCTTAAGAATTCAACAAAACTAAGGTGACTTTTTCTTTTATATTTCTATTTTCTTTTCAAATCGTTTTTGCTCACAGCTGGTTTGATTTTTAAAAAGACATAGAGGTATATATCTGGACATGTGTGAGTTTATGCTTATATGACTGTATAAGGTCTTTAACTCTTCCCTTTTGAAGATGTTCATATTCTGACTACCACACTAATTTAGGCCCATTTGATTTGTCTGATAATTTAATAACCTCCCTTTCCTCTAATCCATCATTCTTTGTTGACCATGTAATAGCATAATGTTCTAAAATACCCATAAAACAACATATAGATTCCTTTGCCTAAAGTTCAAGAGCCTCTACAATCTAGCCCCAAGACCGCTCATCTAGCTTCATCAGTACAGCAGAGACCCTCAGCTCTGGCTGCGCATTAGAGTCACTGCTGTGTATGGAGGGGTAGGTAGCCCCAAACAAATAGATTAGGGTATTTGCAGGAGTTAAGGGAACCAGGATCGCTCCCTTCCAAGGACTGAAGTTCTTCCTGGAATGTGGGATTTTTGGTGCTAAAATCAGGAAAGCCTTGGGCAAACTGATGAGTTTGGTGGACCTAAGCCTTCCATTAACTGTTTCTCTGTTATTTCTGAGACTCTTTAAAAGGATGCTAACATGCTCCCTCTGCTCAACTAGTCTCTTGTCACCTTCATCCATTGTCTCTACCATAAATTACTAATTTTTCATGTCTCTTGCACATTGTTCATCTTCCCATGACATGGGCTAATATCTTTCTACATGGCTTACCTGCGATGTTTCTCACAGTTAATAACAGAGCTCATGGATCCTCAACTTCATGTTTGAGGCCTCTGCTTTTCTATCAAATTGCCTCCATCAGAGATGAAAGCCCAGCTTTCCAACACCCATGTAGAGAACCAAAAATCCTCTCCATATGCAGGGGTTCAAAATTCATCAGTGAGAAGTCCTTTACAAAAAGAATATTTAATATTCCAGTTTAAAGAGTCATACTTGGTATCAGTCTACTATGTAGACTTCACTATGAACAATGAATAAAATGTATTTCCTATATATGAATAACTATAAAGTTATCCTGGTAACTATTCCAAAATAAATCATAACAAAGAAGAAATGTCAAAATGACTTGCTTTCACCATCCGTAAAACTATTAGAACCATTTAAATTTGGTTATTTTTCTTTTGATTTAGTCATCTTGGAAAGTCTGTTTCTAGGTATCTCACTGCAGATACTTACTGTATATGGATATATATCTCTATCCAAAACATGGATGTTTTGACATTTCTCTATCTACATATAGTGGTATGTATATTTGTGTGTGTGGTTTTTTTTCTTACTCTTTCACCTTTCCCCATTTTTCTTGCCAGTTTTCCAACTTAATGCCTCAGCTAAGAGAGGACATAAAGCAAGAGAACAAAATTAATTTTTTGCTTTTAACATTTCAAAATAGATACTTGAAATTCAAAAAAGGTAAAGCATTTGAAATGTCCAGACTTTCTGAGTTTGAAGTGTCTAACACGTGAAAGGGCACTGAGTTGTCTTGCTTTATGGCATTAGAGCAAAAACAAAGGCAATGAAATATAAATTAGTACTAATGATGTAACTTCATTGGTATTCAGAACATGATAAAACTTCTCAGTTTTACAAATATATATTATGCAGAGGAGGGGAGTGAGAATAAAGAAAAGAAATCTGTATACTGGACCAAACTTACAGAGTTTATTTTTCAGTTTGTGGATAAATCACAATGCATCAAACATATTAAGTGCTTAATTAGTATATGTGGGCAATAAAAGCAATAATGAGACCCATACAGAAAAAAAAAAAAAAAACTCTCCTGTTTCTAGAATATTAAGAGAGTGAACACTTTTAACTTGTTCTGTTTTAAATTACTAAAAATCACCTCCATGTGTTAAAACCTATTAAGACCTATATTTTGTTTAACTCTCACAATAATACTGTGACTTACCACTTACAGATTTTCAGAGAGGTAACCTCAAGCCCACAGGGGTTCTGTAATTTGCCAGGGTTAAAGACGAAGAAAATTATAGAAATCTGACACGCACTCACATTCTTTGACTCTGGGACTCGAGATTTTTCTACCATACCAACTATCTTTTCCAGCCCATCTTAGATTCATAGATCTCCAGCTCTCTCTTCTCCAGATTCCAGTAAGAGCATATCTCAATATCCCTGATAGTTTGTTGGTTAGAAACAGTGTTGTGGGGAATTCCATGACTGTGAATAGAACACCTGTAAATCCAAGGGGAACCAATACATAAGGCATGTAAGGAAGCCAAATCCATATTCTTGCATAGTGCAAAATTCAGTATCTATTCTAGTGAAAATAAATCACTTTCTTGTCCATGGAAAAAAAACGAGGTCTCATACAAGTGACCTGCCATGACTTTCCAGTTAGTGCCTTGGGATATGAGACTCTACTGTGATACATTAGTTTTTGCTGTGAGCAGTTAAAGTACTTAGCAGTGGCAGATACCTATCAGCCTAGTGAGAAATCCATGTTTTTGAGGCTATACTTAACTTTCCTTATTGTTACTGTAGCCATCTTTATTTATGAGTTTATTGATTAAATGTGGAGTGGCAGAGAATAGAGGCTGAATAATATCAACAGAGACAATTATCTTGCTCACATAATTATTGAGAGCCATAATAATCATAGGAAGCAACCACTTGAAGCACAAATATCTTTACATTCTGGACAACTTTAAGAAACCCATCCATGAATCTCTAACCAAAAACTTCTTATCAGTCGTCTTCCAGTATTTTCTTGAATTCCAAGCCCTGACCATCTTTCCAAACCATTGTCCTCTTCTAACTATGGAAATGATGTATATCTATATCACATTCTCTTTTTTCAAAGAAAGGTGATAATCATGTTTAGCTCTTAGGTTTATTGCAGTGGGGAAATTATCTATGGTAGTCTAAGGGTATCTCTGAGGGTGAAACATTTGGGGACTATACGGGTGAAAGAGTTGGGGCACCTGGTGACTCAGTCGTTTAAGCATTGCCTTCGGCCCAGATCATGATCTTAAGGTCCTGGGATCCATCCATATGTCAGGCTCTGTGCTCAACAGGGTGTCTGCCTCTCTCTCTCCCCGTCCCCCCAACTCATGCTTTCTCTCTCAAATAAATAAAATATTTTTAAAGATTTAAAAAGTGAAGCTTATGTCAACATATTAAACTGAATCCTTTGTGAATTTTAACTTTTCTTTCCTCAGTCAACTGATAATACAAGACCTCTTTATGAGTGGCAGTAGAGCCGCAGGAGTGGACACATTGCAAGTGTTAGTCACCTGATCATGCAATTGGGGGGAGGGCTTTTAGACATAATTAGACCAAATCTCTTATATCTCATTTTATGCTCAATTGATGATGACTCCTCAGTGTGGTTTTGATTTGAATTTCCCTGTGGCTAATGATGTTGGACAGTTTTTTTTCATGTATCTCTTAGCCATTTGTTTGTCCTCTTTGGAGAAGTGTCTGTTCATGTCTTCTGCCCATTTTTTTACCTATTTGGTTTTTGGGTATATATATGCTCTATATATGCTCTATAATACTGTATTAATATAATATTATTGAGTTGAATTGACTTTTAAGAAACCCTCCCAACATCTTAGACGCTTGGTTAAATTTAATTTATTACTATTCTATGTGCTATCCTTCATTATTTTCTAACACCTTTATATTTTTAAGTCTGGTATTTTCCTTGCCATTAATGCAAACTCTTTAAAGACTATCTTTTATCCCCAATGGCACTCTTGAGGGCACATTCAGTAACATTCAGGCACATTCAGTAAAGGGCATAGCAATGACCTTTAAGCTATGACCTCTAAATTGAAATCCTAATTCATCCATATTAGTAAATTGTCATTTTTTTATTATGTTCAGTTAGCCACTATATAGTACTTTCTTTATGTAGTGTCCAATGTAGTTTTTGATGTAGTGTTTAATGATTCATTAGTTAAGTATAAGACCTCATCACAGCATGTGCCCTCCTCAAAACCCATTACCCTGTTACCCTCTCCCCCACTCTCCTCCCTTCTGAAACCCTTAGATTGTTTCTCAGGGTCCATAGTCTCTCGTGGTTCATCACCCTCTCTGATTTCTACCCTGTTGGGTCCCTCCCTTCCCCTATGGTCCTCAGTGCTATTGCTTATGTTCCACATATGAGTGAAACCATATGATAGTTGTCTTTCTCTGCACTTACTTCACTTAATATAATCCCTCCAGTTCCATCCATTTTGATGCAAATGATGGGTATTCATTCTTTCTGATGGTTGAATAATATTCCATTGTATATATGTACCACATCTTCTTTATCCATTCATCTTTTGAAGGGCATCTCGGCTCCTTCCACAGTTTGGCTCTTGTGCACATTGCTGCTATGAATATTGGGGTACACATGCCCCTTCATTTCACTAAATCTGTATCTTTTAGGTAAATGCCTAGTAGCACAATTGCTAGGTTGTAGGGTAGGTCTATTCTGAACATCTTGAGGAACATCCATAGTGTTTTCCAGAGTGGCTGTACCATCTTACATTCCCAGCAACAGTGTAAAAGTATTCCCCTTTCTTCACATCCTTACTAAATGTGTCATTTTGAGTAAGTACTGTCATACAAATTGCAAAATGTTACGTGATTAGGTGTCTTTTCAGAAAGTGTATTACTAAAGAAGAATATTTTGTTTTCAATTGCTATTCCTTTTCCCCACTTCTTATTCTAGAGAAATGCCCTATTTTTCATATTATAATCTAATATGTATTACTTGGAACTTTTGAGAGGTGTCCCCCAAACTGATAGATTTTGATTAAACCCTAAATAGTCCTGTTGTTCATAGAGAGAAATGGAACTAAACCCTTTGATATGTGAGAATTTTAAAGAACATGAACCATAACCCCGGAAGACTTAGTCACTAGAAGGAAAACCAAATGCTTTTTTCCAGCTGTGAAAGGAAGCAGACACAGGTATGAGTCCTGATCCAGTATTTTGAGGCTGGGGTTGGGTGTATGAACTTAAATGATTGATTATTAAGAAACCAACAGAAAGATGACCCTGTACAGGGGATGGGTAGATACTCCTCCTATAAATTCCTGGCCTCCACAAAGAAAGTAAGAAACAGTAACACCACTGGTGCCATGGGCAGACATAATCTATCAGAGCAAACTAACAGTCATCAATTGTGACACACTATAGCATAAGAGACTGGCAGCCTGGACTCAATTGTGCTAAAACTCCCTTAGACTGAAAATTTGCTAGGATTCTTGGATAATTAAATAGAAAAGGAGGAAGATATTGAAATTCCCTATATTAAACAGGTGAGAGATTGCGCAGTTTATATGAAAAATTAGAGATGTGGCTAATACTGATACCCTTAAGCCTGTGATATAATTCAGACCATTCACTTGCTTTTTTTTTTTTTTTTTTTTTTTTTTTGGGGAGATTTACTTACTTAGAGAGAGAGAGAGAACAGAGGAAGGGGCAGAGGGAGAGGAAGAGAGAAAAATCTCAGGCAGACTCCCTGCTGAGCTTGATCTCAGAAATTGGAGATGATGATCTGAGCTGAAATCAAGAATCGGATGCTTAAGTGACTGGGCCATTCAGGCACCTCACTTACATTCTATATGGCTTTCTTTATATTTAAAGTTTTCTGTCTTAACTTTTCTAATAAATATCTGGGCTTCAGAAGTATCATCAAAATTGAAGGATAGTGCCAAGGAGTATGTTATAATTCTCTAATGTCTGCAATGTTTTCTGTTTTTGTTTTTTTGTTTTTTCCGTTTTTTTGGTTTTTTTGTTTTTCTCCTTTGGGGGGGGATTTGGGATAAATTCACTTATATTGGGAAAAGCCATTTATTTTGCAATTGTTCTTTAACATCTTCCTAGCTCAAGCCTACGGTTATTTCTCTGTGTATTACAGGTATTTGAAACATTTTAGAAATATCAGCAGAATAAAAACACCATAGACTTACAAGGCTGATTTATCTTACCTCATATTGTACTCAGCATCTAGCACTTTTGGGTAATTGATAGAACTGGGTGGTTTAAAAAAAAAGCTATTGGGAGTTTTCATAGTCTATATAGCAAGCCATGGGAGCCTTCAAACCAAGAGAGATCAGAAGACCTTAATGAATTTTATCTACACAATTAGGGCACTGCCTCCTTCTCAAACTAAATGGGTTGTCCAGTGGATTTACATATATAGATAAGTCATTTATAAATGTCTATTTATTCAGTGATCTCTCTCCTCTGTCTGATCTCATAGAGCATATTGCTTGCACTACTCATTAGGTGAAAAAGCATTCTAAGTGCCTTGGGACACTGTGTTATAAAACCTTGATTGTTTCTCTCCTGATATAATGCATTCTGCAAAGACCAGTATTTGAATCAAAAGGCTAAATTTGGGGGAAGCAATAAACAATGTACTGTCCACTGCAGTAGCCCACCACAACAGTAGTGTCATAAAAGTAATGCCAAAGTTCTGCAGTAGCCAAACCGCTCATGTAATTAATATCCTCTGGCTTGCATCTCTCCATCGCTAGTTCATTCCTCTTGTGGGATTCATCTTCTAGAAAGGGCTAACTAACCCCACCCCTCTTTCTGCCTAGGTTTATTACATAGCAGCCTTCGTTATTGACATCCCATGGCTTCACACTGATTCTGAACTAAGACCGTACAGTCACCTTTATCGTTTAGATGCTGCTATTAGAGCAATTAGAGCTGATACGGCTAGAATCATTCTCTGGATCCTATATACAAAAGAAGAATTGTGACTCCCCTTTTCTATCTCCCACACGTGGCAATTAAGGGAGGTTAGAGTTAGATGTGAGAATTAGCCAAACCGTGGGATTTGTGAAAGGCCCACTACACAGATGCTTCTTTTATTCTAATTAACCTACTTACTTAGAGGAAGTGTCCTCGTCTCAATATATAAAAATCATCATGTCGCTTCATCCTAAATATTTTCTTTCCATTCTGGCCCCTATCCAACTTAAAACCTTGGTTTCTTCATTTTCTTTCACAGCTGAACATCTCGAGTCAGTGGCTTGTATTTGCGACTCTCTGTGTCCCACTAACTCCTAAAATCCTTAGACTCTGACTGTTTCCCAGTAAGAAACAGAGGCAGTCTTAAGTTAGGATTATTTAAGGAAGTGTTATTTACAAAGGAAATATTTACAAGAGATGGTGGAATGACTTGGGGATGGTATTAGAGGAGCAACAGGGAATCAGCAGTAATACGAAGGAAAGAGCAGTTACTGGAACCCAGCAGAAGACAGTCACGTAGAGAGACTACCTTGAAAAAATAATGGCATCAGGACCATGCCGGCCCATACTGGCCTCACACTGGTGAAGCAGGGAAACAAATTCCCTCACCTCTCACTCTTCCCTCTTTCTAATCTCTTGATGGTTCTTATTGGACAAACCCAGCAGAAGCCAGACAGCAAGATAACACATTGATAACATTTACAGGTCGGGTTTTTTTTTTCTTTTTTAAGATTTTTATTTATTTATTTGGCAGACAGAGATCACAAGTAGGCAGAGAGGCAGGCAGAGAGAGGAGGAAGCAGGCTCCCTGCTGAGCAGAGAGCCTGATGTGGGGCTTCATCCCAGGACCCTCGGATCATGACCTGAGCCGAAGGCAGAGGCTTTAACCCACTGAGCCACCCAGGCGCCCCTACAGGTCAGTTTTTTGAGGTAAAGATGGGTTGTAGAAATTGAAGATGAAGGTGGCGATATACTAGGCATACCTAGCTCAACATTGTATGGAATGACAGCCACAAAAAGTCAACGCCTCTCTAATTTTCAAACTCCATGACCTACTTTCATTAACTATTTGCCTTTTTGCACCTGGACCCCATGATACTTGCAGTCTTTCTTTAAACCTTGGCCTGTGTTTTATTTTCATGTATCTACCCTGACTCTGTCTCCCACCATCCATTTTCCACCTGCCTTTTAGTTCTTCCTCCATTTCCATGACATGCTGACTTGTCTATTAAGCAATACTCCATCCACCAAGTCTTCCACCACACTAAAACCAAGCTCATTCTACTGAGATATAACCATTACCATGGCATTTTTCCTCCCACAATAATTCAGTGGGTCCTTTTTTTGCCCAGAGGATAAACTCTAAACAGAGGCCTTCCTTAGTCCAGCATTTGCTGAGTTTCCCACGCTTATCTTCTTCTCTCTTCTCCCACACCCTGTGTTCTGTCAGACTGTTTCAAATTCTCTAAGTATGTTCATGCCATTAAGATTTGAAAATACTGCCCACTCTGTTGAATTACTTTTCCCCTCTTACTGCTTAATCTGCACTTTTATCCTTCCCAACCCAGCTCAGATCTGTTGTGATCTGTTAATTCTTTGCTTCTCCCTAAGAAGAATTGATCCTTCTTTTGAGCTCCAGGTGAATTTCTGTGGCCCTTTGCCCTAATTTCTATTTTGGCACTGAAATATGTTCAGTTATAATCATTTCTGCCTGCTAAAACACTGCCCAAGGTGGGAACACTGCTTCACTTATCTTTGTATCACCAAAACATATCAGTGTCTGTCATGTGAAAAGTCTCCCGAAGTATTTGCTAAATGAATGTCAGGTGGCTGGTTTGATATGCTATCCTCTACTGGAAGCCTGAAGAGCTTTCCTGCTGTGGATCAATAGGTATTTAACCTTGTGTTACAACGCTGTGACGAGAGTCCTAGAAGAGCTGCATGACCTAGCTAGGCAGTCCTCCCAGATAATAGATAAGGTGCAAATTTTCAACTGCATTGAGAAGAGTACTTGCTGGTGTCAGCCATGTGGACTGAACATGGGAAGTTCTGCTTGCGTTTTTTCTTTTTCTTTTTTTCTCTCTCTCTTTTTCTCTGTCTTCCTTTCTGCCTGCCTGCCTGCCTGCCTGCCTTCCGTCCTCTGTCTCTCTCCCTTTGTCTTCCTACTCTTCCCTCTCCCTTTCCCTTTCCCCTTCCCTTTCCTTTTCCCCTTTTCCCTTTCTCATTTTCCTTTCCTTTTCCTTTTTCCTTTCCTTTCCTTTCCTAATAAAAGTTGGCCATTCAACTGACAGAGACTTCTCTCTTTATAAAGCTTCTAGAAATTCAGCCAGTCCCCCATCTCATGCCTTTCAATAGGTCTACTCACCTCTCACTGATGCAGAAAGGGACTCTTTTCCCTTGGACTTACGCCAGCAGCCTGCTTTCTCAGCCCTGTCTAGTAACCCCACAAAATTATTCTTCTACCATCCAAGGTGCCTGTCCTTCTTTCTCCTTTTATTCCCTCACTTCTTCCCAATTCCCAAATACAATTCTTTTTTTTTTTTTTCTTTCAGAGTAAACTTTGGAAGCCCTTTAAACAGCATAAACAAAATAAAACAAAACAAAAAAACAGCAAATGGAAAACTGATTCCATTTTCCTCTACATTATATCTAGATTACTTATCTTCAAGAAAGTCCTGACTGGGAATAATTTTCCTTTTTTTAAGGGAGCAAATGCAAGGAATAAAACCAAAGGTTTGCGTGAGGTGTTTTTTTATATTATTACTATTAAACTAGTTTAGAGTTTGTATCCTAGGACAGTGTTATCTAAGGTGAGTCATGAATGCAGAGTTCCCTTCTGAACTTCTATCATTGAGCTATCCTCTGCACACCTACAAAACTGAGTTTCCTTTCAAACAAATGACACTCAATATATACCATTAAGGGTTCTTATTTAAGTCTTAAAAGGTCTCCAAAGCCCAAGATTATAAGCAAATGCTTCTGGAGTGGCATTCACCTTATTTGGGTAATACCCTACTGGAGTTAACACTTCAGTTTGCAATCCTCTGGATATAAAATTTATAAAAAATGCCATCTACTAGGCATTTGGACCTGGAAAGAAGTGTTGTTAAGTTGGGTTAAAGAGTTTTAGAAACTTTAACAACTTCACTATTTTCCTCAAGGACGTGATCAAACATAAATTTGTTCTTTTATTGTCATAATTACTGAATGTGTTTTCCTCTTCTTCTCTTTCCCTTTTCCCTACATCTTCCATTTGCTGAAAACTTAGAAGTTGAAGAAATCTTATTTATGTTGCTGCGAGCATTGGATAATTATTTGGGCCAATTCTGTTCATGAGGGAATTAAAATACTCCAGGCAGTGACACAGATTCTGGTTAGTGTATAAATGCTGGAAAATTTTCTCATTATTTCAAAATAGCTAGTATTTTCTCTTTCTCAATTCCAAACTAATTTGAACATGTATCAATTAGGAAGTTCCCATGGGTATAGCAGCGAAGGTCTCAATTGAACAGAATGGTTGTCCTAATTCTTTATATTTTTATAGGTCAGCTGGAGACTGCCAGGCTCTGAATCTGGATATATTACAGAAAATAAACAATCGACCAAAGGGAAAATTTCTTGACAGTCTATAGGATGACTCTTCTCTTTGTCTAAAGCCAGGACAAAAAGCACATCATCCAAATAATGTCTCAGTTCTCTTTCTCTAAAAACATAGCTGCCACAACTTCATCTTTTTGAGAACACACTGGACACAAACATATTAGACTATTTATAGAGGAAATCAACACAATGGTCAATATTAACATGTCAGAAGGATAAGATAGTCCCTTTGGTTTCTAACTACATTTCAAAAATGCTGAAAATAGGAAAATGTCTTACTTATGACTTATATCTATTTACTCAAATTTCACAAAACATCCAAGAAGAGCAATAAACTTGGAGGAAATCTAAACCTAGTTCTATCACTTACTAGAATTTAAATGTAAAGAATTAAATATAATCTAGTTGAACTTATGTTTTCTACATTACATTGTGTGATGATAACAGTGTGGCCAGTTCATGAAAAGTAACTGCAGGGAATTTCTCAGAGCTTGGGGTTGAATAAATCCAATAAAAATCTAGTAAGTACCAAGAGCCAGACCCAAATAATAATTAACTAATTGATTGTAGGGACCACGCTAAATCTATACACATTTGTATAAATAGCAGTATACCGCTTGGTGGTTTTGTGTGAGTTAAAGCACTTGATTCCACGTAGAGCCTGATTTTCTAGATGCTCAACGAAATTTAGTTCTTTCCTCCCTGTGTGGTATTCCTGGGAAATCATGATAGCATTAAGATATCAACAGTGCATTGGTATTAACATGTCAACAGGATGTCGTTGGTATTTGAGTTGAAAAGATAGAGAAGAAAAAATGGTGAATGTTTTGGCAACAGTCCTGAAGAGGAATTCCCCAGTGCCTTACAGGTCTCAGGCTATTGTAGTCATTTGACAAACATTGTATCATGCCCTAAGTATATATTTACTACACAAAGTTCTTATTATAATTTTGCTTTCCATGTAGATCTTTTCTAAAGCAATGATAGCATTGACCTTCAATAGTCTAGGCTTTATAGCAGTCTTATTTCACACACAAAAATAATGGTTTGATTTCAAGCCAGTTCTTTAGACTTTTTGATTTTGGTTAACATGAAACAAACCACAAAACAATAACCTTGTGTATATTTTTACAGTATGAAGTATCAGAATTCTTGCCTATATTCTTATAGTATAAAGTATTGGAAATTACTCCCGTCAGGACCAAACCTGTACCATAGTCTCCTAATTAAAACTCTGCATGTCACTTCAATATCATATCTTTCAAAGCATAACAGCTATGACTCATCAAGATTCTTCTTTAGTTAGAAGTTTTATTTTTATGTGTACCTGGGTGGCTTAGTCAGTTAAGCATCTGCCTTTGTCTTGGATCATTGAATGGAGCCCCACATCGGTTTCCCTCCTCAGCAGGGAATCTGCTTCTCCCTCTCTTTCTGCTGCTCCCTCTCCTTGTGTTCTCAATCTCTCTCTCTCTCAAATGAAAAAGTAAAATCTTTTATTTTTTTAAAAGAATTTATTTATTCATTCGAGAGAGAGAGAGAGCATGAGCAGGGAGAAGGTGAGAAGGAGAAGCAGACTCCCCGTGCAGCTGGGAATGCGATGTGGGACTTGATGCCAGGACTGCAGGATCATGACCTGGGCCAAAGGCAGTGGCTTAACCAACTGAGCCACCCAGGTGCCCAAGTAAAATATTTTAAAAAAAGGTTTTATTTTTAGATAATTATAGATTCACAAGCAATTGTAAGAAATAATACAGAGAGATCTGGTATACCCTTTAAACAATTTTCCCCAGTGGTAATATTTTTAAAATTACCATATGTGGGGTACCTGGGTAGCTCAGTTGTTTAAGCATCCAACTCTCAGTTTCAGCTAAGGTCATGACTGAAGGTATGTGAGATCAAGGCCCATGTTGGGCTCCGTGGTAAGCATGGAACCTGCTTAAGATTCTTTCTCTCCTTCCACCTCTGCCTGGCCTCCTGCCTCAAAAACAAAAACAAAAAAAATATGATCTATCAAATGGAATGCTGACATTGATATAATCAAGGTATAGAATATTCCCATTAACACAAGAATCCCTATTGTCCTTTTATAGCCATGAGTACTATCATTTTCACTTCTTCTTTAACCCTTGGTAACTATGGATCTGATCTCCATTTCTATATTTTTAGCATTTTAACAATATTATGTAAATTGAATCATACAGTACATAACCTATGACATGCACTGACTCTCAAGGAAGGGGATCCTCATTACTGCTTAGGTGGGGTGGGAGTTCTGGATCCCTACTAGACCTCTACTTCTATTTCCTTGGTGAAGAAAGGCTGGAATGTTCCTTAATTGCTCCTTTCAAGGCCTCTACTGACATTGTAGCAGGAGGGATATCAAAAAGGAAAGAGAAAGGACCCAAATAAATAAAATCATGAATGAAAGAGGAGAGATCACAACTAACACCAAAGAAATACAAACGACTATAAGAACATACTATGAGCAACTCTATGCCAATAAATATGACAATCTGGAAGAAATGGATGCATTCCTAGAAACATATAAACTACCACAACTGAACCAGGAAGAAATAGAAAGCCTGAACAGACCCATAACCAGTAAGGAGATTGAAACAGTCATTAAAAATCTCCAAACAAACAAAAGCCCAGGGCCAGACGGCTTCCCGGGGGAATTCTACCAAACATTTAAAGAAGAACTAATTCCTATTCTCCTGAAACTGTTCCAAAAAATAGAAATGGAAGGAAAACTTCCAAACTCATTTTATGAGGCCAGCATCACCTTGATCCCAAAACCAGACAAGGATCCCATCAAAAAAGAGAGCTATAGACCAATATCCTTGATGAACACAGATGCGAAAATACTCAACAAAATACTAGCCAATAGGATTCAACAGTACATTAAAAAGATTATTCACCACGACCAAGTGGGATTTATTCCAGGGCTACAAGGTTGGTTCAACATCTGCAAATCAGTCAATGTGATACAACACATCAATAAAAGAAAGAAGAAGAACCATATGATACTCTCAATAGATGCTGAAAAAGCATTTGACAAAGTACAGCATCCCTTCCTGATCAAAACTCTTCAAAGTGTAGGGATAGAAGGCACATACCTCAATATCATCAAAGCCATCTATGAAAAACCCACCGCAAATATCATTCTCAATGGAGAAAAACTGAAAGCTTTTCCGCTAAGATCAGGAACACGGCAGGGATGTCCATTATCACCACTGCTATTCAACATAGTACTAGAGGTCCTAGCCACAGCAATCAGACAACAAAAGGAAATTAAAGGCATCCAAATCGGCAAAGAAGAAGTCAAATTATCACTCTTCGCAGATGATATGATACTATATGTGGAAAACCCAAAAGACTCCACTCCAAAACTGCTAGAATTTATACAGGAATTCAGTAAAGTGTCAGGATATAAAATCAATGCACAGAAATCAGTTGCATTTCTCTACACCAACAGCAAGACAGAAGAAAGAGAAATTAAGGAGTCAATCCCATTTACAATTGCACCCAAAACCATAAGACACCTAGGAATAAACCTAACCAAAGAGACACAGAATCTATACTCAGAAAACTATAAAGTACTCATGAAAGAAATTGAGGAAGACACAAAGAAATGGAAAAATGTTCCATGCTCCTGGATTGGAAGAATAAATATTGTGAAAATGTCTATGTTACCTAAGGAGGAATAAATGGTATACCTGAATACCACTGACAGTGGTGAAAGTCTTGACTCTCCCTGAGGCTTCCTCCCATCTTCTAACACTGCTCCAGAAGATTAGAGAGGTGTGGCTTAATTGCTGATGTTTGCGGGTGAAAGTCTAGGTTCATTATGTGCTCTCCAGTGACATCATCAAGAGTGCTTTGATTTTACCCAATGATCATGAAAGTGTCAAGTCGCTATTCCACCTTCTTTGCCAGCAGTTGAGTGGGAATTCTGAGGTACTTCATTAGAGTCTCACAAGAGTGGAAGTCTCCCTACTTTGCCTTTTCTGGTTTGGGTGTGCCCATGGTTTTACCTGTGGTGTTTTATTGGAGTAAAATAATTGTCTAAAAGTTTGATATGTGCTAGGCTGCCATACTCTTGGATCAGCCTTTGTTCGGGTTTTTTGTTTTGTTTTATTTTGTTTTGTTTGTCAATGCCCATTACATTTCTGGGCTGCCAGCTTCATCAGCTCCAGTTTGGGATATAAAAGACAAAAGGAAAACCCATCAACTCAACACCATGTTCTTCCTTGGATTCTGAAGTCCTGAGCCTGTCACTTTTATTCTATTTCTTATAGTTGTCTTATATATAAGAAACAAATGTGTTTTATCACTGGTATCTTTAGTTGTCTCATAAAGTATTTTTTTTCCTTGCTTTAATAAGTATGTGAAAATATCCAGCACAATTCTCTCATCCCAGAGTAAAACATCAGTGAATATTAGTAGTTAGTATTTGGATATATGTAAATCCTACAACTATATATCCTGATATTTTTCTAGTCACAATTCAGTTCCCACAATTGAATGAAGACTTTTCCACATACTCAAACCCACTGTAATTTACCTCTTCTCAAGCTCATAATACATAAATCCTATTCTACTTGTTCAGCAACACCTGTACGTGCTGAGATGTAACATGCTATAGTACAAATAAACCACCACTTATTTACCAACTATGTTATTTTGGGCAACCTATTTGCCTTTCACAAGCCACATATTCTTCATCTATAAGATATTCATAATAACAACTAGTAAGTAACAAGAATAAGATTCTACCCCAGCCTGAGTATAAAACTATTACAAAACATCTCAAAGAATTGATAGGTTGGATCCAAAGTAGGAATGGTTATTTTGTATATGGCTAATTTAGTATATAGATTTACTTATTTAGAATGTACTTTTTTATTGTAGCTATTGATGATGTTGATTATAAGCATTACAACAGTAAAGTTGTTCTAAGGATATTATCCCCTTGAGAGGCAGTAGAGTGTAGTGACTAATGCTACAGACTTTGGAGCTGTGGCAGACAGAAAAATGGCTACCTGACAGAATAATGGCTACCCAAAAGATGTCCACATCCTAATGTCTAGAATAATGAATATGTTACCTTATAGAGCAAAAGGGACATTGCAGATATTAATAAGGACATGGGGATTATTCTGGATTCATGGATTAATGACATGGGGATTATTCTGGATTATCTAGTGGGCCCAATGTAATCACAAGGGTCCCTATAAGTAGAAGAATGAGAAAGAGGAGTCACACATTGGAAGATGTTGTGCTGGCTGGCTTTGAAGATAGAGGAAGGGGCCACAAGCCAAGGAATGTGAATGACTTCTAAAATCTGGAAAAGACAAGGAAATGGATTCTCCCTGAGAACATCTAAGAAAGAATTAAGCTTTACCTACACTTATATGTTAGCCCAGTAAGACCCATCTTAAACTTGTATCACAAGTTTGTTTTTGAAGCTACCATGTTTGTGGCAATATTTTTATGGTCATAATAGGAATCTAATACAGGAGCCAACCATTTAGACTCCATATTCCAGCTCAGCCATTTATAATATATCTCATGTTGGATAAAGAATTTAATTCCTGTGTCTTAGTTTCATGAGAGTAGGCATAGTTCCTACCTCATAGAAAGAAACTAGTATATATAAAGCTATTAAAACAATATTAGGCAAATAGTAAGGGTTCAGTGTCAACTATCATTAGTATAGTAGTAGGAGTAACCATTTATACAAAGAATGGCATTTAAAAGGCAGTAAGTACTTCACAAAAATGATATCATCTATATCTGCATGTTGTTTTGGCATTAATATTATATATAAAAATATGTATATGTGTATATATTTATGCATGTGTGTTATTATATATATAATAAATATATATATTATTTATTTATATATATATATAAATAAATAATATATATATATTTGTGTATATATATATATATATATATTAAGAATCAGGGCAATAGTAAACAAAGAATAATACAAGACAGTAGTTCTGTCTAGGGAAGAAGCTAGATGTTGGGATGTAGGAGGAAGATAAAGTTTCCATCAATATAGCAATGTTCTAGTTCTTAAGTTGAGTGGTAAGTTCTTGGGTGTTTGCTTGAATTTTATGCTTAGTAGTACACTATTCATACATATAACTTTTGTATCAAATACTAAGGCTATGAATAAAATTTAGAAAACTTCTCAGATATTTGTTCATTGTAATTCAGTTAGTATAGCTCTATTATGCCTTGGCAACAAACAAAAACTCCAAAAATCTCAGTGGGCTGACAAAGGAGATATTCTTATTCATACTGTATACTCAACATAGTTCAGTGGGCAGTTCTGCTTATGTCAGTGCCTCCTTCCCCAAACTGACCAAGGTTTCATCTTGCCAAGTTTTTCTGAATCACTGAAGCTGTGGGAGAGAGAAGAGGCAAAGTGTGCACTGGCTTTTTGTGCTCACTCACAGAAATAAGACGTCATTTCTGCACCTCTCATTGGTCAAAGCAAATCATGTGGTCACATCCACATTAAAAGAAAGTACAGATGTATAATCATTGCATGTGACTATAAAGAACCACAAATATTATGTGAAGAGCATTAATTGTTCTCATAATCAATCCTTCCTGGCACCAAATACTGGGCACTTTCTCCATCAGTGTACAGATTTTAAACACAAACTATAATATGAAATACACGGTGAGATATAACATTTATTCTTAATAACCCTACCTTGAAAATTAAGATCATGAGGTGGGAAGGTATGGCTCCTTCTATCAAAGGTGAAGAAAGGATAGTATGTATCTTCATGGGGCCTTTAAAAATTCTCTGGTGGGGCGCCTGGGTGGCTCAGTGGTTTAAAGCCTCTGCCTTGAACTCAGGTCATGATCCCAGGGTCCTGGGATGGAGCCCTGCATCGGGCTCTCTGCTAAGTGGGGAGCCTGCTTCCTCCTCTCTCTCTGCCTGCCTCTCTGGCTACTTGTGATCTCTGTCTGTCAAATAAATAAATAAAATCTTTAAAAAAAAAATCTCTGGTGAAGACCTATCTGACAAAATAAATGCATAAGTTGGTATGAGTGTAAAAAAACTTGATTCAGTTTAAAACCAATAGGCCATTGTGACAATATAATCATATACCACTTATGCCCAAAAGTCTCTATTCTAAATTATATTCAAGTAAATTTGTACATGGAAGTAGAACTTGTCATCCAAATACCATATAGCAGGACAAAGGCCCACATTTTAAAATATTTTCTAACTTAAAATGATTCATGATTTGACCCCTTCAGTAGACAATTACAATATTAAAAGAAGAATATTTATAACAATATGTAAAACAATGCAACTATCTGGAAACCTAGCCTGAGAAATTCCTGTAGTTGTATACCCAATGATAGAGATTTTCTCCGTATCTCCTCATTCCTCTGCTGACAGGTTCATACATGTTTTGATATATCACAATACAAAACTGCTCTAAAACCTGGACAGGGGCGTCCTTCCTGGCATTTCTCCCCAGTATAATTGATTATTCTCAGGAAGTTCTTGGGAAGCTACATTATTAGCTTGCTGTATGGATCAGAGGAGATGGTGGGAAGTTTAACAATGTGCAAATCTATGTGAGTCAGTATTGAAGTCATGTAAGAAATTTGTATTACATTTGCTATCCTTGTACCCTTTTACTATCTCCCCACCCCCTCATCTTATTGTCCATACTCCTTGGTTAAATTACTGTCTTAGGCTTCTGGGAAATGCCCTATGTGATGTGAATCAAGAAAGGTAATTCATCTCTCATCCAGGTTGTCTTGATTTCATGGTACTACCCTGCTTCAAGATAATCTGATTGCTTTATTCATTATAATTCTTTTCATATGCACAGTATTTGTATTGTAAAAACAATGTAACATTAAAGAACATTTTAAGGGGAAAAAATCTATAATTTTATGACACTAAAAAAACTATTTTGATTTTCATGTATTCTCATGCGTGCTATGTCCAAATGTATACCTACTTTTTATAGCTATAATTCTAGCATAGTATTTTGCTTACTTTTTTTTCTTGATACTATATCCTAAACAAAGCTTTGCATTATTCTACATCTTTCATATGTATTTTAACAGCTACATAAAGTTTCATCCACTTGATATACTATAATTTATCTTTCCCTAGTCTGGGGATTTTGCTTGACGTGTGTTTTCCCTATAGTACATAACGGACAGAAATGAACATTTTGTGCATTGTTAACTTTTTCTAAACATTGCTACATTTCCTCATTATTTTGTTTAACATAACACTGTAAGAGAACAGGAACTTGGTTGACCACATACAAATATATACTCTTCTTATTACAGAAATATTTCCTTTATCAGCAAGTTTTCCTAGAGCTAGAATTTACATTAGACACCAAAAGCTCCTGCTTAGCAACATCCATGAAGCCACTGATGTTAACTGCTGTCATCAGGTATAACTAACCTCATTTAACAATGAGGAAAATAAAATACAGAATAGTCATTTGGTATACATGAGACACATCAACAAATTAGGAGAAAAAAAACTGGTTCTACTCTATCTTTACAGACTGTATTAGATCCTTTTGCCTTCTATTTCTGGGTCATTAGTAACCAAATTATTGTTTTAAACTCTACAACTATGAACTATTAGTGAATATGCATTGTATTTGGGGATGAAAGCTACCTAATGAATGCTTACTAGCTAGGTATATATATTTCCTGGATCCAGGCATCTTAGCCAGTTCTTTTCCAGATAATACCCCCAAACATAATAATATGAGACGACAGTTGATTAATTTGATGTGTGAATTGAATTATTGATTTGCCAGTACATCTTTTCTGAGCACCAAACACATATTTAATCATGTTCAACAGAAAAGGGATGCCAAACATGCATTTGATTTCACACAAATCTCGTGCTGCTATGCACTGAGAGAAGGGTCAAATGCATGCTGTGAGAGAAAACCACATACTTCATCACAAGGTACTAAACAGTCATATACTTTGTAAGAACTTATATGCTACCTGTATATATCACAGATGGAACAATAAAAATAAAAGAAGATACTGAATAAGGTGGTCACAGACTAAATGCTTTTAGAATAGTACAAGTAATAAAAAAAACTAGTGAAGCTAATGAGTACAAGATGATATGGTGTAGTGGGATTCATTATGAACTGGATAATACATATCATACCTAAATAATTTAAAATGTAATGAAAATAATAGTCAAGCAAATAAAAACAAATTTGGGGACCAAATGCACCTAGTAGGCCATGGGTATGCAACCGTGGAATACATATTAACTGATATTATAAGGACCACTATTACCACAGAAGGTAAAATGTGAACTAGGAGGAGTCACACAGATGTTTCAGGAAATTCAGGACTTAAACTGGGTTTTGCTGAAGGCTAGGTTCCCTAAAGGTCAACCTTGAGATGGGGCATAGTATGCAGGAATTTTATTATGAAGTGCTTTAGGGATTCATGTCTAGCGGATCAAGGTAGAGGAAACAGAATTGGACAGAGGGAAAAGTTCAGCTATAAATAGCCTCCATCAAAACCTAGGGCACTATGGAGCTGGGATGGCCCTTTAGAGTTATCATAAGTTGAGGTAAGAAAGCTGTACATTATATCCACGAGTCAGTCACTGGAGGTAAGCCATGCCAGGAAGAGGGCATGACCTTGTGTGACATGGCTTTCTTCAGCTGACATAATCCATGAGGGGCATAACACCTGAGAACTGTCTTTAGTGTAATGCTGACCTTCTAGAGTACTAATGTCTTTATTCCTGAAAGGAGATGCTGACACTGTATCGTAGCAACTGTAACTCTTCAGGAAAACATAAAATCCCAAGCTACTAATCACTTGGTCCACTGCAATGTACTGCTTTATTAGTTATGATTCTCCAGAAAAACAGATTCAAGAGGAGATAGATAGGTAAATAGATTAGATAAGTAAATAGGTAGAGAGATAGACTGTATACATATAGTACATATACATATATACATATAATTCATTTAAAAATATATGTATCACACACACACACACACACCGCAAGAGAGACCGAGAGAAAGAAATCAGCTTATGCAATTATGGAGGCTATGAAGTCCCAAGACCTGCAGTTGGCATGGTGGAGACCCAAGATAGCCAAAAGTGTAGTTCTAGTCTGGGCCCAGGAATGAGGAGAGCCAATGCTGGATGTTATAGTCTTAAACCTAGCAGACTCAAGGCTTGAGAAGATCCGATACTTCAGTCTAAGTTTGAAGGTTATAATAAGATCAATGTCCCAGATCAAGTAGTCAGGCAAGAGGAGTTTCCTATTTTTTTTTTTTTTTTTTTTTTTCTTAATCAGCCTTTCTGTTCCATTCTGGTCATCAGTTGACTGGATGGGGCCCACCCATATGAGGGAGGGCAATCTGCTTTAGTTGGTCTATTGATGCAAATTTTAATCTTATCCAGAAACACCCTCACAGACACTGCCAGAATAATGTTTTCATAAATGTCTGAGCACCCCATGGCCCAGTTGACACATAAAATTAAAAATCACAACTAAGCACCTTTCCATGAACCAACCACTAGAAGATTCAATACATGATGATTATCCAAGGAATTTTATTTATAGACACAGTCCCAGTATTGAGATGATGGGCTTCTCAATTTCATTTGTGAAATATAGAGACAGCTTTTAGAATTATTTTGCGCAAGATACATACCGTATCATCCCATGCAAACTCCATTTTTTAAGGCCTGAACTCTTAGTTATGCCAGCTTGTATTGATCACAAATATCATTTTCATAACCTTTTGCACTTCAAAGCATGAGGCCCAGTTAAAAGGTCATAAAAGGTCATATATTTCCTAAATGGGGTCACATTTTTACATCCTAATTAGAGCCATTAACCCCCTAATCTAGTCTAAGTCTGACTTACTTAGCTTCAGACTGAACCGCTAAATATCAACCATGGACTGATCCTTTAAAATGCATAAGTTAATGGCTTTTTTTTTTCAATTTTTTCACAAATTTATCTCAAGAGCATGTTCATTCCTTCCCCATTGTTTGAAACAAGATTCACCTCTTACCAAGAAGACTCTTTGGATTAAAGAAGAACAAAATATATGTTTTTTAATTATCCTGTGATAATAACTAGTTCCTACACATAATCCCAAACCACCTATCCAATCCATACTGCCCATTGTGGAAAACACAATGTCTAATATGGTTCATTCCAGGATACCTGAAATAGGAGGGGAAGAAAAACACTGAACTCAATGTGCCCTCATATCAGACATTTTCCATGTATGTTATTTCAAACCCTGCAAAGGTGGTGTTATATTAAGGGCTTTAGAAATAAGGCAGCTTGTGTGCGGAGAAGGTATATAACTTCCCTGAGGATACTCAGCTAACTAGTAGCACAATCTTGTTCTAAATTTAGATCTCTGTGACAGCAAAGCCTATGTTCTAACTGAGCTCTAATTTCTATACCTCATTAAGCCTTAAGACTTTCTGAAATGCTAAAACGTAATTGAGTATGTTAGAATGGCCCTGACTCCCAGAGATCCCTTTACTTCCAGGTTATATGTGAATTTTCCTTTCCCCATAAAAGAATATGGACCATTTCCCTAAAGTGGATAAATGGATAATTACCAGTTCTAAGATATGATTAAATGATAAGTGAAAATAGATGTCATTTAAATTTACCACCAATCCTCATTATTCACTGATTCTGTATTTACCCTTTTGTCTACTTGCTAAAATTTATTTGTAATCCTTAAGTCAATACTTGTGCGCTTTTTTAGTCATTCACAGACATGCACATTCACAAAGCAGTGAAAAATATAAGTTGCCAAGGGAGCGTTCCTACCTGAGGTTCAATAAGTCAATCCTCTGTTGTCTTGTTCAGCTTACATACAGTAAACAAATGTCATTTTCACACTCTAGTGCCACATTTTTATACTTTTGTGCTTTTTTGAGTGATTTTGCTGTGTAGCATGACCCCCAAATCTAGTGCTAAGGTGATAGCTAGTGATCCTAAGCATAAGAAGGCTTTGATGTGCTTTATGGAGAAAATACATGCATTAGATAAGCTTCACCCAGTCATGATTGCACTGCTGTTGGCCATGAGTTCAATGCTAATGAATCAACTATATAAAATAAGGCATCTAAAAAAAGACACACCCATTAAACAGACAAAAGTAAAAAGATACACCCATTAAACAGGTTATATATTAATCAGTTGAAGAAAATGTTATGACTTGCAGCTCTTAGGAACCCAACTTTATATCTCCTCTAGAAGCAATCATCAATATTCACTAATTAAATGTTTCTGTTGAGTTTATATAATTTTTATAACTACCATAAATAATATATGCTTATCTTTCAGCATGCTGCCAAATAAAACATTTGATTTCTAGGCTATATCTAGAAATAAGAAGAGATGGTATAGAAAATTGTAGTTAGCAGCATTATCAGGGAAGGCAGGTAGTGGCAGATGGTGTCTATCCATGAGCTCACCTGACACAGACTCTGTGGCATTGGCCGAGGAAATATAGCCTGATCATTAGGGTCCCCATATTATAGCAACTGCTATAATCTTCTCTAATGACTGACCAGTTAAAAGCTAAGTGATTTTTCTGTGGAGTTGAAACCACCAGCATTTTTCACAGAACTAGAACAAACAATCCTAAAATTTGTATGTAACCACAAAAGACCCGAATAACCAAAGCAATCTTGAAAAAGATAAGTGGAGTCAGAAGCCTCACAATTCTGGACTTCAAGCTGTATTTCAAAGCTTTAATCATCAAGACAGTATGGTACTGGCACAAAAACAGACACATAGATCAGTGGAGCAGTATAGAAAACAGTAGAATCAGTTGATTGGATGAGGCCCACCCACATGGTGAGGGTAGTCTGCTTTACTTGGTCTACTGACTCAAATTTTAATCTTATTCAGGTACACCCTCACAGACATTGCCAGAATAATGTTTGTTGAAATGTGGGTCCATCTGGACCCACAACTATATGGTCAATAAATCCTCAACAAAGTAGGAAAAAATATCCAATGGTAAAAAGACATTTCTCTTCAACAAATGGTGTTAGGAAAACTGGACAGCAACCTGCCGAAGAATGAAACTGGACCACTTTCCTACACCATACACAAAAATAAATTCAAAATGGATGAAAGATCTAAATGTGAGACAGGAAACAATCAAAATCCTAGAGGAAAACACAGGCAGCAACCTCTTTGACTTCGGCTGCAGCAACTTCTTACTAGACCCATCTACAGAGGCAAGGGAATCACAAGCAAAAATGACCTATTGGGACTTTGTCAAGATAAAGAATTTCTGTACAGTGAAGGAAACAGTCAACAAAACTGAAAGACAACCCACAGAATGGGAACTGATATTTGCAAATGACAATCTGGTAGAGTGTTAGTATCCAAAATCTATGAAGTCATTGTCTTCATATTGTTCTAAAGGCTTTTAACAGGTGGGATGAGTAGGCAGGGACATAGATGTTTTATATCTAGGAGTTTTATATCTAGGGGTCTGAGTTTCACTGTCAGCCCAGTCACTTGCTACCAACCCCAAAAGAGAAGGTAGAACTGAAAGTGTTCTGAAAAGTTAAAAGCAACTCAGAACTGTACTCAGAAACCTGGAGCTATTCACATTCCTACAAATGTCTCCTTTCTGATCTATTGCCCAGCATTTCCCTTCCCAGCTTCCTTCACCCCATTTAGGTGGGAGCTGTAATAAGTAAGATTTGAAAGCACGAATGTGAAGGAGCAAAGCTCTTGCTATGGTGGAATTTAATAATGCAGCAAGTCCTTTTTGAATAAGAAATAACTCTTAAAAGATTTCTTTTCATGTAATTCCAGGCTCAGTTCAGTGAGATCCTCTTATAGTCTCTTGAATTTATAGCTTGCTAGGCTTCTGCTATTTAGGCTCCTACAGCATGGATGGGAGAATTCAATCCTCCAAGTCCCCACAAAATATATATGGCCAATAGATAGCCTGAAGAGCAGAGAGAATAAATATAACAACAACACAACTCTTTATTTAGTGGCTATATTTTAATAACTAAGTTTGCTCATTATTTTGGGCCAGATGCTAATTATATATATTATCCCATTTACTTCTGTATCACCATGAGAAAGCTACTATTACCCTTATTTTACAGATGAGGAAACTGAGGATTATAGTGGTTTAATCGATTTCTCAATGGGAGAACAATGATTAAAGCAAAGCCAGAATTAAAGGTATACTCTGTTTCCTCCCTTAAGCAGGAGCAAAAGGAGCCTCCTATATAAGTGTTTGACAGAAGAAAATCTTATTTTTATTACATATTTTTAGTCAAATAGAGGATTACTTAAAGTTACTGTGGAAAGGAATTGCACTAGGCTTCAGTTCTACCTTTCACCTCTGAGTAAATAACAAACCAGATTCTATCCAGATGCTGAGTTTTATTAGGAAAATAGTAGGGAATTTTTAAAAAATTTTAAATGGGCCCCTGGGTGGCTCAGTTGGTTGAGCAACTGCCTTCGGTTCAGGTCATGATCCCAGACTTCCAGGATCGAGTCCCGCATCGGGCTCCCAGCTCCTTGGGGAGTCTGCTGCTCCCTCTGACCTTCTCCTCTCTCATGCTCTCTCTCACTCATTCTCCCTCAAATAAATAAATAAAATCTTTTTTTTTTAGTTAAAAAAAAAAAAAAAAAAACCGCAACCTATGGTTTTGTGGATGGGGAAGAGAATACTGCTGGGTATCTCCTGGAAGTACAAAAATTGGTGTTCTTGATAACACTTACCAGGAGCAAATCCTAATGTTAAACATGACCATGAAATATTGTAAGGCTAGGCATTCATTTCTTCATATTCCTCTAGCATTTTTGGCATACCTCCATTGAAACATATCAAACCATGTTTTACTGAACTAATAAATAAAAGATGAGCAAGATCTCTCGAGGTCAACTGTGAGAAAGGCCTATTGGCTGAGGGCCCAAAGAACCAGAGCTCAAAGGGCAATTCCTGACTGGGAGAGGAAACTAGATCAAACACATTCTGAAGCTCCCTGTGATTACGATCGTTTACCCTTCTATAAATGCCTTGGTCTGGAAATAAGTCAACCCTAGATATATAGATGGACTGTATATCCAAGGTGTATTGCTGGAAATTGTGCTTGAATCCTGTTCCTCTTGTTCTTTATATTTAGCTGAGGTAATCCTACCTTTGTTTAGACTGTGTAGTCAATGTTTCTCATACTGTCAAAATAAGAGTAAGCATCATACAGTGGACACTTACTTTGTTCCAGATCCTTTTCATACCCTAATCTTCACAATACTCCTGCATTAACCCTATTTTTCAGGTTAAGAAACCAAGGCACATAGCTTTATGATTGAAATTATTTTGCAATACATATGTGTATCAAATTGTCACATGTATACCTTAAGCTTACAGCTTTATATGTCAATTACATCACAAGAAGTTGGGGGGAAAATTAATAACCACGTAAAATATCAAAAAAACCTGAGGCACAAAAATAATTATTTTTATATGTATGTGTGTGTGTAATCATTTAGGAATATTTTTTCTGTAGGACATTTTTAAGTGTTCTTAAGTTTTGAAATATGTATGTGTGTGTGTATATATATTTCTTTATGAGTATGTGGGTGTATATGTGAGCACAGGTATATATTATGTGTGTATATCTATATATATTTGTAGCCTAGAAATATGTTTTAAAATATACACATGTAAGTCCCTTGACTAATAAATCCTGGCGTGAGAAAGAAGTGGAAAGTAGGCATATTTGAAAACAACAACGAATAGCACCTAGTCAAGTTGATCCAGTACAGAGATGAGATTCCCTGGATTCTGCCATGACCATTTCTAAAGAATAGATGTGAAGGAGATTTTCTTTTTTGGAAAAAAAAAATTGTAGGTAGTCATAAAAGACAGCTGTGAGAGATATGGTTAGTGTTTTGGAGTAGACTCTAACTGAGGATCCAGTGACACATTAGATCATTGAACACTGCATGGAGGAAGCATGGATTGAATGACTACCTAAAGGTGGGATCCTTAGGCCACCACATAGCTTGAGGGTTGTTCACTCTTGAAATGAAAGATGAAAACTGCATCACTTTTGGAGGGCCTAAGGATTGTCCCTACAGCTCACTGACAGACCCTTTTCCCTAAATAGAGACTGATGTAAAATTCTAGCCCTAGACTCTTAACCTCAAAAATCTACCTTATAAACTTAAACCAAATCATAAGAGAAAACTGGCTGAAGAGGGTAAATTCAGCCACACTTGCTTATTCCCCTAAGAAAGAGCCCAGTGGCTCATACCTTACTCTGTGGTCTGTTTGTTAGTGAATCTCACAAATGATTTTATTTAAATGTTCACAGTTTCCCATGTTTAAAGGACATCATAAAATGTATGCTAATGCAAATTGTTTCCTTCCAAAAACTATTTTTGCTGTCTTTAAAATGTTATTACTTAGAGGTATGGAGCTGGAGGAAAATCCATACATCCTTGTCTAGATGCTCCCCCACAGGACCAGGGTTTAAAGGGACAGAGATTCCTATCTCTTTAAACATTCATAGACAGGAATAGGAAGGCTATAAGAACATCTTCACAGGAATTGAACCAGCCTTGCATGTCTGGGAAATCCTACAGCTCATTACTGTGCTTAAAAGCTTTCATGATGGGGGTGCTTGGGTGGCTCAGTGGGTTAAAGCCTCTGCCTTCCGCTCAGGTCATGATCCCAGGGTCCTGGGTTCAAGCCCTTCATTGGGCTCTCTGCTCAGCAGGGAGTTTGCGTCTTCCTCTCTCTCTCTCTCTCCCTCTGCATGCCTCTCTGCCTACTTGTGATCTCTGTCTGTTAAATAAATAAAATCTTTAAAAAAAAATAAAATCTTTGATGATGTTCTCCATATTTCATATACTGGACCCCCTCACAATCCATATACCATTACTGAGTGCCTGCTGTACTGAAATTTCTAAAAAACATTATGTAATACAATTTTCACATTATACCTTTGCACATTAAACATAGTACCTTCACAGTTAGTAAGGAACCTCTATTACTATTCCCATATTTTATGAGAAAAGACATTCAAGGGTAAAGTGCCCTGCCCCTAATCGCAATATTTTGATCGTCTCCTATCTTAAGAATTATTTCTTTTCCCCACTCTATCTAAATTTCTGATGTTAGCGATTTCTCTTCACAAGAACACAATTACTCAATATGTCTGCTGAGAAAGGTAGGAAGAAATCAACAAGAAAAACAGGCCTTTTGTTAAAATGATTAAGAAAAGGATTCTTCCTGAGTTTTGGGCCACTCTAGAAAGAGCCTGGAGCTCTTGAAGGCCTGAAGCTCCACAGGGTTTGTGTTCATCAATACAAGTCTTACTTCTCATTCTCCATGACTGATGAGTGGAAAGAGTGTATAAAATCACCATATATGAATAGCTAGAAGGGATTTAAAAATAACCCAGAAAAGAAAATTGAAGCCCAGAGATATATGTGACATGCCTCCTAGGAAACAGCAGTAATATAGACTAAGTAGAGGACATTACCAATGAACTTATTTTTCAGTCAAAATCCATCATCTCAACTTGTTTGGATATCTTTTGTTCTTTCTTTCTTCATCAGAATGACACCAGGGGAAATGGAGAGTGAAGTCAACTCTATTGTACTTTCTACTAATTGAAATTTTATCATAGTCAAAATGATGTCCCTGCTACAAGTGTGTCTATTAATGTATGGTTGACTGATTCTGGACATATCTGTTATTTCATCTCAAGTGTAAATAACTTACGATATCCTTTTTTTCTGTGTTCTTGTGGGGATTTCAAATATATCCAGAAGTTGTAATGAAAGAATGCTCTGATTTACTAAATTTAAATGAATTAAACACAAATATATATTTGGAGCTTAGAAGGATAGGCTTAAAATTTCTATATATCAAGCTATTTGAAGAAAAAATTAGTTGCAATGATCCAGAGTTTAGCCTGACTAAAGAAGAACTTCCCTCTCCTTTAGCAACTGCCTGATGTATAATACTAAGTGATAATAAAATTAGAGATATTTCACTTAAATTAGTCTGCTATTTATGGTTATTTAGTATCTAGTGTTATTTTAGGCATTACAAATATATCACTCAATTTAAAAAACTTATTTCCCCCTTATGCTTCTTATTAGGAAAAAAAGATTTGTTTACTGAGGATCTACAGAGTTTCGTAATTGGTGGGCCAAATCCTTCTGAACATACTTGTTGGAAAAGACAAGTCACTTCTTAGGCTTTGCCAGGGACACTCCATCACAATTTGTCTAATTATTAAAGATACTGGGTAAGAGTGAGTGAAACATACTGCAGTGAAAACAAAGTGCATCTACATAGAACCACATGGATGAACCCTAGTTATATGGCACTATGTGAAAACAGTATGTTCTGGGAAATAATAGGGCATTGTGCCCTTTTCATGAAGTTTAAGATTAAGAAAATTAACATTATTTTATTTAGAGTATATATATATCTAGATATCTATGATATATCTAGATATATCTAGATATATATTTATTATATACATAATAAATATGATAGATATAGATATCTAGATATATATAAACTATTTTGAAATAAGGATAGAATTAATATAAAATTAAGCATTGTAGGGTGAGACTAGAAAGAGAAGAACATATAGATCTCTTTAGGGTATTGTCAAGATATATAGAGCATATAGATCTATTTAGGGTATTAGGGTATTTTTATTGGCTTGGGGAATAGGCTCACTGTGTTAAGTATATTCTTGAAGATAAACCAGTGAATAAAAGGAAAGAAAAATATCATAAGCAGGGAACCATGATAAGAGTCTGTCATAAACTGTGGATTATGATTTATTTATATTTTTAAATATTTTATTTATTTATTTGATAGAGAGAGATCACAAGTATGCAGAAAGCTAGGCAGAGAGATAGAGAGGGAAGCAGGCTCCCTGCTGAGGAGAAAGCCCGATGTGGGACTTGATCCCAGGACCCTGAGATCATGACCAGAGCTGAAGGCAGTGGTTTAACCCACTGAGCCACCCAGGCGCCCTATGATTTATTTAATATCATGTACTTGTGGTCCACTTAGAAATGAGAGTGAGTGGGGGAGGAAAGAAGAAAATGTAAGGAGGGAGAGAAGGAGTTGAGAACAGTGAAAATGGGGCAACACGTTGGGGTGGTTGGAGAGATAAAAGATTCTCAATAAGAAAGAATGACAGTTGCAAAATTTTATTTTACTAACTTTACATTCAGTATCTGGTCTTTGTTAAGCAATCCCAGGTCATCCCACCTGCCCCTCCTTGTCCTTAAGTCATTCAATAAGTATTTATTGAGCACCTACTTACTTCCAGACACCATGATGGAGATATTTCCTGCTTTTGTGGAGATGGCATATCATCTGCACCCAAAAAAAAAAAAAAAAAAAAAGATACTGAACAGATATTTATGAATATTTAATTACAGTAATAAAAATAGCTATGTGGGAGTAGAAGATAGTAAAAATCATAAATACCTAACCACTGATTGTCCCTTTAGAAGAATTCACAGGGGATTTCAGTTTTATATTCTTTCCCTCTTTTAGAAATGCTTAGCATACAACCTCTTTGTATAAAATTTGGAAAATATTTTTTAAAAAGAGAGGAAAATGTAAGTATCCCAAATTCCATTATGCTGAGGTAAACACCATTAGTATTTTGATATATTTTCTTCCAATCCTTTCTTTTTCCTATGGGTATGTGTTAGAAAATTGTGAACATAATGCATATTCAGTTCTGTGTCTTAAAGACAAGAGGTCCTGAGACCCTGTAACATACATTCAGTTGACCCATATCCCTGATATATGTTGGTAGTGCCTTTAACTGCCAGCACTGAGCGTGGAATGCACTGATCCATCTGCATCCCCATGTCATCAGAACTCCTGGAAGATGTTATAGTTTCCCCATTGCTTAGCCAGTAGCACTATAACAGGCAGGCTTTGTTCAGACGAAATTTTATTCTGAGAAAGACTGATTCATAAAAATGGTTATGATCGGGGTGCCTGGGTGGCTCAGTGGGTTAAAGCCTCTGCCTTCAGCTCAGGTCATGGTCCCAGGACCCTGGGATCTAGTCCCGCATCAGGCTCTCTGCTCAGTGGGGGGCCTGCTTCCTCCTCTCTCTGCCTGCCTCTCTGCCTACTTGTGATCTCTGTCAAATAAATAAAATCTTTAAAAAAAATGGTTATGATCAAGACTTTGCCCAGTCTCTTGATTTTTTCCCTCAATTGTACTAACACAAAGTTCAGTATCTCATAAAGTCTTTAGGCAGAGGGGAGGTGGTCTGAGAATGGGTGAAATAAATAGGTGAAGGGGAGTAGGAGGTCCAGGTTTTCAGTTATGGAATTAATAAGTCATGGAATGAAAAGTAGATCATAAAGAATATAGTCAGTGGTATTGTAATAGCATTGTACAATAACAGATGGTAGCTACACTTGTGGTGAGCATCGTACAAAATATAGAATTGTTGAATCCCTATGTTATATGCCTAAAACTAATTTGACATTGTGTCCCAACTACACTTCAATTAAAAAGATCATATCTAAAGAACCTGAATAGAAAAATCCTAGTATTTATTTTGAATTTGAATTTTTATGGCCTGTAGACATGACTTCTTATTGGACTATCACTATATTTCACATACCAGATTGATGCATAGCTAAGCACTAAATCAATGATATCTAGTTGCCTTAGTCTGCATGGGCTATATAATAAAAATATCATAAACTGGGGCACCTGGGTGGCTTAGTGGGTCCTGGGATCGAGTCCCACGTCGGGCTCTCTGCAGGGAGCCTGCTTCCTCCCTCTCCCTCTGCCTGTCTCTCTGCCTACTTGTGATCTCAGTCTGTCAAATAAATAAATAAAATGTTTTTAAAAAAATACCATAAACTATGTGGCTCTTAAATAACAAATATATTTCTCACAATTCTGGAGGCTGGGATACCCAAGATCAAGGTACCTGCAGATTGGGTGTCTGGTGAGAGCCCACTTTCTAGTTCATAGATGTCCATTTTGCTGTATGCTCACAAAATGGAAAGGATGAATAGGGAATTCTCTAGGTCTCTTTAAAAAGGGCACTAATCCTTTTCTTGAGGACTCCATTCTGAGGGCCTAATCACCTTCCATCACCCTGGGGATTAGGACTTAACATATGAATTTTGGGAGAGAAAAGACATTCAATCTATAGTGCCAGTCCTCCAGAACTTTGTAAAGCTGCTATGCTCAGAGAGAGAATTGGCTTCAACTCTCTGTAGGAGAGTCAGGGCAGAGATAACCTTAGAAGGCTTTGTCTTGTTTTATCTTTCAAGTTGACATTCAATTCAGTCCTTTTCTGACCAAGTTTAGTGGTATGCTAGCACTAATACCAATCAACTCACAAGGGTCAGTTGTGTCTTTGTCTTCTCAAATCCCATTCAGTGATGTTAATGAAGTAAATTGAAATCAACCCTGATGAGAGTATTGAGGCCAAAAACTGGACAGACGCCATAGACTATATTTTTGTCTTTTCCAGGGAATTAGTTATTATACTAGCATATCACTTGCCAGTTTCACTTCCTTTGACTCATCTGCAGAAGCTATGAGTTCTTTGCCCCCTCAATTCAAGCCATTGTCATTACCAAACCTAGATCCAGTGATGTTGGGGAGATAGATTCATCTTCTAAGAATAAAAGAGCAGATCGCTGTTCACACCATATGTGTCTAAACATACTCCAATGCCCAGTCTAATCATCTGAAGAATATCTTGCTCTGCATATAATTCTTTTTTAAAAATTTTCTCTGTAATATTTTCTTTCCAAAGTATCAGAATTTTCTCAGGTTCCATTTCTTAGATAGTAAATGCATGAGATATCTTCATGGCTTGACAGTTGTATGGAGGTGGGAGTGGGAAGAATTATGGTACTTCATGCCCTAAGATTCAAGCCTAATATGAACAAGCTTTTTTTTTTTTTTTTATGAATAAGCTTTTTAAATTTTGTTTTAGGAAATAGATCTATTGACTTAGAAATTCTTCTTTTCACTGATTTGGAAGCTATCAAGGGTATGGTAAGGAGTTCTTTTGATTGATAGAGGGTAGTGAATTCCACATAGGAAAGCTATAAATACAAAAACCCAAAGTGTGAAAGGATTACATTTTTAAATTCAAGAAAGTTACCTACACATCATTTTACACACACACAAACACACACATTTTTAGGGTATAGTTTTGCATAGTATCCATGGCTGATGTAACTATGTACATGTTTTCTATGTGCAGGATAATTGGGGATTAAGTATGTGTGTGTGTGTGTGTGTGTGTGTGTGTGTGTGTGTGTATAAATACCTAAGTATATGTGTGTGTGTGTGTATGTATGTATGTCTATATGTCTATGTATGTTATGCTTTTGTATGATTGTGTTTGTGTATATGTAGCATATAGTTTTATTTTTTGTTACTGTGTTTTACTCAAGAAGTTTCAATCAGAGCAGAATTTCCCACTTGGATTTTGTCAAGGCAAAAAAGACTAAGTGAAATAGTGTTCTATTTTTTTCTGCCTGACTACTTTATTTCAAGCACTGGCAATGTTGCAGCTTCTTTTTCCCCCATAGGGTCTGTGCAGGAGGAGAAAAAAAAATTACCTGTTGACTGATATGGAGGCAGAAATTGACTTACAAATGGAAACAGACAAGTTCAGAAACTCACATGGTTGTGAGGCAACAATAAAAAAGCCGCTAATGAGCAGGCATTGATGCTGCCAGGTTCCCTGAGCTGAGCAAACATAACTTCAAAGGATACGTTAAGGGCCAAATTAAATAAAAATCTAGTGAAGGATACCAGAGTAGCAGTTTCTGCATCAGAATGAATCCAGCATATTCTCTGCCAAGGGCATTCTTTCTGTTTTTGACACTTTGGGTTTTTAGAGGTAGAATCTTCACAGTTCTTGAGAAAGTTCGCATTTGGAATGCATCATGTCCATGGTCTGCCCTCTCTCTCCCAAGATGGTAAGTGATGCTGCTTTCAGTGACAAAGCTTTGATAACTGTTGCCTTGGTGTGGCTGTTAGACAGCAATAGAAACCTTGACTGTGACAACCATACCAGTGACTATATATTGGAGGCATTCTTCCTGTGTTAGAGCAAATTTTATTAGCATATAGAAAATGCAGAAAGATGAAAAAGTCATAGAAAAAGAGAAATCAAAAAGTATGAGGATGGATGTTAATAGTTCACAAAATTTGAGTAAGTGGGAATTTTGTATTTTTCAACTAAAAAAAATGAGTATATTTCCTAATATTGTAAATAATACCAAAAAAATTCTTTCAAAGAAGGGTGAGGGAAGAAGAAAGTAAAAGGAAAGTTAATGCTCTAATCTATCTTCCAAATGGCTATTTCTTCCTGTCTTTCCATGTTCTACAGAAGGACTTTCTTGATGTCTACTTATCCTCATTCTCCACACCAGGCACAAAGTACTGTTGCATATACTTGAATAATATTGTCATACTATAAACAATTTCAATCACATTCTTTTTTTTAAAGTTTTTTTTTTTTTTTAATTTGACAGAGATCACAAGTAGGCAGATAGGCAGGCAGTGGGGGGATGGGGGAGCAGGCTCCCTGCTGAGCAGAGAGCCTGAGGCGGGGCTTGATCCCAGGATTCTGAGATCATGACCTGAGCCGAAGGCAGAGGCTTAACCCACTGAGCCACCCAGGTGCCCCGTATTCTTAAATATTTTAAAGAAATAAAATGCTATTTTAAGAATTTACTGAAAAATAAAAGACTTAATTAAACATTATAACTTGTTCCATAACTAGCAAATAAATGTCAGTAGACAATTGCTACCTAAATGGTACACCTTTCTCAGTAATTTACCTCCTTCCTCCAGAACACCAAAATCAGGTTAACAATTCCAGAGCAGCTTTGGTTGTGTCACTTACCTCTCAAACTCTCAGTAGTTCTTTACTACCCTTAGAAGTGATAACTAACATTTGGGGAGTCTGATCATTTTGAAAATAGGAGCAAACCCATAAATTCTCTCATTAGAAAAAGTCATCAAAAAAAAAAAAAAAGAGAAAGATAGGAAGAAAGAAAACATCATCAAATTAGCATTCAACATCATTACCACCACAAATGTTGCTATCTTCACTGGCATCATCATTATTACCACATGAGCATTAAGTGGCATGATAGCTGACCCATTTGGTACTATGGCAACCTAAGAAGGTGAACGTCTTCCATTTTGTTACACGAAAACCTAAGCCCTCAAAAGAGAAATATTGAGGTGGAAGTCACAAAACTAGACATATAAGGTAATCAGAATCTTAAAACATGTCTATGTGAGAGCTGATATTTTATTTTTGAAGTGAAAAAAAAGCCCATTTTATAAAACAATCATTCTCAAGTCAATGAGCATTCATTAATTGCATTAATAGCATGTATTTATAAATAGCATATTTATTAATTACATCTAAAAATGGGGCCAGATACCAAAACTTACTTTCTGGGGTCCCTGGGTGGCTCCGTCAGTTAAGCATCTGTCTTCAGTTCAGGTCGTGATCCCAGGGTCCTGGGATCAAGCCCCACATTGAACTCTTTGCTCAGTGGGGAGTCTGCTTCTCCCTCTCTCTTCAGCTTCCCTTGCCTCTGCTCTCTCTGTCAAATAAATAAATAAATAGATTTTTTAAATAAAAAGCTTCATTTCTATAATGAGACATGCTATTAAAAATAAGTATATAGCCAGGTACTATGCATATGATGCTAATTATTATTATCCACAATTTTAAGTCTTGTTTTTTCTTTTATTGAAGCATAATTGGGACTTGATGTCACATTACTTTAAGGTGTACAAGACTATGATTCCACAAATCTATACATTATACTATGCTCACTGTAAGTATAGCTGCCATCTGTCACTGTACAGCACTATTACAATACCATTGACTATATTTTCTCTGCTGTACTTTTCGTCCCTGTAACTTACTCATTCCGTAACTGGAAGCCTTACTTCCCACTCTTCTTCACCTATTTTGCCCACCCACTCACCACCCTGCCTCTGAAAAGCATCAATTTCTTCTCTGTACTAAAGTTCTGTTTCTGCATTTTGTTTGTTAGTTTTGTTTAGATTCCACATATAAGTGAAATCATATGGTATTTGTCCATCTCTGTCTGACGTATTTCACTTGGTATGATACCCTCTAAGTCTCTCCATGTTGTTGTAAATGGCAGGGTCTCATTCTTTATTATGCCTGAATTATATCCACGTGTGTGCATGCATGTGCATGTATACCAAACCTTTTTTATCCATTCTTCTATCCATGGACACTTTGATTGCTTCCATGTCTTGGCCATTGTACATAATGCTGCAATAAACATAAAGGTGCATATATCTTTTCAAATTAGATTTTTTGTTTCCTTTGGGTAAATATCCAGTAGTGGAATTACTAGATCATAGGTATTTCTCTTTCTAATGTTTTAGGAACCTCCATGCTGTTTTCCAGTGCTATCCAGTGACTACACTAATTTACATTCCCACTGACAGTGCATGGAGGTTTCCTTTTTCTCCATATCCTTGCCAACACTTGTTATTCTTGTCTCTTTGATTGTAACCATCCTGATAGGTATAACATGGTATCTCATCATGGTTTTGATTTGCATTTCCATGATGATTTGTGTTGAGCATTTTTTCGTGTGCCTGTTGGCCATCTATATGTGTTCTTTGGAGAAATGTCTATTTGGGCACTCTGCACATTTTTAAAATTTTTTTTAAAGATTTTATTTATTTGAGAGAGTGAGAGAGCACAAGAGGAGAGAAGGTTAGGTGGAGAAGCCAACTCTTTACTGATCTAGGAGCCTGACATGGCAGTCAGTCCCAGGACTTTCGTGATCTGAGCCAAAGGTGGATGCTTAACTGACTGAGGCAGCCAGGAACCCCTCTCTGCCCATGTTTTTAAAATGATATTTATTTATTTATTTGACAGAGAGAGAGAGAGAGAGAACAAGTAGGCAGAGATGCAGACAGAGAGAGAGAGAAGCATGCCCCCCGCTGAGAGGAGAGCCTGATGTGGGACTCGATCCCAGGACCCTGAGATCATGACCTAAGCCGAAGGCAGAGGCTTTAACCCACTGAGCCACCCAGACGCCCCTGGACTTCTTTATTTTAAAGAGAAATAGTCACATCATGTTACAGCCACTTTAATCCCTATGAGGGATTTGATCCCAAGACCCTGGGATCATGACCTGAGCTGAAGGCAGATGCCCAACCCACTGAGCTACCCAGGTGCCAATCTCTGTCCATTTTTAATTGAATTATTTGGTGGTTTTTTTTCCTTTGCCACTGTTTAGCTGTTTAAATTCTTTATATATTTTGGGTATTAACTCCTCATCAAATATATAACTGGCAAATATTTTCTCCCATTCAGTAGGTTGTCATTTTGCTTTGTTGACGGTTTGCTTTGCTGGGCAATGCTTTCTATTTTTATGTTGTCCCAATAGTTTATTTTTGCTTTTGTTTCCCTTGCCTAAGAAGTTATAACTAGAAAAATTTTCCAAGGCAATGTCAAAGATATTACTGCCTATGTTTTCTTCCAGGAATTTTATTGTTTGATGTCTCACATTTAGGTCTTGAACACATTTTGAGTTTACTTTCATGCATGGTATAAGAAAGTGGTCCAGTTTCATTCTTTTGCATGTAGCTGTCCAGTTTACCAAGTGCCATTTATTGAAGAGACTATCTTTCTCTCTACTGTGTACCTTGCCTACTTTGCAATAGATTACTTAACCATATAAGTGTGAGTTTATTTCTGGGCTGTGTGTCTGTTTTTGTGCAAATATCATACTGTTTTGATTGCTATAGTTTTGTAGTATTCCTCCAGCTTTTTTCTTCTTTCTCAAAATTGCTTTGGCTATTTATGGTCTTTTGTAGTTCCATTCAAATTTCATTATTATTTGTTTGAGTTCTGTGGAAAACGCTATTGGTATTTTGGTAGAGATTGAATTTGTAGACTGCTTTGGATAGTATGGACCTTTTAACAATATTGGTTTCTACAGTCCATAAGCCTCAAATATATTTTAATTTGTTTATGTCATCTTCAGTTTCTTTCATTAGTGTTTTATAGTTTTCAGAGTACAGGTCTTTTACTTCTTGGCTGAAGTTTATTTTTAAGTATTTGATTCTTCTTATTACAGTTGTACTGAGAATTGTTTTCTTAATTTCTCTTTCTACTACTTCATTATTGTATACATAAGTGTATAGGAATACAATTGATTTCTGTGTATTTATTTTATGTCCTGCAAATATTTTGAATTTATTATTTCTCATAGTTTTTTGGTAGAGTCTTCAGGGTTTTCCATATGTGATATTATGTCGTCTGCAAATAGTGACAGTTTAACTTCTTCCTTACTAACTCAGATGTATATTTCTTTATCCTGTCTGATTTCTGTGACTAGGACTTCCAGTATTATGTTGAATAAAAACTGATGATGGTGGAAACCCTTGATATGTTCCTGATTATAGAGGAAAGCCTCTTAGTTTTTCATCAAGTATGATGTTAGCTGTGGTTTTTCACATAAGGCCTTTATTATGTTGATTATGTTCCCTCTAAACCAACTGTATTGACAGCTTTTAACATGAATGGATGTTGAATTTTGTCAAGTGCTTTGATTGCATCTATTGAGAGGTCCGTATGATTTTTATCCTTGGCTTTGTTGATGTGGCATATCACATTGATTGATTTTGCAAATATTGAACCATCGTTGAATCCTGAGGAAAAACCCATCTTGATCATGTTAAGTGATTGTTTTAATGTATTGGTGAATGCAGTTTGTTAATATTTTATATCTATGTTCATTTGATATATTTTTTGTACTTTTCTTTTTTTCTAATGCCTCTCTCTGGTTTTGGTATCAGGCTAATGTTGTACTTGTAAGATGCATTTGGAGCTTTCCTTCCTTTTCTATTTTTTAGAATTGTTTGAGGAAAATTGGCTTGAACTCTTCTTTAAATATTTGGTAGAATTCATCTGTAAATCCATCTGATCCTGGACTTTCCCTTGTTAGGAATCATTTTAATTACCAATCTAATTTTGTTACTAGTAATTTGTTTAGATTTTCTATTTCTTCCTGATTCAGTCTTAGATTTTCCACTTTTTACATTTCTTCTAGTTTATCTATTTCTTCTATGTTATACAATTTGTTGGCATATAATTTTTCATAGTATTCTCCAATAGTCCTTCTGTGGTATTGGTTGTTATTGCTCTGATTTTTTTTTAAGATTAAATTTATTTATTTTACAGAGAAAGACAGCAAGAGAGGGAACACAAGTGGGGGGAGTGGGAGAGGGAGAAGTAGGCCTCCCACCAAGTGGAGAGCCCAACACAGGGCTCAATCCCAGGACCCCAGGATCAGACCTGAGCCAAAGGAAGACGCTTAATGACTGAGTCACTCAGGTGCCCCTACTGCTCTGATTTTATTTATTCATCTTCTATTTTTTTCTTGATAAGTCTGGCTAAAGGTTTATTAATTTTGTTTATGTTTTGAAAGAAGTAGCTCTTGGTTTCATTGAACTTTCCAATTTTTTTTAGTCCCTATTTCATTTTCTGTTCTGATCTTTATTATTTTCTTCCTTTTACTAACCTTGGGTTTTATTTGTTCTTTTTCTAATTCCTTGGGTTGTCAGGTTAGATTGTTTATTTGAGCTTTTTCTTATTTCTTAAGGTAGGTCTGTATTGCTATAAATGTCCCTCTTAAAACTATTTTGCTGTCCAAAAATTTTGGACTGTTGTGTTTTCATTGTCAGTTGTCTCATGTATTCCTTTATTTCACCTTTGATTTCTTTGGTGACCCACTGGCTATTTAGTGTCATGTTTATCCTCCACAAGTCTGTGTTATTTCTGTTGTTTTCCTTGTTATTTTCTGTAGTTTTCTATCATTGTGGTGAGAAAAGATGCTTCATTTGATTTCAGTCACCTTAAATTCATTGAGACTTGTTTGTGGCTTAATGTGATATATCTTGGAGAGTCTTCCATGTGTACTTGAAAAGAATGTGTATTCTGTTGTTTTGGGATAGAGTGTTCTGTATTTATCTGTTAAATTCATCTGTTCTAGTATATATGCTGCCAAAGGAAGCACAAAATTCATCTGTTCTAATGTGTCATTCAAATACACTGTTTCCTGGGACATCTGGGTGGCTTAGTTTGTTAAACGTCAGACTCTTGATCTCCCTCAGGTCTTGATCTCAAGGTCATGAGTTCAAGCCCTGTGTTGGGTTCTAGTGAGGAGTCTACTTAAAACATACACACACACACACACACACACACACACACACACACGTACAGTTTTCTTATTGATTTTATGCTTGGATGATCTATCTATCGATTTTAGTGTTGTATTAAAGTCCCCTACTATTGTTGTATTATTTTCTTTTTTTAATCTTATTTTTATTTTTATTTTTAAAATGTTTTTATTGTTATGTTAGTCACCATACTGTACATCATTAGTTTTTGATGTAGTGTTCCATGATCCATTGTTTGTGTATAACACACAGTGATCCATGCAATATATGCCTTCCTTAATACCCATTACTGGGCTAACCCATCCCCCTACCCCTCCCCTCCAAAACCCTCAGTTTGTTTCCTGGAGTCCATAGTCTCTCATGGTTTGTCTCCCCGTCAGGTTTCTCCCCCTTCATTTTTCCCTTCCTTCTCCTAATGTCCTCCACGCTATTCCTTATGTTCCACAAATAAGTAGAACCATATGGTAATTATCTTCCTCTGTTTGACTTATTTTACTTAGCATAATCCCCTCCAGTTCTATCCACGTTGATGCAAATGTTGGGTATTCATCCTTTCTGATAGCTGAATAATATTCCATTGTATATATGGACTGCATCTTCTTTATCCATTTTTTCTGTTGAGGGGCATCTTGGCTCTTTCCACAGTTTGGCTATTATGGATATTGCTGCTATGAACACTGGGATGCATGGAGCCCTTCTTTTCACTACATCTGTATCTTTGGGTAAATGTCCAGTAGTGCAATTGTGGGTCTTAGAGTAGCTCTATTTTCAACTTTTTGAGGAACTTTCCAAAGTGACTGTATCAATTTGCATTCCCACCAACAAAGTAGGAGGGTTCCCCTTTCTCCACAACCTCTCCAACATTATTATTGTTTCGATTTCTCCCTTTATGTCTGTTAAATTTTGCATTGTTTATTTGAATGCTCCTATGTTGGGTTCATAGGTATTTACAACTATTATATCCTCTTATTGGATTGACCCTTATTTATCATTATGGAAAGCCCCTCTTTGTCTCCTGTTGCAGTTTTGTTTTAAAGCCTATCAAAAACTAATAATGTACTATATGGTGACTAACATATGAAAAATAAAAGTCTATCCTGGCTGATACAAGTATTGCTACCCTGGCTTTTAAAATTTTTTTTTTTCCCATTTGCATGGAGCACCTTTTTCCATCTCTTAACTTTCAGTCTGTATGTGTGTTTAGATTTGAATTAAGTCTCTGGCAGGCAACATATACATGGGTCTTATTATTTTTTTTTTAATTCAGTCACACTGAATTTTATTAGAGCATTTTGTTCATTTACATTTAAGGTGATTTATGATAGGTGCGTATGTCACAATTTTTGTTAATTTTTAATGTTTTTATAGTTCTTCTCTGTTCCTTTCTTCTTTTCTTGCTCTATTTCCTTGTGATTGATGATTTTCTTTACTGTTATACTTGACTTTCTTTATTTTTTTGTGTATCTATTACAGGTTTTTTGTTTGTGGTTACTGTGAGGTTCATAAATAGCATCCTAAATATATAGAAGTCTATATTAAGTTGATGGTCACTTAAGTCCAAACACATTGTAAAAAAACTCCCTTTCCTCCACTCTATGCATTTTATGTATATGTTGTCATAATTTACATCTTTGTGTATATGATTTCTGTTTATGTTCTTTTCTTTTCCACTTAAAGAAGTCTCTTTAACATTTCTTGTGAGTCTGGTTTAATGACAATGTAGTCCTTTAACTTTTATTTGTCTAGGAAAGTATTTATCCATTCTTCAGTTCTTATCCATTCTTCAGGAATAATATTCCCGCCAGATAGAGTATTCTTGTTTGTAGGTTATTTGTATTTGCTTTTGTTTTTGTTTTCTCCTGGCTCTTAGAATACTTCTTGCCACTCCCTTCTAGCCTGCAAAGTTTCTGCTAAAAAATCAGCCTTAGGGGGTTTCCTTTGTATGTAAATTTTTGCCTCTCTCTTGCTGCTTTAGACATTCTCTCATTAGCTTTAAACGTTGACACTTTAGTTATTATGTGTCATAGTGTAGACATCCTTGGGTGCATTTTGTTTGGGACTCTTAGTGATTCTTGAATCTAAATGTCTGTTTCCCTCCCCAATTAAGGAAGTTTTCAGCTATAATGTCTTCAAATACATTTTCTGTCGCTTTCTCTTTCTCCTTTTGGAACATTATAATGTTAAAGTTTATTCACTTAATGTTGTCCAAGAGGTCCTTTACCATATCCTCACTTTTTAAAATTCTTTTTTTTTTTTCCTTTTTATTCTTCAGCTTGAGTGCTTTCCATTATCCTGTCTTGCAGATTGTGGATGCATTCTTCTGCATCCACTAATCTGTTGATCTTCTCTAGTGTATTTTTCATTTTATTTATTTTATTACTCAGTTCTGGTTCTTTTCTATATTTTCTGTCTCTTTGTTGAAATTCTTACTGAGTTCTTCTACTCTTGTCTCCAGTCCAGTAAGCATCTTTGCGTTTTTTTTTTTTAATTTTATTTTTGCTTTTTAAAGCAACTTTAAAACTCTCAAACAATATGCTTGATAACCTCCTTTTTTTTTTTTTTTCAAAGTTCTTTTTCTGGGGTTGTCTTATTCTTTATATTAGAGAATATTCCTTTTTCTCCCATTTTGCTTGACATCTGTGTGTGCTTCTGTGATTTCGGTTGAACCACTACTTCACCTAAGCTTGGAGGAATAGTCTTGTTTATGATCATCCTCTGTGTAGACCTTATGTGCCTGGTACTTTGGCTGGCTTCCTGGAGCTCTGTCTGACATCAGCTCTGTCTCCAGGGATAGTCTGTGCTGGGGTTGCCCTCGTGGAATGGCTGGACCTGAACTTGGCCTGAGCTAGGACACTACTAGGGCCCCCCATGCAGAGGGAACCCTGGAAGGATAGCCAAAGTTGACATGGGTTCAAACTAGAGTGTTGCAAGTCTCTCCATGCAAAAGGTGCCCTAACAGGACTGTTGTAGCTGAAGTGGCCATAGGCTGGGCAGTCCTAGGACTAAGAGCTGATATTCAGTATGTCCAGTATAAATCACACCCGTAGATTGTACCTTATAATATAAACTTTAACAACAAACTCTAATAAATCACTTAAAGTTTAAACTTGTTAATTACTCAATGATTGTTGCCTAGCCCCATACCAATCCTTCAGTGCTCTGCTCTGAATAACTGGGATTGAGGTATTGAAAACTACATTTCCCACTCTTTTAACTCCAAGCTTCTTGTTAAGTTCTGCCCATTGGAAACACTGTTAGGAGTTTAGAAGGGAAAAAGAAAAGAGAAATTCTCTGTTCTTAAATCCTATTGTCTTATTCTAGTACAGCAGGAGGGACAAAGTGACTACACATTCCAGAAATGTGAACTCGTCAGCAGCATTTCAGTAGCTCCTGCAGGTACAGAGCAATAGAATCTCCAAAACTGCAGACTAATGAGCAACAAACCAGGCATGAACTGTATCTCTTGATCTTGAGGTGACATGCAGAGAAATTTTTTCCACTAGTATTTCATCATTTTGCATCTCCAGTCCTTCCAAGATAGTTGTAAACAGTTGCTTTTATAAATGAGTTTCTTGGGACACCTGGGTGGCTCTGTGGGTTAAACCTCTGCCTTCAGCTCAGGTTATGATCCCAGGATCAAGCCCCACATTGGGCTCTCTGCTCAGCAGGGAGTCTGCTCCCCCTCCACCGTTTGCCTCTCTACCTACTTGTGATCTCTCTCTCTCAAATAAATAAATAAATAAAAATCTTTAAAAAGAAAAAAAATTAAATGAGTTTCCTTGTAATAACGAATATGCATGTGTTTTCCTGATTGGATCCAAATTGAAACAGGAATGATCCCAGATCACTACCTATGAAATATTGGAAAATGGGATGGTTATCTCATCCCATTGATTTGTGTGTAGAGGTAACCTCATTGATATTGGTAAATGAGTTTTTGATAATATATGGAAAATAGTGGCATTACAAATATTTGAGTTATCATTAGTGGTGGCTTGAAATAAAGTACATTTTAAAAGTAAAAGAGTAGGGATGCTTGGGTGGCTCAGCTGGTTATTCCACTGCCTATGGTTCAGGTCATGATCCCAGGGTCCTTGGATCAAGTCCTACATCAGGCTCCTTGCTCAGCGGGGAGCCTGCTTCTCTCTCTGCGTCTGCCTGCCACTCTGCCTGCTTGTGCTCAGTCTCTCTCTCTCTCTGACAAAAAAAAAAAAAAAAAAAGAAAGAAAAAAGGAGAGTAGACCATAAGTGTTCTGACCAAACACACACATACAAACATGCACACACACACACAGAGTAACTATGTGAGGTGATAGATGTGTGAATTAATTTGATTGTTATAATAATTTCAGTGTATATGTATGTCAAACTATAATGTGCATCTTAAACATAAATGTTTTTTCAAGTTTACCTCAATAAAACTAGACAGAATTTAAGATAATAAGTTAAAAAATGTATTGAGAGATTAAGTGCTAATACATTTGGCTGCTACAGTAGTAATGATTACAGTAAGAACCATGTGACTGTCTTTTTCTTACCACATTGGAGACATTACAGAAAGCGTAGGCTCAGGGCCATACATTTTCAACCCAAGATACTGAACAATATAATTTTTGAAGTCTCCAAAATAATAATTTTTCTTTCATAGACATTGAGCAGATGTAGTTGAAAATAAGAACCAAATTTGATGCTGCAATTGAAGTTGAATTGACATCTTTGCCAAGACTCTTATCTTTAGTGCAGGGCATTGAATGATCATGTGGGACCTGACATTTTGGGTCGAGATATTTAGTTGCCCTTAGATGTTGAATTCTCATAGCCCCTTGAACCTCTCCTTCCAGAAGAGTTCACTCCTTTTCTTTCTGCGAATACCATCCTACCTCTTTTAAAGACCTGTAATTACTTCACCTGAGGCAATTGTCTCTTAAGGAAATGCTGAGTCCCTTCAAAACTACTTCTTATTTTATGTAGACTGAATATTAAAGTCAGAATTCATTGTGCTCCAAGATGAAAAAGACAAAGTCTGGTCCAAAAAAAAAAAAAAAGGTTCATATGCTTAAATAATTACAAGGGTTTAGTCAGTTATATGAAGAAAAATGAATGTTACATTTGTGGAAATTGATTCTAAGAACAGTAGCCAAAGAGGACAGAAATAATGTTAGATTTGAGGTTTAATATTGATAAGGTCATATGTGCTTACTGGAGATTTTGGGTTCAATATATTAGATGGGCAGCTGGAAGTAGTTCTAACACTTTTCTTGACTGGTTGAAAGAAGCATGAAATCAATGGTGATATACAGACTATGAAATTTAGATGCCAGAGTTTCCCTCATAGAAGGAAGTAATCCCAAAGTTTAAGGAGCCAGAAATATTGGAATTGATTTTTTCATGGAGCAACCTACCCCCTCTCTCCCCATTCTCTAGTATGTCTCCTGATACACCAAAAGAGTATTCATTTTTTTGGACATTGAAAAGTGTATTAATGAGAAAAATGCACCAGCATCCTTATAAAGCTTAATCATGCTTCTTTCTACTCTCTCTATGTTGGGATGATGGTAAGAGATGGTGATGCTGAAATAGGCTTTGTGATTTCGATTGGAATGATGGAGTCTTTCATGGCAGAGACCATGGCTCCTTGCTTAACTGTTTTGATATAAGATGAAGGCAATTACTGTAAGGTAGAACAGGACCTAAATAATCATTGCTTTTAGTGATATTTTGTGTTGACTCACTTAATATGGTATAATTAGGAATAAAACAAACATCCTACCAAAGAGTTACCCTATCTATAAATTAAAAAAAAAAAAAAGTGGCTGTGGTGAGTAGACACAAGGCTTGAAAGTCTACAAGAGTGTCACACTTCTTATCTAGCTCCCAAAGCTAAGTTACTTTAGCCTTGACAACCCTCAGTGAAGATGAAGCTGAGCCCCTTGAGGAATAAATTATGACATGGCCACAATTATATACTGTAAAGCAACCTCAAAATTCTCTTAAAATGGACTTCTGTCATAAGCAAGACATCTGAGAACTGACCAAAGAGAAATTACCAGATATTTTAAGAATTAGTAGACCCAGACTCTTGGTTGATACCAATACTGGAGATCTAAAATGATAATATACTCTTCTGGTCAGAGTGGAAGCTTATGAAGGTCTTACTCAAAAATAGATATTGTCCTAAAACTAATTCCCAATGGGTCCAGTGGTTCTGCAGACCCATCCTATGATTTTTCCTCCAGTTGCTTAATGCATAGTTGGAGTAAACACATCCAGAAATTGATTAAATGGGTATGGGACATACTGGCTCTGTCTCCTAATCTGAAAATACTTTCTTTGTATAACCCTTTAGACTTCAAAAGTTTTCTTTGTCTTTTTAAATTTTCAAATAATAAAGCTCAAAGAGATTTAGAGACTTATCTCAGATCATGTGGCATAGGAGAAAATAGGGCTCCAGGTAATCTGACCCTCACCATCACTTGAAGAGTGAAAGTTCAAAGGGAAATTCATCTCCAAGATTGTGATTTCCTTGGACAGAGCCAAAGAAGGAATCCAGAGGATTCTAATAAGAGCAAGAGTCCTTTCAAAATGCACCGCAGTTGCTACCCTACAAGAGAAAGGAGCAGGTACCAGATATAAGGCTGTTCTGGAGTCTTTTAAAAAATTGAAATACAGATGTCCATAGCACACATGAACCTCCATCCCACCCTGTCATCCAACTAACTCTTCCAGCACCAGATTTCTATAGGGCTTTGCTAGTACTGTCACTATGGAATCCTGAGCAATTCTCTCTCATGTGCACATTGTAATTAAATTTTCTGTGTACCTGTCTGTCATCAGACAACTAGGAGCTTCTTGAGAACCAGTGAATTTTTAATCTCTATTTTGCCAGTACTTAGAATAGCTCTTGGTACAAATGGGCACTTGTTAAATATGTGCCTAATAAATTAATGGTACTAAGTTTAGAACTGATAGAATACATTATTTTCCTTTCAGGAGTTACTTTGTGTTAATAATGGGACATCAGAGAAGAGAAAACTCCCAAATTAAAAAAATAATAACAATAGAATCACTAATTATGAAGTGTTGAATCAGAACAGTTTGTGAGAGGAAGAAAGAAAGCAGGGTTGGCAAACTATGGCCTATATGCCAAATCTGGCGTGCCAACTGTTTTTGTAAATAAAGTTTTACTGTAACACATCTGTGCCTATTTGTTTATGTATTGCCTATGGCTTCTTTTGAGCCATAGGAATTGAATAGTTTAGACAGAATTTATAAGGCCAAGAAAGCTGAAAATATTTAATATCTGGCCTTTACAGAAAAAAATTTGCTAGCTTCTGCTTTACATCAGGTAAGCTGCCTTCACATATTTTTATCTCCTATGAGGTATTAAAATCCCTACATTCTCTTTGAGGAAATTAAAGAATATAATTGTTTGTTGAAGCTATGCCTGAAAATTATTGCTGGAACACATGAGATTCTAAATAAATATTTCAGGAAGAACAAAAGTTTCTAAGTACTGTTAATAAATTGAGGGAAGATATATTCTAGTCTGATATGAATAATGGATTCAGGCTAAAAAGATAATAACATCCTGTTAAATCTTATTTCCATGTCTTGAGAATAAATGTTAATATGGTGATGGATAATCTCTTTCCCACCCACTCCTATGTACATTCATTGTAGGGGGCTCTTGGCTTGTTCTTCCCCCATACACATTACTCCTCTGCATCACACAACATGGTAAACACTTAACCAGTCAACCCGTCTCTACTCAACGCAGAACCATGATGGTATCCCAGATTCAGATACATTTTATTTTTAGTAGCTGTTTCTTCCTTACTGCTCACCTGTGGAATAAAGGTGACCTTGCTTTGCATCTTCTCAGTGTATCATCAATGATAGACAATTTGTGACACTGGATGGTCTTAAATATTTTTAAAGCTTCTTGTTGAGGTATAATTAATATGCAAAAAGTTGCACATATTTAATGTATAAAACTTGGTGATGTTGGAGTAAGTATGAATATACCTGTGAAGCATCACCACCATCAAGACCATAAACATATCTGTCACCACCCAGTTTCCCTCTGTTGTTATAATTTATAGTGTGTGTGTGTGTGTGTGTGTGTGTGTTAAGAACACTTAACATATGACTTACTCTTTGAGGAAATTTTATGTATATAATTTAGTATTAGCAGCTAAAGCAGTATGCCATATGAAAGATCTCCAGAACTTATTTACCTTGCATACTGAAATTTTGTAACCATTTATCTGTCACCTCCATGCTTCTGAATCTCCCTAGCCTCTGGCAATGACCATTCTACTCTCTGCCTCTCTGAGTTTGATTCTTTTAAATTCCACATATAAGTGAGATTATACACTACTTGTCATTCTGTGTCTGGTTTATTTCATGTAACATAATGTTCTCCAGGTCCCTAGTTGGACCTTATATTTCCCCATTTTTTAATATTATATTATATTTTTATATTATTATAAAATATATTTTTATATATTTTTTTACCTTTATATTCCCCTATTACATAAACACACAGGTTAGTATTCCTTTTCACAAGTACTCCACATAATTAGTTTCTCAGGATTACTGTCTTTGGCCATGTAATCCCATCTGCTGGCCCTTCTGGGATGATCACTAATCAAAAGAGAAGGCATGGTATGTCCCACCTTCTTGCTAGGACTCTTAAAACAGGCATTTGAAAAGCATGCTTATAAAAATGCCTGACAATACTGTATATTTCCTGTGAGCTCATGACTGTGTATAAATGTAAAGAAAAATATAACTTATAAACTCATGAGTGGGTACCTTTGTGGATGAAAGGTGCAGATATGGATCAGATCAGGAGCAAAAGAAACAGGAAATTGAGCTTTATTTGTAAAGGTCTGATTTTTTTTTAATAAAAAAATTATGTATGGCTTGCATAAATGACAGCTATTTAACTACCTCCACCAAAGAATTATAATTAACATTAAGCAACATGTAATAAGTATTTAATTGAGTGTGTAGGAAGTTAGACAATGTTACCTTCCCTATGCCACCAGATCCCAAACTTTGGACTGCCTTTTACCCCAGTCTCCATGACAGACAAAGCTGTGTATGTGGTAGTAGTGTAGGGGTGTCTACATTTCTGAACTCTCATATGAGCCTGAGCTCCTTATATTCTTTTTTATACTTGAAATCTTAAATTTTATACTTGAACAAGACCCACACTTGACTCTACCACTTCATGTTCTTGTGCAGATGCTCAGTTCCCTGGGTTTCATCTACTCATGCACTCATAAATTTTAGTTGTTTGAAAAAAGAGTATCAATTAAACCATTTTTTAATCTCTGACTGCATTCTCTCAGGACAAGCATTTACCCATCTATTGATTCTGTGACCTTGTAGGTTTTTTGCCCTTTTCAATAGCAGTGTGTCTACTATGACAGAGCCTCCAGAGCAGACATCTTTAAACCCCATAGCATATTCCTTCAGCCTTTGTCTGAGTTAATCCATGATGCTATGATGGATGGTTTTTTGCAAGTTAAGACTCAGTTCCTGCTGACAAATCCATTTCAAGTGTGTGTCATGCATATATCTTCTTTCTCTTTAGGATCTTCCCCAATTCTTCTGAAACCCCACTAGCTTAACTTACAAGCTCAGCTCAGAAATGTGGGACAGTTAATGTCCCTGGGGATTATTCCAGTCTGCTGTCCTTCTGGTAGACAATTGTAAGAGGAATAATGATTTGTTGTTGTTGTTGTTGTTGTTGTTATTGTTGTTAGAATGGAGTTGAACACTATTGACATTATATTTACTAAATTAATAAACAGAAGTGTGGTAGCAGGATACCTTCAACTCAGTGATGACTTACCTCTGTAGGTCAGATTTGATGGAGGGAAATGTTTCTATGTAACTAGGCTCCCTAAAGTCAATGGGGATGATGAGATTCCACAATGGCACAAGTCAGGTGGGAACACATAACCACCAGAGACAAGATGAATGCAATTATAATAATGAGCAGCTGGAATGGTAAATAGAGAATCCCAACCACAGAGATCTGTGGCAGTGCCTAAAAATATGTTAGTAGAGACAAGATATATGGGGTGAAAACAAAGGTATTGTTTGACTTCTATATTCAACAGGATTAAGAACAAACAAACAGAACATTAAGGTCAGCACCATCATGGACAATCATGAGCTCTTATCCAGTTTCTAGACATAATCAGTTCTTCTTCCCAGATACATTATACACTAGTGAAGAGAAATGCTCAAGACTTACTGTACTGACACTGATAAACAGGAGTCAAATAGTATCATGCTCTCATCCCCACTCTCATCCTAGTTAGAATGGAGATATATGAAGGCAGACCAAGACATAGAATCCTGGCTCAAGTTTAAGTCAGTGTGTCTAATGGGTCTGTAGAGCACCAAATGGTTACTTTCCTAGTCCTTTGGTGCATAATCAGGATGAATATTTTTAGTAGCTGACAGAAACCATGACCACATTGATTCTCTGACTTGTGGGGTCATTAAGGTAAAAGACATCAAGTGAAATCCCTGAATTTGCAGCTCAATCTGTGAGAGTAAAACGGAAGAAACATCCCATCCCAAGTGGAATTGTAGAGTTCAGCACAACCCTCCAAGACTTAAAATATGCAGAAAAAGTTATCTTTATTCTATCCCTATTGAATTAATAAATACGTTCCCTGAAAAATCCCAAGTTGGATGTTCTAACTTTACTGAATAAGGTTACCAGAATCTGACACTTGATGTGAGGCTTTTTAATCTAGATATAAAATTATTTTATTTTATTTTAACTCCAGGGTAGTTAACATACAGTGTTATATTAGTTAGATATAAAATTATTTTCAATCTTCATAAAAAGGATAGAAGGCAAGTTGCATTTATATGGGAATAGTGGCTATAATTAATCTCTTAATATATGAGAAATATAACATACAGAGACCTTAATTGTTTTGTCATCTATAGAACATAGTTCTATATTATATTCACCATATTAATCATATTGTGACCTGGTAACTAGGAAATGAGAAGTTCATTAGATGTTCTAATAAAACACATGAGTGTCAGAATTGTGAGATAAATCCTACAGATATTCAGAAGATGGCCTTATTGGTGAAGTGTTGAGAAGTTCAGTAGTTTAAGCATGCCCGAACATCCTCTCTCAGTGTATCCCTTCACACTAAGAAGGTTGCACAGTGCTCAGTAGGCATCTTGGAATTTTAAAGGCAGCATGCACTCCATTTAGGAATAATATGCAGATCAATTTACGGGATGACTTAGCAGACTGCCCAATTTCAAACAGGATCTAAAAGGGGACTCTAAAACAGGTGAAGGCTGTGGCACAGATTTCTCTACCACAATCAAATATAATGGTGGTAGAGAATCTATGGCCAATATGGATGTTTGGCTTAGTCTTTGGCAAGACCAAATTGGGGAATTTCAATAGAGACCCCTAATATTGTAAAGCAGGGTCATTCCTACTATAGCAAAGAACAAACTGCCATTTAAAAAGTTGTTCTTGGCAGGCTACTGGGCTCTGGTAGGAAATGAAAGATTTATCAGAACTGCTCATCACAGACTGGATAGGTCAGATCCGCTAACTTTTAGGATCAGTAGATGCAGCAACAATCCAAGGTACAGTGAAAATTATTCAACTGGGATTAAGCATAGCAGAATTAGAGGGTATAAGCACTAAAACATGACCTCCAAGGCCACAGAACCAACCTCTGGTATAGCCCTCTTCCTAAACTCACACCACTGGACTCATGGAGGGATTCATTATAGATGACAAAACAAATTTGTGCTTGTTTTATAAATTAAATTAAATTAAAAGTGTGAATAACAACAAAGAAATACTGAGACCATACTATAGCCCAATTCTGAATTTGTGTTTCCCATCCCCCTAATCTTAGGCTCTGTGGGATTAAAAGTTCTAGTTCCCACAAGAGCAAGTTTCTACCAGGGTGCAGAGAAGTGTTTTCACTAGCCACTAACTACAACTCGCATGTAATCACTTTGGGTTCTTTATGCAGGTTGAACAGAAGGCAAAGAAAGGAATTCTCAACTGACTCAGTTAATTAACCCCAATCATAATTAGAAGCTAGGATTGCTGCTGCATATTGGGCATAGAGACTCATTTGTATAAACTCAAGAAATTCATTTTGGTATCTGTTGGTGCATCCATTCCTGGAGATAAGATGAATGGACAACAGTAGCAACCATGGCTTAATAAAACTGTCAGGGCTTAGAAGCTTCAGGAATGAAGATACAGGATATACACTCGGCAATGAAAGATAGTAATGATAAGTATCAGTGTGGAATTGAGAATGTTATGGCAACTGAGATTGTAGCTTATTGTTACATTAAATTTTCATAAATACTTCGGCTATCTTCTTGAAGAGTTGGTAATGAAATGTATTTATTTTTTATATTTTTAAAGATTTTTTTGAGCGAGAGACAGAGACAGCAAAAGAGAGCATGAGTGGGGAGGAAAGGGAAAATGGACTCCCCGCTGAGCAGGAACTTGATATGGGGCTCGATCCCAGGACCCCAAGATCACAACCTGAGCTGAAGGCAGATTCTTAACTGACTGAGACACCCAGGCACCCCAGTAAAGACATGTATTTAAGAGTCATAAGTTTATCTAAGTTGTGTAAATGTTGGACTATAGTAAATGCTCTGGTGCTTATCTTCACATCTTCTTGGACCACTTGTGCTTTAGTCACAAAGCTGGGATTCTTTATTAGTTCATATTCCTTTTATGTTGATAGAGTCCTGTTTTAGGCACATATACCTTTCTCTTCACCCAAGGCCTTCCCTGACGCCATGGGAGATCAATTGGTTCAAGTAGGAATGCTGTAAAGGAGGTCTCAGTAGAATATATTCCCCCTGCCCACGTCAGTGTGCATGAGGAAGCACCTCATGCTTAATTTTTATTTTTCTTTGATCCTATTTTACTCTTCCTGCTTTTACTCCTAATTCTTGAGACCACTACCCAAGTAAATTATGTGTATCCAAATCTTTTGTCTTGGGTTCTCTTTTCAGGGTAATCCAAACTAAGATAGTCTTTGATCTAAAACTTAGGTTGTACTTCTCAACCTAATTTGACCTAGAAATCAGACCATTTCTAGATCTTCTAGATAATTAACTGGATACCTAGTTGATGGTTTTTATTTAGGTTTGATTTGGTAAACTACTTTCTGTTCTGGTTTCTGTCTGTTTTTGTTTCCTGGCTCTGAATATAATTTTTCATATACATTTCTGGACATGATAAGGCACTGAACTTATTACAGGTTTGAATATTCTCCTGTAATATTCTCATTCACTAAAGAAGAGTTACAGTTAATTACCCTAGAATTTATTTCCTAGTTCCTCCACAAATTTTTGAGGTTTTACTTAGACCACTACTTCTTTGAAGTATATTCTTCTGTAAGTATCAGCATAAATGGTTTTATTACCTCAGTTGAAAAATTATGAACAATTTTTAAAACACAGATTTAAGGCTTATAGTCTTCTGAATTTTACTGCCCTGATTTGATAGGTATGAATCCAAACTAGAGATGAGAAACAGTTCTTGTGAGAGAGAGCATAAGACTTCAAACATCTGGCACTGATAGGAGCACCAAAAACACTAAAATATTTTTTTAACTGTGGTCAAATATATATAGCATAAAAATTACCATATTATTAATTTTTTAATTTTGTTTTTTGAATTACAATGAACACTTTTATGTTGGTTTCAGGTGTATAATATATTGATTTAATAGTTCTGTACATTGCACAGTGTTCACCATGATAAGTGTAGTCACCATCTGTCACCATGTGACTTATTTATTTTATAACTAGAAGCTTGTACCTCTAATCCCGGTAATTATTTTACCCACCTCTCACCCATCTTTCCTCTAGCAACCACCAGTTCTCTCTTTTTAAGACTTCTTGTTTGCTCATTTTGTTTTTTAGACTCCAAGTATAAGTGAAATTATGCAGTACTAGTCTTTCTCTGACTTATTTCACTTAGCGTAACATGCTTTAGTTCCATCCATGTTGTCACAAATGGCAAGATCTCATTCTTATTCAGGACCAAATAATACTCCATTGTGTATGTGTGTATATATATATATACACCACATCATCTTTTTTTTTTTTTTAATTTTATTTATTCAGTTCAGAGACAGAGAGAGGCAGAGAGAGAGAGAAGCAGAATCCCTGCTGAGCTGGGAGCCCCGGGCCTTGATCCCAGGACCTAGAGATCATGATTTGAGCCGAAGGCAGACGCTTAACCATATGAGCCACCTAGGCATCTCCTATACCACATCACCTTTATCCACTCTACCCACAAACATTTGGGTTGCTTCTGTATCTTGTCTATTTATAAATAATGCTGCTATAAACATAGGGGTGCACATATTTTTTTCAAATTTGAGTTTTTGCTTTCTTAGGGTAAATGGCAGTAGTAGGATTACTGAATCATATGGTATTTCTATTTTTAATTTTTGAGGAACCTGCCTACTGTTTTCCTCAGTGGCTGCCCCAACTTCCATTTCCAACAACAGTGCACAAGAGTTCCTTTTTCTTCATATCCTCACTAAAACTTGTTATTTCTTGTCTTTTTGATTCTAGTCATGCTGACAGATGATACCTGATACAATGATACCTCATTGAGGTTTTGATTTGCATTTCCCTGAGGCAAATGCCCTGTTAAACCCTCTTTCTTTTGTCCATCTATATTTCCTCTTTGGAAAAATGTCTATTTGGACCCTCTGACCATTTTTAATCTGATTATTTGGGGGTTTTTGGTGTTGAGCTGTCAGTTCTTTATATAATTTGGGTCCTAATTTCTTTTTTCTCTTTTAAGATTTTATTTATATGACAGACAGAGATCACAAGTAGGCAGAGAGGCAGAGAGAAAGGGGAAAGCAGGCTCCCTGCCGAGCAGAGAGCCCGATGTGGGGTTAGATCCCAGGACCCTGGGATCATGACCTGAGCGGAAGGCAGAGGCTTAACCCACTGAGCCACCCAGGTGCCCCTAATTTCTTATTAGGTGTATCATTGGCAAATATCTTCTCCCATTCAGTAGGTTGCCTCATCTTTCACTGATTCTTTCCTTTGCTATTCAAAAGCTTTTTATTTTGGTATAGTCCCAATAATTTACTTTTGGTTTTGTGTCTCTCATTCCAGGAAGACATATCTGATGTCAAAGAGATTGCTGCTTATGTTTTCTTCTAGGAGTTTTATGATTTCACACTTCATACTTAGACCTTTAATCCATTTTTAGTTTATTTTTGTATATGGTCTAAGAAAGTGGTCCAATTGTATTCTTTTGCATGAACTCCATGCAAAAATTGTTTTACTAGCACCATTTGTTAAAGAGACTTTTCCCACTGTATGTTCTTGCCTCCTTTGTTATACATTAATTGACCATATAAGTGGTCAGTTTCTGGGCCCTATATTCTTTTCTACTGATCTGTATTTATTTATCTTTATTTTTCTGCAAGTGCCATACTATTTTTTTTACATTTAATATTTTATTTAAAGTATACCTTTATACTGAATCCAGTCACCTTTCCCTGTTTTGAGCTCTCAATTTTTTTTTGTAATTTTATTTTTCTTTTCAGTGTTCCCAGATTCATTGTTTATGCACCACACCCTGTGCTTCGTGCAATACATGCCCTCCTTAATACCCACCACCAGGCTCACCTAACCCCTACCCCTTCAAAACCCTCTGTTTCTCAGAGTCCACAGTCTCTCATGGTTTGTACCCCCCTCCAATTTACCCCCACTCACTTCTCCTCTCCATCTCCCAATGTCCTCAGTATTATTCCTTATGCTCCACAAGTAAGTGAAACCATATGATAATTACTACAGATTTTCATATATCTTGAAATCTGGGATTTTGATACCTACAGGTTATTTCTTTCTTAAGATTGCTTTGGCAATTTGAAGTCTTTTGTGGTTCCATTCAAATTTTAGTATGATTTGTTCTATTTCTGTAAGAAATGCTGTTGGTACTTTGATGGGGATTTGAATTTATAGATTGCTTTGGGTATTATGGGCATTTTAACAATATTCTTCCAGTCCATGAGCATAGAATATCTTTCTATTTATGTTGTCTTTAATTTCTCTCAGAGTTCTATAGTTTACAGAGTACAAGTCTTTCACCAACTTGGTTAAGTTTAATCTTAAGTATTTTATTCCTTTTGGTTCAGTTGTCAATCAGATTGTTTTCTTAATTTATTTTTCTGCTACTTAATTATTAGTGTATAGAAATGCAAATGACTTCTGTGTACTAATTTTTTAGCCTACAATTTTACTGAATACATTTATCAGTTCTCATAGTTTTTTGGTGAAGTATAAAACTGTGTCATCTGCAAATAGTGATAGTTTAACTTCTTCTTTACCAATTTGGATACCTTTTATTTCTTCTTCTTGTGTGATTGCTATAGCTAGGACTTCCAGCACTAGGTTGAAATGAAGTAGAGAAAGTGAAAACCTTGTTTTATTCCTGTTCTTAGAAGGAAAGTTCTCACTTTTTCACCTTTGTATATGATATTAACTTTGGGTTTTTTTCATATGTGGCCTTTATAATGTTAAGGTTATGTTTTCTCCAAACCTACCTTCTTGAACGTCATGAATGTATGTTGAATTTTGTCAGTTGCTTTTTCTGCATCTATTGATACGATCATATGATCATATCTTTCTCCACATCCTCAGCAACACTTGTTGCTTTTCTTTTTTACATTAGCCATTCTGACAGGTGTGAGGTTATATTCTACTGTACTTTTGATTTGCATTTCCCTGATAATGAGTGATATTGAGTATCTTGTGTCTGTTGGCCATCTAAATGCTTTATTTTGAAAAATATCTGTTTCATGTCCTGTGCCCATAAGAATGCAACAGATTTCTGTATATTGTTGCTGTATCCTGTGACTTCTTACTGAATCTGTTGATGAGTTCTAGCAGTTGTTTGGTGAAGTCTTTCAGGTATTCTATTAGTATTATGTCCTCTGCAAATAGTGAACCTTTCACTTCTTCCTTACTGATTTGGATACCTTTTATTTCCTTTTGTTGTCTTATTACTCTGGCAAAGATTTCCAGTATTATGTTGCACAAAAGTGGTGAGAGTGGACATCCTTGTCTTGTTCTGATCTTAGGAGAAACCTTTTATCCCCATAAGGATGATGTTATCTGTGGCTTTTTCATATACGACCTTCATTAGGTTGAGGAATGTTCCTTCTAAACCTATTTTGTTGACAATTTTAATCATGAATGTATATTATACTTTGTCAAATGCTTTTTCTGCATCTGTTGAAATGATCGTGTATTTCTTATTCTTTCTCTTTATTGATGTGATGTATCATGTTGATTGATTTGCAAATACTGAACCACACTTGCAACACAGGAATAAATCCCACTTGACTGCGGTGAATGTTTTTTAAAATATATTGTTGGATTCAGTTTGGTAGTAAGTTGTTGAGGATTTTTGCATCTATCTGTGTTCATCAGGGATACTGGCTTGTAGTTTTCTTTTTTACTGGTGTCTTTATCTTGTTTTTGGTATTAGGGTGATTTGGCCTCATAGAATGATTTGGAAAGATTTTCTTCCTTTTCTGGTTTTTGGAATGGTTTGAGAAGAATAGGTATAAACTCTTTTAGTGTTTGGTAGAATTTGCCTATGAAGCCATCTGGTCCTGAACTTCGATTTTGGAGTTTTTGATTACTGATTCAATTTCATTCCAGGTAATTGATATGTTCAAATTTTCTATTTCTGCCAGCTTTAGTTTGGTAGTTTATATGTTTCTAGGAATTTATCCATTTCTTCTAAGTTTTCCAGTTTGTTGGTATATAGGTTTTCATAATATTCTGGTACAATTGTTTTGTTTTCTGTGGTATTGGTTATTTCTCCTCTTTTATTTCTGATTTTGTTTATTTCAATCCTCTACTTTGTGTGTGTGTGTGTGTGCGCGTGTGATACTCTGGTCAGAGGTTTATCAGTTTTACTCATTTTTTCCAAAGAATAGCCCCTGGTTTCATTGTTCCATTCTAATGTGGCTTTTGTTTTGTTTTGTTTTAGTTTCTAAATCATTTATTTCAGCTCTAATCTTTATTATTTCCTTCCTTCTGATGCTTTGGGGGTTTATTTGCTCTTTTTCTAACTTCTTTAAGTGCAGGGTTAGGTCATTTATTTGAAATTTTTTTCTTGCTTCTTGAAGTATGCATGTATTGCTGTAAACTCCCCTTTTAGAACCACTTTTGCTAAAGCCCAAAGATTTTGGACCATTGCTTTTTCATTCTTATTCGTTTCCCTGTAATTTTTTTTTTTCTTCTTTGATTTCTTGGTTGACCCATTAATTGTGCAGTAGCATGTTGTTTATCTACCCATGTGTGTGTACTCTTTCCAGATTTTTTCTTGTTGATTTCTACTTTCATAGTGTTGTGGTTAGAAAAGATGCCTGGTATGTCTTCAGTTTTTTAAATTTGTTAGGACTTGATTTGTGTCCTAATATGTGATCTATTCTGGAGAATTTTCCATGTGCACTTAAAAAGAATGTGTATTCTGCTGTTTTAGGATGGAATGTTCTGAATATGTCTGTTAAATCCATCTGGGCCAGTGTGTCTTTCAAACCCACGCTTTCTTTATTCATTTTCTGTTTGGAAGATCTGTCCATCAGTATAATTGGGGTGTTAAAGTCCCCTACTATTATTATATTACTATCAATTATTTGTTTGTTGTTCACTGTTTTATGTCTTTAGGTGTTCAAATATTGTGTGCATTAATATGTACAATTGTTTTAACCTTCTGTTGGATTTTCCACTTTATTATTGTGTAGTGTCCTTTTTTGTCTCTTATTATAGTCTTTGTTTTAGTCTGTTTTGTCAAAGGGTGCCTTGATGGCTCAGTCAGTTAAGTCTCAGACTTTTTTTTTTTTTTTTAGACTTTATTTATTTATTTCACAGACAGAGATCACAAGTAGGCAGAGACAGGCAGAGAGAGAGAGGGAAGCAGGCTCCTTGCTGAGCAGAGAGCCTGATGCAAGACTCGATCCCAGGACCCTGGGACCTGAGCCAAAGGCAGAGGCTTAACCCACTGAGCCACCCAGGTGCCCCAAGTCTCGATCTCTTGATTTCAGCTCAGGTCATGGTCTCACTGTCCTGAGATCCAGCTGTACACTGGGCTCCATGCTGAGCATGGAGACTGCTTAAGATTTTCTCTATCCCCATCTCTCTGACCCTCCTCCCCACTCATGTACACTCTCACTCTCTCTCAAATAAATCTTTTAAAATTGAAATCTATTTTGTCTAATATAAATATGACCTCCCAGCTTTCCTTTGGCCCATTTGCATGATAAATGTTTCTCTGTCCCCTCATTTTCCATCTGCAGGTATCTTTTGATCTGAAATGAATCTCTTGGAAACAGGATATAGATGGGTACTTTTTTTTTTTCTCTTATTTCCTCCATCATCCTCTGACTTTTGTTGTAGCATTTAGTCTATTTACATTCAAAATAAATTATTGATATGTATTGCCATTTTGTTACTTTATTGTGGTTTCTATAGTTTTTCTCTAATCCCTTTTCTGTTTTTTTTTTATGCTTTGTTGGCTTTTTTTTTTTAAGATTTTATTTATTTATTTGAGAAAGAGAGAGAGGGTGAGTTAGAGGGAGAGAGCATCTGAAGCAAACCCCCTGATGAACAGAGGGCCTGACAGAGGGTTCGATCCCACAACTCTGAGATCATGACCTAAACTGAAACCAAGAATTGGATGCTTAACTGACTGAGCCACCCAGGTGCCACAAGTTTATTGGCTTTCCTTAGTGATATACTTGGATTCCTTTCTCTTTATTCTTTGTATATATATTACTTGTTTTTTTTATTGTGGTTGCCATCAGGTTTGTATACAACATCTTCTGCATATAGTGGTCTGTATGAAGTTGATATTTCCTTAAGTTTGAACCCATTCTTTACCCCTCTCCCTTCCCTGTTTGAGGTATATATTGTCATATTTTATGTTCTCTCATTTTCTGACTCACTGACTTTTATAGAAATTTATTTTTATTCCTTTTGTCAGATTTTTGTTTTGTTTTGTTTTGTTTTGACTTTTCATACTCTCACTTACAGTCTTTGCTTTCCAATCAAACATTCCCCTTTAGTATTTCTTATCGGGCTGGCTTAGTGTTTGTGAGCTCCTTTAGTTTTTGTTTGAGAAGCTCTTTATTTCTCATTCTTTTCTGAATGATAGCTTTGCTGGATAAAGTATTCTCTACAGATTTTTTTCCTTCCAGCATTTTGAATATCATGCCACTCTCTTCTGGCCTGCAAAGTTTCTGCTGAAAAGTCTGCTTATAGACTTACGGGCTTTCCCCTTGTATGTAACTGTCTTATTTTGCCTTGCTGCTTTTAAATTTTTTTCTTTATTACTTCTTTCTTGCCATTTTAATTATCATGTGTGTTGGTGTGAGCCTCTTTCAGTTGGATTTCTTGGGGGGGATTTCTGTGCTTACTGGATCTGAATATATTTTCTTCCAGAGATTAGAGAAGTTTTCAGCTATTATTTTTCAGATAAAATTCCTTAACTCTCTCCCCCTTTTTCTGAGATCCATATAAAGCAAATGCTGTTATGCTTGATGGAGTTACTGAATTCCCCAAGACTATTCTCAACTGCATGATTTTCTTTCCCCCTTCCTCAGCTTGGTCACTTTCCATTAGTGTTATCCAAGTCATTCTTTTGATCTCCTGTTTCATCTAGCCTGTTATTTATTCCTTCAAATGTATTTCTAATGTCATTTATTGTGTTCTTGATCTTTGATTGGTTCTTTTTTTATCTCTGTTTTAAGAGTCTCACTGATGTCCTTCACTTTTTCCAGTGAATTTCTTCAGTATCATTACTTTAAATTCCCTATCATGCTTATTATTTATGGACATTTTGCTTAAGTCTCTTGCTTTGTGGTTTGGTCCTGTTCTTTCATTTGGGAAATGTTTCTCTGTTTCCTCATTTTATCTAACTCTGTGTCTGCTTCTGTTTGTTAGGAAAGTCAGTTACTTCTCTGCTCTTAATGATAATAACCTTGTAAAGAAAAGGTCTTGTAGCACCCTCCAGGGCAGTGTCCTCTGTTTCTCAATGCCTGGTACTTCATGGAATGTCTCTTGTGTGTATGCTGTGCCATTGAATCTTGGCCTCTTTTTCCTTCAGAGTAGTTGTCTGCAAAGGGTCTCTTTGCCTATTGTGGATAGTGCTTGGTCCCCAACAGAGGTGGGATGCACTTTAATAAGGTATGCAGTGGTCTGCTTGTGAAGTGAGATCTGCCCCTGCTGCTGCTGGAACTGAGGTCCCACAAAATATGTGGGGTTGGGAGATGTGGCATCGTCAGAGTTTGGACCAGTCTTCCTGGCAAGGGGTCCATATCACAAATACTAAGGCTAATGTAACTGGGAAGGCAGGTCCACTGAATCATACAGAAGAGGGGCAGTGGCAGGGCTTGGTGTGATCAAGTTAGGTAAGGAGAGTTTGGTGCTACACTGGCTCCCACAGGTGGCTATTGTTCATACTGGTGAATGCTGGAAAGAAAAGGCATTTTCCAGCTCCTTTGTTCCTGGAGGGGTCTTTCAGTGACCCCTGTCTCTCTAGGGCTATTCTCAGAGATGAGCAAATCACTCTTCCTCCCCCCTTAATCTCCTTGTTTTTCAAAATGCTGGTTCTAAGCTGTATCTGCAAGGGCTGTTTGTGTACTTTGTTTTTAATGGTGGGGATTCTGCTTCCTAAAGCCCTCTGGGCTCTCCCACAGCCGAGCCCACAGCTTTCTTAAATAAATTCTGAGCTTTAAGTCCTGCTAGTTGTAAGAACTCACAAAAATCAACCCATCTCTCTTTCAAAGGCAAATGTTATGAGAATGAGTTCTCCCCATTCTTGAGCTTTCTGATGTCTATTTTTCACCCTTTTCCATACCACTGTCTCCCTCCCTACCACAGATGTCCATCCATGGTCCATTTTGCTCCCAATCTGTTTTCATCCTTCCTACCTTCTTCATTGTGGCTTCTTCTCTGCTTTTAGTTGTGGAATTAATTCTTCCAATCTTCAAATTTTCTTCTGGGTTTTTTATGCTGACATGAGTGGTACCTAGTTGTATCCATGGGACCAGATGAGTTCAGGGTCCTCCTACTCTGCCATCTTCCCAGCCAAACTTCAGGCCTTTTCCTTGCAATTGATTTCTAGTTTCATGTTATTGTATTTGGGAAAAAAAATGCTTGATAAGGTTTCAGTCCTCATAAATTTATTGAGACTTGTTTTGTGGCCTAAAATGCCATCTGTTCTGGAAAATACTCCATGTGCAGTGGGAAGACTCTATTCCACTCTTTCTGGGTAGAATGTTCTGAATATGTTAGGTCCATCAGGTCTAATGTGTCATTCAAAGACATTGTTTTCTTGTTGATTTTCTGCCTGAATGATCTATCCCTTCATTTAAATGGTATGTTAAAGTCCCTTAATATTATAGTATTACTCTTAATTTTCTCCTTTATGTCTGTCAATGCTTGCTTTATGTATTACAGTGCTTCTATGTTGGGTGCATAGATATTTACAATTTTTATATTCTTTTGTTGGATCATCATTATGTAATGTTCTTATCTCTTGTTACAATCTTTGTTTTAAAGTCCATTTATCTGATATAAGTATTGCTACCCCAGTTTTCTTCCCTCTTCCAATTGCATGGTAAATGCTTTCCTATCCCTTCACTTTCAGTTGGCATGTGTTTTTAGATCTGAAGTGAGTCTCTTGTAGGCACTATAAAGATGGTACTTGCTTTTTTATCCATTCAGTCACCCTATGTCTTTTGATTGGACCATTTAGTTTAGTTACATTTAAAGTGACTATTGATAGGTATGTATTTATTACAATTTGGTTACTTGTTTTATATTTGGTTTTGTAGTTTTCTGATCCTTTTTGCTTCTCTTGCTTTCTTCCTTTGTGATTTAATGGCTTTCTTTAGAGTTATGCTTATATTCCTTTGTCTTTATTTTTTTGTGTACCAGTTATAGCTTTTTTAAAAATTTGTGATATCATCAGGTTCATATATAACATCTTATGTTATATAGCAGTCCATTTAAATTGATAGCTACTTAAGTTTGAAGTCATTCTATAAGCACTAAATTTTTATCCCCCCTACATGCCCATTTTTAAAATTTTTTTCTTGTTTATTAGCCATTGTATCACATCTTTGAATAAATATTTATTCATGTTTTTTGCCCATTCTTTAATTGATTGATTTTTAGTGTTGAATTGAAAGATTTTTATATAATCTAGTTATTTTTCTAATTTAAATTCAATTAGCCAACATATAGTACATCATTAGTTTTCAATGTAGTGTTTAGTGATTCATCAGTTAAATATAACACCCAGTGCTCATCAGATTATTAACCATTTATTAGATACATAATTTGCAAATATTTTCTCCCATTATGTGGGTTGCCCTTTTAGTTTGTGTCTTTCAATGCACATAGTTTTGGGGAGGGTTTTTTGTTTTTTGTTTTTTTGAAGTTTGATGTCCAATTTATGTTTTCTTTTGTTTCCTGTGCTCTTGGTGTCAGATTTGCAAAGTCATTGCAAAAGCTAATGTCATTAAGATTTTCCCTTATGCTTTCTTGCAAGATTTTATAGTTTAGGTTTTATGTTAAGATCATCAATCTATTTTGTGTGAGTTTTTGTATATGATAAAGCTCCCACTTTATTCTTTTCATAGGAATATCCATTTTTTTTCCAGCACCATTTGTTGGGAAAAAAACTATCTTTCCCCCCTTAATAGTCTTCGCACTCTTATCAGAAATCATTTGACCGTATGTGTGAGGGTTTATATATGACCTCTCTATTCCTTTGGTTCATGTGTCTGTCTTTATGCCAGTATGACACTATATTTTTTGCTATAGCTTTGTAATAACTTTCATAATCAGGGAATGTGAAGCCCCTAACTTTGTTCTTTTCAAGAATGTTTTGGCTACTTAAGAGTTCTTTGATATTCTATATAAGTTTTAGGGAGAGTTTTTCTCTTTCTGCAAAAAGAAGCCTGTTGGGATTTTGATAGGAATTGCATTGTGTCTGTAGATCATCTTGGGAAGTATCAACACCTTAACAAGATTAAGTCCTCTAAGACCATGAACACTGGGTGTCTTTCCACTTAATTTATGTACTCTTCAATTACTTTCAGTGATGTGTAGTTTTCTCTGTACAAGTCTTTTGTCTTCTTAGTTAAATTTATTTATTTATTTATTTTAAATATTTTAGTTCTTTATTTGACAGACAAAGATCACAAGTAGGCAGAGAAAGAGGAGGAAGCAGGCTCCCTGCTGAGCAGAGAGCCCGATGTGGGGCTCCATACCAGGACCCTGGGATCATGACCTGAGCCGAAGGCAGAGGCTTAACCCACTGAGCCACACAGGCACCCCTCCTTACTTAAATTTATTAATTAATATTTTATTCTTTTTGATCTTATTGTAAATGGAATTTTTTAAAATTTCCTTTTTTGAATTGTTCTTTGCTAATATCTATAAAAGCAACTAAATTTTGTGTGTAGATTTTGTAGTATGCAACTCGCTAAAGTTGTTTAATAGTTGCAAAAGATTTGTAGTATTTAGGGTTTTTCTACATGTAAGAACATGTCACCTGCAAACACAGGTAATTTTACTTCATTTCTAATTTGGATGCTTTTTATTTTTCTTGTCTAATTTCTCTGGCTAAGACCTCAGATAATATTTTAAAAGAATCGATTAAAATGGACATCCTTGTCATTTTTCCTGATCTTAGAGAAGAAGCTTTCAGTCTTTCATCATTGGTAAGATGTTAGCTACGGGTTTTTTACACCAGCTGTTTAATCTTTTGAGGTAATTTTCTTCTATTCCTGATCTTTTATTGTTTTTATTATGAAAAATTATTAAATTTTGTCAACTGTTTTTTCATCAACTAAGATAATTGATTTTTGCCCCTTCATTCTGTACTGTATCATAGTCATTATCTTTGTATGTTAAAACATCCTTGCACACCTAGAATAAATTCCACTTGGTTATGTTATATAACCCCTTTAATGTGTTGTTGAATTCCTTTTCCTCATTTGATGCCTTTGGCATCAATATTCATCAGGGATATTGGTCTGTAGTTTTCTTTGTGTAGTATCTTTGTGTGGCTTTGGTATCAGAACAATCTGGCCTCATAGAAGGAGTATAAAAGTGTTCCCTCCTTTTAAATTTTTGGTAAGAGTTTGGAGAGGATTGGTTTTATGTCTTAGAATGTTTGTTAGAATTCACCAGTGAAGCCATCTGACCCTGAGCTTTACTTTGTTGGGAGAGTTTTGATTATTGATTCAATCTCCTTACTAGTTATGGGTCTGTTCATATTTTCCTTTTCTTCATGATTCAGTATTTTTAGGTTGTGTATTTCTATGATCTCGGTCATTTCATTTAGGTTATACATTTTGTTGTTGAAGAGCTATTCATAGTACTTCCTTATAATTCTTTTTATTTCTTTAAAATCAATAGAGATGACCCTTTTCATTTATGATTCAATTTTTTTATTTTTTTGTTAAGCTAGCTAAAAGTTTCTCAATTTGATTTTTTTGTCTTAAAGGACTCTTGGTTTTCATTTTTCTCCTTATAGCTGACTTAATCTTTATTATTTCCTTTCTTCTATTAGCTTTGAATTTAGCTTTTTTCCCCCTAGTTCCTTGAGATGTTAATTTAGGTTGTTGATGTAAGACTTTATTTTACTGAAATTATTTACAACTATAAATTTATACTTTAGCACTGTCTTTACTTCATGCCATAAGTTTTAGTATGTTTAATTTTTTTATCTCAAGATATTTCTGAATTTCCTTTGGGTATTTTTTCTTTGACAAATTGGTTGTTTAATTTCCATGCATTTGAGGATTTTTTTGTATTCCTTCTCCTATTCTAGTTTCATTCCATTGTGATAAGAAAAGCTACTTTGTATAATTTCAGGCTTTTAAAGTTGATTAAAACTTATTTGCCAAACATGGTCTATCCTGGAGAATGTTTCATGTGTACTTTAGAATAACATGTATTCTCTGGTTGGGTGGGATGTTCTGCAAATGTCTGTTAGGTCCAAGTGGTCTATAGTGTTGATCTTCAGGTTTTCTATTTCCTTATAGATCATCTGCCTGTCTGTCCTATGCATTCTTGAATGTGGTTGCTTATTATTCTGAAGATTTTTCTTCAATCCAGTCAATGCTTGTCTTATATATTTAGGAATTTTGATGTTTGGTGCATAGATGTTTATAATTACATCTCTCTGGTGCATTGACATTTAAATTATCATGTAGTGCCCTTTGTATCTAATAACAGCCTTGAAGTAATGCATATTTTGTTTGATATTAGAATAGCCGTCCTGCTGTCTTTGGGTTGTTCTTTATATGGATTTTTTTCCCCATCTTTTTACTTTCAACCTATCGGTTTGCTTAGATCTAAAGTGAGTCACTCATAGACAATATATAGATGGTAATTTGGAAAAGCAAAACAAAACAAAACAAAACACAAGGGCCTTTTCCTGCCTTTATTTACTGGCTCTGTGAAGGAAATCAACATGGCATGAAGGCTTGTGGTCTTCTCAAGTCTTTCTAAGCATACCTGTTCCCTGGGATTGTATGTGTTCATCCCCCACACCCCATCCCAAGCCTCCCCTCTACATGATAGCTTTCAAGATCTTAGATGTTCTATTGTATTCCTCTGTGCATACTCTCTCACCTCCAGGAGCCCACAGGTCTGGAGTCTCCCTGCAGCTCTTACATGCAGTAGTGACTGCCACTGCTTTCACTGGTCTTCAACCTGATATCCAAACTATGCCACCATTTCCACCTGAACTGCGAGTGAGGCAAAACAGAAATTAGTTCCTCAGGAAGACCCAGATGGACCAGAACACTTCAAACAAATTCCAATCCTTCCCTTCCATTGTATGGGAAGAACCAAGAACTGGAGAGTTTCCCCTTGATCATGGTGTGCTAGGAAGAGGCAGGGCATGAGTGAGCAATAACACCCCAAAATTTCTTTCCATACTGATTGTGACTTCACCTTGTTTAGACATTTGCTTGGTTGCTGCAAATCCTAACTGGTTTCTAGGGTTCCCACAAAGATACTGCAGTCATTGTATTGTTACTTACTTTGTATTTTCATGGGGGAACAAGGGCCTGGAGTATCCTAGTCCACCATGTTGCTGATAGCATTCCTCAGCACTGTTTTTCTAAATATCACTATTAACAGCCTCCTGTAGTTAATCTACTTCCTCTCCTTACCTTTAAAAATCTTTAAGTGAAGAGTAAGTACCAACCCCTTTGACTTGGTTAATATGTAATGACACAGCAATAAAAATCAAATGACTAAAATCTATTACCAGCAATTTAGGGACTATAATTTATGAAGTCACAGTATTTCTGAGTGCTTATTTTGCTGGATGATTCAGCTATATACAGTATTTTGTAGATCTTTATACCTAAAGTGTCTGGAAAGTGCCATATTACTGATGGTCAAAAATTGATGACCATAATGATGACACCTATATATGCTATTTCTCCATGAGCTAAAACGATAACCCAATTGTTTATAAAAGTTGACTTCTAAAAATAAAGTTGACTTCATATTCTTGAATATTTAATGAAAAGAAACTACAGATCTGTAGATAATCTATGATTCCCTGGGTAGTTTAGATCCTTAGAGAATATAAAGATTTTGTCTTTTGAACCATCAATCTTAGCAGAGAGACAAAGGAAATTGAGATTTATTTCATTTCCTCCCATTAGGAACATACATCTTCATGCATCCCCAAATGCTACTTCTGTAAAAAATAACCCAAGTAACTCCATTTACTTGGAATTACCAACTACATTTTCTCAAGTATACTGTATATTCAGCTTTTTATCTAACCCATGTATCCTTTGTAGATAATTCTCAGTTTTCTGACTCTTTAATCTTCCTGCATAAATTATATAATCATTCTCTTACCTCAAATCTAGTTATTCAAGAAGTAACTGCAGTTACTTATGATAATTCTATCATATTTTTCCCATCTAACCAACCTCAGTCCTTTCAGCCTTTATATTCCCATGTATTATCAGGTATACCTTATGAAGGCACTGTTTTTTCTATATCACCATCCCATTTAAAACTCCATACTACCTATTGGATAATGGTCACACTCCTTCATGACCCTCTACAGTTTAGCCTCATACCACATCTCCACATTGATTTCCCACTAGTCCCCACCATGACACTCATGTTCCCTGCAACTGCACTTGTTACCAGACCTTGAAGTATGCTATTCTTTTTCTTTGAATGGCCACCCGAGTCATTCCCTTACCAAATTTATTACTTTGTATCTTTCACTCATTTAGGATATATTTACTGTTTATTTACTCATTTCCAAATCCAACCTCTTCTACTAATCCTCCCCCAAATAATTCAGTCTTTAATGTGTTCTGACTTTAGTCTTACAGAATAGTTATCACTTTATCACATTCATTTGGCACACTGAGCCTTTCTAGCATATTTACTTCTCTCTTTTCTGTCTATATCATTTCAACTAGACTTACGTTTTTTAAGGACAGGAAACAAACAATAGGCCTTTTCATTGTTGTAGTGCTCTCAGCAGAGTGTCTGTATTTAATTTCTTTTTGAGTAGTTATTTTCTTTGATCACAAGAATAATAGTGGATAGTGATAAAAAGGATTGATTTCCAGAAAACACACACAAAAATGTTGTTCATAAGCATGTACTAAAACATTTAAGATTTATAGAGCAAAGTCAAAGGCGTTCTCTATATGCTCCTCTGATCCTTGCTAAATATGTTTATGATTTCTCAAGGTGTTTATAAGTTCCTTGGCTGGTCTGAATATTACTTAATTCCTGCAGCCCATTAAATCATAGAATAATGCACAAACCCAGAGAATTATGCCATACTCAAGTGTTAATAAAGAAGGCTGCCAGTAAGTTCACTGGGTGGTATGTTCAGCTTAGGAACTGGCTCCAATAAGTCATTCCATAAATATATGAAAGAATGAAGGTCAGTGAATGCCTCTCTCAATGTGTGTGCAAATTGAGGGGACAGTCTAATTGAAATAGCTGTGTAGTAGTATTGAAAATTCATCTACAACATTAATGGGGAGTCTTCTCCTTGATCATTCTGAGTCCAGATGAGGAATAAAACCATATCTAAATATAATGTTGACTAAGCTGCTCTCTTTCTCCAACTCCTAGATCTCTTCTCTTTGGGACCTTTCACCTAAACTAACATAGTCTTGGGGTCTATGACTCCCAAGACATTATCATAGTGCTAAGAAACACACCTTATTTTACCAGAAGTCTTCTGGAGACATACTGTTACATGCTAACCTGTAGGGACAAGTCAAATGATAGGAGTTTTGAGCACTCAGATGAACATTTGGGGACATTTTTTCCTCCAGCCATAGCTGAAAGACATCAGCCCACTCCTCCTAAGTAATGGGAGAGGGGCCTACTTTTCATAGTTTGGAGAGAAAGTATTTTGAAATTAATGAGCCTCCTTAGAATTTTTTTTTATTCAATTTGAGAACACATTATCTTTCTTAAGTGTAGCCCAGGGTTGAACATGGCCCAGATAAGTCTAACGCATGACTTCATCATTTTAGATTGTTTGAAAGTGAATAAAAACAAATGAAAAAACATGAAATAAATCAAAAGCAATTTCTGGACTCCAAAGATGACCTGGCGATACCACCCATTTTATCCCCAATCTCTAAAAACAAAAAGCATTTTTAACCAATTTTCAAGAAGATGCTCAAAACTTTTATTAAGTATGCATTTTTTTTAAAAAAAGAAACATTTGTCAGATTTCCAGATTATATGTGTTTATTTTGAGTTAGTGGATACAATGGCATATTAGATACCAGCACTCCGAGCTACACCTATGTATTTGCCTCTAAACCTTCACACATCATCAGTTTCCATTCTTCTATCATTCCACCACGGGGTCTCCTATTTCTAGCAAAATCATAGTTCAAATGTTTTTAAAGTAAAACATGGATCACCATATATTGTGCTTCCAGTGCCCCCAGAAGGATTATAATTGCCTCAAATAAGTGTTTATTTTCAGTAAAGGGGGAAAAATTGAAAATATGAGCACTAGTAATGGCACTACTACGAGAGAAAGAATAGAATACAGATTAAAAGAAACAATTTGACTGGATGAGTTAGTTTTCTCCTTAGTAAAAAATCCACTTAATATCATGGATATGACTTCAAAGTTAAATTGTTCAATTTGTGGGCCACACACTTCAGCGTATTGGCTAGTACATTTTTGCACTGAAACAGAAGCAATACAAGCTTTATGTTCTACCATTACACTTCCAGATTTTTCACTTATTAAGATACCTGCCAACCTAATGATTCTTGCATGCATTAGAGTTTGCTTTTGTAAAATTAAGTTTATTTTCCCCATCCCTCCCACTCCCATAAACATTGCAATGCGAACTCTTTGCCCAATTTTATGAGAATGTTGCAAAGGACAGTTCTGTACCACCTCAGGACAGGAATTCCCTGTTCCCTCCCCAGCTACTGATGAATCAGTAGTATTGATCACATCTCATCTCACATGCAAACAGACACTGCTCCCTTAATTTCCCCATGCCAGAGGCATACGAGTCGGCAGGTATGCATACAAAAATGGAATTAAAAAGAAAAGGAAAAGGAAAAAAAAAAAGCTTTTTTATTAAAGCCTATCGTCCTAGAATGAATCCATTGCTTTGAATTCACTTAAAGCCTGTACAGGCGAAATGTGTTTCTTCTGGGAACCTCGTCTAACTCGTGTCTGGAATTCTTCAGGCTTTTCTCTCTTCACAAGGGGCTTCTTCTCTGGGGCCTTCATCTTCCAAGACACAACCGGTGAGTTGACAGCTGCTGTTCCATAGACCTTCTGGTATTTGGTTGAGGCCACATAGGATGCTTTCACCGTGAGGACAACAGCATTCATCAGGTTTTTAGCTGCCTGGATGAGTGATGTGGCACTGTCCAGCTAGAGCAGGAGGAGGAGAGAGATACACCTGGGTTAGTCACGGCACAGCATTCACAAGATGGTCGTGTAACTTCACAGTTCAAACAGTGTTGTGCAGAAAAAGAGCAAAATTATTACATGATAATGTGAACTAGTTACATAGCAGTCACTCTCTTCTATCCTTAATCCCAAGGTAAAAATAAAAAAAAGAAGATACACTAAGGCATAGCTTTCTAAAACTCTAATACTTTTAAAGACCAAGCTCTTTTTTAGCATGTAAGGGTTCCAATGTAACACAAGTTTTCCAAAGTGGAACATCTCATGTTGTTACATTAGACTGTTTGGTAAGGCTGAGAATAACTCAATGCTTAAAAGCCATTTGGCAGGCACTGTACAATAAAAAAGTACAGAGTTATATCTCAATTTTACAGCTCTACTCCTGGAAATATAGAGTTTCTCCATCCTGAGCTCAGGTATGATAGGAATGCAGGCAGCTAAGCAGAGAAACACACCTATGGTACACTGCCTTTTACTGAGGTGTTCATTGGACTTGAATATCTATTTAACTATTCTCAGGTCTTAGATATACCTCTTACAAAAATAAGAATTATGTCAGGCTCTCGTAGGTCAGAGAGCATTCAGTGAGACCCCCATATCCACATGTTAATGAACTACTGATTTCTTACTATGTGGCAAACACTATTCTAAGAACTTTTTATTTCTCCATTTAACTCACAAGCACCCCAGGAGCTAACTATTATTGTCACTGCATTTTATGATGAGAAAACTGGTGCTTTATACAGATTAAGGGATGAAATCCTTAAAGACTGTATCATACTGCCCCACTGTTACTGGTAGGATACTGATACAGGTAGGATACTGTAGGATACTTGTAGGATAGCTAAAATACTGTAACAAGTATTAAATCTACTGTTAACAACTTACAGTAGGTTTAGAAGCTCATCCTTAGACTCTAAAGCCAGGGGTGTTTTTAGTTCACTCCCCCCCCCCCCCGCTTTTAACCCAGTTTGACAGTGTGGTGTATACTGTTTCTGAAACCATTCAATATCTGTTTCAACCTGCTCCACTTCCTGGATTACAGACGCTTGGAAAGTTCAAAACTGCATTTCTCAGACTCCCTTTCAGCCAGGATTCCACAAGTGACCCTAGTTAAAGGAAAGAATTAACAGCTGACTGCAAATATTACTCTAGCCTCTTGGGTGCTTGAGCATAGTCTGATTATTCATCAAACTTCTTATAATATCAGCTAAGGAACTAAATACATTGCAGTTCAACAAGGAATCCAAGAATATTTCTCATTGTTGAGATTGATGGACTCTAGCTGCATTCATGAATGGGAGTTAGATATATACCTTCTGGGTGAAATGAGACTAGCAAAGTTTTTAAACTAAGGTACCCCAAACACTGTAGCTGCCCAATGTGATGTGGCTTGCCCTCACTTTAACTTGCCATTTTTTGTGACCAAAGGGTGTCCCAAGCCGTGATGGGGCACGTCAGAAATTACATCTAAGGTCTCTGTGATAATTTTCAGGCTGTTCTCTGTTACACATACTTCATTAGAGCTAAAGAAATGTGATGCTAAATTTTAAAAATTATGACAAATGAGCTCTGAGTTCTCCCACTTCCAGAAAAGCTCATAAAGTCAGATCATTGGGGAAAACAATGGACTATACTTTCTATGTATGAATTCCTTGCAATACCATAGCATTGAGGCCTCACTATTTAAAAAACAGATGAAGGGCAGTATTACATTGACTCCATAACATAGAAGCAAACAGATTTGTGGATTAGAGCCATGATTCAGCAAATAGATAATTAACTCTTTTGTGAATTAAATCAACCAGATGTAAAGAGTAACTACTTTACCACTTTTTTACACTGTACAAGGTACACATATACCAAAATAACTGCCTAACCCATAATGTTTAATTGGTAGAGCATAAATTTTGAAATCCAGCTACAGAAAAGCAACTTCTAGATTATTCATGTTAATAGAAGAAAAGCCAAGCATGGATTAGTATAGTGATTCTCATAGTCTATGAACTAGCAGTATCAGTATCACCTGGGAACCTGTTAGAAATGCAATTTCTTAAGGCTACTCTCAAACTTTCTGAATCAAAAATTTGTAATCCAGGGGATGCTGATGCATGCTAGAGATTGAGAACCACTGGATTAATGAAACCCAAAGACTATCTCAAGGTTTATTTCATTTAATGATTTCAGAACTTTGATCATAGATGAGTCTGGCAGCATCAGGGCCAGTTATCTGGCTAAATTTCACTTTTACATCTTTTCTATTATACCCCCAGGTATAATAATTACAGAGAAAGAAAATGTTGAGACGATGGGGTCAGTCATGTTTTCTTTAGAAGCTAGATATCATAGCCCTTGGCCCATCGGCAGTTCCCTGTAAGTCTGTCAGGTTTCAAAATGAGAAATATTCCTTCACAAAGTGAGTTAATTCATAGGTAAGGAGGGGAGAAGGGTATCAGGGACAGTTCTGTGGATTTGCTTATGGGAAATAGAATTAGTAGAAGTAGAATAAGACAAGATGCATTTATTGCATTATTAAATGATTCTCTGAAAGCAAATCTTGGGAGAATTAAGTGGATCCAAGGAGAAGAATTACAAGTAATTTGGAAACTTTTACCACAGATTCCATTTTCAGATAGATGGTGTCTAATTCTGCAGCAAAAATATGATAGCCTGTCTCTTCTTCAGAACCCCTTTGCTCTCCCAGCCTGATGCAGGAATCCTGTGAATAAACCTAATACATTGGTTGAAAGTGAGACAGCTCTGAAATATAAAGCCAATGATTTCATTCAAGGTACCTGGTAAGGCAGATATGAATTTGTGGCAAGGTATAAAGCTAGCAGGTAAGGAACCTGGCCAACTAAACCTGAACTAGTATACTGCTAGACAATATGCCCAATCTAAAATTAAAAGAAATTTGACTTTTTCTGAAAACTTGAATTCCCAAAGAATAACTTTTGCCATTCCTCTAGATCCATTTTAATTATTTAGATCATTGCTGCCACAATCAGAATTTCTTTTATTTAAAAATGGATCTCCTTTATGTTTGTCTGAAATAGCACAGAGGCCTGGCATGTTTAGTTAAAGATTCACTCCTAAAGAAAATACACTGTGTTGTCTGGGTGGTTCAGTTGGTTAAGCGTCTGCGTTCGGGTCAGGTCAGAATCCCAGAAGCCCCACATTGGCTCCCTGCTCATTGTGAAGCCTGCTTCTCCTGCTCTCCCTGCTTGTGCTCTCTCTGTCAAATAAACAAATAAAAATCTCAAAAAAGAAAAAATACACTAAAAAGACTAAGGTACATGGAAATAAGATCTTTTCATACAAGGTTTAGGAAAACCTATTTATGGCAATTTCAGACAAGATATGTAAATGTATATGTACAAATGAAGTCCTAATAACCAATAATAATTGAGTATTTAGGAGGTGCTTAGGAATTGCCTTGTCCTTTTAATTAAATTGCATGGTGTAGGCCCCCAAAATCCTTAAACTTAGAAAGGTAACAGAACTCGCATCTGAAGTAATGGGCAAAAGTAGGGATCAGGACTTGTACTGTTTTTCTCCAAAGACTACCATCTGAACCACTCTTTAATCTCTGGGGTCTTGTTTTTCAGTATCATTCAGAATGAACCTATCTCAATGTTTAACTCTGTTTGGGTAGACGCCTGTCCTTAAACTTGGTACCACTGTATATGTATCACGACTGAGTTTGATCAGAGCCACCATCTCATCTCTGACTCTTAGTGTTGTCTTTGGAGCCTGAATTCTTTGTAAGTAGAAGTCCTGGCCTCAGGTGTGTTCCTGCCCAGTCCTTTTTGGCTTGAATTCACCCTTATGGGAGCAGTTACTAGAATCTGATCCCTGCAGATTTCTCTTGTACTTGTTCAGCTTCTCTGAAGCACATTCACTACACAGCTATAATGACTGGTTGTGCCCTTAGTTGGGGCTCAGCGACATTAGTGCTCTAAGCTTTTATCAGGGCTGGTGTTCTTAGCTTTCTAACAGCCAGAAAGTTGACTGTATTTCTGCCCTTCCTCCAGCTAGCCTGTATATGCACTGACTAAACTGGGAGTAGAAAGAAACTTGTATCTTTTCCTGCTTAAGGGCCTTTTAATTCCTTCTGGACATTCTATTCAGTCCCTCTATCTAGTCTAAGTGCCCCAATTTTTAGTTAATTAAAAAAAAAAAAAAAGGAGCCTACATTTAGCAAATGCTACCATGTGTCAGTCTCTGCATTAACTCCCCAGTTTCCTTTCTTTCATTCAATCTCACAACCATGCCTGAGACAGGTAATGCTATTCTGTCCACTTGGGACAAAGAAGGGCTATGCAGCTTGCTAAATACCACATCGCAGGTATATGATGAAGCCAAGAATTAAACCCAGGCAGCCTAACTCCAGTGTCCACAGACTAACCCTTACTTGATGCCACTTCCCAGAGCCATGCATGGCAGATGAAGCCGCAGCCCATTATCTATCAAACTATGCTAGACTAATTATTCTCCCTATTTCATTTCATAGGTGTCTGCTGTCCCTAACCACAGAAATCAGGCTTCTCCTAATTCTGTCACTATTTTTTTTTTTTAAATATCAAAGTACTATTTTAAAAAGGTAGCAGATGTTTCCTCACATCTTGTTCTGTTACAATCCATGAAAAGCAAATAAGGGTGGGAGAGCTGTTTCATAGTCATTTCTAGAGGGTTTTTCTGGCTCTTTTACTGCCGCTGTACTAGTCTTTTCTTCTTAACCTCACTCAAATCCTGACAGATTTCTCTTTCCCTACACCATCCTCATTTTGTGTTTTGAATGGAGAGAAATATTAGAGTTGACACTGCTGAATTGTGATTCTCCCATTAATTGGTAATTGTGCTAATTCGTTATGTCAAAGACGAAGATTGTCATCAAAAGTGCCTAAAATGACTCTTAAAATTTACAGGATCATCTGAATTCTGAAACGCCATGTCATAAGTTTTACACTATCTCATGAACATGGGGATTACCTTGCAAGAGGTGTTCAGTTTCAATAGAAACAGACTTTGACACAAATATAACTGCACGATTCAATCAAATTCTCAAATGAAAGTATACCCATATTTCTGGAAATGCTCAAATCTCATAGACTCTTTTGGTCTTCTACCTACAATGATTCATCCAGGTATTTCTTCAGATACTACTTACTACTTTGTGTTGGGTACACATACATAGACACAAACTATAAGGTCTTAAGCTGGTAATTTGTTTAGTAGGATGTAAGGTACTAACAAAACAAGCAATATAGGACCCGCCTTGAGTCAGGTAGGAATAGGGTAGGAAGAAAAAGCATCATGGAGGGAGTAATAGTCCAAACTCACTTTAATGAATGAAGTAGGTGTTATTGCTGACTAAATGGTTGAATGATAAAAAGGACAAATTTGGAATTCCTAGCTAGTATAGCTGGGTATAAATTGATGCTCTTAACCCAGATGATGGCAATTAGGGGAAAATGGAGTTGCTAAAATATTGAGTTTAACTCTGGACATTCTGAACTTAAGGTATCTGTGTTACATGTCAGTAAAGTTATCAAAGGGGCAACTGAAATGATGGAAATGAAACTGGGGGCCAGTTTTAAGAAACCACATGTTTTGCTTATATAGGTTTTCCCAGTTATTTCATGAACAGTGTTCTGCAGATTATAGGTATCTATGTTAATTTCTGATTTCTCCTTCCCTTCATATTCCTTATTTAGTGCTTTCACAAAGAGAATAAAATGCTAAATGCATATTTTCTCTGGTCAAAAGGTTCAATAGATCTACTAAAATTTTTCTCAGCATTATACTTTGAGGATCAAAATCAGTATTTCAATAATCTAAGTCATAACACCACCAAGAAGTATCTTAACTATTTCTTTGACAACCAAGGCTATTTTCTATTATGTAATTAGCAATCCTTCACCCTTGAAAATAATGGTGAACTTTCTGGGACCGCCTGGCAATAAAACAAATGGACTTAGCAGCTTAGACTTAACAGCTACCTTTAAATTCACACACACGAGGGCGCGCACACACACACACACACACACACACACACGGCATTGTCAATAATGCAAAGTAATATTAAAGAGGTGGAGGGAAACACACTGGGTTAAGTATCTGGGACACAGTAAATGTCTTAAGATATATAATTACAGAAGAAAATTTGGGTTACATTGTGTGTTCTACATTAATACACTTTAAGATAGAGAGAAATATAACTTGGAAACAAATCTATTTTCAAAAAAGCTGATTTTTACTAAAAAATAATAAACCATAAATGGTAGTTCACAGAAATCCCCAGTACAAAGCTATCTGTCCTTGGATTAAAAATAATGTAAATGGCATGGGACTACTAGCTAAACTAAATAGATTAAAAAAAAATTCATTTCAATGTAATTTTGATGTATAAAAACCGGAGTTTTACTTAGTTACTTCAAAAAACTTAGAAAAGCCTGGGGGTTGGGACCTGTCCCCTTTGGATCTAGGTTATTTTATTTTAATTTTCTCAAGTTAGAGCTGATAGTGGTCTAAAAGGGCTCTGCAATTCAGCCTCTTGCAAGATCTTTTAGTGGGAATAACTTATTATTTCTTGTCTAACAAGTATTCTAATGGGGCTATTCTATACATATTCGGGTCTGAGTTAGTGTTTTGCAGGGAGGAAGTTGTAATGGGAGAACTGACAATAAGTTGAAAGTAAACACCTTGAGAAAGCTGCAATCTTTCCACTGAAGCTGGTCATCTATTTATATTTAAACAGTTATCTCCCCAAAAGAAGTCACAAATTGCTTGCAGGAGAGAGAGAGAAAAAAAAAAAAAAAGAAAGAAAGAAAGAAACCCTTGGTACAAGTCAGCTTTGCTGTTAATGAATGGGAGGTTAGAAACCCAGAGCACTGGAGCCTATTATCCACGAAGAAGAACATTTCATGTTTTAAAAATCCATGAGGCTTTGAAAAGATATTTGATCTCCTTAGAAATTGTGATACATTTGAAATACCTTGCAATACCTGCCTACTTCTTCCATAGTCTATATCAATAGCACTTTTTAAAAGCTCTAGCAAGTCCAGGGTAATAAATAACTCAAGCAAACAAAGACATGGTGAAAAGGTTCAGCCTAACTGAATCTTTCCCTACTTTATGAATGTTTACACATTTGCAAATAAGAGAATTCCTTTGTGGTAAGCCCTCATTTCAGTGTCCTAGTCCATTCATTCTTCATCAAATAACAATGTAGTGAGTTAGCAAAAACGCATTCCTTCTGGATAATAGGGTAGAAATCCTCCACTCATCTTTATGGTGGCCATGGCTGGCATTAATCAATCAAAGCACTTTGCTCCCTCCAAAGATGTTGAAGGACAGGGAAACAGAAACGTCTTTAGCTCCTTTCTTCAAGAGGTCACATTTTGAAAGATGTGTCATCTACTTATCTCTACCTCTGTTTAAATTGACTTAATACCTGACGTTTTTGTTTCTACCAGTCAGATTGCTAACAAGTATGACGCTGTATTTACTCTTGTTCCTATAGCTAATACCATAATTGGGGTTGTTTAATTAAGAAATCATTAAACAGAAGACATAACTATTAAAGTTCGAAGTATATGGGGAATTAAGTCAGGTGATAAAAATTAGCTGACTATATTAACAAGTAGGATGTCTGAAATGAAATGACCATCACAGGTATGCTGCAGTTGTTGTTATGAAAAGGAAAACTGCATTAAATCTGGTAACATTAGAACATGTAACAATCCTCCATAAATGACAGCTGACGTACTATAGGATAGCTCCTGAAAAGTTGGCTTAATCCCAGGGGTATTCCCATTTCACTTTGGTATCTTGAAAAGCAAATGTTTTATAACTTTAAGTAGTGGATGAATCACAGTATAGGGGAGGATAAGAGGTCTGTTATTCTTTTCTGCAGGGCTGCCTTGAGTGATGCCAGGGAAGCAGCTGGTGCTCTTCTAATGCTGAAGGCCAGTTGTTAGGAAATCTGTATATAATGTCTCCAAGATGAAGTTGACAAAGGCCTTAGCAGAAAAGCACTGCCATCTTAAAAAAAAAAAAAATCTCCACAGTTTTGCTGAGAAATTTACCAATTGGCACTCTGGTAACTTTTTCAATGGGACAAATTTTTGTCTTTGTTTTTAATTCATTTAGGTAGGTAGTAGCACTTCATAGTCAGCCAGTCCACTGATTAACTGTCTTCATTTGCATTTTTTCAATTATAGGTAAGTAAACCTTGGGGACTCCCATGAAGGCTTAATTACAGTCAACAAATTTCCTAAATATGGCTTAGAGCCATTTTTTCTCACTATTAAAGGCAGAACAGTTTTTGCTCAACCCAAAACAAGGCATTATTGCTAACCTTGGAATCCTAAGGAGAAGTGGGAATATCAAGAGGTGCTGGCCCTTGGAAAGTTAGGAACAGACATGTCTGTTTGTCTAGAACTCCCTAACTCCTTTTTCTATATTTCTTCTTTCTCATACCCTTCCTTTTTTAATCCTTCAAGATTTCCTGATCCAGAGGCTTTCTCTGTTGTTCTCCCATAACAACAGAACTAGAGGCAACAGTGGTACCAATGGATTTTTAGGCACCCATCATGACTGGGAGTTATTCCTGGGTACAAAGCCAATCTTTACATCATATCAATATACCATGCATTGATTGTTGATCTTGTCATCTGTAATAATGAGCATGTCCTCACCATCCAAGGTTCATACCATATAGTAACTCTTCAAAGGGCTAAAGCTCCTTTGATTTTCCCTAGAGGAGAGCCAGCTAGCAGAAAATCACTACCTTTGATCAATATTCCAGTATTATTATTAGTGGGAGACAAATCTTCATAAGACAAATTCTTATCTTATGAAGATAAGAACATTATCTTCATAAGATGGGTGAGCCACCAAAGGACTCCATTCTATCAGAAGTGCCTAACTTTGTATGGGTGTTGGATCTGCTGATACATGATGAAAGCTTTTTAATGCCTCATAAAATATCGCCTAGGCTCCACCATGTAAAGTGCAACCATTAAGAAAGGAGTAGACAAGAACAAGGACCAAAAGTTTGGATATTGGAGGACTGTGCCTGGCAAGTGAGTATATTCTGAAGGTTCTAGATTATTATTTTCTTTTACTTCTTTTCACATTCAACTACTAGGTATCATGTTACATGGCATTATTCATATAGTAGAGAAAGAAAATTCTTATCGAGCTCATGACCCTCTTATCAGGGGTGGAAAGAGCTGGTTGAAGCCTCTTTTGTTACCTGAGTTCTGAAAAGGCTCATTTCCTAGGAGGGTTTGTTGCCTCTCCTTAGGATCCCTTTTCCAATGCATTCTTACATATGGTGCACTACCTCCTGCTCTCCCTCTTGCCCCCTCTTCCTATTTTTTTTCCTCTCTTATAGTGAATGAAAGCATGTACTCTACAATTCCATCCCTGCTTGGATTAATCAATGGCTATGTGATTTTGAGAGAGCTACTTAACCTAGCTCTACCTCATAATCTTGAAAGTGCTCACTTCATTTTTACTTTTAAGTATTAAGTATTAAATGAGATAGTGCCCTCAAAGCTGAATGCCTGGCAAATGATAGGCCCTTAACAAATTTAAAGCTTTTATTATTACTGTGATCCATGTTTCCTTAAATCACCATTTGAGTCCAAAATGGTCTTTTAAAACTTGTATTTCTTGGATGGATTCTACCTCTTCCTCTTTCTCCTTTCAAAGTATTACCCCACCCCCACTATCCTGCATTTGGACTTTCTCCAACCCTCTAGTTAATAAGTTGCCACCACTTTGGCTTGCTTTCAATGCCTGTATATTATAGTTTTTTTTGGTCTAAGTAGGCTCCATGCCCATCATGGAGCTCAACATGGGGTATGAACTCACAACCCTGAGATCAAGAGCTGAATGCCTGACTGAGCTACCCAGGTACCCCAATGCCTGTAGATCACAGTTTTAATATGATAGGAATAAAGGCACGGAGAAATTCACAGGGGCAATAGAAAAGCATCAAAAAATTAGTATCTTTTCTTACACTACTGAATTCTTTGGAAAGAGGAAATTTGAGATCATGATTAACTACAAAAAAGCATGGGGGTTTTATGCAGATATATGGTACCCATAGTATCTATGAAGATTTGGGGCTTAACTGGGGCTGGAGAAAACAGTATAAAATAAAAATGACCATAGTAAGAGATAGATTACTTAATCTATGAAAGTGAGATTTAAACCTCTACCCTGAGAGGCAGCAAAATAAATAGTATAAAATTTTTTACCTGACCACTTATAGGGCTTAAAATTCCAAAAATTCAGGCTCTTCATTTGGGTTACTATATTATTTCTTACTAAAACACAAATTATGCTATGGTGAAAGTGTAACTTTTTAAATTCATTCACTTAAAAAATGGAACCCCTTCACTAAAATCAAAAACACAAGAAATAATTACAGGTGAAAATGTGGAGAAAAAGTAATCCTTATCCACTATGGAAAAATAGAACTACCATATGATCCAGCAATCTTACTATTAATTCAAGAGATTCTAATGCTAAGTGAAATTAGACAAATACCACATAATTTCACTCATAAGTAGAAGAAACAAAACAAGCGATCAAAGAGAAACAAAACAAAAAGACTCCTAGAGAACCAACTGGTGATGCCAGAGGGGCACTGAGTGCAAGAATGAGTGAAATAGATGAAGGGGATTGAGGGGTACTTATCATGGGGTGTATTGAGTAATATGTAGAATTAATTCATTATATTGCACACCTGAAACTAATAACAATTATACTGAATACAAAAAAAAAATTAAAAATGGAGCCACTTCTGGCCTAGTGAAGATCAACCTCCGAAGCCTGGTGCTTCATCTCCATCAAAAAAAGAATACAAATAACTGGGTTCCCTAGACTTATTTTCTACAGTTTGAAATCTCTTTTCCTACAGAATGGGCTACTTTTAATCTTTAGTCCTAGCATACTGGACCTAGCATCTGCCATCTCTACTTAAGATTGGCCTATCATCTAAATCCAGCAAAACTCTGACTGTTGGATCTACACTTTCTCTAGGGGTACTTTAAATCCCCATCCAACAAGCTTCCAAGAACAGGAGCAAACAAACCTCCTACCTTTGGTTGGAGTGTGCTCACATTTATCAAGCAAATAAATTAGCAAAGGGCAGGTTTTGAGAATAGAGCTTCTTATGGTAAAAAAGAAAGAAAGGTCTGGGATGATTAAAAGACAAAATCTAATCTAAGAGAAGGACAGTGTCTGAGCTGTGGCCTAGAAAGGCCAGGAAATAACAAGAAGTAGTACAGGTACAAAACAACACAATGGGATACCTCAAGATCGGCCCTACTTGTCAGTGCTCCAAGTCTCTTCCAAAACCAATAAAGCAAGGATGGTTGTTATGTATCACACTTGCTGCCATGTAGTAGACATGACCAGTCACTTATAGACCTTTGTCTTAGACATGATCTCAGAATTCTCAAAGCATAACCCAATCAATCTCTAGCAACTGATGACAATAAGATGAAACCCATTTAAAAAAAAAAAAGGCATAACTAGAAAACTTATGAAAGAAAAATATTTCATGAGTAAAAGAAAATATACACTAAAGGCAGTAGGCAAACACTCTAAAAGACAAAAGTAGTAAAATCAGGATCTTAAATTAGTTAAGGGGGCTCAGAAAAACAGGTAAAATGTGCATGGTAGAGTAAAAACAAAGTTTTTTCTGAAAGTGTCTGAACTTTAGTGACCATCAATAGGGTTGCTATATATTTAGGATGTTATATATGAAGCTCAGGGTAATTAAAAACCTATAATAAAGTCAAACATAACTCTAGAGAAAATCGTCAATTACAAAGAAAGAGAAAACAGCTGAAAAACAATGAGCAAAATGACAAACAGTACATGACTCTCAATAATTAATTCAATGTAAATGATCTAAATTCTCCAATAAAAGACATAATGTGATGGAATACATCAGAAAAATAAAAAATACCCACCTAGATGCTGCCTAGAGATACTGACTGCAGACCTAAAGACACACACAAAATGGAAATGAAGAGATGGAAAAAGATATTCCATGCAAATGGAACAACAACAACAACAAAAACCCAATAAAGCAATGTATATCATACAAAATAGACTAAAATTAGAGACAAAAAGGGCATTTCATAATGATAAAATTTCAGTGAAACAAGAGAATATAACAATTACAAACATCCATGTACCCAACATTGGAACATATAAACATATAAGGCTGATATTAACAGACATAAATAATAATAAATGTGGGGGATTTAAACACTCTACTTAAATCAGTGGATAGATCATCCAGGAAGAAAATCAATAAGAAAACAGTATCTTTGACACATCACACCAGTTTAATACACCAGATATATACAGAACCCTCCATCCAAAAACAATACACCTTGTTCTCAAGTGCACATGGAAAATTCTCCAGGATAGATAACATATTATTTCCCAAAATAAGTGTCAGTAAATTCAAGAAGACTGAAATCCTTTCCTGCATCTTTTCCAACCACAAAGGTTTGAAACTAGAAATCAATTACAAAAAAAAAAAAAAAGAAAAGAAAAGAAAAAAAAACAAACACCTGGAGGCTAAACAGTATGTTACTAACAACCAACATGTTGACAAATGTATTAAATATGAAAGGAAAAATAGATGGAGAAAAATGAAAATAGTCTGATGTCAATGAGACAGCAAAAGCAGTTCTAAGAGGAAATCTACAGCAGTGCAGGACTACCTTGAGGAACAAGAGCAATCTCATGTAAATAATCTAATCTTACAACTACAAGAACTAAAAAAAAGTAAGAATAAACCCCAAAGTTAGTAGAAGGAAGGAAAGAGGGGTGCCTGGATGGCTTAGTTGGTTAACCATTTGAGGACCTTCTGCTTGGGTCCTGGGATTGAGTTCCACATAGGGCTCCCTGCTCAGTGAGATCCTGTTTCTTCCTTTCCCTCTGCTGCTCTCAATATAAAAAAAGTATAGTAATCATATCATAATAATAATAAAGTATATAGTCTTCTAAAACTGAGCTGGGAGGAAAGTGATCATATGAACAGTAATGAAATTGGATTGGCAATCAAAAATTTCCAATAAACAAAAGTCCAGGAATAGATGGATTTACAGATGAATTCCACAAAAATTTAAAGAAGTACTAATATATATATTTCAAAAACCAGGAGAGGAAAGAAAGCTTCTGAACTCATTCTACAAGGTCAGCCATTTCTCTGATACCAAAACCAGACAAAGACACAACAAAAATGATGACTGTAGATGTAAAATCTTAATAAAATGTTAATAAACAGCATTTAACAGTGCATTAAAAAGATCATTTACCACAATCAAAGTGGATTTATGCTGGAGAAGCAAGGATGGCTTACTATGCACAGATCAATCAGCCTGATATACCAAATAAACACAATAAAAAATAAAAAAGAAATGGTTATCTCAATAAAATGCAGAAAAAGCACTTGACAAAAGTCAATAGGCACTCATGATAAAAAGCTCTCAAAAAGTGGGTTTGGTGGGAACATACATAATAAATACATAACATAATAAATGCCATCTATCACAAACTGACAGCTAACATCATACTCAATGGTGAAAAATGAGAGCTTTTCATCTGCAATCAGGAACACAAGGATGTCCACTCTTGCCACTTTTATTCAACATAATACTGGAAGTCCTAGCCACAACAATCAAATATGAAAAAAAAATAAAATAAAAGGCATCCAAATTGGCAAGGAAAAAGTAAAACTGTCACTATTTACAGATGCTGTGGTATTATATGTAGAAAACACTAAAGAGGTCATCAAAACCTATCAGAATAAATGATTTCAGTAAAGTCACAGGATACGAAAGCCATATAGAAATCTGTTGCATTTCTATACACCAATAACATAGCAGAAAGAGAATTAAGAAAATGATTGCATTTATAACTGAACCAAAAAGCATATAATAACTAGAAATAAACTTAACCAAGGGAGTGAAAGACGTGTATACTGAAAACTATAAAACAGGGGTGAAAGAAATTGAAGATGATACAAATGAAAAGCTCTATCATGCTCATGCAACAGAAGAATTAATATTGTTAAAATGTCCTTACTATCCAAAATGTTCATACTACCCAAAGCAATCTACAGATTCAATGTAATACTTACCAAAATATCAATAGCATTTTTCACAGAACTAGAATAAAGCATCCTAAAATTTGTATTGAACCACAAAAGACCCTGAACAGCCAAAGCAATCTTAAGAACAAAGCTGGAGGTGTCACAATCCCAGACTTCAAGGTACACTACCAAAGCTTTAGTAATCAAATCAGTATGGTACTGGAGTAAAAATAGACACACAGATCAAATGTAATAGAACAGAGAGTCTAGAAATAAATCCACACTTGGTCAATTAATGACAAAGGAGACAAGAATATATTAGGAAATGTATTGGGGAAAAGAGCACTTCAATACATGGTACTGGGAAAACTGGACAGAAACATACAAAATGAATGTTAACTGAACTTTCTTATACCGTACACAAAAATAGACACAAAATAGATTAAGGGACTAAATGTGAGAGATGAAACCGTAAAAATCCTAGAAACATAGGTGGTAATCTCTGATACCACCTTAGCAACATTTTTCTAGATAGGTCCCTTGGGCAAAAGAAACAAAAGCAACAGCAAACTATTGCGACTACATCAAAATAGAAAACGTTTGCATAGGAAAAGAAACCATCAAAAAAAGGTGACTTACTCAGAGAATTTATTTGCAAATATAGATTTTTCAATACTATCCCTTATTAGATAGATTAAAGAACTTATACAACTCCACACCAAAACAAAACAAAACAAAAACCACATTGAGTTAAAAAATGGGCAGAGGACCTAAACAGACATTTTCCCATAGAACACATACAGATGGCCAACAGACATGAAAAGATGTTCAATGTCACTTATTACTAGGGAAATGCAAATCAAAACTACAATGAGACATTAGCTTGCACATGTCAAAACAGCTCAAATCAAAGAGACAAGAAATAATAAGTTTCGGCAAAGATGCTGGAGAGAAGGGAAACTTCATGCACTGTTGGTGGAAATGTAAATCATTACAGCCAAAATGGAAAACAGCATGGAGGTTCCTCAAAAAATTTGATTTGGTATTTCTACTATGGGCATCCCCCCCCAAAAAAAACCCAAAAATACTAATTCAAAAAGAGATTTGCATCCATATGTTTATCACAGCATTATTTACAACAGACCAAAGATATAGAAGCAACCAAAGTGTCCATAGGTAGATTAAAGGATTAAGAAGATGTATATACATATGATGGAGTATTACTCAGTCATAACAGTAGATGAGATTTTGCCATTTGCAACAACATCCAGGGACCTAGAGAGCATTACATGAAGTGAAATTATAAATGAACACACAAAAAAAGTAGGAACAGACCCCATAAATAGAGAGAAACATCTGGTATTTGCCAGAGGGGCAGAATTGGGAGGAGGAATGGGTGAAATGGAAGAAGTAGGGTGGGAGGTACAGGCTTCTAGTTATGGAGTAAGTCATTGGAATGAAAGGTACAGCATAGGGAATATAGTCCGTAATATTAATTAATTAATTAATTAATTAATAATTAATAAAATAATCAATATTACTGGTAATATTTTAATACTAATTTGTATGGTGGCAAATATTGGCTATCCTTGTAGTAAGCATAGTTTAACAGAATTGTCCAATTACTATGTTGCACACCTGAAACTAACAAGGTGTCAACTATACATCAATTAAAATAAGTCAATTTTAAACAGATTAAACCCTCTTATCATACCCACTATGGGTCATCTAAATCACTCTCCTCCCATAAAAGGCTGTGTTTTAAGAGTAGTATTTTAATATCACTTCTCTCTCATTATCATAATCTCTCCTCACATGACTCATAAAGAATGCTATCTTAAATATGATGCAGCAAACTGTTAGACACATATGTAACTGGGTAAAATAATTCACTGTACTAACATAAAATTAACTCTTCTTTCATTAGAGAAATGAGAATTACAGCAAGAAGAAATGGATATCATTATTCAAGAGCTCATAAGAGGTCTTCAGTATAATGCATAGTAAAACCAGTGATTTTAATTAAACTAGTTTTAAATTTGGCCAGTTATTCCCTGGCTTTTTATAATTGAATACATTTTTCTGCCTACTCTGAAACATTTTTTGAGTAGACATAAAGTAATACCCTCTAAATCTTTTTCTTTCTTCCTGGTAACTTATTTTCCCATTGTGAGATGTAAACCCACTAGAATGTTATCACATATTCAAATTATTTCCAAGCACTCACAGTCTACACTGTCACAGATTGAGGTAGAAGGTTCCTATCTTTACGTCAGAGCACAACTCCATCAATTGTAACCATTAAGTCTTTAACTTTCACCTCAATACACCACCTTCAGGTTCCTTCAAGAGTTGTTACTTTCACAAAGATGACTCCTGACATTTAGAGAATGATCTAAGCTGATCTGAAGTTTTCTTACTGACTCTTCCCAACATTCCAAGATAGCAAGGGCTCCACAATTAACTCCACTACTCTGTAAAACCTGCTCCTTCTATAGTCATTGGCAACACAATTTTTCCACCTGTTTAGGTTAAAAACCCAGAATCTTATGTTACATATCTTGTTCTCTTAGATCTAGTCTCCAATCTGCCATCATATCTTAGCAACAGCATTTTTAAAATCTGTCCATTATTTGACCTCACCTTCTCTACTGTTAGCACAAGGCCCAGTCATCAGAATCTCTTGCTGGATTGTTGCAGTACTTTCCCCTAAATAACTTCCTTTTTTTTCTCATTCCCTTTTACTTCTTTGCTCTATTCTTTTTATTATTATTATGTTCAGCTAGCCAACATATATTACATCATTAGTTTTTGATGTAGTGTTCAACGATTCATTAGTTGCATATAACACAGTGCTCATCACAACATGTGCTGCTTTGATCTGTTCTTAAACAGAAGCCAGAATGATCCTACTAAATGAACTCAAATAATGTCACTTTTCTTTTCAACATTGTCCTGCAGTCCCCCATTTCAATATGGGTAAAACCCACAGCTATTAAAGTGGTCTTCAATGTCATACACTCTGATCCCCAATTGTTCTGATTTTTCCTTTGTTCATTCCACTCCTTAATGCTGTTCCCTTCCCTAGATCAGTCATGCCCACACTTCTGGGACTTTATGCTTATTACTGCGTCTGTCTAAAATGCTCTTCCCACAGATCTTTGATGAAATACCAACATCTTACTGAAAACTTTCCTTTCCAAATTGCAACTCCATTTCCGCCCTATTCCAATTCTGCCCTATTTCATTTCTAGTCTTTCCCTGTTTTTATTATGTTTTCATACAGTCATCACCATCTAGCAAACATTTGCTTCTGGGTTTACTATACCCCACCCTATGCTACATACCATTTATGGGTATTCCATAAAACTTGCTAAATATTATTGAATAATTGCAACTTTACAGATGAGGAAAGAAGAGATGACAAAGCTTGTCCAAAGACAAAGTAGGGCACAATGTCTAGTATAGTACCTAATTCTCCATGCCTTCCACCTATTCATTCCTCCATGGAAGAATAGCCAAATAATGATATTGGCAGGACAGTAGAATTTAGGGAGATAAAACAGACAAAATAAACATTAGCTAAACTGCTACACAAATCTTATGACCTCTTCCTTTTACTGTGCTTCACTGGTACAATCAGGTTCATCCTTTGCTCAGAAAACATCCACAATCTAATTCTTTGTGTTTACTTCTACTGCTTTCTATATATAAATTACTGAGTTTTCATTAAAAATCATCTCCCTCATTCATCATACCAGCATCTGTGAGCCATAACTGTGTGTGGTACGTATTACAGTACTGGCATCTTAATACAATCTACTATACATATTATACATATATTATATATGTATGTATATATATAGATATAGATATATACATATATCCATAGATACATATACATATCTACTATATATATATATATATATATATATATATATATATATATATGGTAGAACCACAATCCTTTACATATGAGGGAACAAATACAGAAAAATTTTTTCTGAACTTGGATTCACAAAATTCCTATCTGATAGAAATGGGCTTCAGTCCCTGTGACATGTAACATCCAGCCTTCTTTGACCAGGTAAATATACCATAGTGTTTTCCTGCTCTGAACTCTATTCCTGGCTATTGGTGCCATCATAGGGCTAAGCAAGAGTTATGATGTGTTCTAATTCCTTTCAAGTATGAGTCATGTGACCAAGCAGTAAGGATGTAAATTTCCTTAAGCCACAAAGGAAAAAGTCACACTAACTTCTAATCTTGCAATCATCATACACATGAGATATAAACTAGGCAAGAAGCAGGGACATCATCCACTTATTTTCTCACCAGCTACTAAAGTCATTTACATGTTCAAAGAAAACTTGATTAAATACAACCTATAGCTCTCCTTTCCCCACCCCCCATATATGCCACTTGCTATTTATTCACATGATATGAAAAAACTTTATTCAAATTTCTACACCTTAGCTTTATACTCCACCATATAATGGGTACCATAATATGATGTCAGGCTGACTGATATAAATTTTAAGAACCTAATAGAACCTAATATGTATTAGTTGCTACCATCATCTACACCATCTGACACATACTATTTTCTGTGTCTCCTGCTCAAGAACTAGTTCAACTACTAGGAGAAGCAAACATCTTACATTGCAAAAAGCACAAGACCTGGCTCCAACCTTGCCTGTGCCAACCACTGACTGTGAAAGTTTGGGACACTATAGTAACCTCTCTGAGTTCCTATTTCTTCAGCCAAAAAGTGGGGTTAATAATACCAATACACTTTCACCAGTCATTGAGGCCCAAGTAAGAAAGTAAACTTGAGACACTTTTTTAAATTTTAAAAATGTCACTATAAAGTAGTATTAATAAGGTGATACCTTTTTGGAATCCTTTTAGTGTATTTATCGTAATTTATTGGCCCACCTGGGTAACTTAGGCCTAAGAAACTCTGCACAGATACAGTTATTTGAATAAATTCCCAGGTAGTATGAGAGGACCATAAGCCTAAGTGAGAGAAGAACAAGGTATATCCAAAAGGAGGGAAGCTTTCTTCTTCCACCTGACAGTGGACATTGCTAGGGATAAAGCATGTCTGGGGCAGTCTAGTTACAATCCCACTTTTCCCATTTATGGGGAAAAGAAATAGAACACAGGAGCCTTCTGTTTGGGATCCCAAAACTGGCTGTGGAATGCAATCCAAAAAGAGATATAGATTAAAAAAAAAAAAAAAGTAAACCATTCTTGCAATAGAAACAGCTGACTCCTTCATGCAGCTATCCTTAGTGATTTCAGCTCAATTTTGGTTACACTTCTTGCTAGTATCACATAATTGGTTACTTATTTGCTACTTCATCTTCAAAAGCTTTGTATATGTATGAAAGTCTTATCTCAGAGCTAAACTTCTGGATGTATATAAACAAGTACTTCCTGGCCCTTTACTGGTTATGTCCTCCACAGCAGCTAGCACTACCTAAGCCATATTGGCATTTGGTATACGTATCCCAATGTTTAGACAGTTGATAGATGGATTCTTAGTTCAGGCAGCCTCTTAAATTGGCCATGGGCTAATATACTCTGGATACTTTCCAGATTCAATACATACATTCCAACCAATTAGATCTTTCCTATATGTTATACCACTTAATCCTTACACACTATATTACTTTATTCTCGTTATCCAATAGATGAGGGAACTGGGGCTTACATACCTAGCTAATAGGATAATTACCAGAAATACAACTGCATGACTTCTGTCTCCAGTGTATTTAGGAATATACTGTAGCTCCAACTCCTTTTGAATAAAATAAGAATAAAGGCCATTTAAGGTAGTTCCCCTGAGAAGCCACATACGCCTGCAGGGCTTGGCCTGGTTAGGAATATCATCGGTTTCTCCTGGAGTGACTGTACTTTAGGAAAAAATGCAGCAAAAGCACCAGAGGGTTCCCTTCAATCTAAAAGTGGAAATATGATTTATTTAGTTAACAAAGAACCTCTATGGATGGACAACATATTATATGTCTCCTTGCAAAAGAGGTTGAACTATGCAAGAAACTTTCAAAACCACAGATTAAAAGGCAAAGAATCCTCAAAAGATGGGAAATGCATAACAGTATTGCCAAAAATCATAGAAAAATACTAGCAGTTCCTTTGAAAGAGAGCATCAAATCTATGAAATTGGAAAACTTCTTTGAAAAAAAAGGACTTCACAAACTTTCATGAAAATGACAACTTTTAACCAGTGAATAAAGATAAACATTAAAGGGTTAGAGAGAGCTGATACAGTATCTTGCCCCTACTAAAAATCATACTTAATATTGAGATGAAAGCTTCCTCAAGGCACAATCTGTATCTTAGAGTTCCTGTGAATCTAGCCTTTGACAAAGTTAAATCACCTCCATATTTATTATAAGATGTAAAGGCTACCTCATTATTTCTTTACCTAATATGCTAAAAAATGCCAAGGAAAATTCTTCAAATGCACTACAGCTACATCTTTGAAAGAAAGAGTCATCTCTGTTATATCTAGAGTCACCACCTGTTAGAGCTCTCCAAACCTCTTTTAAAGAAATTAATGCTAAGCTATGAAACATAATCGGTTTCTATCTACAACTTGATTGGTTTCAAGGGCTCACCCACTAATTTCAGCATTGCCAGGCTTACTCATTATAAATATTATCTCAGAAACACCTGCATAAGTCATTTGACTTTCAAGGAGACCGTGGACCTGATACACATCTTAATATTATTTTGTTAAGGAAAAAATGTAAACCACTGCTCTACTTTTTTTTTCATATTTTTTTAAAAAATGTGCTTGTTATCATATAAAGATTTAAAAATATGCAATGAATGGCTAAATATATAATGATATATGAAAAATATTTGTTAAAAAAAGGTATTATAAAAACTGAATTATTTTAACCTCAAGACTCTTGTTTATAAAAAGCAAGAAACTGAAGACATTTTTACCTTGTTTAAAACTTTCTTTTGAGCAACATTCTCACCTAAGTCCCTAATTGCCTTTGATAGTAGAAATGCCTGCATCTCTAAGGCAGATTTGGGGTAAACAATGAGAGAGGTGGATGGAGACCTTTAAAGGGTGTATGAAAGTTATGGCCAGAAAAGGAATGTGATGGGTACTCAGGAGTCTAGCCTCTAGGAAAGTGCGTATCCATACCCTATTGCCATGCTGGGAATGGGCATTTGGCAGATGAGGCTGGACCATTTTGTGGATTATCTTCCATCCTTCCAGAAGGAAGAAACAAAAAACTCCATTTCAAATAGTATGTACACTCTAGGTGAAAGGTCTCATCCAGGGGCAACTTTGTCCCTGTACCCCAGGATACATTTGGCATTTGGCAAGGTCTGGAGACAATGGACTATCACTACTGGAGAAGGAAAGTTGCTACAAACATCTGTAGAGGAGATGCCAGAGACATTGCTAAATATCCTGCAATGGACAACTGCAACCAGCTCCCCACAACTGGTAATTATCCAGGCGAGGCTAGACTAAAATAGCTTAATGCAGCAAGCCAAAAAGGATTTTCTAGGAAAGGGTCCAAACTGACTTCAAGTACTGGAAGGGTTTCATCACAGCTCATAAGGCTCTCTTCCCTCAATTTCCTAGACCAGTATTTTTCAAAGTGTGATCCATGAGTCCTCTGCATCAGAAATATTTAGGAATAGAATTACATATTCCTGATCTCAGATGTGATATCAGAACTGTAAAGGCAGAGCCCAGAATTCTCAGCAAATTTTTATTTGTTTCCCATGTGATTTTTCCATAGATTATAATGTGAGAATACTACTTCATTTCTCTATTGAGATCATTCCCTTTTCTATTGTCAATTATGACCTCTCTGTGAGTGATTCCTCCAAGACTCTCAATGACAAACTAATGGAATCTCTATGAAGGTATAGACCTTGGTTGGTTATTCACTACTATACACCCAGTGGTTTAATTGGAGTAATGATGATGGAATAAAACAAGTGGCACCTAATTTATAAAAAAAAAAAATACCATCTTTTGGGAGAGACAAGGTAAGGAACAATAAAATTAGCTACTCGTTTATTTAGTACTTCTCCATTCTGTAGACTGAGCTAAGTGTGTGACATCAACACATTTAATCCTAACAACACACTTAGGTAGATACTAATATCATTCTCATTTTGCAGCTAAGGAAAATGGGGCTCAGTGAAGTCAAGCAACTTGCCCAAGATCACAAAGCAACTAGTGTAAGTCAGAATTCTATTTGTGTTCCATCAGACGGTATACCTGGACAAGAACTACTACTCCCTGCCTAACTCTCCCATATTTTCAGGTTCCTTGTATGATGTAAACAGAAACTGTTGGAGTAGGGGGACAGACAGTCCTGGGAAATCCCCTTAAAGAGTGCTAACACAGCTAGACAGCTCGCCATTTTGCCCTCACACTTCTTTTCTTCTTCCTTATGGAAAATGGAAAGAGCATGAGCAGTCACCTTGGACCAAAGAGTGTTGAGGATCCTCAACACTAAGTAGAACAGACCACAAATCAGAAGGAGTCTGGGTCCCTGATGATTCTGAATTCACTATATTGGCCCTGAACTACATAGTCTATATGATAGAAAAATAACTCTCCAGTTAGAGGTTTTATCATATGGAGCTGAATCTATATCTAATTAAAACATGTGAAAGACGATACAAATTGTTAATACTGTTATTGCCATTAATAATTTAAGATAGTTAATTAAAATGCAATATTTCACATCTAGATATAATTAACATTTTTATGTACCATAACCTTCATGTGGGAAAACAAATGAACTCTGCCACTGTGGCCCTTACTTTCCAACTCCTTTTTTAAAATAAATCATTAAGTTGATTAATTCAGCTATTTTGGAAGAATGTTTTTATATTTCTAAACCATAATCTTAAAAAAAACATGGGAAATTTAACAAAGTAAGTTACAAAGGAATTAAGAAAACTAGGGAAAAAATTAGGAAGCTGATGTATAAAGCACACATTATGTACTTGTTATGCAAGGAAACAGGGAAAAATTCAACATTCAGACATATTCCCGACCTTTATGGAATTCACAGAGTCGTTGGGAGACATATAATTGGGTAAGTTTTTACACTGCAGTATCCTACTCAGAATGACAGAAAAAACACATCATGCTGTGAGAGAACAGTCAAGGGAGGCTTCTTGGAAATCACTACAGTCTGTCAGTCCCTAACTTTGTGACCTCCAGGAAGCTACTTCAATTCCTTGAATTTCATTTTCCTAATATTTTTAATGGGGATGACAGTTTCCTCCAAGGGATAACTGTTAATAACATCGCACAGTGCATTTAAAATACTTAGCACAGTGCCTGGAACATACTGAGCCCCCACTGTACCTTAGCTAGTATAATCATGTTATTTACTACATGCAATTGTCCTATTGTCCCTCTAAATGTATTGCTATTCTAATTTATAAAGCAAAAACAAAAGCTCAGAGATTAGGAACATTACCGAATGTCACCCAAATTGTAAAAGAGTCAGTTTTCAAATTCATATCTAACAGCAATACATTGCTTATTAACATCTACCTTAAGAGAATACAGTGTACTCTAAGTTATTTTTCAGATATTGGACATCAAAACCATAGTGCTGTTAACTGTTCTCTGCTTGACTTTTATTCATGTAAAATGCAAGGCCTTATTGGGGTAAGTAATTTTGCCTGGCACATCTTCTAAGAACCACTCAAGATTATGTTTGCTTGGGATTGTGTGATACAGCCAGTAACAGAGCTATACATCCTTAGTAAAAAAAATATCTTTAGATCACCATGCCAAAATCAATTTGCTCAATTAATGGCAGGCACTGGCATTCTACCAGTCAACTGCTTCTAGTATATGACAAGATCACCATCTCTGCCACAGTACAGATAATTACTGCAATTATCTGCACAGAGTTGAGTATGGAGAAGAAAGCAAGGTTCACTATCACTTCTTGACTTCTAAAGAAAGTTCTCAAAAAACAAATACTAGTGATTCTGGCAATCTGAAACAGGATAACTGTGTGTAAAAGAGGGGGTTGAATCCAGAATGGAATTTTCTCACTGAAAATGATCTGAGGGCCACCTTCTTCCAGATCAGGGTTCTGATGTAAGATTCTCATGTCTTAGTCACATGTAAAGTACCTCTCTAGTGCCTTTCTCTTCTTGCATCTTTGAACACATGTGTAAATTTACATAGACTGATGGGGAGAAGATAATAATCATGACCACGATGAAAAAAACAGAGGAAAAAAAATCACTTCCAATTGGTTGTTGATTTAGATACAGTTAGATAATTCATATTTTTCAACATAGACCATATAGATTAGGTTCTATATTGGCATGAATGTTTGATGTCTCCAGTCATGATGGAAATGCTAATTTATACATTTCTCTTTCAAGAAATTCCCCTAATTAAAATATAAAAGTAGTCGAATAGTTCTACCAAAAATACCACCAAAAATAAATACTGCTCTGGGCTGTTGTAAAACAACTTAGCCCTGAACCTCTTTACCTTCTTATATTGGAGCATAAAAATGATGGACTCAAGATGGTCCCTTAAACGTTTATAGTCTCATGACTTTCCTTCAAGGAGATGTAAGAGTACCACTTGGCAATTCTTTACACTTAATAATTATCATTCTTATAAAGGTTTTTATGCTTAGTCAAAATTTAAGTCAATTTTCTAAAGAACATTCTTAAATTACCTTTAAATCCTATTTTTCCCAAGTCTTTTATTCTTAATATTTTAATTCTTTTTTTTTTTTTTGGAACTTTTTCCAAGAACACAGAAACAATGAGTCAGTTTTTTGCCTCATAGATTCTAAAACCTGTGGGTAGGAAGGGGTACTTACAGATTCTAAGAATGCACTCCCTGCAATCCTGACTTTACAGGTCTGCATCTTAGCCATGGCTCTGCATTTAGCAGTCTCCTCCCACCACTTGATGTTTTTGGCATACAGATGATCATTTGATCATTTTGGGAAACGTTCATTAAAATCAGAATGGGTCAGAAAAATTTCTTTGCTCTCCAGACCCCACTTTTTACGTGTCTAACTCCACTTTCGACTTTTCTCCATCTTTCCACCCATCTCTGATATTTTCAGGTCCAGTCAGCACAAAATACATCCACACCTCACAACTATGGGCATTGTTTCTCTCCTCTTCTACCTAGAAAACTCTCATCTACTTATCCATCAAGGTTAAGAAAAATATTACCCCGGGGCGCCTGGGTGGCTCAGTGGGTTGAGCCGCTGCCTTCGGCTCAGGTCATGATCTCGGGGTCCTGGGATCGAGTCCTGCATCGGGCTCTCTGCTTGGCAGGGAGCCTGCTTCCTCCTCTCTCTCTCTCTGCCTGCCTCTCTGCCTACTTGTGATCTCTCTCTGTCAAATAAGTAAATAAAATCTTTAAAAATAAAAAAAAAAAGAAAAATATTACCCCTTTTATGAAGTTTCCTCTTCCCCCTTCTCTTCAGGAATGCCCGCATCACTATATACACACACACACACACACACACACACACACATATATATGTGTGTGTGTGTGTGTGTGTATGTGTGTGTATATATATATATATATATATATATATTTGTTACAGTGATTATTGAAACCTATTGTTAACATTATAGTTACTGATTATGGGTCTATTTTCCATGCTAATTCATCCATTCACAGACAGTGAACCCAATATTGAACTCAATACTGTTTATTGGGTTAATAATATTATTAATATTATTATTATTATTATTATTAACCCAATAAACAGATGTTGAATTATAACCCAATAGTAGAATCACCTCTAGAGATATTTAAGGGGGGGTAGGGGGAACAGTTGCCAGCATTTGTCACTATTCTTTTGAGACAAACATAAATCTAATATCTCTAACCTCCTTTAATAATTTATACTGTTTGACAAGATTTTTTCTAAGTTCTACTTGAACTTTTTTGGAAAAAATTATTTCTAAGAGAACATAGACTGAGCATGCTATTTCCTCATCCCCATATATACAAATTTTGCTTTTGAAAGTGATTTCCTGACACGGTATATTCTACAAATTAATTTTTATGTCATGATAGGAAATTAAGAAACATTTTACTGGATAATATAAACTAAATCTTTAGAAGCTGGGATAGGGGAAAACATAATTCTACTCATGGAATTCCAGTCTATTAGAGAAGCTTAAGTAATAACTTAGAAGGAATTTGGGTGGCAAGAAATACAACAAATAGTGCTCTCTGAGTGAAGCAAAGTATACACTGCAAATCTTTTATGAATCTATAGCACCAGAGAAACGTTCTAACATAAGTGTGCTTTGTTGTCAATGTGGGCAAATCATGCCCAAATGAGTATTCTCTTTCCAAGTGTACTGGGGGAAGGAGACTTACATAATCATGTGTGGTTTTAGTGTGTAAGCCTTCTCAACACTTGCTGTTTGAGAGCAGACTCGATCATAGTTTCTGCTCAGTACATAGACAATGTTCCATTTGCTTTGGAAAATTGTCCTGCTTACATGGATTGTCTTTCTTATGGGCATGTCTTCATGGCCATCAATATTTCTAAATGTGTCAATGGTAACACGGTCCCTTTCCACTTTTGTCAGAAAATCAGAATGTCTCAGAGCTAGAGTCTCCTCTCCCTAATTCCTTCCCTTTTATTTACTTCTCTTCCACTATTGTGGCTACGAGTGATGATATGACATTTTGCATAAGAGAAAATGGCTGCCTGATTATATCTTAATAAATAATCTTTGTGCTTCACTCACTTGCAGCCTCCTCAACTCTTCTAAACTGTTATATATTATAAATTCAGCAAATATGGAAGGGCTCAGGAAAGGAATGGGGCTGGATTATATGCAAATATTTTGATTCATGGTTTTGATACATGGCATATCTAAACACAGGACTCCTCTGCAAGATTTATAATTCTATGGTCTTGATGACCTAAAATGCTTTCCTTCCCTCCTTGTGTGCAATAACACAAATCTAAACCACTGTGTTCCAAGTGAACTGAAGCTCTGATTCTCAAAAAACCTTCCCAGTGCAATCCAGTCTACCCAACACCAGAGGGACATATCTTAGTTCTTAGAAATGTACTGTCTTCACCTCTAAGTTGACACTTGGCACGTGTCTATACACCCCAAAAGGTTGCATATTCCTAAAGAGCAGGAGCCAGGCCCCACATGTGTTCTATCCTCCATAACACACATTTTAAACACCCACCAATTCCCTACTCATCAACTCTTACCAACACTACAAAAGGATTCCTACAGTACTGCCTAAGAAGTTTTTAATTTCCCAGTGATATATAAATCCATCCATGACCTAATAGTTAAGGATTGTTTTTATCTCAAAATATCAGAACAAAAAAACTATGGAGTAAAAAAAAAAAAAAATCAATCTTCCAAACCAACACATAGCTAACTATCAGACATTTGATATTGTCCATTTAAAAGAACAGAGCCCACTTGTTAACCAAATAATAAACTACATCAAATACAGGGTACATCCTAAAACCTACTTTGGACTGAAATTTTCTTCCTTGTCTATAGAATGCTATGTCTCATACAAAAACAAAGTCTCATCAGCTATTCAGTATTTTTGCCATAAGCAATTTCTTAAAAAATATATTATAAAATCATAAAATTTTAGAGCAAGTTACTTTAGGATATATCTTGTAGATCATCAATCACCAGTTTACAATGAGAACACTGAGGCCCAAGAGATCAAAGTAATTTTCTTTCAGTTACCTAATTAGTGAGTGACAGAAATGGAACTACTATTACCAGTGTTGAAACCTCAAATTAATTCAACTTTTGTTACACTTCATTGTTTTATTTACAGGACAGTATATAGAATTTTTAAATTAGAATTTTAATACATACAAATGAATTAAAAAATAATGAACGCCACTATAAATGAAACATGCACATGAAGATAAACAAGTGCATGCACAATGCATTCCATGATAGACTCTCTGAATTTGCACAAGTGCACAACACAACCGTTCTTAACTCATGAAGTTAAAGATGATTGTTTTCGAAGGGTTTGTAAAATATGAGCATTTCTTACCTGGCAGCTGTATGAGGGGTTGATAAAAGACATTAAAAACTTGAGCTATAGTTAGACATTAGATTTTTCTGGCACTGAAGGTCTCCTTTTGCCTGGGTTTGAGGGTGTTAGCATTTATAAAGAAAGTAGGCCAAAGACTTCAGAGAGATCATCCAATATATAAGACTTTGGCATTGTTACCCACATTGCAATATAAAGTTGACTATATGTGATTACCACCTAAGTTTTCCTATTGGCCAGTTATGGATCTATTTTTCATTATTGTACCTGAAATCTCTACCATTACAGTCACTTCTTTAAGTTAGAAACTGTAGGTGGGAAAATCACTTCAGAACTTGCCATGCCACTCCACCCCAGGTAATGAAAAGAACAGGATTAGCTCTAGTGATTTTGAATTCTAAGAATGCATAACTTGGCGGGGCAGGGGGGACAGAGATTTCTACATGTAACAAAAAAGCTAATGATGAGAAAGGACTCTTCCTTTTAAACTGCTTCTGATTTTCCAACACCAGTATCCACACATAGTTAACTAGGGATGCACACTTTGAAGAAAATGAATGATATCCTCTTAACATATTTTCTAACATCTATAATCCACACCAAGGAGCTTTTATCCTACCCCATGAAAACTAACAGGGCCTCACATTCTGATGGTCAAACCCTTTTAAAAACACCCACCCTGATACTTCAACATCCTTTAAAGATTTAACCACCTTCATGAACTTCCTTTGCCCTTTTATATAAAAGCTGACATCTTGACAGTTTTAATAGGTACCCTGGAGAGAACAAGTAGAGGAAAAATGCTCATTCCAGTTGATTTTTTTCCTTCCAAATACTAAGGCATACAAAAGAATTAATCAGTATTATAGAAACCCAAATGAAACAAAGAACAGTAACATTTCACAGCTCTTATCTACAAAGAAATCTTACAAAACAGCATCAGTGTTATGACATACAATATCAACAAAAAAGTTAGCAAATTTGGTTGTGACACCTTGAAATGGCTGCACCCTTAATCTTGCAAGAGTGGTGACTCTTTTGTTTTAAATATTTTTTTCTTCATTTGAATATTTTCATTTGTTTACCTCAAAACCAAGTTTATTAATTCTTTATGTATCAGTTTCTTCACAATTTTACCCCCACTGTTTTAAAAGAGCAGACTGATTCTCTGGGCTAATATTAATAAAGGATATTGTGTGACCCTGTTATCTTTCAAATGAAGAAGAACATCTCCTCACTAGCCCTCCTTAAAGAAGCTCACCAAAGGACTACAGAATGGATTCATTCCACATATGCAATGACTTTCAGTCCCAATGGGAAGAAAGACTAAGAAATAAAGGAATGAAATACCATTTCTATATCTCAAGTTTCGATCATGCTTGAAGAATATATCTGCTCTGGAATTCTCAAATCATACAAAGAATAAATAAGTAGATCCTTTACCCAAAGTTGGTTAACAGTAAAAGAAGACTTATGTGGTCACATCTTTACTTCTTTCAATCCCCATCCACCTGCTTTCAAAATTAATGTTTACAATGAGAAAGATTACATTAGAAAGCAAAGTTACTCACCATGGAGGAATCACTGCTTCCACTCCCGATCGGAGCTCCCTCAGCACAGGTTGGGAGGTGGGTAGAAAGTTGACTAGCCCTGCCCCCATCTATGACATCACAATCTACCTCATAAAAGGTAGTGAAAGTGCTCTGAACTCCTGTCTGATTTCCGAGAGATACAGAAAAGAGTGAGTGAGAGAGAGAGCAAGAGAAAAAAAAAAAAACGTACCCTAATGGGAAGGGATTAGGGAAGTGGAAGAGGGAGTGGGTCATTGGGAGAAAGAGGCATAGGAAGGAATTAGGTGCTAAAAGAGATATGGATGGGCATCCATGATATTAAGCAGCCCGGCCATATGAATTCCTCAGTGGCTCTCTTGAACCGAAAATGGACCATCTGGGAGAAGGAGAATGAAGAAGCACCCTGCCTTGTCAGGCATTGCCAGGGACAATCATAGTGGCATTTAAAGGGGATGAAACTCCCATTTAAAGCATTGAAGATCACCAAGAGAGAAAGCAAGGGCTGCAGCTCTTAAAGCCTGGAACAGTATGTGGGGAATCTCAGATGTCTTTCTTGGAAGTTCCATTGCCCTGCTGTGTGACCTTCATCAAGCCCTTGGCCTCTGCATCTCCAGCCAGTACATGGTACTAAAAGGATACTTACCTCTTTTATTGGAATCACTGAAGAACTAATGCATTCATTGTTGCTACAACTGCCACTCTTTTTACTCTTCCTTTTTGTACCCAAGGAGGGGCTGTGTGACAGGCACATTTCAAAAGATAAGCCAATAACCAATGCCTATTTCTACTTCTTAAAATGTTATCTTCAGCATTAAGTATTACTGTCAATCTTGACTAGGTTTTTTTGTACGGACTGAATATAACATATATCTAAATGGGGTTATAAGAGCCCACATTCAAAACTGGAGTAAAAGTTAGTGGGAAGATTTCCATACCATAGGGTCCCTATACTGCCACTGTCAGAGGTCAAATTTAGGTGACCCAGTGATGCTAACAGATCAAACATTGTGTCACATGCAGGAAAGCTATAGTCCGATAGCTTTATTTAACCTCTGAATCCATTTTTGGGGAGGGGGAAACTGATCTCAGGCAAGATGGGAGAATAATACAAAGAACACTAAGGTTTTTTTTTTTTTAATGGAGGTTTAGAAGTTAAAAACTATGAACTACTCAAAAGTTGTCAGGGAGTAGTATGACCAAACAAAAAGGAGTTATATTAAAGAGCAGGTAGGTCCTGAAACCATCCACATGGAAGCCAAATTTTTATCTGCCTGGTGGGATATATGAAAAGTGAAACCTACTCTTTCCACAGAAAATATTTTAGTAAAAGTAAGAGTTTACAATTCATGGAATCATAAATGGGTAAAGCCCAAAGAAAGTTTGTTTCTATCTGCAGATAAACAATATTCTTTAAATTTATTTTTGTTTGAAGCAAATATAATTCTATTTTTAGTCCTGCCATTCTTAGCTAACTATGTAAATGTATTAAATAATCACAATATAAAAATTAAGCAAAATAGGCAGGTTAGGGAGCATTCTGACAGATGCTACTGAAGTCAAACTTATAATGGATTTGGCATTATTTCTCCCATCTTTTACTTTAAGTTAAATGTTAGAGACATTTAAAGAATGTCTTTAGAGAATTAAAGACAATAGAGAAGTAAAAAATATCAAATTTATGAAGAAAAAATGGAATTTTTCTTATACTTCATGTTTTCTGTACTTATTAAGGATACTCTGCATGTTTCCCACTCTATTATTCTATTTCTATTTTCAGTAATTCTAAATCTAAATTCAGATTCTGTATTCAACAGCTTTTTTCTGTGACTTTTCACAATTAATAGTCCTATGAAGCCTTATTTTCTTCCTATTTTTACTTATTGGATCATTGACCAGTTGGCTTATCTTTGCTTTTTTATACTTTATAGTTGATCCCATTTGTTTTAGAAATTAGGCATTTCCTGACTTTCTCATTATAGGAAATATGCCATTCATTTACCATTATTTCTAAGTTTCAAAAACTATTCCTACATATTAGAAACTAATTTGTGTCATCTCACCTTTCATACAAAATGTAAAGGTCATTACTTTAAGATTACTGATGGCAATTGCTCATTCTTCCAATTAACACCTTTAAAATTTTTACTACCCAACAAAGAAGATACACATCTGCCAATGTTAAGATATCAGAATAAAAATGGAGTTAAACATTTTTAAAATATTGAAATAAAACTGATTTATACTATATAGGTATTTCTTATTATCTACTGCTTATTTGGAAATGGAGCATGACTTCAGGAACCCAATGCAAAACTAGGCTGCATCAAAAGGATGCAGAGTGGTGAGCTGTGCTGACTTTTTAGGTGAATTTAGTATGATTGGTTTCAATAATGTCTTTAGTTATATTAGTTGAAAAAAAATCTGTTTGACACAGAATGCAATGCCAGGACCAGATAATTTCTCTTCTTTAGGATCTAGCCTCTTGACATTTTTATGAAAACTAAGTGTCATTAGAATTATGGAGCTGATGCATACTTTCTATGATATCACATAAATGGATGAGTTAGCCTTTCAAGACAAAGTATGAAGTGAAGTGATTGTAAGATTTTGGTCAAGAGACCATTATTGAAGTCATGGTTAGAACTTTATTCTGATTAGAGATGTAGGATTGGTTTCAAAATGTTTGTTGAAAAATTGTTTCTATTTGACAGTACAGAAGATAAAAGTTAGGTGGAATAATTTGTACATTCCAAAAGAATAATCTAGAGGTATATTAATAAAGTAATTAATTGTGGAAGAAATGAACAGGCAGTTGGCATGCAATCTGACCAAAATGTCATTATTGAAGAGAACTATCTCAGCAAGACAGAATCCAAATAATTTTGATAGCAACAGATTTGAACTGGGAGTTCCTAGATAAAGTGATTCTATTTTGAGTTTGTTTTATGATAATGTCTCACATACAAAATCTTGAACTTAAAAGAGTATGGGTTCTTATAAGATGATTCTGATTGAAACTTCTCCAGGAACTTCTCTAAGTTGAGAAATAGATTTGCAGAAGGAAATGGATGAAAGGGGTCAAGATACTGATTGTGCAGATTTGACAGAAGATCTAGCCAGAGTTCCAGTCAAGTTCATTATCAGCAAGGCATCTACACAGATGAAAGTATTCAGAGAAAAGCAGTAACATAAGATATAGTATTGATGATGAAAGAAAAGATTAAAGTCTAAATTAAGTAAGCTTGCTTTCAAGAAAATTGGGTTAGGATGAAATATTTGAAATATATTTATTGCCCACAAAGAAAATGACTGTTCAAGACAGAGTAAGACAATATGTTCTGAAGCAGTAAAAGAAATTTGAACTAAGAAAACTACACACTGCCCATCCAGAAGTCTTTCCTATTTGTAAGATACATGGACCATAACATGGCACATATTTCTCTCCTAAGGGCTGTGATAAAAAACCATATTTTATAAATCATTTAAATTAGCTGGAGAAAGCATTTGACAAAATAATCTGCAGGAACAGAATAAGAAGATAGTAAATTAAACACACTTTTATTTCTAGAATATAGTAAACCAAGAACAACAGTGAATACACAGAGATAGCTATCAACAGACACTCTGCTATTCTTGCTGAGAATGCTAAACAGAAAGATGAGAAACTTAATAGAAAAAAGAAAATCCAATGGACTACACAATCTAACAGAGGCACAAAAAAACAGAAAAATTTCTTCTCTTCATGGAAATTATTTGCTATTAGAGATAAAGGACTTTGAATACCTTCATCCAAACAATATTTAGCACTATGCCTTTTAAGTAGTTGGAACACTCTAGAAGTGCTGTTCAATGAATCAGGAAATATCTTTATGTGAACAGGAAGTATAGCTCTTTGAAGCCCTGATTGCTGGTTTGTCATTAGAAATTAGGAACATCATATGGATATGATAATCTTTGTCTAGAAAAATAGAATTGTCGAAATTTTATTAAATCTAGCACCAAATGTAAAATCCTATCTCAGTTTTGCTATGGAGTCTCTTAATTTCTTTTATTTTGAGCCATCTGAGGTAATGGAAAATTACACAAAATCAGTAATGAAATTCCCCAGGTAATATTTAGTATCAGGCTTTAATATTCATCTTCTCTTATTTATATATTTTATATCAACTGTTCACATTTTAGCTTCTTTTTCTTCCAACTGCCTTCAATCCAGGAATTTTTGAGGTATATCCAAGTAGGAACAAGAAAAAAAAATCACAATTCAAAGTATGTATTTCTTGACTAGAGCCGACAAATCCAAGTGTACACAGGAACACCAGAAAGCATAAGCTAATTACAGATACTGTTTCTAAATAAAGGTATTCTATCCAATATTGTGGCTTCCCATAATTATTTGGTTCAATTTAAGGGAAAAGGTGTTATCTGGATTCATTCTCACATATCCAAAGCTAGTTAAAAATGAGGAGACATCTCCTAAGACACTACTATAGACATTAATTATTTAAAATATGTTAATAAAGAACATCTTAGAATGAAATCAATTATAACCAACAGACATTTATCTCAAAATCAGAATATGTCTCATGGGAAAATGTTATAAACCAGTACTTCTTCACTAGGTTCGCCTGTGTTACACAGATACCAAAAGAGATGCACAATTAGTGTCCCTCATCCAGGTACCTCCCATGTGTCTAATTTCCAAGTTGTCATAAAATATTACTCAACATTGGCTGTAAAATACTGTTCTGAATATTAACTGAAATCTAGAATGTTAACTGCTAATAGAATAAGGTGTGAATTATTTGCCTTCTTTTTAATTCAAGGCTTTCAAAACTTGAATAGCTTCTAAAACCTAAAGGAATGAAAGTTCACTGACTGAAGGACAAATAATGGCACTGACATTTCTGAGGTAGAGGCATTCCTCATTAAGCCACTAGCTACTTCTACTCTAATGCACAGTAATGAACACCCTCAAACTAAATAGAAATGTCTCCGTTTATAAGCTCAGGTGATGCAATCAAATCAATCTATTGAGAAGATCCAAGTTAGGTCAATCTATGTCTCCACTTAAGGTAAAAAGAGTTCTTTCCTTGATTCATGTTCCAGCTTCGCCACAAAGGAGTCTGTCTTCTTACTTTCAAATGAGAGCATTAAAATATAAAGTATTTTTTCTATGAATAAAACAAATTGGATGACCAACTGATTTAATTTCATCAGTAAAAGGCTCATTTTTAAATAATAGATTGAATTGAGGAGTTTAGGGTCACCATCACCAAGTATATAACTAAAGAGCTACTTTTTATAACAGAGTAATATACAATCTTCATTTGCACGAGACTATTTAAATTCAGAGAGACACCTGACAGGTGTGGTACACTAGATATAAAACTTCCTATGATGCCTGGTACTCAAGGAGATTTTTAGTTTTCTTATAAAAATCCCCAACTCCCATTTTTTTCCATATGTAACACCTTAAGTTTGTTAAATGTCACTTTTATAACACTGGGAGAATGAATTTGCACTGAAAAATCACTTCAGGGTTATTTTTCCCTGAAGGTTTGCATAATTTGGGTTGTATAAAAATCAGTGACCATGTACACTGATATAAATGTAACTAAGGAAGGCTCAATGCAGGAATCAGAACTTAAATGGTTATGGTTTCACTATCATAACAAATTGGGAAGGTTGGGCTTTTGGGAGAAAGACTGAATTCTTCAGCAACCCATCTTACCAGTAAAGTATATGCAGAGAACTATGGCCATTCTGCCAGTGATAAATACTTGTTTAATTTTCTTACTGGTACAGAGTATTTCCACCACCCTTCCTTCCAGATTTATAATCAGAAGTTTGTTTTAGTCTTTCTCTAGATCTGGACTCTCCTACTGTTCATAGTTCTGAAAAGTCTGGTAAGCCCAAATAATTAACAGCCACCCCTCTGGAAAATCTGGAGAAAATTATTTGGAACTGCTGTTAATTTCCTGAATATATACCTTTTTTTTTTTTAAATGAAGTATAGAAATGCATTTCAGACCTCAAACTGAAATAGCTAGTGATTTAGATTTATTTCCATTACTACTACTACAATCAGTAGAGATAATCAAGAATTGACAATAGACAGACTCAGAATATATATTTTTAAAAAAAGACTCTTTCCTCAAATAAGAGTACAAGTTGTACAAAAGTACAAGGCTACACTAAGTACAATGCTTGTTTCAATGACTGCTTCAGTCTATTACAAAATACACTGTTTTTTATAGATGAAACGCAGAATTTTTCAAATAAAATGCAACTCTCATCTCAAATCATATTTTTAAAATGTTTTAAAAATGGAATACAAATGTATAAAAATGTAATCTATAATATATATAAATATATTTTTTAAAATATATAATACATATAGCATTGTACAAAAAATTCCCATGTTTTCTTTTCCCTAAACTGTCTTTGATCAGATATGTCACAGTTATCAACCACTGGTTCAGTTCCTGATTGCTGCTTATTCAGGGAGTAAGGTAGAAAATATCAAATCATGTGTATTTGTTGCATGTGTGTATTTTTGTGCATGTGCACATATGCCATAGTCAGGTAAGACTGAGTCAACCATTATCAGTTTCTAGTACTGTATGAATGGCTTTCATTTATTACCATGAATATTCATGTTGATTTTAATTGAGTCTAATTTTTTTAATGATGTGAAACAGTTCATGTAGACTATAACTGACTATTTACTCTCCAATTTTCCCTTTACTAGTTCAAATCCTACCAGTATCACAAATTATATTTGTTCACCTTGTCAAGATTCTCTTCATAACCCAATTGAGAAGGATTCAAATTTGGAAAGGAGAGATTTAAATGGCAAAGAAAAAAAGTGCACATTTAGGGTGAGTTACTTAATCCCTTAGGAATAATGTCGGGGTCCATTCCACCAGGCTGAGGATGTAGGAAAGAACATTACCTGCTTTCAAACTCTGCTCCTACATTTTGTTAAGTATGAGAAAAAGACATTTATATGTAATGAAATCTATTAAAATTTCTAGCATTTTCATGTGGAGTCAACTATAACTTATAATCTGTGTCCTTCCATCTCTAACCTAAACACTGAATTCCTGTCCAAAGTAGGGCTAATTCCTCTTGCATTCTGGCTTCATTGTTTTAAAGATGCATTTGAACTTCAAAAAAACTTTAGGTGGAATTTTTCAGATTTATCAGAATGCTTGATGTTTAGCATTCTACATTCTAAAACTCCGTATTAGTGTTTTCAGTCTCATTCAGAAAAATGCAGAAGTATAAATGTGAGGGTAGCTAAGATAATCGAAGGTTATGGAATGTTTTTTATTTCTCCAGATCCGTATGTACATCTTCATTTTAAAATTTGCAAGAATCCATTAAATGTTCTGCAACCTAGCAAATAAAAAGTAAAAACACAGCAATCAAATATACAGGTAATATCCACATCATAGCACTGGAATGAATTTGTATTCAAAATATGTTGATATACTTGAAAAAAAGTGGCTCAACTTTTCTGCCATGATGAATATAATGCTGCCATGTTTAATGGATATTACCTGAACTAAAATAATTTACAATATGTTATGGCTAAGTTTCTCTTTCCTTTGTTTTCTTCCTTCTTTCATGACTATTCTCTCTTACTCTCCCTCCTTCCCTTTCTTTCATTTTTCTTTTCTTCTTTGAACATTTCTTTTTCTAGAAAGCATATAAAACTCTTTTAAGAGTTTAAATAAACACAAAGCAAATAAAGCCAGTTTATAAATGAATGGATGTTTAATCTTTTGTACTTTGGTTTCCTCTACTTTCTCCTTGGCATTTCTTGCACTGTTAGTTTTTTGTTTTGTTTTGTTTTGTTTTGTTTTAATTTTTTCTTCCCCATTTACCCCTTATCAACCATACAAATGGCGTAAACTGAATTGGCTCACAAATGCATCTTCTACTCTGAGATTTATTTAAGAACCGTACTTTTTTGGCCGGTGAGAAAGATGTAAGCCAATAACTTTAAAAACGTATCTCCAGCCAGAAAATTAATGGTGCTTCTTAGACAGCAGTTGGGTGAATGACACATGTAGGCATATATTCAGGACTGAATTATTTCTCTAGCTTGCCATCATGAATCAAGAGCTTTTAGACCCATTGTTCCCCCATCCATAACCTACTGAGTTTCCTGCCCCCAAACACCCAAGCCAAACACAGATAAAACAGAAGCCTTTCCCAGTCTGTACACACAGAATCACATAAAACATATACATGCTGACATGGTACATAACTGTGTACATGTGCATTTTGTTCATCTTGATAGCACAAGGGTCTAAAAACACAGTTCTCAGCATTGAAATTCAAATAATTTTTCTTGGCAAAATGGGAATAGCCTATCCAAATTTCTTATTTTAGGGGAAAATCTGACTAGTAACATATATACCTTCTTGGGGGCTTTCATATGTTTCAGAGAAGAAACTACAACCCTGAATCCCATGTACATAAACACATAGGAAAAAAGGAAGGAAGATTCAAATATTTCTCTCTTTTTCTTTTTTTGATTGCATGTTATATTCTAGTAGTTTTTCCTTAAAAATGTAGCAACTTTGTCATGCCAGACCATAAAATAAATGGGGCCCAAAGCATGGGCACATTTTCTTGGCAAAATCATTGAAAAGTTTGTGTGTATGGGGTCTTACATTCTTGACTCTTTCGGAACTTTGAAGGTAGTCATTTGTGGCTATTTTGCAAATAAACATTGATTTTTTTTTTTTCTTCATTGGCCATCAGTGAAGGAGGATGAAGAATAAGATGGAGGCAGAAGTGGCGAAGACAGCAGACTACAGATGTAGGTATGGCACCAAACAGCAATCAAGCTTTGAAAAAATGAGGAGGCCAAGAGCAGGTCCATAACTGAGCAATATACAGCAAACCTTTATAATGCATTAGACTCAGAATTATTATAAAGTTGTATAACAGTCCTTTAAAAGAAGCCTTCCCCCATGCAAGGATTTTTGAACTTTGCCGGTAAGACTCAAAGAAGGAAACAGGCTTCTTGATGGTGTTCTCAGTCTCAAACACCTCTACAAATGCCAACAGTGCAAGTGATAAAAGCCAGTGATGGTTTGGACTACATCTAAATGAGGAAAAGACAATGGAAATGAAGCTCTGGAAGCAGTGATGAACAATGGGTACTGAGAGGATAATGGAGAGCAACTCTGCCAGTCAAATAATCGCTTAGATGAGGTTGTGGAGTCTGAGATCCACAAAGATGCTTTGCGCATCCATGTAAATAATAAGATTTGGAAAGTGACAAATGAAAGCACATAAGGCAAGCTAAACAAAAAGCACTCAGTTCCACAGGTGCTATATACAGATGGACATGAAAGCCGAATGGTATGGGAGACTATACCATTGTGTCTGAAGATAAGAAAGGAAGCAAGGGATATGCAATGTTTTGATCACTTCTTGGCAGAGAATCTTGGTTATTACCAACTCAGCAGAAAGGACACATTGCAAGACAGATTGCTCTTGGTTGCTGAAGAATGTTGAAGCAGGATCGTTTTGGAAATGCAAAGAGGTGACTATGCTTTGGGAAGAGGCACAAAATAGCCAATTTATTGGAATCTAGGGGAGACTGCATGGAACAGGCTTTCTAGATGGCATCTCCATGCAAGCCAGATCAGCTCTTTTCCCAGCTGTTTTCTGCAAGTCAAACAATATAGAGCCTGAAACCTTTGGGTTCAAGAATGATTTTTTGACATATTTTTATCAAATGGTCAAACTGCTAAATTTCTGAAAATGTCTCAGTAAAGAATTAAGCGTCATGACTAGTCCGATTCTCATTCACCATGTTGATCATGTTATGTTCCTGGTAATGCCACACTTAAAATGGCATCACGGTCTACTGGGAAAAGAACTAAAGGTGGCAGAGCCACACTTTGGAATTCGCAAATAGTTTACAACAGATGGCACCTCATGTTCAAAGAAAGGGACTGAGGGAGGAGAAGCCAAGGTGAAGAACCTCAACACATACATTTGGAAATCTTGCCAAGAAATCATAATGTTTCTATTAATCAAACTTATTTCTTTATATCTGATGAAAGTGGACCAGATACGAAGGGAAACATTGGAGTGATTAAGCAAAGAATACATAACTGTTAGTGTTTGACAGCTATGTTAGTTTTTGGCAACAGCACATCAACCTGTATTAAATTTGGATATTTTCTGGCTTTCAAGGGTTACTGATAACCTAGTATGCATTGGAACCTGATGAATGAATTCCTATTGTTTTCATCATCTCTAACATGTGAACACAATCCACACATAGAGAGGCTGGCTCCTGAACAGAGAGTGAAAATTACTAGGACTAACAAAGGGAAGTAGACTCACAATGAGTAAATGTACAAAAGCTCCAAATAATTATAATAGTCACAGCTTGGCAATGAGTTTCCAGACTATGAAATTAGTTTTCTTGTGAATAATGGAGATTTTACAAGGCTAGTATAAACATGGGGTAATTGGAAAATCAAATTGCTCTTTGTGAGTTATTGTAAGGTCTGGAATAATGGTGATAACATTTATTTAAAAAAAAAAAAAAAACCCTCCCTATGAATCACTGTAGTTTGGTGTTTTTAAGCAGTACTGTTGCCAAGAATGCTTGCCTTGGAAGTACAACAGTGGGAGCTTTAATTGTGAAGCCCAAGCCACGGCTTACCCCTGACACAATGAGCTCTCCTCCGAGATTCTGTACTTCTGCCTTCACCTTGCTGCAGATATTAAGCTGATGGCAATACAAGGCAATTCGTTGAAGGTAGGCTAATAAATCCTGCTTGCATGCTGAATCAGGACACTATAAAACATTAAAAAAAAAGTGATCTCAATTAGCAAGTGCTCTTCAGTTTCTAATACTCACTATATAAAAGCTGTGAGAAGAAAAGGTTTTAGTGTCATATACCTTAATTACACCCATTTAACTTCACTTCTTTATAGCACATTTTAGGAAGGCCACCGCCAGTATTTTAGAATGGTCAGCTCTACTTTGATATAATTATATAAAAAGAATACTGAAGATCTTCCATAAAGTCTTCTGGGAACTTTTGTACATGTTTTTGAGTAATTTTACCAGTTGTCTTCTGAACTGTTAAGAAAACCAGATATTCTCCAGGTTTTTTCCTAGTAGCCCATCCCACATTCATCATGTTAATATGGACAACCAAAGCAACAGAAGCTAGAAGGAAATCACTCCAGATAGCAATCTCTCTGACACAGCAAAGCATAGAATTTCAATTCAATTAGTTGGGGGGGAAATTGCTTGTTTCCTTTGGATTTCTCAGAAAAGTATCATTCACTGAAGGAAGCCTCTTTCACTTTTTGTACTTTTATGTTTATCAAAATTTTAGCAACATTATAAACTTTCTTTAAATAAGAGACTCTGAGAAGGATCATGACCACTGTTAGTGCAATTGATTCAAGTAGAATGAGTGTGAAGCCAATTAAAACAAACTCCTAAAAGTAAAAACAGAACCCTTCAGAGGTTGTTCCACAGCCAACTAGGACCAGGATTTTGAATTCTCTTTATTAACTAGTGGGTAGATCTCCATCAAATACAACTGAGCTTAGCTGAACACTTCTATAGACATTTACATGGCTCCCTAAAGAATTTCTGAGTCTTCAATACCAATGGCTATTTGGCCACTGAAATATGTTTCTATTGCTATCAAAAGTTCAGTTCAAGATTCTGTAGGCCATCCCATTTTCTGGCTCAATCTGGCACTTGTAAAGAGCATATACTCACCAGATCCCTTGATGAAACACTGTAAAAAATAAGAACCTAGAGCCAAAACCCAAGTAACTTAATTAGAATTAGAGTATGAAAAAACAGACTCCAGCTAGGTTTCCTTCAAGCCGAAGGAAGGCAATTCTGAAAGAAAAGAGAGAAGAGAGAAGGAAGGAAGGAAAGAAAGAAAGAGAAAAGAAAGAAAGAAAGAAAGAAAGAAAGAAAGAAAGAAAGAAAGAAAGAAAGAAAGAAAGAAAGAAAGAAAGAAAAAGAAAGAAAAGAAAAGAAAAGCAAGAAAGGCAGTTGTTCCATTAAGAATGTGAAGCCAGTGGTTGTGACACAATCGTTTCTTTAATGAAAGACATAGGGGTCTCTTTTATATATAATACCATTATGGTACTTTTTTCACTAACTGCATTTATCAAAAAAGAATCCCACAGAGACTGTTTTTAGCTTTCTACAAGTACTTAATACTGTGATATTTATCCTACTCCAGAGACCCATATACTGAAAGGAATTAACTTTAAAATGATATCTCCCTAGAGGGCTGACAAGGCTTTCGATACAAATACCTTGCAGCAAATTAAACTGGAACTTCTATCTCAATGGAACAGTAATTAAAAATGCAACAGTCCGTAAAAAGTTTATATTGCTTGCATATCTCAAATCTTCATAAAAATATTTTCAGGCAAAATAAAGGCAACAAATCCATTCCTTGCTAATGCTCATTCTGTTCTATTATTTAAAACACACATAAAAGCATGATGGACCAAGAAAAATAATTCTTGTATCATGGAAATAGGTGCAGATTTTGAGAAAGAAGTGTCCTATTCAGACAAAACATTAGCAAAAATTGCAAGTTGCTTCACAGCTGATGACAGTGAGAATGCTACAAAGAGAGGGTTATATTTAACCCTCATCTGTTTATTTTAAAAGTTATCACAGAATAGCATTTAAATACTTTGTCATTTAATTTCAAAATATGTCTAGAATCTTGGGATTTGTTTGTGTGCACGTGTGGAGTGCTTTCCAGATAGCCAAACTGTTTTGGGCCAGGATTCAAGTTGCATAATAGTTGGAAATAAGGGTCTAAAAATGCAAAGGCAAAAACAAAAACCACAATAAAAAATATTGAACTCAAGGAGCTTAAACATACTAAGAAACAGTTTCAGTGACTGAGATTCAGAGTTTATGGAAAGCCATCCAAACTCCACCCACTTTCTCTTCTGGGAAGAAATCCTTCCTCACAAAACTCTTTTCAGGACCACCACCAATCTCTTCTCATCCCACTCGTCCCAAGTTCCCTATACATTTGCAGGCAAAAAAATGTGGCATTCCTTGCTGGCTGGTGTATTTTTGTTTGTTTACACACATGCATGCACATTTACAAGTACATTCACTGTCTCCATGAACTTTCTGGGATACATATACAGCTCTGTATAAAGCAATTCAATGTATGCTGCAAACTGCAGGGGGCCTGGCAGTTGATAGGGTCCTGAAATTAGTAACTTAGTAATGGGTTGGTCTTCAACCCACACAAATTTTAGGGGATAGTCAAAGGATGGTATTTAGTGAATTATCTTTACTATTAAGTGTTTCTCAAAAATTTCAAAGCAAGCAAAATACATTCCCTTGGATTAGCCATCATAGATGTAAAAAAATTAAAATAAGACTATCTGTTGGCTTATTATAAATGTAGACTTGATAGTTTAATCATGTGTTTTTCTTTTCAGTGTTTAGAAGAGGAGTGAGTTTGGTATTGACCCAAAGGACTCTAGAATCTGGGAGCCTGAAGAGAGCAAGTGTTTATGGCAACAGCCAAATATTAAGGAATGGAGGAAGAAAATGAGGAGAAGGAACTCAAAAATCATAGGAGAGTAGGGCCATCTATGGAGAAGGGACAATCCTATGTCTCTTAGGGTCTCCAGAGAGCATCACTGCATTGAAGTCTAGTAAGCAAATTCATGCTTGTGGTAAGAATAAGATGAGAACACATTACAAGCATTTTACCAATTAAAAAATAAAAAAGGAAAGAATAAGATGAGAATTAGTTACCTGTAAAAGTTTACTTCCTAAAGTACCATTATTAGGAATGGGACTCTACTGCAACTAGACATATTTAGAACTGGATTTTAGAGTTCCAGTTTAAGCCACATAACATGAAGAGTATAGAGATCAACTCAAACATCCAAGGTGAGATTGAGAACTACTCTCACATGTATCTGATTCCAGTCTGAAAAGATACTCTGCGAATTTCATTTATCTGTGATACTTTTAAATCTGGATGAAAATGAGATCTGGAGGCTTTTGATTATGTGGATTAATCCCATTTATGCTAGTGCATTAACTACTATGAATTATAAAGAGCATCAATAGAAGAGGATCAATACGAAAAAACAAAAGTTCAAGTTCTTCTTTCTCTTCCTCCCTATGTAGTGCATGAGGGCATTAGCATAACCTTGACTTGCTGCATGAGGGCAGTCAGCATAACCCCCGCTTTGGGAGTTTTGTCTCTGAAGTAGCAGGTACTCTTCTTTCTCAAGAAGTTTTGGTCATGGGTTTAAGGAGACCCTCTTAACTGAACCTACCTTTGCCATCAGCTCAGTCTCAGCAGAGTTAGAGGCCTGTTTGTAAAATGTTAGTGATTACAATTCATCCTTCAGAAGCATTTTATAGGGTACATAAAACCCATTACAGAACCCAAGTGCTAATTAATGATACCATACAGCATGTGTTTGCTCTTCCTCTGATATTACCTGATCAGCCACCGCGCGGGCTAATTTGTCCATTCGAGAACCTGCTTCAGCAATTTTCTTGGCGGCATTAATAACATCAGATGTATTTTTCAATGGGCCTTTGCCTCTGAAACAACATATACAGCAAATTATATTGTTTGTCCAGGACTTTGTTTTTATATTTGATTTTATTCTGCCCACATCAGAAGAATTTTGAAGGTTTTCTGGATTCACTTCAATTTCCATGCTAATAGTACACTTTAATTCCATTCACTATTAAGGAATATTTTTCTCTATTTTGATGTGCATGCTTATATTTTATTCCTTACCTTAATTTCTTTATTTTTAAACAGTGGTTCATTAAAAAAAAGATGATCACTACAAGGGCAATAGGAATTTAATATTTAAATACTTGTATATGCCTGTGCTATTATACATACCACCTCATTTGTGTTTGTGTTACAACCCTAGCAAGTAACCATTATTATTCCCATTTTAGAGGAGAAAAATGAACTAAAAATTATTAACTTATCTAAACTTTATAAAGGTCATAGTGTAAACTCTACATTTAAATTAGAGTCTAGCCAAAATAAATGAACATCCTTGTCTTTCATACCATGTCCAGCACTTACTGTACTAATTATATTTTTAAGTTTACTTTGACACTTTGAAAGCAGTGGTCTCTTGTATATAACTGGGAACTGTTCAGTCAGAATTTCTGAAAAATTTTGAGCCCTCACTCTCATTGGCTTGTCTGGTACTGACTTACAAAGGAACACACAAAACACTGTGTGACAGCAGGTATCTTTATGCTTCCAAACCATTGTCCCATATTTTCACATAAGGTTTTCAATTTGGTGGACTGTTTAATATTACATGTATTTTAAATATTTATTAAAAAAGGAAAGGAAACTATGCTGCATCATAAATCCTTAAACAAAATGTAGCATGTAACTTTTCTTTCTCTTTCTTAAGAGGTAAATAAAACAATAAATTTATTCTTTATATTTTTTAGCATTATTACTTATTCTGCTCTCCACATGTGCATCTAAAAATCAATGCATTTTTTAAGGTCACAAAATTACATTCCTATAGTTAGAGATACGGTGAGATGTGGAGAAAAACTACTCAGAAGCAATTTACTTAGAACATGCAGGGATATACAGAGTGGGCAATGACTGCCCCTGTTAAATAATAACATTTTACAAAATGGGAGACTTAAAATGGCTACAGAAAATAAATGTAAATGAGGGCATTTTGTTGAGTTTCCCTCCCACTTTCCCTTCTGGCATTTTTTACATTCATAGCAAAAACAAAAATATATTGTGTCCATGTCAATGCTTAAACACACACACACTGGTAAATTCAAAACATAAGATATTCCATTTTGCTATGGTAACATCAATTCTTCCACAAAGGACAATGATTTTTTTGTTAATTACTGCTTAGATTTTTAACTAAGACAGGGATTTTACATGTAAATATTATGTAATATGGATAAGATTCTGTGACAATCATGCTCCCATTTTCTAACATTTTTTTTTACTCTCTTTTAACAATTTTTTCCTTGGTTTTGCTTTATATTTCTTAAGGAAATTTTAGATGGTAGAATCTGTCAATGTTTAATTCTGTTGTCATTATTGCATATTTTCCCATAACTTCCAGGCCTTATAATATCTCTTTTTAAGTTTTATTCTGATGTATATCTGTTACTTTTTGCCTCATCTGTCACTTTTGCCTTCACAAAAAGGTGCATGCTGCTTATTTTTTTATTACTAACAATCGTGTGTTTATTTATTTCAAGAATTTCAAAAGATTTGGGAAAACAGTTCCTCATCAACTTTATACAAACTTTCAACAGTTGATTGGTTATGACGAAATAAGTACATAAGGAACACCAATAGAGAGATTTGCTTGAGGCTCAGACTCCCATCTTGCAGCCAAAGAAGGATTAGAAGCATGTCTTTTGTGATTACATAGGAGACTACAGTTCTTAAACAAACTAGTATATCATTATTTAAGAAGTTTGAGACTAGAGTCAGTTCAAATTCCTGAAGTGGCAAGTTAGTGATAGGAACATACTCATTAAATGCAACAGCAAAATAGAAGTTTTGAGAACTTCAAATATTTCCTTATTTTCTAGTTGAAAAAATGGACACTGAAAGAGGAAAGCTGAGTGATGTGTCCAAGATGATACTGGCAGAGACTGATAGACAAAAAGAAAATTAGGTTTGGGACCTCTGTGTCCTGAATCACAATTTGGTACTCTTCACTCTTTTTACTACACATGTTTCATTTTTAGAAGAACACTAAAATGGTGATCTCAGAGGAAAACAAATGGCCTTCCTTACAAACATGAATGTACCAGAGATAATGAAAACAATAATGATCTGAATCAGGAATTTAGAAAGAAGTAGAAAAAAACTGGAGAAGTCAAGATGGTGGAGAAGTAGCCTGCTGAGGCTACATCAGGTAGCAGGAGATCAGCTAGATAGCTTATCTAAACTTTGCAAACACCTACAAATCCAATGGGAGATTGAAGAGAAGAAGAACAGCAATTCTAGAAACAGAAAATCAACCACTTTCTGAAAGGTAGGACCGGCTGAGAAGTGAATCCAAAGCAACAGGAAGATAGACCATAGGGGGAGGGGCCGGCTCCTGGCAAGCGGTGGAGCAACGGAGCACAAAATCAGGACTTTTAAAAGTCTGTTCCGATGAGGTACATCGCTCCAGAGGCTAAACCGGGGTGAAGCCCACGCAGGGGTCAGCGTGGCCCCAGGTCCCACAGGGTCACAGAAGGATCGGGGTGTCTGAGTGTCACAGAGCTTACAGGTATTAGAACAGGGAAGCTGGCTACAGAGATAGAGCCAAGGAGTGAGCTCTCAGCTCGGGGTTACCTTGAACCGGTCGCAGCCTGGGTGAGCTTGGAGCACGGCTGGAGGCCAGGGAGATGGGAGTAATTGGGCGCTATTCTCTGAGGGTGCACTGAGGAGTGGGGCCACGAGCTCTCAGCTCCTCTGGGCCTGAGACCGGGAGGCCGCCATTTTCATTCCTGTCCTCCGGAACTCTATGAAAATCTTTCAGGGGACAAAAGATCCCAAAAGCAAAACTGAGCAGATTACTCAGCCCAGCCGGTAAGGGTGATGCAATTCCACCTGGGGCAAAGACACTTGAGAATCATTACAACAGGCCCCTCCCCCAGAAGATCAACAAGAAATCCAGCAAGGACCAAGTTAACCTACCAAGGAGTGCAGGTTCAATACCAAGGAGAGCAGCAGAATTCCAGAGGAGGGGAAAGCAAACCACTGAACTCATGGCTTTCTCCCCATGATTCATTAGTCTTGCAGTTAATTTAATTTGTTTTTTTTTCAATTTTTTTCTTCTTCTGCTAATTTTTTTTTACTTTCACCCTTTTCTTTTTTAACGCTGTTTTAACTAGTTTATCTCATATATATATATATATATTATATATATATATATATATATTTTTCTTTATTCATTTGCTTTTTTAAATTTTTTTTTTTCTGAACCTCTTCTTACCCCCTTTCTCCCCCCCCCCCATGAATTAGGGTCTCTTCTGATTTGTAAAGAGTATTTTCCTGGGGTCTTTGCCACCCTTTTGATATTTTACTTGCTCCTTCATATACTCTTATCTGGACAAAATGACAAGGTGGGAAAATTCACCACAAAAAAAAGAACAAGAGGCAGTACCAAAGGCTAGGGACATAATCAATACCAACATTGGTAATGTGTCAGATCTAGAGTTCAGAATGACGATTATCGAGGTTCTAGCCGGGCTCAAAAAAGGCATGGAAGATATTAGAGAAATCCTCTCAGGAGATATAAAAGCCCTTTCTGGAGAAATAAAAGAACTAAAAATCTAACCAAGTTGAAATTAAAAAAAGCTATTAATGAGGTGCAATAAAAAATGGAGGCTCTAACTGCTAGGAAAAATGAGGCAGAAGAAAGAATTAGTGATATAGAAGACCAAATGACAGAGAATAAAGAAGCTGAGCAAAAGAAGGACAGCTACTGGACTGCGAGGGGAAAATTCGAGAGATAAGTGACACCATAAGATGAAACAACATTAGAATAATTGGGATTCTAGAAGAAGAAGAAAGAGAGAGGGGAGCAGAAGGTATATTGCAGGGAATTATTGGAGAGAATTTCCCTAATATGGCAAAGGGAACAAGCATCAAAATCCAGGAGGCACAGAGAACACCCCCCAAAATCAACAAGAATAGGTCCACACCCAATCACCTAATAGTAAAATTTACAACTCTTAGTGACAAAGAGAAAATCCTGAAAGCAGCCCAGGAAAAAAAAGTCTGTAACATACAATGGTAAAAATATAAGATTGGCAGAGACTTATCCACAGAGACCTGGCAGGCCAGAAAGAGCTGACATGATATATATTCAGAGCACTAAACGAGAAAAACATGTAGCCAAGAATACTGTATCCAGCTAGCCTATCATTGAAAATAGAAGGAGACATAAAAAGCTCCCAGGACAAAAAAAAAAAAAAAAAAAAAAAAAAAAACTGAAAGAATTTGCAAACACAAACCAGCTCTACAGTAAATATTAAAAGGGGTCCTCTAAGCAAAGAGAGAGCCTAAAAATAATAGATCAGAAAGGAACAGAGACAATATACAGTAACAGTCACCTTACAGGTAATACAATGGCACTAAATTCATATCTCTCAATAGTTACCCTGAATGTTAATGGGCTAAATGCCCCAATCAAAAGACACAGGGTATCAGAATGGATAAAAAAACAAAACCCATCTATATGTTGCCTACAAGAAACCCATTTCAGACCCAGGGACACCTCCAGATTTAAAGTGAGGGAGTGAAAAACAATTTACCATGCTAATGGACATCAAAGAAAGCTGGAGTGGCAATCCTTAGATCTTATAACTTAGATTTTAAGCCAAAGACTACACTAAGAGATGAGGAAGGACACTATACCATACTCAAAGGATCTGTCCAACAAGAAGATCTAACAATTTTAAATATCTATGCCCCTAACGTGGGAGCAGCCAACTATATAAATCAATTAATAAAATCAAAGAAACACAGCAACGATAATACAATAATAGTAGGGGACTTTAACACTCCTCTCACTGAAATGGACAGATCATCCAAGCAAAAGATCAACAAGGAAATAAAGGCCTTAAATGACACACTGGACAAGATGGACATCACAGACATATTCAGAATATTTCATCCCAAAGCAACAGAATACACATTCTTCTCTGGTGCACATGGAACATTCTCCAGAATAGATCACATCCTAAATCAGATCTCAACCGGTATCAAAAGAGTGGGATCATTCCCTGCATATTTTCAGACCACAATGCTCTGAAGCTAGAACTCAATCACAAGAGGAAATTTGGAAAGAACCCAAATACATGGAGACTAAACAGCATCCTTCTAAAGAATGAATGGGTCAACCAGAAAATTAAAGAAGAATTAAAAATATTCATGGAAAAAAATGAAAATGAAAACCCACAACGGTTCAAAATCTGTGGGACACGCAAAGGCAGTCCTGAGAGGAAAATATATAGTGGTACAAGCCTTTCTCAAGAAACAAGAAAGGAGGGACGCCTGGGTGGCTCAGTTGGTTAAGCAGCTGCCTTCGGCTCAGGTCATGATCCCAGCGTCCTGGGATCGAGTCCCACATCGGGCTCCTTGCTCAGCAGGGAGCCTGCTTCTCCCTCTGCCTCTGCCTGCCATTCTGTCTGCCTGTGCTTGCTCTCTCGCCCTCTCTCTCTGATAAATAAATAAAATCTTTAAAAAAAAAAAAGAAACAAGAAAGGATGGGCGCCTGGGTGGCTCAGTGGGTTAAGCCACTGCCTTCGGCTCAGGTCATGATCTCAGGGTCCTGGGATCAAGTCCCGCATCGGGCTCTCTGCTCAGCAGGGAGCCTGCTTCCTTCTCTCTCTCTCTGCCTGCCTCTCAGTGTACTTGTAATTTCTCTCTGTCAAATAAATAAATAAAATCTTAAAAAAAAAAAAAAGAAACAAGAAAGGACTCAAGTACACAACCTACACCTAAAGGAGCTGGAGAAAGAAAAAAAAAGAAAACCTAAACCCAGCAGGAGAAGAGAAATCATAAGGATCAGAGCATAAATCAATGAAATAGAAACAACAACAACAACAACAACAAAAAACAGAACAAATCAATGAAACTAGGAGCTGGTTCTTTGAAAGAATTAATAAGATTGATAAAACACTGGCCAGACTTATCAAAAAGAAAAGAGAAAGGGCCCAAATAAATAAAATCATGAATGAAAGAGGAGAGATCACAACTAACACCAAAGAAATACAAACAATTATAAGAACATACTATGAGAAACTCTACGCCAACAAATTTGTCAATCTGGAATAAATGGATGCATTTCTAGAAACATATAAACTACCACAACTGAACCAGGAAGAAATAGAAAACCTGAACAGACCCATAACCAGTAAGGAGATTGAAACAGTCATTAAAAATCTCCAAACAAATAAAATCCCAGGGCCAGACGGCTTCCCAGGAAAATTCTACCAAACATTTAAAGAAGAACTAATTCCTATTCTCCTGAAACTGTTCCAAAAAATAGAAATGGAAGGAAAACTTCCAAACTCATGAGGCCAGTATCACCTTGATCCCAAAGCCAGACAAGGATCCCATCAAGAGAGAGCTACAGACCAATATCCTTGATGAACACAGATGCGAAAATTCTCACCAAAATACTAGCCAATAGGATTCAACAGTACATTAAAAGGATTATTAACCACGACCAAGTAGGATTTATTCCAGGGCTGCAAGGTTGGTTCAACATCTGCAAATCAATCAATGTGATACAATACACTAATAAAAGAAAGAACAAGAACCATATGATACTCTCAGTAGATGCTGAAAAAGCATTTGACAAAGTACAGCATCCCTTCCTGATCAAAACTCTTCAAAGTGTAAGGATAGAGGGCACATACCTCAATATTATCAAAGCCATCTATGAAAAACCCACCACAAATATCATTCTCAATGGAAAAAAAACTGAAAGCTTTTCCGCTAAGGTCAGGAACACGGCAGGGATGTCCATTATCACCACTGCTATTCAACATATTACTAGAAGTCCTAGCCACAGCAATCAGACAACAAAAGGAAATTAAAGGCATCCAAATTGGCAAAGAAGAAGTCAAACTATTACTCTTCACAGATGATATAATACTATATGTGGAAAACCAAAAAGACTCCACTCCAGAACTGCTAGAATTTGTACAGGAATTCAGTAAAGTGTCAGGATATAAAATCAATGCACAGAAATCATTTCTCTACACCAATAACAAGACAGAAGAAAGAGAAATTAAGGAATCAATCCCATTTACAATTGCACCCAAAACTATAAGATAGAATTTGTACAGGAATTCAGTAAAGTGTCAGGATATAAAATCAATGCACAGTTGCATTTCTCTACAACAAAAACAAGACAGAAGAAAGAGAAATTAAGGAGTCAATCCCATTTACAATTGCACCCAAAACTATAAGATACCTAGAAATAAACCTAACCAAAGAGGCTAAGAATCTATACTCAGAAAACTATAAAGTATTATGAAATAAATTGAGGAAGACACAAAGAAATGGAAAAATGTTCCATGCTCCTGGATTAGAAGAACAAATACTGTAAAAATGTCTATGCTACCTAAAGCAGTCTACATATTTAATGCAATTCCTATCAAAATACCATCCATTTTTTTTTTCAAAGAAATTGAACAAATAATCGTAAAATTTATATGGAACCAGAAAAGACCTTGAATAGACAAAGGAATATTGAAAAAGAAAGCCAAAGTTGGTGGCATCACAATTCCAGACTTCAAGCTCTATTACAAAACTGTCATCATCAAGACAGTATGGTACTGGCACAAAAACAGACACATAAATCAATGGAACAGAATAGAGAGCCCAGAAATAGACCCTCAACTCTATGGTCAACTCATCTTCGACAAAGCAGGAAAGAATGTCCAATGGAAAAAAGACAGCCTCTTCAACAAATGGTGTTGGGAAAACTGGACAGCCACATGCATAAAAATGAAATTGAACCATTTCCTTACACCACACATGAAAATAGACTCAAAATGGATAAAGGACCTCAATGTGCGAAAGGAATCCATCAAAATCCTTGAGGATAACACAGGCAGCAACCGCTTCGACCTCAGCCGCAGCAGCATCTTCCTAGGAACATCGCCAAAGGCAAGGGAAGCAAGGACAAAAATGAACTATTGGGATTTCATCAAGATCAAAAGCTTTTTCACAGCAAAGGAAACAGTTAACAAAACCAAAAGACAACCGACAGAATGGGAGAAGATATTTGCAAGTGACATATCAGATAAAGGGCTAGTGTCCAAAATCTATAAAGAACTTAGCAAACTCAATACCCAAAGAACAAATAATCCAATCATGAAATGGGCAGAAGACATGAACAGACATTTCTGCAAAGAAGACATCCAGATGGCCAACAGACACATGAAAAAGTGCTCCACATCACTCAGCATCAGAGAAATACAAATCAAAACCACAATGAGATATCACCTCACACCAGTCAGAATGGCTAAAATCAACAAGTCAGGAAATGACAGATGCTGGCGAGGATGCGGAGAAAGGGGAATCCTCCTACACTGTTGGTGGGAATGCAGGCTGGTGCAACCACTCTGGAAAACAGCTTGGAGGTTCCTCAAAATTTTGAAAATAGAACTACCCTATGACCCAGCAACAGCACTAGTGGGTATTTACCCTAAAGATACAAACATAGTGATCCAAAAGGGCACGTGCACCTGAATGTTTATAGCAGCAATGTCTACAATAGCCAAACTATGGAAAGAACCTAGATGTCCATCAACAGATGAATGGATAAAGAAGTGGTATATATGCACTATGGAATACTATGCAGCCATCAAAAGAAATGGAATCTTGCCATTTGCAATGATGTGGATGGAACTAGAGGGTATCATGCTTAGGGAAATAAGTCAATTGGAGAAAGACAACTATCATATGATCTCCCTGATATGATAAAGTGGAGATGCAACGTGGGGGGGGTTAAGGGGGTAGGAGAAAAATGAATTAAACAAGATGGAATTGGGAAGGAGACAAACCATAAGTGACTCTTAATCTCACAAAACAAACTGAGGGTTGCTGGGGGAAGGGGGTTTGGGAGAGGGGGGTGGGTTTATGGACATTGGGGAGTATATGTGCTATGGTGAGTGCCGTGAAGTGTGTAAACCTGACGATTCACAGACCTGTACCCCTGGGGATAAAAATACATTATATGTTTATAAAAAATAAATAAAATTTTAAAAAATTTAAAAAAAGGAAGAAACTAATAAAATTACAAGAACAAATTAATGAGTAATGAAAATTAGAGAATAATGAAACAATAGACATAAGTCTAGAACAGTTTCTTAAAAAAACAAACAAATAAAAACCCTGATGTAAAGAAATATACCTAGATTGCTATCAAGAAAAAGCAGTTGTGGGTGCCTGGATGGTGCAGTTGATTAAGCAACAGCCTTTGGCTTAGGTCATGATCCTGGAGTCCCAGGATTGAGTCCCACATCAGGCTCCCAGCTTCATGGGGAGTCTGCTTCTCCCTCTGACCTTCTCCCCTCTTGTATTCTCTCTCTCAAATAAATAAAATCTTAAAAAAAGAAAGAAAAAGTAGGAGAAAAATAAATATTTAAAAGTAAAAAAGCTAACAGTGAAATAACCTTGGGAAAAAAAAATTAAAAGTATCTTAAAACTATTTTCCTTAATACATGTAAATGAATTTGATGACCTGGAGGAGGTACCTTTCTAGAAAAATATAATTTAGCAGTGCTGGCTGGAAAGAAAATTTTAAAAAGATCTGTAGTCTGATTTCCATGGAAGACATAAATAAGGTGTTAAAGAGAAAGCTAGTAAACAAAAATCAGTAAATCTAGGTGATGAATCAGAGGAATGCACTAAACCCTTAAAAAGCCGATAACCCCAATGCTATTTAAACTCTTCCAGATTACAGGAAGCCTTCAAAAACAATTTAATTAAGTCATATAATAATATTGATGTTGTGAGAAGTAGTTAATATAAACTATTTGAGAATGATTATTTAGGTATCAATTTTTTTTTAAAGGAATAAAAAGAAGAAAAAGTGAAGTAATGAAAGTAGCAGTTGAGTACTAGAGTGGGTTTGCACATGCTCATAAGAGCTGCTGCTGTTAAATTTTCAAGAATTTGTTGAGTCAGTTGATATGCTGATTGCTTGAAATCTGTCCTGATAAGAGTACTTATTCTATGGAAATCAGCAAATGCTGCATAAGTGAGGGTTATTCCTTCCAGAGAAAATCAGCACACTGCTACCCAAACTCAAAGTAATAGTTAAAACCAGTGGAGAGCAAAGATACTGTGATCTGTGAGAAGTATATTGGGGCCATCTGGAGCTCAGTGATGGATATACAGGTTATTTTTACAATAACGTTCAAGTTGCATATTCATATTTCATGAACTTTTCTGTACATATGTGTCAATTTAAATAGTATTTACTCACTTATGTTTCTGTCAATCTGATGGATCTGAAAAAATTTAAGTTCCATTACCTTGATGACAGAGGAGGCTGGGTCTGTTTTTATCATTTATTGGTCATTATTATTTTCATTCATATATCCTTTACTTTGAGTTGTTAATATAAGCTTTTGCATATTTTTCTAATGACTTCTTCTTCTTCTTCTTCTTCTTTTTTTTTTTTTTTTTTTTTTTACCTAAATTGGTATCTAAGCTCTTTAGGTATTTTGAATTCTAGTCTTTTATTATTTATTAATGTTTCAAAAATTACTTCTCATCTTAGCCTGTAGATTACTGTCATTAATTTTTTTAAATATAAATTGTAATTTTACTGGGCCAAATGTACAAATCATTTCTACTAAAGTTTGTGCTTTTCACATGGTCTTTAAGAAGTTCTTCCTTGTGGGCATCTGGGTGGCTCAGTTGGTTAAGCTACTGCCTTTGGCTCAGGTCATGATCTCAAAGTCTTGGGATCAAGCCCCACATTGGGCTCCCCCTACTCTGTGTGGAGCCTGCTTTTCCTTCTCCCTCTGCCTGCTACTCCCCCTGCTTGTGGTTCTCTATCTGTCAAATAAATAAATAAAATGTTTAAAAAAAAAAAAGAAGTTTTTCCTTGCTGGGGTGTTAACACTATGGTAGTAACCATTTTGCAACATACATGTTTATCAAATCAATACATTATATACCTTACACTTACACAATGACCTATGTCAATTTTATCTCAATAAAGTTGGAATATTAAACTTCATCCTTACCCCAAGATCATAAATATAGTCTCCCATTTTATTCTAAAATTTTAATGTTTCCTTTTCATATTTAGATATTAAATTCACATGCAGTTTCTTTTTTGTGTATAAGATGAGATAGGAATAACACTCTTACTTTATTTTTTCATGGAAGTAACCAAATATCCTCAGATCATTGATTGTAAAAGCAAATTTTTTCCTCTGTAATTTTTGTTATGATAAAATTATACACCCTTTTTATTTTTAAATTCTACATGAATAAATGTATTACTTTAAAATGTAAATATAGGTGAGAGGCAAGATGGCGGAGGAGTAGCAGACTGAAATGACATCATATTCCAGCAGTTCATCTAGATAGGTTTCAAATCATTCCAAACACCTACAAACTCAACAGGAGATAGAAGAGAAGAGCAGCAATTCTAGGAACAGAAAATTGAACACTTTCTTAAAGGTAGGATGAATGGAGAAATGAATCCAAAGCGATGGGAAGATAGACCGCGGGGGGAGGGGCTGGCTCCTAGCAAGTGGTGGATCAGTGGAGCACAAAATCAGAACTTTTAGAAGTCGGCTCCTCTGAGGAACATTGCTCCAGAGGCTATTCGGGGGTAGAGTCCTCACAGGACCAGTGTGGTCTCGGGTCCCAAGGAGTCACAGAAATATTGGGGGTGTCTGAATGTGGCAGAGTGTTAGGTATCAGAGCGGGGAAGCTGGCGACAGAGACAGAGCCGAAGAGTGAGCTTTCAGATCAGGGTTTGTCGCTCTCGGCCCGCAAGAACGACACGGAGACACGCGTGGAGGCAAACTTCTTTAATGGCTTCTTTTTATCTTCTTTCCCCTCTGGCGCAGCACAGCACGCAGCTCCCGCCGCCCCGCTCGGGCGCCGCCGCCGCCTCCAGGGCCGCACGCAGCCCCTCGGGCGCCGGACGCCGCTGCCTAACCGGAACTGCGCCACCGCCATGGTCCGGGCTGCGGCCCCCTCCCGCCCGAGCCGCGTGGCCTGGCTACCGGCGGGTCTGCCCCTCTACAAGTACATTCAAGCAAATATACACCGGCAGCTTAGCCCGCCTAGCCAATCACCACAGGGCTCATGCACCTCCCGCGTGAGTGGACCTAAATGAACAGCCAATCATATTCAGTCCCTTACAGCTCTTATAGTAGCCTCCTGTACTGGCTCCCGACAGGGTTACCTTCAACTGTGATCCAAGGCACAGTCTGACCACTGCTCTTCAAACAGGGACCCTACAAGTGGCAAATCCATACAGACTCCCCTTCCTGCTCTGGGAGGAGCACTGCAACAGGAATCTACTGGGTTTGGAGACTCCAAACGGGGCCATGTGCTAGAGACAGAATACTCAGTCACAGGCCATGTGAGCTCTGAGTGCAGCCAGAGACCAGGGAGTCAGGAGTGATTAACTACTTGTTTCTGGGGATGCACTGAGGAGTGAGTCCCCAAGCTCTTGGCTCCTCTGGGCTGGAGACTGGGAGGCTGTGATTTTCATTTCCATCCTCCAGAGCTCTACAGAAAGCATTCAGGGAACAAAAGCTCCAAGAGTGAACCCGAGAAGATTACTTAGACTGGTCCCTGGCAAGGGCTGTGCAATTCCTCCTCAAACAAAGACATTAGAGGATCACTGCTACAGACCCCTCCCACAAAAGATCAGCAAGAATATCCAGCCAAGACAAAGCTCATCGATCAAGGAGAATAGCAGAACTCCAGAGCTAGGGGAAAGCAACATATAGAATTCATGGCTTTTCCCCCATGATCCTTTAGTCTTACAAAATTGAATTTTATTTTATTTTTTTCTTATTCTATTTTTCTAACTTTTCCTCTCTCCTCTTTTTACGTTTTATAACTAGTTTATCTTAACAATAACTTTCTTTTAAAAATCGATTTAAACCTTCATTGTTTTAGTCCTATTTTCTCCCTTCATTGTATTTAACCTTATTTTTTGTATACATATAGGGTTTTTTTTTCCCTAAAAAATTTTGGAATACAATTTCATTTAATAGATCAAAATATACCCTAATCTAGCATATGACTTTGTTCCAGTCTCCAGCCTGAGCACATTCCATCCTCTTTTTTTTTTCTTTTTCTAACCAAATATCAATTCCTTTTTAAGAATTTTTTTTTAATTTTCATCTTTACAGTCATATTCCTGTATTTGTGTCATATTCCTTCATTGGATTCACCCTTATTTTTGTATATATGTTTTTCTTAAAATTTTGTTAGGTAGTTACTTCTAAGAGGCCAAAATATAGGCAAAATCAAGTGGGTGGCTCTGTTCTATTCACCAGGCTACTATTTATTTATTTATTTATTTATTTTCTCCCTTTCTTCTCCCCCCAGTTTTGGATCTCTTCTGATTTGATTAGCATACATTTTTAGGGGGTCTTTGCCGCCCTTTTAGTGTTTTATTCCCTTCTTATATAAATAAAATGACAACGCAGAAAAACTCACCACAAAAAAAAAAAAAAGAAAGAGGAAGTACCAATAGCTAGGGACGTAATTAATACAAACATTGGTAATAAGTCACAACTAGAGTTCAGAATGATGATTCTCAAGGTGCTAATTGGGCTCAAAAAAGGCATGTATGATATTAGAGAAACTCTGTCCAGATAAATAAAAGTCCTTTCTTGAGAAATAAAAGAACTAAAATCTAGCCAAGTTGAAATCAAAAAGCTATTAATGAAAAAAAAAAGCTATTAATGAGGTGCAATAAAAAAATGGAGGCTCTTACTGCTAGGATAAATGAGGCAGAAGAGAGAATTAGTGATATAGATGACCAAATGTTAGAGAGTAAAGAAGCTGAGCAAAAGAGAGACAAACAACTACCGGACCACAACAGAAGAATTCGAGAGACAAGTGATAGCATAAAATGAAACAATTTTAGAATAATTGGGATTCCAGAAGAAGAACAAAAGAGAGAGGGGGGCAGAAGGTATATCGGAGCAAATTATAGTAGAGAATTTCCCTAATATGGCAAAGGGTACAAGAATCAAAATCCAGGAGGCACAGAGAATGCCCCTCAAAATCAATAAAAATGGGTCCACACCCCATCATCTAATAGTAAAATGTACAAGAATTAGCATCAAAGAGAAAATCCTGAAAACAGCTCAGGACAAGAAGTCTGTAGCATACAATGATAGAAGTATTAGATTGGCAACAGACTTATCCACAGTGACCTGGCAGGCCAGAAAGAACTGGCATGATATATTCAGAGCACTAAGTGAGAAAAATATGCAGCTAAGGATACTATATCCACCTAGGCTATCATTGAAAATAGAAGAAGATATAAAAAGTTTCCTGTACAAACAAAAATTAAAAAGAATTTGCAAACACCAAACCAGACCTAAAGGAAATATTGAAAGGGCTCCTCTAAGCAAAGAAAGAGCCTAAAAGTAACAGGCCAGAATAGAACAGAGACATATACAGTAACAGTCACCTTACGGACAACACAAAAGTGCTAAATTCCTATCTTTCCCTAGTTACTCTGAGTGTAAGTGGGCTAAATGCCTCAATCAAAAGACACAGGGTATCAGAATGGATGAAAAACTAAAACCAACCCGTCAATATGCTGTCTACAAGAAACTCATTTTAGACCCAAAGACACCTCCAGATTCAAAGTGAGGAGATAGAAAATAATCTACCATGCTAATGGAAATCAAAAGAAAGCGGGGGTGGCAATCCTTAGATCTTATAACTTAGATTTTAAGCCAAAGACTATAGTAAGAGATTAGGAAGGACACTATATCATACTCAAAGGGTCTGTCTACCAAGAAAATCTAACAATTTTAAGTATCTATGCACCTAACATGGGAACAGTCAACTATGTAAACCAATTAATAACAAAATCAAAGAAACACACCAGCAATAATACAATAATAGTGGGGGACTTTAACACACTCCTCACAGAAATGGACAGATCATCCAAGCAAAAAATCAACAAGGAAATAAAGGCCTTAAATGACACACTGAATCAGATGGATATCACAGATATTTTCAGAAGATTCCATCCCAAAGCAACAGAATACACATTCTTCTCTAGTGCGCATGAACACTCTCCAGAGTAGATCACAACCTGGGTCACAAATTAGGTCTCAACCAGTACCAAAAGATTGGGATCACTCCCTTTATATCTTCAGACCACAATGCTTTGAAACTAGAACTCAACCATAAGAGGAAATTTGGAAAGAAGTCAAATACATGGAAGGTAAAGGGCACCGTACTAAAGGATGAATGGATCAACCAGAAATTAAAGAAGAATTGAAAAAATTTCATGGAAACAAATGAAAATACAACTGTTCAGAATCTTTGGGACACAGCAAAGGCGGTCCTAAGAGGAAACTATATAGCAGTACAAGCCTTTCTCAAGAAAGGCCTCAACATAACCCTACACCTAAAGAAGCTGGAGGAAGAACAACAAAGAAAGCCTAAACCAGGAGAAGAAAAATCATAAGGGATCAGAGCAGAAATCAATGAAACAGAAACCAAAAGAACAGGAGAACAGATCAATGAAGCTAAGAGCTGGCTCTTTGAAGAATTAAAACCCCTGGCGAGACTTTTCAAAAAGAAAAAAGAAAGGACCCAAATTATACAATCACGAATGAAAGAAAAGAGATCACAACCAACACCAAAGAAATACAAACAATTATAAGAACATATTATGAGCAACATTACACCAGCAAATTTGACAATCTGGAAGAAATGGATGCATTCCTAGAGATATCTAAACTACCAAAACTGAACCAGGTAGACATAGAAAACCTGAACAGACCCATAACCAGTGAGGAGATTGAAGCAGTCATCAAAAATCTCCCAACAAACAAGAGCCCAGGCCCAGAGGGCTTCCCAGGGGGAATTCTACCAACGATTTAAAGAATAATTAATACCTATTCTGAAACTGTTCCAAAAAGTAGAAATAGAAGGAAAACTTCCAAACTCATTTTATGAGGCCTGCATTACCTTGATCCCAAAACCAAAGACCCCACCAAAAAAGAGAATTACAAACCTATATCCTTGATGAACACAGATGCAAAAATTCTCACCAAAATACTAGTCAATAAGATCCAACAGTACGTTAAAAGGATTATTCACTACAACCAAGTGGGATCTATTCCTGGGCTACAAGGTTGGTTCAACATCCCCAAATCAATCAATGGGATACAATACATTAATAAAAGAAAGAACAAGAATCATAGGATACTCTCAATAGATGCTGAAAAAGCATTTGACAAAGTACAGCATCCTTTCTTGATCAAAACTCTTCATGGGGTAGCAATAGAGGGTATATATCTCAATATCGACAAAGCCATCTATGAAAAACCCACAGAGAATATCATTCTCAATGGGGGAAAAACTGAGAGCTTTCCCCCTAAGGTCAGGAACATCGCAGGGATGTCCATTAGCACCACTAGAACTCCTAGTCTCAGCAATCAGACAACAAAAAGAAATAAAAGGCATTTGAATCAGCAAAGAAGGGGTCAAACTCTTTCTCTTTGCAGATGATATGATACTTTTTGTGGAAAACCCAAAAGACTCCACTCCAAAACTGTTGAGGAGGTGAAGAAAAGGGAACTTTCATGCACTGTTGGGGGAAATGTAAATTGGCATAGCCATTATGAAAAACAGTATAAAGCTCCTTGAAAAGTTAAAAATAGAACTTTCATGTGGTCCAGCAATACTACTTATGGGTATTTATCCAAAGAAAATGAAAACATTGACTCAAAGAGATCTGTGCACCTCTGTGTTCACTTCATGCTTATTTACAATAGTCAAGATATGAAAATCTAAATGCCTTTGATGGAATAATGGATAAAGTGACACACACACACACGTATATATACACATATATATATATACATATAGGTACATATGTATATATACATGTATATTTACGTATATGTGGGTATATATGTTGTGTATGCATATGCTCAGCTCAGGATCTCTTTTAAAGATATTGGTTATTTCCCCATGTGTTACACACATACACAACCAAATACACACATATACACATACACAAACATAGGGAATTTGACTCATCCCTGAAAGAATGAAATCTTGCTATTTGTATTATGCTAAGTGAAACAAGTCAGAGAAATACATATATCATATGATCTCATTTATATGAGTAATCTAAAATAAAACAAAATAAAACCCAAACAAACAAATAAAAATCAACAAACCAACCACATAAAAATACTCAAATTCATGGATTCAGAGAACAAATTAGTGGTAACCATGGGCCCGGGGTGGAGTGGATGGTGGAGTGTAGGAGGAGGGCAGGCAGTGAAATGGGAGAAGGAAAATAAAATACAAACTCCCAGCTGTAAAATAAGTAAGTCATTAAGAAATAATAATAATAATAATAGCAGCAATAATAAGTTTTATACTTGAAAGTTACTAAGAGAGTAGATCTTAAAAGTTTTCATCAAAAAAAAGTTGTAACTATTATGGTGATGGATGTTAACTAGACATACTGTGATATAAAATATAAAAACAGAAAGCATTAAAATTATCCAGAAAAATGGCACAAGAAAAGCTGTCAACTACTCAATGGAATAGTCTAGATATTCATAAGTACTCTAGGTACTAAAGTGAAGTTAAACCATGTTCATCCTCATTGCTTCATGCAAATGAATTAAGAAAATTATTTGAAACTTTTGTAAAATGCTTACTATTTAGTAGAGAATTCTGAACATCATGTAAGTTCCAAGAAAATTTCAAAGCACAGATTTCTTTGAGTACAGACTCAGTGACATGACCCATTATCCCCATACCGTAAACAGAAGAGAAAGGAGACAGAAAAGATACTTGTGTCAGTCACTTGGGGGATAGGGGAATCAAAATTACTAGCTTCTTTATGCTATTTTACTAGGTTGCATGGCTGCTTTTACTGGAAGTTGGATGGTAACTGTGGAGTAATAACCACTACCTTTAAAAGAAGAGACCCTAAACTCAACATATGTACAAGGGTAGTGTTTTCTTTTAATGTTATCATTGCATAGGTCAGAAGTGAATTCTGACACTCCTTCAGACATCAGAGTATTTATAGCAGTGTTGTTCAAGAGAATGTTTGTAATGATAGACATGTTCTATAATTCTACACTGTCCAATTTAGCAGTCCCTAAATACATGTGTCTGTAAAACACTTAAGATGTGGCTAATATGACTGAGGAATTAGTTTAATTTGACCCAATTATTTCTTCTATTTTTAACTTTTTATTTTGAAGAAATTATGACTCCCAGGAACTTACAAGGATGTATATGAGGATGTCCTTAGCACCCTTAATCCAGCCTCCCCCCATGTTAACATTTGGCAAGATTACAGTACAATAATAAAAGCAAGAAACTGATATTAATAAGATTAATAAAGATTATTCAGATTTCAGCAGTTATACATGCAGTTGTGTGTGTATGTGTGTAAGTTGTAGGCCATTTTATCAGTAGAACTTCTTATAACTATAACCTCAGTCAAGGCACAGAAATGTACTATCAACACAAAGTTCTCTTATACTAACTCTATCAACTGCCCCCATTCCAAATGGTAATCACTCACAGTTGACCCATAGATGATAGTTAATAATCAGTTCTCCATCTCTTTATTTTTATTTCAAGAATGTTATCTTAATGGAATCATATAGTATTCATAATCTGAGATAGGTATTTTTCACTCTGTGTAAGGTCCATGAAGTTCATCCAAGTTCTTGCATCTATATATTCCTAAGTAGTCTTCTGTGGCATGAATGCACCAGAGTTTATTTAACCATTATTCAAATGAAAGACACATGGGTAGTCTTCAGTTTGAGGCTATTATGAATGTCTCTGGTATAAATATCTATGGACAGGTTTTGGGGTAAATATAAAGGCTCATACTTTGGGATAAATGCCCAAGAGCAAAATTACTGGCCCTATGATTAATTTATTCTTAGTTTTAAAATTACCTGTCAAGTTATTTTTCAATTTTATCTCACCTTAAATAAAATTTGAAAACGTAGAGCTGATACCCTTCATTCAATGGTGAAGGAATGAAAGCTTTTACTCTGAAAGAAGACACAAAGGTGCCCCTTCTGTTACTTCTACTCAACCAAATACTAGAAGTCCTAGCCAGAGCAATTAAGCAAGAAAAAGAAATAAAAGTCATCCACACTGGAAAGAAGTTATCTTTGTTCATAGACACATGATCTTTTATGTAGGGAAACCTAAATATTCTAAAACAAACAACTTAAAATAAATTCAGCAAAATTGTGTGATATAAAACCAATATACAGAAATTAATGAGGCAACATACAAAACTCTATCAGCATTACCTTGATACCAAACCAGATAAAGACTCCACTAAGAAACATCACTACTACAGACCAATATCCCTGAAAACATGGATGCAAGAATTTCCAATAAAATACTAGCAACCTGAATCCAACAATGCATTAAAAAAATTATTTACCACGATCAAATGGGATTTATTCCTGGGTTGCAAGGATGGTTCAATAGCCACAAAACAATCAAGGTGACACACCAGATTCATAAAATAAAGGATAAAAACTATATGATAATTTCAGCAGAAGCAGAGAAAAGCATTTGACAAAGTACAACATCCACTCATGATAATAACCCTAAAAAAGTAGAGTTAGAGGGAACATAGCTCAACATATTAAAGACTATATGTGAAAAACCCATAGCTAGTATCATCTTCAATGGGGAAAAACTGAGACCTTTTTCTCTACAGTCAGAAATAAGACTGGTATATCCACTCTCACCACTGTATTTAACATAGCCTGGAAGTCCTAGCCACAGCAATCAGACAACAAAAAGAAATAAACAGCATTCAAAACAGCAAGGAAGGAGTAAAGCTTTCAGTATTTGCAGATGACATTATCCTGTATATAGAAAATCCAAAAGATTCCACCAAAAAAGTATTAGAACTGATGAAAAAAAATTCAGTTAAGTCACAGGATACAATCTCAACATATAGAAATCTGTTGCATTTCTACACACCAATGACACAGCAGCAGAAAGCGAAATTAAGGAATCGGTACCATTTACAACTGTACCAAAAATAATAAGATACCTGTTAATAAGCCTAACCAAAGAGGTGAAAGACCTATATTCTGAAAACAATAAAAAACTGATAAAAGAAATTGAAGATGACATAAAGAAAGAAAGGCATCCCATGCTCATTGATTGGAAGAAGAAATACTGTTAAAATGTTAACTACCCAAAGCACTGTACACATTTAATGCAATCCCTATCAAAATGCCAACAGCGTATTTTACAGAATTAGAACCAACACTCCTAAAATATGTATGGAATCACAAAAGACACATAATAGCCAAAGCATCCTTGAAAAACAAAACAAAACAAAACAAAGCTGGAGGCATCACAATTCTGGACTTCAAAGATGTAATAATCAACAGTATGGCAGTGGCACAACTGACACATAGATCAATAGAACAGAATAGAAAACCCAGACATGAACCCACAACTATATGGTCAAGCAATCTTTGACAAAGCAGGAAAGAGTATCTAATGGGAAAAAGACAGTGTTTTCAACAAACAGTGTTGGGGAAACTGGAGAGGAGCATGCAAAAGAGTGAAACTGGACTACTTTCTTACTCCACACACAAAAATAAATTTAAAATGGATTAAACATCTAAATGTGAGACTTTAAACCATAAAAGTCCTCAAGGAGTGAACACCTGAGTGGCTCAGTTGTTTAAATGTCTGTCTTTGCCTCAGGGTCTTAGGATCAAGCCTTGTATCAGGCTCCCTGTTCAGTGGGGTGTCTGCTTCTCTCTCTGCCCCTTCCCCTCCTCACTGCTCTCTCTTTTGCTCTTCCTCTCTAATAAATAAATAAAATCATTTAAAAAATCCTAGAGGAGAACACAGAAAGAAACCTCTTTGATGTCAGCCATAGCAACTTCTTGCTAGATATACCTCCTGACGTAAGAGAAGCAAAAGCATAAAATAAACTATTGGGGCATCATCAAAATAAAAACCTTCTGCACAGTGAAGGAAACAATCAACAAAACTAAAAAAGCAACCTATGGAATGGGAGAAGACATTTGCAAATGACATATCTAATAAAGGGTTAGTATCAAAAATATAAAAGTATCTTATAAAACTGAACATGCCAAAATCAAATAATCCAATAAATGGGCAGAAGACATAAATAGACATAAGTATCTTATAAAACTGAACACGCCAAAATCAAATAATCCAATAAATGGGCAGAAGACATAAATAGACATTTTTCCAAAGATGACATATAGATGGCCAACAGACACATAAAAAGGTATTCAACAGCACTCATAACCAGGGAAATGCAAATCAAAACTACAATGAGATAGCACCTCACACTTGTCTGAATGACTAAAATAAAAAAACAGAAGAAGCAGGTGTTGGAGAGGATGTAGAGAAAGGGGAACCCTCTTGCACTGCTGGTGGGAATGCAAACTGGTGCAGCCACTCTGGAAATAGTATGAAGTGTTCTCAAAAGTTAACAACAGAACAACTCTATGATTCAGCAACTGAACTACTATATATTTACTGTAAGAATACAAAAATACTATCAAAGGGATATACATATCCTGATGTCTGTAGGAACATTATCTACAAAAGCCAAATTATGGAAACAGCTCAAGTGTCCATCGACTTATGCAAGGATAAAGAAGATGTGGTGTACACACATACACACCCACCCACACACACACACACAGGACTATTACTCAGCCATTAAAAAGAATAAAATCTTGCCATTTGTAATGACATGGATGAAGCTAGAGAATATTATGCTAAGCAAAATAAGTCAGTGACAGAAATACAAATACCATATGATTTAACTCATATGTGAAATTTAAGAAATAAATGAACAAATGGGGGAAAAGAGAAAGAGATGAACCATGAAACAGATTTTTTAAAAGATTTTATTTATTTATTTGACAGACAAAGATCACAAGTAGGCAGAAAGGCAGGCAGAGAGAGAGAAAGAGGGAAGCAGGCTGCCTGCTAAGCAGAGAGCCCGATGTGGTGGTCAATCCCAGGACCCTGAGATCATGACCTGAGCCAAAGGCAAATGCTAAATGACTGAGCCACCCAGGTGCCCTCAGATTCTTAACTATAAGGAATAAACTGATGGTTATCAGAGCAGGGATGGGTGAAGGAATAGATAAAATAAATGATGGGGATTAAGGAGTGAACTTGCTGTGATGAGCACCATGTACGGTATGGAAGTGTTGAATCACTATATTATACACCTGTAACTAATATTTTATTGTGTATTAACTAACTGGAATTTAAATAAAGCTTTTTAAAAATAAAATCAATAAAAAATGGGCAGAGGACCTAAATAAACATTTTTCCAAAGAGAAATACAGATGGCCAACAGACACATGAAAAGATAATCAACATCACTCAACTCAAGGAAATGCAAATAAAAACCACAATGAGATATCAGCTTGCACCTGTCAGCAGGACCAAAATCAAAAAGGTAAGAATAAGTGTTGGCAAGGATGTGAGGAAAAAAAGGAACCCTTATGCACTGTTGTTGGTAATGCAAACAGGTACAGTTAATATGGAAAAGAATATGGAAGTCCCTCAAAAAACTAAAACAAAAAAACCATAAACTGAAAATTTGACTACACCAAAATTTTAAAAACTTTTGTGCATAGAAGGACATGACAGAATAAAAAGGAAACCCACAGAATCAGAGATTTATAAATTAACCTCTAAAAAGGAGTTAGTATCTGTAATATATTTTTAAAAATCTTGTAACACTAAAAATAAATCAACCTGATTAAAAAAGGAGCAAAGACCTTAAATACATATTCTTGTAAATATACCTATACACACACACACACACACACACACACACTGACTAATCAATACATGAAAAGATGTTCAAGATAATTATTAGCAAATACAAATCAAAAGCACTGAGATACCCTCTCACACTCATTAAGATGGCTATTATAAAAACAAACAAACAAAAACAAAGCCAGAAAAGAGTAAGTGTTGGGAAAAACAGAGCAGTCAGAACCTTTGTGCACTGTTCATAGGAATGTAAATGGTGCAGTTGCTATGCAAAACAGTTGTTCCTCAAAAAATTAAAATCAAATATATTCAGCAATTCTACTCCCTAGTATATACTCTAAAGAAAAACTACGATCTCAAGAAGACATATGTACACCTATGTTTATAGCATTATTTGCAATAGCCAAAAGGTGGAATCAATCCAAGTGCCCAACACGGATAAATGGATAAACAAAATATGATATATATGTACAATATGTTATTATTTGGTCTTAAAAAAGAACGAAAGTCTGACATAAGCTATAACATGGATCAACCCTGAGAACATTTTGCTAGGTGGAATAAGCTAGTCACAAAAAGACAAATATACTATGTTTCCACTTATCTGAGATACTTAGAGTAGTCAAATTCATACAGACAGGAAGGAGAATGGTGGTTGCCAGAGGTGGAGGAGAGAGGGGAATGGGGAGTTAATATTCAATGATACAGAGTTTCTGTTGGGAAAAATGAAAAATTTCTTGAGATTGATGGTGGTAATGGTTATATAACAATGTAAATGTATTTAATGCCACAGAACTGTACAGTTTGTAATAGTTAAAATGGTGAATTTTTTAGATATTTCTATACAATAAAATATAACTAGACACATGGCTACTGTATTTGATAGCACCAATCTAAATGAACCACAGCCATCTGTATAATGCCAAGTGAGACAGAAACCATAAACGAATGACAAACAGAAAAAAAAAAAAATTCTATCATCTATCTATCTATCTCACGCCTGGAAAAGAGAAGATAATGTTTGAGTCTTCCTGTTAGTGAAAGGAAATGTTCACAAAGGAACTGGCCCCATTGGGTGTATAGCTTCTAGTCTCAAAATGATGGCTTCCACTTTTTTGTATCCCTACCTTAAACCAGATTCACTATTGTAGGCATGTTAAAAGGTGCTTTGAGGAATCTTGTGATCTTAAAGACAGAAACCATAATATTGTTCCACCTGGAACATGTTTTTAGGTTAGGGGTTTTTTTTTTTTTTTTTTAAGTCATATCAAGTCATAAAACTGGCTCAATTATAGAAGCTCACATAAACTTTTCTCTTTTGGTAATAGGTCATTCTTACATAAGGCTCAATATTTGGAAGCTTTCCCAGGAAGTAATCACTCAAAAAATGAAAGTCATGGAAAGCTATATCATTGTTATCTACATTTACCAATGAATTCACATTTACTTCATGGAAAGGTAGTAAGTATTAATGGGACAAATCAATGTGCTAGCACACTGTGAATTAATGTACTCAGACCCAGAATTCTGAAAATCTCAGTTATTCCAAATTACTAACTTGTCAATATACTGTGACTCTTCAATAATGATACAAAGTATATAGGAATGCATTTGCAAATATACTGAATCGTAGAAGCTTCTTTTCAGAAACAGAGTTCCATAAAACATGCTTAGAAAATACCACTTTCACCAATTAGATGATGCAGTATGATGTATGAAATAAACAGTAGAAAAGTTGAATGAATTTAGGGAAAAAAGATGAGCCAATGGGACTGCAAGACCATGACTTCAACTATTTAAGGAAGTCACTTTTATGTTATGGCCTTGAAGTTAAAGTAAAAATATGTACAAAGTTGAGAAATAAGTCTAAGGGTCAATAAAGGCAGGGCTTGAGCTTTAATCCAAGATCACATTGAGGAAAAACCTTGAACTCACCTCCTCCATGGAGATACCAAATCTACCCTTATTTATAGAGCAGTTCCTCTTAAAGAACTGAGGTCTGAGTGAATAGATTCTGCACACTAAGGGATCAAGAGCCCACAGAGAGAATAGCAAGAAAGACACAGTAACAAAGGTAACTTCTACCCCCTGACACTGGGAACTATAGTGATAGAAATAGCAATGAGGGACTGTGAGCAGATCCATCTGCCCTGGGGCACCATGACAAAAAGTCATGGTTTCAAAGAACAACTAGAATATAACAGAATCCTGCCAAATGGTAGGGGATATGCTGGAACTCTTTACAGGTTGGAGACACCGACAAACACCATAGTTTATATACCCTCTCCATCTTAATAACAGAGATGGAGCAAGGTCTAGGCATCACAGCTGGCCTGCCACTTTAGGGAACCCTGAGTCCCTTGGACTACAGAAGCCTGGGATGATCTGGGCACAGTAAAAAGCTATAGTTTAAAACAGCAACTAGAATATAAAAGATCCAGCCCTAGAACTCTGCCAAATGGTGGAGGGGCTGCTGAGATTTTCTGGCTCAGGTGGCCTAGTGAGTGTCACTTAAGTTAGGTGGCCTTAGTAAGTGTCGCTTACATTTCCCCTCCACTTTCATAGCATGCATGGGAGCAGGGTCTTGGTGCTCTGGCTAGCTTATCACCTCAGAGAGCTTTGGGCCCTTAACTCACACCATTCCAAGGTGTCTCACCAAGGTGGCCCTAGTGTGGTGTATCCTAAGACACCCTTTGGTAAGTGCATTATTCACTGAAGTGACACAGGTGCAAAGTATCCTGGAATACTCCAGACTTGCATTACTTCACCTCCAGAAATTTGCCAGGACATCCCAGACAGAGAACACTCTAGGACCTCACAGCTCAGGCCCACTTCAGCTCCAGCTACCCCACCAGGGAACCACACTATGAAGATCATCCTGGAAACCCCTGGCCCATCCACACCTCAGCAATAGGTGCCCTATCAGGGCACCCCCATGCACTAAGCATGCGAAGATACCTCAGCTGCATCCTCTTCAGTTTTGGTTGTCCTACTTGGATGCCCTCTACACAGAGAGGCCCAGGACCTCTGAGCTTTCATTCACTTCAACTTTAGCTCTTCTGCCAGTTTGTACTCTGTGTAGAGAGTCCTATGGCCACCCAAGCCCACACCTACTTCAACTCTGGCCATTAAATCAGGGTAACCCCAGCATGGAGTTCCCCCAAACCCTCTTCCCACACTAGCGACAGTTCCAACCTACTGGCCGGAGTAACCAGGCATACACAGTGAACACAGGGGACAACCATACACAAAACCATTCCTTCAAATTTAAGAAAGGTAGCTCTTCTGCCAAACTCATAGAAACAAACACGTAAAGTCAAGTGAAATGAGAATCCAGAAGAAGTTCTAAATTAATAAGGAAAAAAAAAAACAGAAAAAGTCTAAATGAAATGGAGATAACCAATAAACCTGATAAAGAGTTCCAAGTAAAGGTCATAAAAATGTTCGCTGGATTGGAGAGAAGAGTGAAGGAACTTAATGAGAACTTCAAAAAAGAGAAATATATAACAAAGAACCAGAATTTAAGATACAAAAAGCAAAATGAAAAAATACATTAGAAGGAATCACCAGTAGATCAGAAGAATGGATTAGCAACCTGAAAGACAGAGTAAACTGAAAAGGGAAGAAAAAGAGAGAGAGATTTGAATTTAAAAAACTGAAATTCCTTTAGGAATCTCTGAAACAGTATCAAGTGAACAAGTATTTCCATTAAAGAAGTCACAGAAGGAGAGGAGAGAGACAAAAATGGGCAGAGAACTTATTTGAAAACATATAACTGAAACTTATCTGACCTGGAGAAAGAAACAGACATCCAGGTTTAAGAAGCACAGAGAGCTACAAACAAGATGAACCCAAGGTGGATCACACAATGGCACATAATAATCAAAATGCTGAAGACTAAAGATAAAGACAAAATTTTAATACCAGTGAGAGAGAAGAAACTAGTAACATACAAGAAAAACCCCCTAAGACCATCAACTGATTTTCAGCAGAAACTTTACAGGCCAGAAGGCAGTGTCATGATATATTCAAAGTGCTCCAAGGAAAAAGCCCACAACCAAGAATACTCTAACAGCAAGGTTATTATTCAGAATTGAAGGAGAGATAAAAAGGTTCCCAAACAAAAGTTAAAAGAATCCATCACCACTAAACCAGCCTTATAAGAAATGTTAAAGAAACTTCTTTAGGCAGGAGAAGCAAGATGGCAGATGAATAGGAGACTTAAATAGCATCAGGTCCCAAGAGTACAGATAGATAGTTATCAAACTATTCTGAACACCTACAAACTCAACAAGAGATTGAAGAGAAGAGGAACAACAATTCTAGGAAATCGACTGCTTTCTGGAAGAGAGGACATGTGGAGCAGTGAATCCGAGCTGATATAATGGAAGAGAGACCCTGGGGGTCGGAGCCAGCTCTCACCAAGTGGTAGAGCAGAGGAGCACAAAATCAGAACTTTAAGAAATCTGTTCCACTGAGGGATGTTGCTCCAGAGGCAAAGTAGGGGGTGGGGCCCTCACAGGGACAGTATGGTCTCAGGACACATAGGGTCACAAAAACACCAGGGGTGTAGGAGTGTGGCAGAGCTCCCAGGTATTGGAGCAGGGAAGCTGGCTGCAGAGACGGAGCTGAGGAGTGGGCTCCCAGCTTGCGGTTACCATAAACCATGATCTGAGGCATAGTCGGACCACTGCCCTTTAAGCAGGAAACCTACAAGTGGCATATCCAGTGAGACCCCATCCTTCCTACTCTGGGAGGAGCAGCATGGGAGTGCACTGCAGGAATCTGCTGGTTTTGGAGAACCCAATCAGGACCAAACACCAGAGGTAGAAAGGCTCAGTCACAGGCTGGATGAGCATGGAGTGCGGCAGAGACCAGGGACAGGGGAGAGACTGACTGCTTTTCCCTGAGGGCACACTGAGGAGTGGGGCCCTGATCTCTCAGCTTCTTCTGGACCAGAGATTGGGAGGTCACAATTTTCATTCCTGTCCTCCAAATCTCTATGGAAAGCTTTCAGGAAACAAAAGCTACTGAGAGCAAAACCAAGCAGATTACTTAGCCTGGCCCCTGGCAAGGGCAGTGCAATTCCGTCTCAGGCAAAGACATTTGAAAATCACTACAACAGGTCCCTCCCACAGAAGATGAGCAAGAAAATAAAGCGAAGACCAAGTTCACTGACCAATGAAAACTGCAGAACTCCAGAGCCAGGGGGAAGCGACACATAGAATTCATAGCTTTTCCCTCATGATTCTTTAGTCATTAAAACGTAAATCTTTTAAACTTTGTTTTTCATATTCCATTTTTTGTTTTTCCTCATTCTTATTTTAACATTTTTAACCATTTTATCATATCAATACCTTTCTTAAAAATCTATTTTAATTTTTATTGTTGGAAAGAACTCAAATACATGGAGGCTAGAGAGCATTGTACTAAAGGATGAATGGGTCAACAGGAAATTAAAGAAGAATTGAAAAAATTTCATGGAAACAAATGAAATTGAAAATACAAATGTTCAAATACCTTGGGACACAGCAAAGGGAGTCCTGAGAGGAAACTATATAGCAATACAAGCCTTTCTCAAGAAACAAGAAAGGCCTCAAGTACACAACATAGCTCTACACCTAAAGGAGCTAGAGAAAGAACAACAAAGAAAGCCTAAACCCAGCAGAAGAAGAAAAATCATAAGGATCAGAGCAGAAATCAATGAAACAGAAACCAAAAGAACAGGAGAACAGATCAATGAAGCTAGGAGCTGATTCTTTGAAAGAATTAAGAAGGTTGAGAAACCCCTGGCCAGACTTTTCAAAAAGAAAAGAGAAAGGACCCAAATTAATACAATAATTAATGAATGAAAAGAGATCACAACCAACACCAAAGAAATACAAACAATTACAAGAACATATTATGAACAACTACACACCAGCAAATTTGACAATCTGGAAGAAATAGATGCATTCCTAGAGACATCTAAACTACCAAAACTGATCCAGAAAAACACAGAAAAACTGAACAGACCCATCACCAGTAAGGAGATTGAAGCAGACATCAAAAATCTCCCAAGAAACAAGAGCCTAGGCCCAGAAGGCTTCCCAGGGGAAATCTACCAATGATTTAAAGAAGAATTAGTACCTATTCTCCTGAAACTGTTCCAAAAAAACAAAAGTAGAAATGTTCCAAAAAAAACAGAAACAAGAGCCCAGGACTGGAAGGCTTCCCAGGGGAATTCTATCAACCATTTAAAGAAGAATTAATACCTATTCTCCTGAAACTGTTCCAAAAAACAGAAGGAAAACTTCCAAATTCATTTTATGAGGCCAGCATTACCTTGATCCCAAAACCAGACAAAGACCCCATGAAAAAGGAGAATTACAGACCCATATCCTTGATGAACACAGATGCAAAAATTCTCACCAAAATACTAGCCAATAGGATCCAACAGTACATTAAAGTATTATTCACTAGGACCAAATGGGATCTATTCCTGGGCTACAAGGTTGGTTCAACATCCCCAAATCAATCAGTGGAATACAATACATTAATAAAAGAAAGAACAAGAATCATAGGATACTCTCAATAGATGCTGAAAAAGCATTTGATAAAGTATAGCATCCTTTCTTGATCAAAATGCTTCACAGGGTAGAGATAGAAGGTACATCCTCAATATCATCAAAGCCATCTATGAAAAACCCACAGAGAATATCATTCTCAATGAGGAAAAACTGAGAGTTTTCCCCCTAAGGTCAGGAACATGGCAGGGATGTCCATTATCACCACTGCTGTTCAACATAGTACTAGAACTCTTAGCCTCAGCAATCAGACAACAAAAAGAAAGAAAAGACATCCGAATTGGCAAAGAAGAGGTCAAACTCTTTCTCTTTGCAGATGATATGATACTTTTTGTGGAAAACCCAAAAGACTCCACTCCAAAACTGCTAGAACTCATACAAGAATTCAGTAAATTGTCAGGATATAAAATCAATGCCAGAAATCAGTTGCATTTCTATACATCAACAGCAAGACAGAAGAAAGAGAAATTAAGGAGTCAACCCCATTTACAATTGCACCCAAACTGTAAGATACCTAGGAATAAATCTAGCCAAAGAGGTAAAGAATGTGTACCCAGAACACTAAAAAGTACTCATGAAAGAAACTGAGGAAGACCCAAAGAAATGGAAAAATGTTCCATGCTCATGGATTAGAAGAACATGTATTGTGAAAATGTCTACACATCCTAAAATTCATATGGAACCATAACAGACCTAGAACAGCCAGAGGAATGTTGAAAAAGAAAACCAAAGTTGGTGGCACCAAAATTCCAGACTTCAAGCTCTATTACAAAGCTGTAATCATGAAGACAGTATGGTAATGGCACAAAAATAGGCACTTAGATCAATGGAACAGAATAGAGATCCCAGAAATGGACCCTCAACTCTATGGTCAATTCATCTTCAACAAAGCAGGAAAGAATGTCCAACGGAAAAAAGACAGTCTCTTCAACAAATGGTGTTCAGAAAATTGGACAGCCATATGTAGAAGAATGAAACTGGACCATTTCCTTACACCACACACAAAAATTGACTCAAAATGGATAAAAGACTCAAATGTGAGAGAGGAATCCATCAAAATCCTTGAGGAAAACATAGGCAGCAACCTCTTCAACCTCAGCCACAGCAACTTCTTGCTAGAAACATTGCCAAAGGCAAGGGAAGCAAGGGCAAAAATGAACTACTGGGACTTCATCAAGATCAAAAGCTTTTACACAACAAAGGAAACAGTTAACAAAACTAAAAGACAACTGACAGAATGGGAGAAGATATTCTCAAATGACATATCAGATAAAGGGCTAGTATCCAAAATCTATAAAGAACTTACCAAACTCAATACCCAAAGAACAAATAATCCAATCATGAAATGGGCAGAAGACATGAACAGACATCTATGCAAGGAAGACATGCAAATGGCTAACAGACACATGAAAAAATGCTCAACATCACACAACATCAGGGAAATACAAATCAAACCACAGTGAGAAACCACCTCACACCAGTCAGAATGGTTAAATTAACCAGTCAGGAAAGGACAGGTGTTGGCAAGAATGTGGAGAAAGGGGAACCCTCCTACACTGTGGGAATGCAAGCTGGTGCAGCCACTGTAGAAAACAGTGTGGAGGTTCCTCAAAAAACTGAAAATAGAGCTACCCTATGACCCAGCAACAGCACTACTGGGTACATACCCTAAAGATACAAACGTGGTGCTCCAAAGGGGCATGTGCTATGTTTATAGCAGCAATGCCCACAATAGCCAATTATGGAAAGAACCTAGATGTCCATCAACAGATGAATGGATAAAGAAGATGCGGTATATATACACAATGGAATACTATGCAGCCATCAAAAGAAATGAAATCTTGCTGTTTACAACAACGTGGATGGAACTAAAGGGTATTATGCTAGGAGAAATAAGTCAATCAGATAAAGCCAATTATCATATGATCTCTCTGATATGAAGAATTTGGGAAGCAGGGCAGGCGGTTGTGAGGGGTAGGGAGGGTAAAAATGAAACAAGATGGGATTGGGAAGGAGACAAACCATAAGATACTCAATCTCAGGAAACAAACTGAGGGTTGCTGGGCAGGGGGAGTGAAGGAGGGATACGATGGCTGGGTTATGGACATTGGGGAGGGTATGTGCTATGGTGAGGGCTGTGAATTGTGCAAGACTGACGACTCACAGACCTGTAATCCTGAAGCAAATAATACATTGTATGTTAATAAAAAGAAGAAAGAAAGAAAGAAAGAAAGAAAGAAAGAAAGAAAGAAAGAAAGAAAGAAAGAAAGAAAAGAAAAGAAAATTCTTTAAATGGAAAAGAAAAAGCCACACTTGGAAGAAAACTATGGAAAAAAATGGGCAAAGCATACATACAGCAGAGATAATAGATCAATCATGTATAAACTACTATGAATGTGAAAAGACAAAAGTAGTGAAACCAATTGCATGTTAAAAATTACTTAAGGCCATGTCAAGCTCAAGGAAAAAAATTTGGAAAGGCCACAAATACATGGAGGTTAAAAAAAATGCTACTGAACAATCAATGGGCCCACCAGGAACTGAAGGAAGAAAGTACATGGAAACAAATTAAAATGAAAACACAAATGGTCCCAAAATGTGGAATACAGGAAAAGCAACCTTAAGAGGGAGGTCTATAGCAGTACAGGCCAACCTTAAGGAACAAGAAAAATCTCAAATAAATAAGTTAACCTTACACCTAAAGGAGCTAGAAATACTACAAACAAAACCTAAAACCAGCAGAAGGAATCAAATAATAAAGATTAGAGTAGAAATAAATGATTTATAAACTAAAACAACAGAACAGAGCAATGAAGCCAAGAGCTGATTCCTTGGGAAAAAATCGGTAAAATTGATCTCTAGCCAGACTTATCAAGAAAAAAAGAGAAAGAACTAAAAAAAAAATCACAAATGACATGAGACAAATAACAACAAACACTATAGACACACATACAATTATAAGGGAATACTATGAAATATTTTATGCCAACTGGACAACATATAAGAAACGGGTAAGTTCATAGAAACATATCAACTAACAAAACTAAAAGAGGAAGATATAGAAAATTTGAACAAACTGATAACCAGTAAAGATACTGAATCAATAATCAAAATACTTCCCAAAAAGCCAAAGTCCAGGACAAGCTGGCTTCCCAGGCAAATTCTATAGAACATTGAAGAAGAATGAATACCTCTTCTCAAACTATACCAAAAAATAGAACAGGAGAACAGGAAGAAAAACTTCCAAATTCATTCTATGGGGCCAGCACTTACAAAGACTAGGTAAATATACCACTAAAAACGAAAACCAGAGGCCAAATATCCCTAATGAACATAGATGTAAAAATCCTAAACATAACACTAGCCAACTGAATCCAACAATATGTTAAAAATCATCCACCACAGTCAAGTGGGATTTATTCCCGAGTTGCAAGGGTGGATTAATATTCTTAAGTCAATCACTATGATACAACACATCAATTAGAGAAAGCATAAGAACATATGATCATTTCAATATGTCCAGAAAAAGCATTTGACAAAGTACAATATCCATTCATTAAAAAAAAAAAAAAAAGAAAAAGAAAAGAAAAAACACCACCTCAACAAAGTAGGGTTTGAGGGAACATCCCTCAACATAATAAAGGCTATATATGAAAAGGACACAGCTAACATCATCTTCAATGAGAAAAAACTCAGAGTCTCTTTCCTAAGGTTAGAATAAGACAAGGACATCTACACTCATCACTTTTATTCAACAAAGTACTAGAAGACTTAGCCACAGCAATCAGACAATAAGAACAAATAAAAAGCATTCAAAACATCAAGGAAGAAGTAAAACTTTCACTATTTGCAGAGAACATGATCCTCAATATAGAAAACCCCAAAGACTCGACCAGAAATCCAGCAGAACTGATAAACGAATTCAATAAGGTCACAGGATACAGCGACATAGAAAAAACTGTTGTATTTCTATACATTGATAATGAAGCAGCAGAAAGTGAAATTAAAAGAACGGTTCCATTTACAATTGCATTAAAAAATGAGAGGGGAGGCGGCAAGATGGTGAAGTCCCTAAAGTGGTCTAATTATCTAATTAACTGGTCCCCTAAAGTGAGCTAATTATCTACCAGAACACTCTGAACACCCATGAAATCAGCCCGAGATGTAGGATTATACAGTCTGGATCTCTATGGGGGACAGAAGACGCCAGTGAGGAGGTGAAGCAGAGTGGGAATGATCAGACAGATATTGGATATTGGAGGATAGACAGAAGGGGGAGGAAGCCCAGAAATGACCCACTGGAAATTAATACAAAAGTTCCCTGTGATTGGGGACCGGCATTAACTTGGAGTCTGGTTAAAAACACTCAAAAAGAGTAAAAGATCTTAAGGGGCAACTGGTGGAATTAGGCAGTCACAGTCACAGGCACGGGCCTAAGCCCGTGGACCCAGGACAGCTACTGCTGGCAATCACACGTGACAGAGTGTGGCAGAGCCCCCAGTTCCTGGTCCAGAACCCCCCGGGGTTGCGCAGTTTGCACCACCCCTTGGCTGGGCAACTCCTGCCTCTGCAGGAGGGAGTCTGGTGATGGCACCAGCCTGCGCTCCCTAGAACTTTTGCACTCCTCATGCACTATGTGACTGACTGGGGTCTAATCCACTCCCCTCCCCGTACCTGAGAAAGCTCTGTGCGGGTGTTAGTGGTGGTCTCTAACGCGGGCCGAGGGTGTGGACACAGGCCTGAAGGAACCCAGCACTATCTCTGGTTGGGATCCCACAGTGGCAACCTGAGCACAGTGAGGTCTGGACCCCCGCCCCCCCAGAGCAGTCTCAGCAAAGGCAGCCACACGAAGCGGGCTCCCTGGACCAATATCGCTCATGGTTTTACTGGCACAGGAGTTTGCAAGGCTCAGCAGAGTTTGCAAAGGGGGAGTCTGTGTGTTTTGGACCACCCAGAGGGGAGCAGAGTGAGGCTTCTCTCTGAGATGGAGGTCTGGGTGCAGTTTGCTTTCCACTAAACCTCTGAAAAGTCACAAAGCCCCCAAGAACAAAAACCTACAGACAACAAAAGCTTGAAAAACCAGTTTTCACAGAGCCCAGCCCCTTGATAGGGCTGCTTGAGGACTCAACACAAGCAAGACTGACTGAAAAACAAAGTGACAAGCCCCTCCTCGAGAACCAAAAGAATGAGAGGACAACCACCACAGAGTCCCCATAAAACTGTAAAACCCCAATATCAGGGGAAAACTATATTAAGCTCCTGGTATTGCCCTAAAACCTGTATATTTCATTGATACAACTTTCATTTTTAATTCATTCTCATTATTCTTGTTCTTTTTAATTTTTTAACCTACACACCATTACAACTAAAGGTTTAATATAACATATTCCATAATAACCTTTTAACTTGAACTTTTTTCATACATACACCTGTGTTTTTTTTCTTTTCTATTTTTTTAAATATACATATAGATATAATCTTCAAGGTAATCCTCTTTCCCTAATCAATACTACCCCTATATATAAACCAGTTTTAATCTCCCTTTATCTCTGGAAAGTTTAGTCCCTTAACAAAGATATCAAGATACACCCAGGAAGAATCAGAACAACGTTCCTCACCCACACTGAGGATTTATTACCACCTTCCCATCTTTTTCTTCTGTCATTGTATCTGTGCATTTGTTTTTGTTCTGGTATTATATAAATCTTATCCTTGGGGTTCATTTTGGCTGGGTTCTTTTTTCCCCTTGTCATCTGCTTTTGTTGGTATTTTTGTTTGTATACCTTATAAATCTTACTTTTGGGGCCCATTCTGGCTGGGTCTTCTTTCTTTCTCTCTCTCTCTTTCTTTTTTTTTTCTTTCTTTTTGGTGGTGACTTCCAATTGCTCAGAAGCGTTCCAGGGTGCACCTTGCCTGGATCATGGTTGATAGATTCAGCTATACATCCCCTCAACCACCCCTCAACAAAAGACTAGGAGGAGGAACACCTAACAGAGGAAAAGTTCAGAGACATACCCTCTCCATCAGAGTTAATGGATATGGACATAAACAGTATGTTAGAAAGGGAATTCAGGGTAACAATTATCCAGGTGATGGCTAGGTTGGAGAAAACCATTAGTGACAACATAGAATCTCTAAGGGCAGAAGTGAAAGCCATCCAGGAAGAAGTTTAAAATGTTATCAATGAGATCCAATCTAATCTAAATACTCTAACAGTTAGGGTAATCGAGGCAGAGGATAGAATTAGTGATCTAGAGGACAAACTGATAGAGGAAAAAGGATCAGGAGGAGGCATGGAAGAAACAGCTTAGAAGCCATGAAAATAGAATTAGGGAAATAAAGGACACCATGAAACATTCCAACGTCAGAATTTTTGGGACCCCTGAGACAGTGGAGAAAGAGAGAGGACTAGAAGATATAGTTGAACAAATTCTGGATGAAAATTTCCCCAATCTGGGGAATATAACAAGCATTCATGCCCTAGAGGTAGAGAGAACACTCCCCACCAAGATCAACAAATCTAGAAAGACCTTGAGACATTTGATTATGAGACTGATGAATCATAATTTTATGATTTTATGAATCATAGCTTCTGAGGGCAGCTAGGGGAAAGAGATTCCTTACATACAGAGGAAGGTCCATCAGAATAATGTCATACCTGTCCACAGAAATCTGGTAAGCCAGAAGGGGCTGGCAAGACATATTCAGGGCACTAATGAGAAGAACATGCAGCCAAGAATACTTTATCCAGCAAGGTTGACATTAAAAATGGATGGAGAGATAAAGAGCTTCCAAGACCTGCAAGGTTTAAAAGAGTATGTGGCCACCAAGCCGGCACTACACAAAATATTAAGTGGGCTTCTAAAAAAAGAAGAAAAAGCCCAAGAGTGACATAGGACAGAAATTTATACAGAGACAATCTATAGAAACAAGGACTTCACAAGCAACATGATGTCAGTAAAAACATATCTTTCAATAACCATTCTCAATGTTAATGACCTAAATGTTCCCATAAAATGGCACAGGTCTGCAGACTAGACAGGACCCATCCATAGGTTGTCTACAAGAGACCTATTTGGTACCTAAAGATATACCCAGATTGAAAGTGAAGGGATGGAGAAACATTTTTCATACCAGTGGGCCTCAAAAGAAAGCTGGGGTAGCAATTCTCTTATCAGATAAATTAGATTTTAAACTAAAGACTATAGTCAGAGATAAAGACACTACATCATTCTTAAAGGTTTTATCCACCAAGAAGATCTAACAACTGTGAATATTTATGCTCCCAATATGGGAGCGGCCAACTACATAAGACAACAGTTAACCAAGATAAAGAGTCATACTGATATGAATACATTAATAGCAGGGGATCTTAGGATGCCACTCTCAGTAATAGACAGATCATCCAAGCAGAAAATCAATAAAGAAACAAGAGCACTGAATGACACATTGGACCAGATGGACCTCATAGATATATACAGAACATTCCACCCTAAAACAACAGAATACTCATTCTTCTTGAGCATACATGGAACTTTCTCCAGAATAGACCACATACTGGTTCACAAATAAGGGCTCAACCGACACCAAAAGATTAAGATTATTCCCTTCATAATCTCAGACTACAATGCTTTGAAACTGGAACTCAACCATAAGAAAAAGTTTGGAAGGAATTAAAACACTTGGAAGCTAAAGACCATAAGCTTAAGAATGTTTGGATCAATCAGGAAATCAAAGAAGAACTTAATTCATGGAAACCAATGAGAATGAAGACACATCAATCCAAAAACCTATGGGATACAGCAAAGGTGGTACTAAGGGAGAAATACATAGCCATCCAAGCCTCACTCAAAAAAAAAAAAAAAAAAAACCCAGAATACACCCTAAAGAACTGGAGAATCAACAACAAATCAAGCCAATCTCACACACAAGAAGGGAAATAATCAAGATTAGAGCAGAGATTAATGAGATAGAAACTAGAGATCAGTAGAAAAACACATCAATGAAACTAGAAGCTGGTTTTTTGAAAGAATAAATAAGATCAATAAACCACTGGCCAAACTCATCCAAAAGAAAAGAGAGAGGACCCAAATTAATAAAATTATGAATGAAAAGGGAGAGATCACGACTAATGCCAAGGAAACAGAAACAACTATCAGAAATTATTATCAACAATTATATGCCAATAAGTTAAGCAACCCAGATGAAATGGATGCATTCCTGGAAACTTATAAACTTCCAAAACTGAATCCGGAAGAAATTGACAACGTGAGTAGACCAATATCTAGTAACGAAATTGAAGCCGTGATCAAAAACCTCCCCCCAAAACAAGAGTCCAGGACCTGACAGATTCCATGGAGAATTCTACCAAACATTCAAAGAAGGAAAAATACCTATTCTCCTGAAGCTGTTTCAAAAAATAGAAACAGAAGGGAAACTTCCAAACTCTTTTTATGAAGCCACCATTACCCTGATCCCCAAGCCAGGCAAAGACCCCACCAAAATGGAGAATTTCAGACCAATATTCCTGATGAATGTGGATACAAAGATTCTCAACAAGATCCTAGCTAATAGGATCCAACAGTACATTAAAAAGATTATCCACCATGATCAGGTGGGATTTATCCATGGGATGCAAGGGTGGTTAAACATTTGCAAATCAATCAATGTGACAGAACAAATCAATAAGAGAGAAGAACCACATGGTCCTCTCAATTGATGCAGAAAAAGTATCTGACAAGATTCAGCATCTGTTCCTGATTAAAACAATTCAAAATATAGGGAGAGAGGGAATATTTGTCAACTTCATAAAATCTATCTATGAACAACTCACAGCAAATATCATCCTCAATGGAGAAAAGCTGACAGCCTTCCCTTTGAGATCAGGAACATGACAAGGATGTCCACTCTCACCACTGCTGTTCTCCATAGTACTAGAACTCCTAGCAACAGCATTCAGATGACAAAAAGAAATAAAAGGTATTCAAATGGCAATGAAGAAGTAAAACTCTCTCTCTCAGCAGATGACATGATACTTTATGTGGAAAACCCAAAAGACTACACCCCCAAACTACTAGAACTCATACAGCAATTCAGTAATGTGGCAGGATACAAAATCAATGTACAGGAATCAGTTGCTTTCTTATACACTAGCAATGAAAATATAGAAAGGGAAATTAGAGTATCTATTCCATTTACTATAGTACCAAGAACCATAAGATAACTGGGAATAAACCTAACCAAAGAGGTTAAGGATCTGTACTTGAACTACAGAACTCTCATGAAAGAAACTGAAGAAGACACAAAAAAATGGAAGAGCATTCCATGCTCATGGATTGGAAGAATAAACATTGTTAAACTGTCCATACTGCCTAGAGAAATCTATACTTTCAATGCCATCCAGGTCAAAATTCCACCAGCATTTTTCAAAGAGCTGGAACATACAATCCTAAAATTTGTATGGAACCAGAAGAGACCCCAAACTGCTAAGGAAATGTTGAAAAAGAAAAACAAAACTGGGGGCATCACAGTGCCTGATTTCAAGATTTATGACAGAGCTGTGATCACCAAGACAGCATGGTACTGGCACAAAAACAGACATTAGACCAGTGGAACAGAGTAGAGAGCCCAGATATGGACCCTCAACTCTATGGTTAAATAATCTTCAACAAAGCAGGAAAAAATATCCAGTGGAAAAGAGACAAATCTCTGTAATAAATGGTGCTGAGAAAATTGGACAGCTATGTATAGAAGAATGAAACTCAACCATTCTCTTATACCATATACAAAGATAAACTCTAAATGGACAAAAGACCTCAATGTGAGGCAGGAATCTATCAAAATCCTAGAGGAGAACACAGGCAGTAACCTCTTCAACATTGGCCACATCAACTTCTTTCAAGACACGTCTCCAAAGGCAAAGAAAACAAAAGTGAAAATGAACTTTTGGGACGTCATAAAGATCAAAAGCTTCTGCACAGCAAAGGAAACAGTCAACAAAACAAAGAGGCAACCCAGAGAATGGAAGAAGATATTCACAAATGACATTACATACAAAGGGCTGATATACAAGATCTATAAGGAACTCCTCAAACTCAACACACACAAAACAGATAATCATGTCAAAAAATGGGCAGAAGACATGAACAGACACTTCTCCAGTGAAGACATACAAATGGCTAATAGACACATGAAAAAATATCCATCATCACTAGCCATCAGGGAGATTCAAATCAAAACCACATTGAGATATCAACTTACACCAGTTAGAATGGCCAAAATCAACAAGACAGTAAAGCAACAAGTGTTGGAGAGGATGTGGAGGAAGGGGAAACCCTCTTACACTTTTGGTGGGAATCCAAGTTGGTGCAGCCACTTTGGTAAACAGTGTGGAGATTCCTTAGGAAATTAAAAATAGAGCTTCCCTAATGACCCTCAATTGCATTACTTGGTATTTACCCCAAAGATACTGATTTAGTGAAAAGAAGGGCAATCTGTACCCTAATGTTCACAGTACCAATGGCCACATTAGCCACTATGGAAAGAATCAAGATGTCCTTCAATGGGCAAATGGATAAAGACGATATGGTACACATATACAATGGAGTAGTATGCCTCCATCAGAAAGGCTGAATACTTGACTTTTTTATCAACATGAACGGGACTGGAAGAGATTATGCTGAGTAAAATAAGTCAAGCAGAGAGTCAATTATCGTATGGTTTCACTTACTTGTGGAGCATAAGGAATAACATGCAGGATATTGGGAGATGGAGAGAAGTGAGTTGGGGGTAATTGGAGGGGGAGACAAACCATGAGAGACTGTGGACTCTGAGAAACAAAATGAGGGTTTTGTAGGGATCCAAAACCCTTGGCGGGGGTGTTTGGGTGACCCTGATGGTGAGTATTATGGAGGGCACTTATCACATGGAGCACTGGGTGTGGTGCATAAACAATGAATTTTGGAAAACTGAAAAAAAAAATTTAATTTAATTTAAAAAAATTAAGATATCTAGGAATAAACCTAATTAAAAAGGTGAAAGGTTTATACTCTGAAAACTATAAAACTTTGATAAAAGAAATTGAAGACAATAAAATGAAGTGGAAAGACATTCCACGCTCATGGGTTGGAAGAAAAAATATTGTTAAAACGTCTCTACCACCCAAAGCAACCTACACATTCAGAGCAATGCCTATCAGAATACTAACAGTATTTTTCACAGATCTAGAACAAACAATCCTAAATTTTGTATGTAACCATAAAAGACCCCAAATAGCCAAAGCAACCTTGAAAGAGAAAAGCAATGCAGGAGACATCACAATTCTGGACTTCAAGTTGTATTACAAGACTACAGTAATCAAAGCAGTATGGTACTGGCATAAAAATAGATACATAATTCAACAGAAATAAACCCACAATTATATACTCAATTAATTTTCTACAAAGCAGAAAAGAATATACAATGGGCAAAAGACAGTCTCTTCAACAAATGGTGTTGGGAAAACTGGACAGCCACAGGCAAAATAATGAAACTGGACTGCTTTCTTACACCATACACAAAAATTAATTCAAAATGGATTAAAGACCTAAATGTGAGACAGGAAGCCATCAAAACCCTGGAAAAGGACACAGGCAATAACCTCTCTGATACTGATCTGAGCAAATTTTTTCTAGATAGGACCTCTGATGCAATGGAAATAAAAGCAAAAATAAACCATCAGGACTTCACCAAAATAAAATGTTTCTTCACAGTAAAGGAAACCAACAACAAAACTAAAAGGAAACCTAGAGAATGGGAGAACATATTTACAAATGACATACACGACAAATGTTTAGCTTCCAAAATATATTAAGAACTTAAACACCCAAAAAACAAATAAAATAATTTAAAAAATGGGCAGACAGTAAACATTTTTTTCTTCAAAGAAGCCATACAGATGGTCAACAGACACATGAAATGATGCTTCTCAGTCTTCATCAAAGAAATGCAAATCAAAACTACAATGAGATATCACCTCATACCTGTCACAAGGGCTAAAATTAAAAAATAAATAAATAAATAAATAAACCACAGGTGTTGGCAAGGATGTAGAGAAAGGGGAACTCTCTTGCACTGTTGGTGGGAATGCAAACTGATGCACTGGCTGTGCAAGATACAGAAGTTTTTCAAAAAGTTAAAAGTTGAACTACTGTAAAATGCATCCAACACAGTACTGGGTATTTACCCGAAGAATAGAAAAACACTAATCAAAAGTGATATATGCACTCCTATGTTTATGCAGGAAACAAAACAAATGAGCAAAGGCAAAAGAGGGAGAGAGAGAGAGAGAGAGAGAGAGAGAGAGACCAAGAATTAGACTCTTCACTATAAAGATCAGACTGATGGTTACCAGAAAGGAGGTGGGGAGGGATAGGTTTAATCAGTGATGGGGATTAAAGAGTACACTTATTTTGATGAGCACCAGGTGATGAATGGAATTGTTGCATCAGTATATTTATACCTGAAACTGATATAACACTGCATTTTAACTAAGTGGAATTAAAATAAAATATTAAATAAAATTAGTCAAGGGGACTTCCACAGTAAAGAAAATGTAAAATATGGTAACATACACACAAAATGTGGAAAGGGAAATAAAAATGAAGTTGTTCAGAAAGTGTTTGAACTTAAGTAACCATCAACTTAATATGGACTGTTATATACTTAGGATGTTATATATGAATCTCATGGTAACCACACATCAAAACTTAGATGAGATACACAAAAAATAGAAAGAAAGACAATCATGACACTATAGAAGGTCACCAATGACAAGAAAAAAGAACAAGAAGAAAGGAACAGGGAACTATAAAAAACAAACAGAAAACAATGAACAAAATGGCAGGAAGTACATACCAATCAATAATTACTTTAAATATAAATGGTGTACATGTTCCAATCAAAATATAATGTGATGTTATGGATAAGAAAACAAGGCCCATCTATACGTTGCCTACAAGAGAGTCACTTCAGATCTAAAAACACATTCATACTGAAAGTAAAGGGATGGAACAAGGTATTCCATGCAAATGGAAGGTAAAGAAAAGCTGTGATAGGAATACTTCTATCAGACAAAGACTTTTAAAACAAAGAGTGTAACAAGAGACAAAGAAAGGCATTCCTTATGATAAAGAGAACAAACAAGAAGGTATAAAAATAATTACCCATGCAACCAAAGTATACACCTAAATACATAAAGCAAATATTAATTACATAACAAAATAAATGGGCTGTAATACACTAATGATAGGAGACTTTAACACCCAGTTACATCAATGGATAGATCACCCAGGCAGAAAATCAATAAAACAGTGTCTTGGAATAGCAAGTTACACCAAACGACCTTAACAGATGTATACAAAACATTCTATCTAAAAACAAGATAACACCCATTCTTTTCAAGTGCATATGGGACATTCTCTAAGGGAGATCACATGTTAGGTCATAAAACAAGTCTCAGTTATTTATTTAGATTGATATCATATCATACATCTTTTCCAACCACAATGAAATCAATTATAACAACAAACAAAAACACAAATACATGAGGGCTAAACAACATGCTGCTAAACAACCAATGGGTCAAAAATTCAAAAAAGAGATTTAAAAAAAAATACATGGAGACAAATGAAAATGAAAACACAGTAGTCCAAAATCTTTCCAATGCAGCTAAATCAATTTTAAGAGGTAAACTTTTAGCACTACATGCCTACCTCAAGAAATGAGATAAACCTTAAACAATATAACCTAAAGGAACTAGACAAAGAAGAACAAAGCTCAAAATTAGTAGAAGAAAGGAACAAATAAAGATCAGAGAAGAAATAAATGAAAAGAAACTAAAAATAATAGAAAAATATTAACGAAACTGGGATCTGCTTCTTCAAAAGATAAACAAAATCAGTAAGACTTTGTACAGACTGGAGGGAAAAAGAGAGACGATCCAAATGAATGAAGTCAGAAATGAAGAAGAAGAAGCAACTGACACCACAGATACACAAATGATTTTAAGTCCATATACACTATGGAGTATTATGCCTCCATCAGAAAGGATGAATACCCAACTTTTGTAGCAACATGGATGGGACTGGAAGAGATTATGCTGAGTGAAATAAGTCAAGCAGAGAGAGTCAATTATCATATGGTTTCACTTATTTGTGGAGCATAAGAAATATCATGGAGGACAAGGGGTGTTACAGAGGAGAAGGGAGTTGGGGTAAATTGGAAGGGGAGGTGAATCACGAGAGACTATGGACTCTGAAAAACAATCTGAGGGGTTTGAAGTGGCGGGGGAGTAGGAGGTTGGGGTACCAGGTGGTGGGTATTATAGAGGGCTCGGATTGCATGCAGCACTGGGTGTAGTGAAAAAATAATGAATACTGTTTTTCTGAAAATAAATAAATTGAAAAAATTACAAAAATGAGCATACTACAAAAAATTACATGCCAACAAATTTGATAGCACAAAAGAGAGATAAGCTCCTAGAAAACATACACTCTTTCAAAACTGAATCAGGAAGACATTGAAAATCTGAATGATAATGAAATTGGATTTATAATAATTAAAAAAAAAACTTGCAACAAAGAAAAATCTAGGACCAGATTCACAGGTGAATTTTGTCAAACATTTAAAGAAGAATTAATACTTGTTCTCTGCAAACTATTCCAAAAATAAAAGAGAAAGAAAAACTTCCAAATACATTCTACAAGGCCAGCATTATCCTGATACCAAAACCAGATGAAGATACCACAGGTTTAAAAAAAAAGATATTGGCCAATATCCCTGATGAACACACATGAAAAACCCTCAACAAATATTAGCAAACCACATTGAACAATACATTAAATGGATCATTCACTACCATCAAATGGGATTTATTCCAAGGATGCAAGGATGGTTTCATATTTGCAAACTAATTAGTGTTATACATCACATTAACCAAATGGAAGATAAAAATCACATGATCATTTCAAGACATACAGAAAAACTATAAGAAAATTCAACATCTGCTCATGATGAAAGAAAAAAGCTCTCAATAAAGTCAATTTAGAAGGAACATATCTTAGTGTAATTAAGGTCATACATGACAAACTCACAGCTAACCTCATACTCAATGGTGAAAAAGTCAGAGCTTTTATTCTAAGATCAGGAACATGACAAAGTTACCTACTGTCTTTTATTCAACATAGTATTGGAGTTCATAGTCAGAGCAACCAGACAAGAAATAAAAAGCATCTAGATTGGTAAGGAAGAAGTAAAACTTTCATTATTTGTAGATGATATGATACTATACACAGAAAACACTAAAGACTACCAAAAAACTACTAGATCTAATAAAAGAATTCAGAAAAGCTGCAGGATACAAAATCAATATACAGAGAACTATTGTATTTCTACACACTAATAATGAAGTAGCAGAAGACATTAAGAAGAAAAATTCCATGTATAATTGCACCAAGAATAAAATATCTGGAAATAAACACAACCAAGTTTCTGAAACACCTGTACTTTGAAAGGTATAAAAGAAACTAATGAGGACACATAGAAACAGAAAAATAAACCATACAATCACAATCAAAACACCACTATTAACTTTCACAGAACTGGAACAAATAATTCTAAAATCTGAATGTAACTGTAAAGATCCTGAATCGCCAAAACTATGTTGAGAAAGAAAAACAATGCTGGAGATGTCACGCAGATTTTGAGCTATACTGCAAAGCTGTAGTAACCTAAACAGTATGGTATTGATATAAAAATGGATTTATAGATCAACTGATCAGAATAGAGGGTCCAGAAATAAACCTATGCTTGTATGGTCAAATAATATGATGAAGGTAGTAAGAATATATTAGGGAATATATTGGAGAAAAAGACTGTCATCAATACATGTTGCTGGGAAAACTGGATAGCTATGTGCAAAAACAATGAAACTTGACCACTTTCTTATACCATATATAAAAATAAACTCAAAATCGATTAAAGACATAAATGTGAGATCTGAAACCATAAAACTCCTAGAAGAGAACACAGACGGTATTTTCTCAGATGCTGGCCTTTGCAACATTTTTCTAGATATGTCTCCTGAGGCAAGAGAAATAAGTGCAAACATCAACTATTGAGACTATGCTAAAAGCAAAAAACAAAGAAGCAAAAAACCTTTGCACTTGTGAGGGAAACCATCAGCAAAACAAAAAGACAACCTACTGAATAGAAGTAGGTATTTGCAGATGATATAAGCAGTTCCTATCCAAAATATATAAAGAACTTATATAATTCAACACTATAACAATCCAAATCAAAAATGGGCAGAAGACCTGAATAGACATTTTTAAAAGACATATAAATGGCCAAGAGACACATGAATGGATGCTCCATACTGCTGATCATCCGATCATCCACAGAATGGCTTGAATCAAAAAGACTAGAAATAGCTAGTGTTGGTTTGGATGTGTACTGTCAATAGGAATGTAAATTGGTGCAACCACTACAGAAAACAATATGAAGGTTTCTAAAAGAGTAGACATACCCTATAGTCCTGTAATTTTCCTACTGGGTATTTACTCAAAGAAAATGAAAATACTAATTCAAAAAGATACATGCACTCCTATGTTTATTACAACATTATATATAATGGCTAAGATGTGGAAGTGACCTAAGCATCCATCAATAGTTGAATGAATAAAGATCTCTCTCTCTCTCTTTCTCTCTCTCTCTCTCTCTCTCTCTCACACACAGACACACACACACACACACACACACACACACACACAGAAGTACTACTCAGCCACAAAAAAGGATGATATCTTGCCATTTGCTAGAACATGGGTGGACCTTGAGAGTATTATGCTAAGTGAATTCAGAGAAAGACCAACACCTTAGGATTTCACTTATAGGTGGAATCTACAACACACAAACACACATACACATACACACACACACAGAGCAATCCATAAATACAGAGAATAAAGTGATGGCTGTCAGAGAGGGGTGGGGATACTGGTAAAATGGGTGAAGAAGAGAGGGAGATACAAGCTTCCAGTCATGGAATAAATAAACCATAGGAGTGAGAGGCATAGTATAGGAAATACAGTCAGTTCTACCTTAATACCATTGTATGGTGATAGATGATAGCTACACTTGTGGTGAACATAACCTCATATATGGAATTGTCAAATCATCATGTTGTATACTTTAATATAGTATTGTGTGTCAACTATATTTCAACAAAAAAATTTTTTTTTTAAGTTAAGCATGTACAGCAAACTCAACATTTTTATTTTTTTTTTCTATGAACAGAAGAACTCATGAGGCTTTTGGTGTAATGGGGGCAGATGGTTGCCCTTTAATGGCCAGATGTGACTTGGAATGAAATGAAAAGTGCCAAGAAGTGGTGCTGAAAGACCAAAGTACCTAAGCTGAGGTACTGAGTATCTACACCAAGGCAGAAAAGAAGTTTGGGAAGAGTGGGGTGATTATGTGTCTTGTGAGCCTAATGCTCAGTATTTTACTGTTGACTGTAACCCTGACAGTCACTTTTTAAGCCTAAATTACAGATCAGAAGTTATAGTTGGTCGCAACTTTGTTCCTTGCTATACAATTAAACTTGGGTTTCTTTTCTGAGCTTCTGCCATCTGCACACCTTATGTTATTGGGACAGAAGACTGGTACATGCTATTTCTTACTGAGAATGACATCAGATATATGGATTCAACCTCTGCAGGACAGTGCTTCTGCGACTGCCCATGAGACAGAAGTCAAGAACCGAACAGGAAAGAGATATGAGGCATAATTAGTTTTATCCTCCATGAAGAAGTTATTTCACAAATAATGAGGCAGAACCTCTCCAATTTTAATAATAATGGAGTGTATATCACTGAGATTACTGCATCAAATTAATGAGTTAGCTACTGATAAGAATGAAACAACAAGATAATAAATGCAAGGGTATTTTTTGCCCCCAGATGCTATTTAAACATAGGATTTGAGAAGAAGATGCAAGTAATTCCTAACCATCTCCTTTCCTTTAGAGAATACAGTACATAGGGCTCCTTAGAGGTATACAGCTAAAATTATTCCTCCTTGAGGCAGAAAAATGCAAGGGCAATAATAATAATAATGCATATGGTTAAGTACAGAGAACTTAGGTCACAGTCCACCCAAAAAAAGGCTTGTCGGCTTCCTCTTTGCCAAGAGAGAGGCTCTGCAGATGGAGGCAGCAGCAAAAGCTCAGCCTCCCGCATTCTATTTCCCAATGCACGCCCCCTTCTGTTTTTCTCATCATTAATTACTGTGTTCCTCCCTCTGCCCTCACAAAGAGGTGAGAAACTACTCATGAGGCAGTGGGAAAAATGGTAACCAGTAGCATTCCAGACATTTCATTACTCAAATCACCATAAAGTGATTATATGAAATCCCTAGGAAATTGAAGTGGCCTTCTTTTCACTTTTCAAACTGTACTTTGACTAATAGAAAGTCCGTCTTATTTAACATCATCTAACAAGACCCCCTCAAATCTATTGCTCTTCCTTGGCCACAGTTATCTATAATACGGAGCATTATAAAACGTTCTTCTGATCTAAACCAGCAACTTGACTAGACTCATTAGTCACTTAAAACTGATGATATTATTTGTTCAAGTGATGTTATTAATGGGTTGCATAATATCCATCAGATAAAATACCAATACAATGTTGAAAGCAAGCAAATTAAGTCATCACAGGCCTAGAAAAGCAATGACTGAGGCTGCCAGTATAGACTGATCCGTAGTCAATTCAGACTTAAATAATGGCTCAGACTGTTTTTTCCTACTATTATTTTTTTTGTGTGAAATAAATCTGTGAAGCGGAGAAAAACTAACCAAATGTATGAATTTGAACTTCTAATGAATACAATGACATTTAAAAGTCTCAAAGGTCACCCTCATAACACTAAAGTAATTCCACCGAAGTCAAAAACAGTTTAAAAATATTTAGAGAAAGGCGCAGCAATGTCATTAGTATATATTGGTCAGAGGCAAAGGGTAAAGGGGATGAAGCAGAGATATTCTATATTTTATTATAGCCTAAAATCAATTGTAGCTTTCTCTTATTAGAAGCATTCAATAATCATTAAAATATTGTCAACCATAAGGTGGTATTTTGACACTGCCATATATATATCTTACATAGTTTTATTAACCAATATCATGTTTAATCATTAAAACATTTCTGTTCATGTGTATTTGTGTCTCCCAGGGGGCAAAAAAATTACAGCAAATTGATAGCTTACATTTGTATAGCAACACAATTTATAACTGCATTACCTCTTTAGATTGTAAAACTCTCCTGTCAAGTTGATAAGAAAAGCATTATTTCCCCATTTTGCCAAATAAACAGACAGTAAGAGGCTGGTCCAAAATCACCTGGTATTCAGCTTCAAAATCCAGGGATTTTTTTTTTTTTTTTTTCAGTTGAGCTTTGCTCTCTCTTGATTCGCCCTTTGTGTAGTAGGAAGGGCAGAAATGTCACCTCCCTTTAAAGAGGAGATTAAAATGGCAGTGGCAGAAACAGCTATGACCCCTGGTGAAGAAAAGGCTCCTGACAAAATTCTGACTGGTCTCTTGATTTATTAAAAGTGGTGCTTAGAGCAGAAGGGAATTAGAGTTATACAATTTTTAATTTCCTTGTCAAATTATAGAATCAGATTGTTGAAGCTGATCCTTTATATGTAAAGTTGAAACACGAACTGAAATTAATGCTAGATCATGACCCAGCATTTGGACTATTACATGTATAGATGCACACACACCTATGTATCGATACCCTTTTTTTCCAAAGGGATATAAACAGATCATTCACCTTACCTTCAAAACAGTACTTAAATACACGGCAAAACAGCACAGAACAAAAATGAGTCACTCAACCCCCACGTGTTAGATCTTATGATGAACTTTGGATAATTAAAATAATAATAATCACAAAAATGAATCTGTCCTTCTTGACTATCTGCTAAGAATTAGGTCCAGATCATTTTGACTTACACATGTAAATTTTATAATACCACTGCCTTGCTTTGATGTAGTATTTGAATTTTTCAGCAGGCTTTCACAGGCTAATATACACTGTTACACTTCTGGGTTTAATGAGAAAATCATCTTTCTGTCTCTGGGCCTCACCTGGTGAAGTCTGTCATTTCCATCATGATCATACACATCTGCTTGGCCAGCACAATTATATCATTGCCGCTGTCATCCCACTTGGCCACTTCGGCATCCAGCTTGCTTTTCTCTTGGTGGAATATCTCCACCTGCTCAGCTATTTTTGCCTTCTCCTCTTGCGGTAGTTGCGCCATGATGGCCTGTGTGGGTTACAGAAACAGTGTGACTAATGGTGACAAAGTAAACACAGACAGTAGGTTGACTCTGCCTCCAGCTAATAGCAAAGCCAGACCCTGAAAAGGTTTACAGACTGCCCTGCCATTCCAGAAAGTACGGTTTCTCCATCCCTAGGAAGGTAACAGCACAGACTGGTAAGGTCCCCCAAATCCCCGTCCCTATTCCTATACGCAGAAAATACAGAGATCTAAAAGGTGCGGGCCCACTGACAGTAACAGAACTTCTGTGTCGCTTTGATGACATATGTTTGTTCAAAAGAATCTATTCTTGACAATTTTTATATTTGGTCTCAGGAAACTTCTACCAGATGAAAGAATATACCTCTTTCAACACTGAAATCTGTTCAGAGAAGGGGGGAGAAAAAGGCTTTCTGACGCTGGGAAGGAGAGGAATTTTCAACAATATCTGAGCGTGCAAGCGGGGTGGGGTGAGGAAACTTGCCATGAGTGTTAGTGAAGGAATCCATGGTTAGATATCAAACAATCCCCTAGCCCAGGGCATTTCAGGGGTGTCCTACCTATCCCCAGCCTTCTTCTACCTCCTTGGTGGAAATTCTGAGATAACCATGGCTCCCTGCAGAGCCTAGAAGGATGCAGAAGTTGTGATGGGATAAAATATAGGTTTAGGAAGCAAAGGCAGATTTTCAATAGTTGCTAGGTAAGGGAATGTGGAAAAGCAAGAACTACAGCTGATCTTGTCATTCATGGATTCTTTATTTACAAATTTGCCGACTCTATAAAATTTGTTGGCACTCTACAATTGACCCTTGTGGTGCTTTTGGTCATTCACAAACAGGCACAGAGTTGCCCCCCCCCCCCAAAAAAAAAGAAAAAAAGGTCACCTGACAGGCCTGTTCCCAGATGTGGCTGAACAATAAATTCTCTGCCTTCTTGTTTCAGCACTAAACAAGTGTCCTTTTGTGGTCTGTTTAGTGCCACATTTTCCACATCTTTCTGCTCTTTTTTGGTAATTTTGCTGTTTAACATGGACCCAAAGCATAGTGCTTAAGTGGTGCCTAGTGTCCCTAAGCACAGAGAGCCAGTGTTGCGCCTTATGAAGAAACATACGTGTATTAGATAAGCTTCATGCAGGCAGGGGCTATACTGCACTTGGCCATGAGTTCAATAACAATGAATCAAAACTATAAAGTATCTTAAAAGAAACATTCATTAAACAAGATTCCTTATTGATTGGCTGAAACAAAATGATGAGACTAGCAGCTCTCAGGAACCTAACTCTCTATTTCCTCTAGAAGCAATGACTCCATAGTGGTGACTTCACAGAATTTAAGTACCACAAATGAAGAGAATTAACTGTATTTATTAAACACCATGTATGTAGCAAGCCCTGAATGCAACGTTGACAATACCTCATAGCATCTTCTTAGAACCATGTGCCAACTGATTCAGAGAAAGGAGTGTGTCGATAAGTGGCTCTCTAATTCTGGGATATGGGTCTTCCCCAATGAAAGCATGATTTGGGGAACTTATAGCTTTTGCAAAGAACAAGTAAAATAACACATACAAGAAAATTCTGCTTCCTTAATTATAAAATTCTTCCCAATGTAAGTGATTGCTGGAAGGAAAGGTAGTTGATTTCTTCATTATTTTTTTTTGTTTTATTTAAATTCAAGTTAGTCAACATATAGTGTATTACTAGTTTTGGGGTAGAATTTAGTGATTCATCAGTTGCATATAACACCCAGTGCTCATTACGTCAAGTGCCCTCCTTAATGCCCATGCCCCAACCCAAGGTCGTTGTTTTCTTTTTTTTTTTTTAGATTTTATTTATTTATTTGACAGAAAGAAATCACAAGTAGATGGAGAGGCAGGCAGAGAGAGAGGGGGGGGGAAGCAGGCTCCCTGCTGAGCAGAGAGCCCGATGCGGGACTCGATCCCAGGACCCTGAGATCATGACCTGAGCTGAAGGCAGCGGCTTAACCCACTGAGCCACCCAGGCGCCCAGGTCGTTGATTTCTGATAAAAATACCATATGATCTCCCTGATATGAGGAAGTGGTGATGCAACATGGGGGCTTAAGTGGGTAGAAGAATAAATGAAACAAGATGGGATTGGGAGGGAGACAAACCATAAGTGACTCTTAATCTCACAAAACAAACTGAGGGTTGCTGGGGGGAGGGGGTTTGGGAGAAGGGGGTGGTATTATGGACATTGGGGAGGGTATGTGCTTTGGTGAGTGCTGTGAAGTGTGTAAACCTGGTGATTCACAGACCTGTACCCCTGGGGATAAAAATATATGTTTATAAAAAATAAAAAATTAAAAAAATATATCAATGGACATAAGCTCCACAAAACTGAGCTCAACGGGATCTGTCACTGACCTAGGTTAAGACCTACCGGCTACTGGATCATATTCTTAACTTCTTCAGATCTAAGAATAGTAAACAATTACGTCAAAGTGTTATGGCAGACAGTAAATAAAATAATAAATGTCTTTTGTCAAAAAAATGAAAGCATATATGGGATTACTGCTAATATATTATCATCATGTCTGTATTAATTTTCCTTTCCAGCTACCTCTCTAGCTTATTACATTATTGCCTTGAAAGACAGGGATGGGGCCAGAATCTATGTGGCTTGCATAAATAGAAGATTGACATGATTTCTTGAGTACAGAAATGTATATCAGATAGTGTGCTAAGAAGCTTATGTATATAAAAAACTTAATTTACTTAATCACTCTACAAGATTAATACTATTCTAACCCCTATTTTATTAATGGTGATACTAAGGCCCAGAGAAATTAAATTCTCAACATTACATACTAAAAGCTGTAGGAATAGGGTTCAAACCCAGGTCAGCTAACACCATACTTAACTATTAAGCACAACTAGATCACCATGCACAATCATGCATCATGATCACATCCCAGTGGGGCAACGGTTGCTGAAATTACTAGCATTGTTCACCAGGCTGAGCAACCTGGAGATGAGGCTTTATCTGCCCATGTAAGGGGTCTCTTTGATTTGCATGAAGGTGTCTCTGGACTATTACCTGCACAGATACAACTTACTAATGCAGAGCTGTGTTTACTAACTACCATGCATGCATGTGTGTGATGTTACATAACTAGCATCGAGTCTCTGTGTCTGTATGTGTATGTGCATGAGTGTGCATGTGTAAATACAGAAATTACAATCCAAATTTAGAAAGCTGGACTGATACAAATACTATAGTTAAAATATTTTAAAAACTGTATTTCTGAAAAGAAAATTTTTTAAGTACTTTGAAAACTGTATCCAAAAGAGATGGTTAATACACAACCAATGGGTTGGTTATAAACTCACATATACAATATTGTACTAGTAACAAGACAGCTATTCCAATGCATTTGAGATAAGTCTGGGTTTGCAGATATTAAATACAAAACTTTTTCTCCTGAAGCACCCTTGTCTGATGATCTTACACCATCCTACATTAATCTGTCCTCCTCATACAGAGCTGCTAATCATGTTTTACTTAGGCCTCACAAGTTTTAACCACCATCATTTAAGACATTCCCTAGGTACTTCTCTATTGAAGAATCTGTATAACTCCCCTGCAGACCTCCATACTCTACATTCAATCCCCGGATGGAAAGCAATGAAACTTCCATTGCCTCAAAAGAATTAATTTGTGTATTGAAGGGCATACACTTATCTTTCAACTATATCACATGAGTTTCAATTGTTTAACTTGGGATTCGAGTATTAATTGCCTTGCTCTATTCTTGAATTCCTATTAATGCCCTACTTCTGACTTCTGTCTGAGTTTCCTTAGGGTAGAGCCTGCAGCATCCTGCAAAGAATAGAAGCTCAACAAATATCTTTTGATTGACTGTGTAACCATTTTTCCACTCACTGTGTCAACATAGTTCAAGAGAATTTACCAGAACTGACAAATATTTTCTAAGGGCACAATTCTGAAGGAAAAAAAAAAAATGGCCCCTTCAAAGTAGATTTGCAAAAGAAGATGTTATTTTGACTCTAGGGGTGCTCGACCCGCATAATGCACTTAATGGCCTGTGACTTGGGTGCAAGTGTCATTACATTTGCTTCTGCTTATGTAGCTATCGATGAGCCAAGTCTTTTCCTAAATATTCTTAAAATGCTCCTGGCTTTTAAAAATTCACAATTGACCTTTTCTAAAACTGGAATTACAAAAAAAGAAAAAAGGTTATCTATAAACAGTAGATCACAAACTGAGAAATTTGCAAATTAATCAAATTAAAATTCAACACATGAGTTTTAATTAGGTCTTATCAATGTAACTCAGCAGTTTGAAATGTTAACACATTAAAGTTGTTCTAGCTAGGAAAAAAAAAGAGAGGCTGACTACATTTAAATCAAGTAGAATATAAAATATGTAACACGCAATTGTTCCTTCCCTCAAACTAACTGAACATGAGAAAAGTGATTTTCTTGGCCAAGAGGAAAGAGAACAAATCAGCTTTTCTGTTTCTCTGATGTGATCACCTAGGGCAGTCTAAGAGTTTCTGCTGCTTCTATGCACGTAGTCAAGCACAGCTCTACAGACTGTTGTTCTGGCTGATCTGGGGCCACAAATCATGGAATCAGAGGCTTGAATCCACAGAGTAGTCCACCCCAGGGTTTCAGCCTTTCCTCTGAACAGCCAACCATGTTTTTGTGATTGAGGTTATAAACTCTACTTATTAAGAGAAAGTATAAATCACTGAAACGAGCCAATAATCACTCAGCCCAGAATCTTTTCTTCAATCTAAATCTCTGGAGTTTTTGATATGATTACTTTTCTAATCTCAAAGAGAAAAATGACATTTGAAGTCTATGGGCTTCCAAACTGACAGGTGTTATTTCCCTAAACAAGAGCAAGAGCCTAACATTTAGGCTTCAAGTACATTAATGTTAATAACGATTAAAAGGGCTAAAACTCACTGTGTCCATTTATACCTACTTGGTTTTACTTTTTTAAAATATTTTATTTATTTACTTGACAGAGAGATAGAAAGCACAAGTAGACAGAGTGGCAGGCAGAAGGAGAGGGAGAAGCAGGCTCCCCACCGAGCAGGGAGCCCAATGCCAGGCTCTATCTCAGGACCCTGGGATCATGACTTGAGCTGCTCCACACAGGTGCCCCTACCTACTTGGTTTTAAAGCAGAATAATAAATATAAGCAGTTAAAGGGGGGGTCCTTCGACTTTTACCAGTCTCAGACCATGAAGTAAATAGGGAAACTGAGGTAACTCTCCCACTTACTAAGTAAAAACTTTGATGATTTCCTAAGTTGTCCATGCTCTTTTAGCCTAAATTATTTGACCAGCCTTGCAATGAAGAACTGCCTTATGCTATAAGCATCATTATCATCTTCTTTGTCAACTTGACAGTATGTGACACATCTTGTGATACTTTTCACCATGCAGTTCTCCAAATGACATCATGAGGTAGAATGCTGGGCATCCACACATAGCACAGACACACACATATGCATGGATAAGGGATGGAGAGGTTAAGAAAGTTGCCCAAAGTCACACAGCTTGGCCAAGCCCGTATTTAAAATAAGGTCTATGTGACTCCAAATAATACTTTCTATCACCAAGGTTAAGTGTCCAAGAGTTGTCACTAACCACTTTTAACCACATTGGCCTGTGAAGAAGGAGTATGAAATGTCATGTCTAGGATCACTAGGTCTTATTACTTCTACATTTTATCAGATCAGGGTCTGATCATTCTCAGCCTATCCCTCTCTCAGAAAATGCTGTCGAGAAGCAGCAGATAGGGACATATAAAGGAAATAAGCACTCTCATTTCAGAGTTTGGGAGAAATGTTGGAGTGGACACTAAAAGCTTTTCTCCTACCATAACCTGCTTTTAGATTAATTTACCCTTTTCAGAGAGGAAGAATCACCTGAATGAGAACACAAAGTCCATTAACATAAGGGAAGAACTCACTGCTGCAAAGAGCAACCACCTCTGTCAAAGACAACTTCTGCCTCCTTCATAATTTTGACCAAGTTAACATACTTCTCTGGTCAAAAGTTCGACCATCTGTCATCTTAGCAATTCAATGCACCCGCTTATTTCCAACTTACAGCCATAATTCTAGGTCTCTGATTTGTCATCATGTAATTATGGGCTAAAATAGGCTGAGTCAATAACTAATGCTGTCTGCTGCGAGTTAATCACACAGACCACGTGACGGATCTCAAAGACAAATCAGCAAGTGCTGGGTCATAGGGGTACTTTGTTCTTACTATCCTGGGCCATGTTTATAATTCATGCTGGAAAGTCTTTCAAAAAAGACTATTGTCTTTTTACCTATTGGGGAAAAAACAACATGATATAGACAGGTGCTATCTGATTTTCGTTTCTATTTAATTGACTTGGTATCTACCACAAGATGCATGAAATGGATGTATAATGGGACTGCATCCCTCCTGGCAAGCACGGGACTAATCATGCCATTTGACAAGATGGTGACTATAAAGCATGATAAGGGTTGTATGGTACGCTTTGGTCTTTGAGAAAACGAGTCAATGGATACTGGACTGGATCAATACCGAGTTGCAGTCAGTCAATCAAATTGACTTTGAATTGATTAATGTTTGGATGAAATACTCAAATTTGCCCTTTGTCATTGACCTAAAAATGCTAACTTTACTTAATTTTGAAGATGGACTGACTTGACGGATGAATTGATTTTAGTGTTATGCCAACACAGGTTCAAAAGCCTCTCAGCTTCATGAACTTAGTTTTCAACACAGGTGGGGGCAGGGGGCAAGGAGGCGGGGGTTAGAATTTACAAAAGATTTTCCAAGTAAGGGACTTCATATTCCTTTGTGTACTTTTTTTACTGTCACCAGTCTGTGATCCAAAATAACTTCTCTTCCAAGGGATGACAATTTTCTGTCACCCCTTATTGAGCATTTAATGGATGTCAGATATTGTGTTCATAATTTTACAAATATTAAGTCATTAAACTTCCAAAGAATCCGATCAAGTACATTATTCACATTTTATAGATAATAGAACTGAAGCTCAGAAAAATTAAGCCACATGTATGGGAGTATGGTCCTCACTCTACTCTTTACAATTGAAAACAAGGTCTGTCTGAAATCAAAGCTGGTGCAGCTTTAATATTCTGGTTTTACCCTCCCATTTCCTTACCATTGTCCATCAATATCTTGTGAATCGTTTCACTGTTGCATGAGACTATCAGCATAGAAAGCACAAAAAGAGAAACTGGGCTTTAAGTATGAAGGTTTTCTTGACTCAACATAAGGCTTAGTCTTCTTTGCGTCCTCTTTAACCTCTGACTGGCTGGCTACTCCTACTCTTCTTTCACAATTCCTGAACTAGGGTGATCTTTCTGAGGTTTCCTAATCACTATTCTAATCACCACCTCTTTCTCAAACTTGTGCTTCCTCTATCTTTTTTTTTTTTTCTTAAGTAAAACTTAACAGGGAATTAGAATGTAATTCTAATTAGAATATAATAAGAACACAGTCTATAATGGGGCTGTTCTTACTGCATAAAAACTGAACCTTGGAAGGGAGGAGAATCTCACCTCCTTTTGTAATCCCCAGGGACTTAATCTCCTGAGACCTACCTTGATGACTTGCATCTATCCTCAATGAGATCCAATTAATAGAATCAGTCAGAATCCTCTTTGAAACACTTGTGTTGGCAGAGAGTGTCACAGAGTGTTCCAGGGTGCTCAAATGTCAGCCAGAGCAGTGATCTTTCTGTTGTTTCCTGTTCCATGCCTTAAACTGGCATATGCCTAGTATGTCTCTATAATTTCTTTTCCTATCATATGGCAAACTGTTCTAGGGCTACTGCTCTTGCCGTAAGTAGGTATTGCGAGGGGGATGGGGAATTCTGTCTCTCTTTTGATGTCCTTGAACCAATTTCAAAGATGTGGTCTCATTCATCAGAGACCCTACGTCAGAGTATGGAAGAGTAACGGCCCAGCCACTAACAAACTAGTACTCTAATTTTCCATTTGTCACTGCCTCTTGAGTTAACAAGCTTGGTGACTTCAAGTGGCACTGTGATGTCTGTGCTAATAATGCAAGATCTGAGCATTCCTGTGTCCCCTCGCTGTTGAACCATCTACATACACCAAACAAAATCCACTAGACACTTAAACCATTTGCAGTGAGGTGCCTTCTCAGTTTCAAGTGATGGTAAGAGAATAGCATGAACAGAAATCAGAAGCAGTGGTGGTTATTTCCATTGTGTAAAATATGAATTGCTAAGAACAACCACAGATGAAAGCACAGTTTTCTAAGCTATAAATCCCTGGGATTTCAAGACCCTGGATCAGAAATCCCCTCAAACCAACTTGGTGTACATAGGCCCAGTGCATGAAACCCGAGTCCTGGATGTCCACTCACCCGTGCACTCTGCCCCGCAATGAGCTGGTCGTCCTCAGTCTGAACACTTGTCCGGCTGCGTACATCATAATCTTCCTGCTCAAAGTCTGAATCGTCCTCTAGTTCTTCTGGGGTCTACAGGTACAAAGGAAAAGAGAAGGATCAGTATATTTTAAATTGATAACCCTCATCCCCACCCATATGCTTTGTGCCTACAAAAGCTAAGTAGCTCCCAGGAAAGAGAGCTTGTGGGCAGTTATATGTAGGGGGGTATGGAGGAGGATACTGGCTCTGATGGAGTCAGAAAAGCCAAGCTGCCCCAATTTATCTTTAAAAAAAATATATATATATATGCTCGATTACTTCCCCCTGTAGGCACAAAAAGTCTGCTTAGCTTGTGACATGACCTGCTTTCTAATTTTAAGAAAAATATATTTGTGTGTTTTTCCATCCATAGACATCTACTGTAAGATAGAAAATCACCGTCAACAACAAAAGCTGTACCTATTACTGGTCTGTAATGCCCTTCTTGTTCTACTCCCAGTCTTTATTCTAGTCTTAATAAGCAAAAAGAATTGATCATCACCAAGCCAACGATTAGTCCGGATGAAATATCTGATGTGGTCACTAAACTGTAAAGCATACAGGTTGCAACTTGACTATCCAGAGCCAAGACTGCCTGAACATGAATCCCTGTGTGACCACTGGCAAAATCCTCTTAGCTCCGGTTTCCTGCCCTGTGAACTGCTGTTGATAAAAGCTCCTTTATGATTTTTTGTGAAGATTAAGTAACGTACTTTGTGTAAAATGTCTGCATTTAACAGGCATTTTTTTTTTAAGATTTTATTTATTTATTTGACAGAGAGAGATCACAAGTAGGCAGAGAGGCAGGCAGAGAGAGAGAGAGAGAGAGGAGGAAGCAGGCTCCCTGCTGAGCAGAGAGCCTGATGCGGGACTCGATCCCAGGACCCTGAGATCATGACCTGAGCCGAAGGCAGCGGCTTAACCCACTGAGCCACCCAGGCGCCCTTAACAGGCATTTAAAAAATGTTTGCCGTCATCATTACTTAGAATTTTTTTTTCTTCGTTTGTTTTTGTTTTTTGCTTTTTCACTGCATATAATTTATTTTTTATTTCTTTTCAGGGAGAATTCATTGTTTTTTGCACCACACCCAGTGCTCCATGCAATCCATGCCCTCCTTAATACCCACCACCTGGTTCCCCCAACCTCCCACCGCCCGCCCCTTCAAAACCCTCAGGTTGTTTTTCAGAGTCCATAGTCTCTCATGGTTCACCTCCCCTTCCAATTTCCCTCAACTCCCTTCTCCTCTCCATCTCCCCATGTCCTTCATGTTATTTGTTATGCTCCACAAATAAGTGAAACCATATGATAATTGACACTCTCTGCTTGACTTATTTCACTCAGCATAATCTCTTCCAGTCCTGTCCATGTTGCCGCAAAAGTTGGGTATTCATCCTTTCTGATGGAGGCATAATACTCCATAGTGTATATGGACCACATCTTCCTTATCCGTTCGTCCATTGAAGGGCATCTTGGTTCTTTCCACAGTTAAGATTTTGAAATCAATTCATTCAAACACTTTTAAATAGTGAATCTACCAATCACTACGCAACCACCAAGGATTAAATAGCTCTTTCATACACAGTATCAATTTAGCTAAAACCAGCACAGTAAAATAAGGATCATTCTCTTTTGAGATAAGAAAACCAAGATTCTGCAAAAAAGTGTGCCAAGTGTCTCTAAACTAATTAATAACAGATTAGAATTTAGACCCCAAATACCCAAATGTGTCTACCTTTTTCACATTATAAATCAGGTAAGAACTGGAGGTATGGAATGGCTTTAAAGTGAGTAGTTACAAGACGGGATCAGGAGGGAAATAAACCATAAGACTCTTACTCTCACAAAACAAACTGAGGGTTGCTGGGGGATAGAAGGGTAGGGATAGGGTGGCTGGGTTATGGACATTGGGGAGGGTATGTGTATGGTGAGTGCTGTGAAATGTGTAAGCCTGAGGATTCACAGACCTGTACCCCTGGGGTAAATAATACATTATATGTTAATTTTTAAAAAGTGAATATTACATAGAGATCCAGTCTATTCCATGCAAAGAAAATGTATGAGTTAGTCCATAAACCCACAAATAAAAATACTCCCTATCTTTAATGAGCATAATAGAAAACATACGTTAAGTGCATTTCATGTGCTAATCACGGTTTTCTCTGAGGACTTTACATAGACTAAAATTCATCCAGTTTTCTTCACAGTCCTATGATGTAGACACAATTTTCCCCATTTTACAGATAAGGAAACTGAGGCATGAGAGGTTACTCCTTGTTCAAGGCCTTCTAAATCATGCAGCATGTCTTGTAGGCTACTGTCCTCTGTTAATTCCAAGAAGATGAATGAGGAGTTGGTGAGGATGGTGCATGAAAGGGAGACAGTGCATTAATGCAACCTTCTCAGATCAACAGTCATTAGACTGAAAGCTGACAGTCACCCACAACTGTTCCTTAGCACAAGAAGGAGCACCAGCTCCCAGGGCTCTGTATTTCAAAAGGAAGAAGCAGGTCACAACAGCATTGATGATACAGTAGCCCATTCCCCATCCAAAAGGGCACACTTTGATTCGGCTGGTTTCTTTGGCTACTTCAGTATAATTAATCAGGTGTGGTTATTGATGAAGCCTTGAGACTGGTCAGACAGGCATAAAATGGGGTCTTCATGCCAATGTCACCTTATGCGTAGTAATTTCCAAGCTTTGGCATATCCTTCTTGTTTTTCTTCTCTCTCCCCATCAACCTTATTAATATTCACTCAGTCATCTACAGATGTTCAATTTTCTTTCACAGAATTATTAAAAGAAACAAGGAAGAAAGAGGTTTTGTTCCCATACTTTATTAACTAAAGCAGGGGTGGGGTGGGCAGAACCTGGTTCAAATAACTGGTTGTATTTCCATTGTGGACAGAGACAATAATCTCTGATCATTTTTCACTCTTCTGGAATGTACTGCAGAACAATCACAGCAAGTTGGTAAATTCTGCTGACAGATGAGATGACAAGATTGCAAGCACTTTTCATCATTCGTTTTTGAAAAGGAGAGAGAAAAGTAAAATGAAAAACCTTACTCAATAGAAAAAAGGAAAATATGACAGTGCCTATAGTACTGTGTCCAAACATTTCAATGATCTGTGTGTTTAGCAGATGAGTCAATGACAGACAAAACCCGGCAGCCTAAGGTTAATGATGATGAGCTTTCACTCAAGTGACTAGGGCTCAGAAACCAAAACAAAGTTTAAAAATGAAAAAAATAAACAAATAAATTAAATAAAAACCTGGATGTGGACCCAGGGAATCTGAGTGTGTTTGGTCTAACTCTTCCACTCAAAACCGTTTATATCACTAAGAGTTTTTTTACTTCTCTCCTCACTCATAAAATGGAGACAATAATTCCTATTTTCCCCGCCTGCCTCACAGGATTCTGGGATAAAGTATATACAAAAATGCTTTGTAAATGATAAAAATGAATTTAAGTAATAAGTGATAACATATACCTAATAACTGCAATAATCATAATAATAGAAATAATTTTTACCAACCACTATGGGCCAGGCATTCAGCTAAAGGATTTAATCCTTGTACAACCTAATGAAATAAATATAATGCGTAGGGTGCCTGGGTGGCCCAGTCAGTTAAGCGCCCAACTCTTGATTTCGGCTCAGGTTATGATCTCAGAATTGTGGGATCGAGACCCGCATCAAGCTCCATGCTGGGCATGGAGGCTGCTTAATGTTTTCTCTTTCTCTCTCCCTCTGCCCCTCCCCCTGCCCCAAAATTAATGTCCATTTTACAGATGTATAAAGATGTATAAAGCTCAGAGTTGTTAAGTCTGTTTTCCAGGGTGTTACATCTAACAAGCTGAGGGGGTTCCACAGCCTATGCTCTTAACCATCGCAAATAATACCAGGCAAATGGATGAGCTTAAAATATTTTCTTGCACCTTCATCATCCAGCAAACCCATCCAAGTCACCCATATAAACAGTTCAGTGCATGTGCAGTTTGCTAATTGCATGTAAATGTGTCTACTTCTCATGCTGTTATTTTTTGAATTATTCATTTTAATAAGGAGTAGTGTTATGTTTTGGTTGGTCAAGGATCTTTGTATGTTAAAAGAGACAAGGAAATATAGCAAAGGTCTGCAAATGGGCCCAGAGATAATAAGACCTGTATCATTAGGTAGTGTTTATAGGATAAAAATGAATCACCAACGTGTATAATTCACTGGACTGGAAGCTGGAACCTGAGGGTCAAGCCTCAATTCTGCCTTTCTGTGCTCCCAGGGAAAGCCTTTTTATAACCAACAAAAACCACTTTGGGTCTACTCTTGGTTCCCTGGGTCTATTATCTGTTAGATTGCAAAAGTGGTTTTTATTTGTAAAATGGCATGATTAAATTATTTGGCCTCTAAAATCTCCTCTAGGAGATTAATTGGTGCCTATTACAGAAGCCCAAGAAAATCATGCGCTTGTCCAGGGTTGCACCACACGTCAATTACAGAACAAGATCAATCTACCTGCCTTTGGCTCCAAATGAAATCCTTTATCTTCTCTATAACAGTTTCTGGAGAGAAGCAAAATAAGAAACAACTGAAGGATTTAGAGTTGTTTCACCAGGACACATGAGAAATATATTCATCACCATTTAAAAGAATGGCTCAAATGTGTATGAGAGCTTCACTGGGAACATAAAGAGGAGGACATGGAGAGGCAACACAAGAATCTGGGTGATGCGTGAGGAAGGATTTCCCAATCAGAAAGCTATACTACGAGCATTGGATTTTCCTAAAGTCAATGTAAAAGAAAATCAGTCAGGAGTGATTGGCCACTGGCATCACTATCCTGGATTATTCTGGAAGCCTCCTGACGGATCTCCTTCTATTTTTTCCTCCATACGTTCTACTCTCTTCAGCAGATCCACAGTGATGATTCTTGTCCAAACGAAGTCAGCTTAGAACACATCATAGGCTCCCATCTCATCTAGTGTGATCCTTAACACTACACCTGTGATTCCCCTGGCATGAAATATATTTGTCCTAATATTTTTGTGGCTTGTTTCCTCCTCCTCCAAGTCTGTTCTCAAATGCCATCCAAAGAGTGACCACCCTTCATTAAACTCATATGCACCCTGTGCCCTAGCCCCTTATACTGCCTTGGTTTTCTCCATGGCACAGTAACTGTCATGTTCTACCTCCTTGCTTATTATGTTCTGTGTCTCCCACCAGAGGAATATAAATTTCTTGAAGATAAGGACTTCTATTTTGTTTACCTCTCCATTCAGGGCCCCTCCATCTCTGTGGGGCATCTACTAAGCATTCAACAAATACTTAATAAATGAATGACCAAGCCTAAATTACTGAATATTTCTGAAAAATCATATGAAATTATTTCTAATTACTTGAGTTTGGAAAACAAAACTGGGAACCTTAGAGGACGATGTTAATTAACTGGATAATAACAACCTGTAATAGAAAAATCAGTTTTGTCATAAAAGCCTTCTCAACTTTTCATTTTCTAGCTCTGATGAGTAACTCCAATCCCTGCAGTTTTAATAATATTGTTAATTTATTTAACAGATTGTATTTCATTAATTGATGGTAATAAGAAATGTCATCCCAGCATGATGAGAAAAGAAAAATATTTCTTGGGAACCTACTAAATGCCAGGTCTAGGCTAGTGCTTTATAGCAAATGCAGTATCTGTCCTCATTTGCAGATACAGAAACTGAAGCACAGAGATGAAAACAAGCATGCCAATGACCAAAAATTATTTAAGCCATAGGTTCCCAAATGCTACTGTTTCAAATACTCTCACTGAGCCTCGGTAATTTTTTCAAGGTGTTTCTTGGCTAAAAAAACAAAACAAAACAAAAACAAATAAAACAGTCATGAACTGAACAGTTGTGTTGATTAAGCAAAGCAGTTAGATCACAAAAATGGATAAAGTTGATTAAAGTTAACAACCTAGTGCCTGGTGCATATTGCGTGACTTCTCAAATCTCGGAATACGACCAAACATCCACTGAACTTCCTTTTGATCATGGCAACCACCAAGAAACCCAGCTTCACAAATACAGAGTGTTATTAAAAGGAATATACCGACCTAATATTTAAACCGTGAACTAGAAACATCTGTATATTTCCCTTGAAATTTTAAAACACCGCGCAATGCTCCAGGGGCCCTTTCAGGCACAGTTTGGGATTTATGAAGTTAAACTTTAGACTTTTATCAGGACTTTAACTTTTTCCACAACCTGCTTTCAAAAGTATCATGTGCAACCAAATTAATGTGTCCCAATTACATTATAAAGGAATACAGATATAATAGACTTTTCCCAGGGTTATTCTTATGAGAAGCAACTACTATTTGTTTGCTTCTTTCTTTTTTTTCTTTCTTTTTTTGTTTTTGAATACAGATATCCTAACACCAAGATATCCTACCTCCTTTTACCCTACCCTGTTATCTTAATTTCCAATATTAAATGTCTAACTCTGTGTCTTAAATGCACACTTAGCCCTCATTATTTGCAGATAATTCCTGAGTTTGCCTATGAACCAAAAGCTTCTTTGTAATCCCCCAAAGCAATCCTTGTGTAGTTTTTCCCAGCAAGGACCATGTGGCAAAAAACGTGAGTCACCTAAGCTGTGTGTTTCCAGCTGAGGTAACGTTGGGCCTTTTTGTCTGAGCTCTTATACTATAAATAAGTACCCTTTTTGTATTCATTTAGTGCCACATATTTTGCATCTTTGTGCCTTTTTTTTTTTGTGATTTCTTTGCTTACAATGGCTTCCAAATACAGTGCCTAAGTGTTGCTTGGTGGTCCTAAGTGTAAGAAAGTTGTGATGTACCTTATAGGGAAAAGGCATGCATTAGAGGAGCTTCCTTCAGGAATGAGCTACAGGGAGGTTGGCTGGGAGGTCAAAAATATACATTAAATAAAGTGTATTTAAACAAAAATGTGCATAAAACACAGTTATATATTGACCAGTGAATGAAAATGTAACCAGAGGCTCTTAGGAACCTAAGCATATTCCCCTAGGAAGAGTGTTTCAAGATTCTCTAACTCAATGTTCATAGCAATGTTACAGAATATAACTACTGCAAATAATGAGAATCAATGGTATGGTGGTGTGCCAGATTTGTCTGTTCATTTTTTTAATTACCTTGCTGGGGTGATTAGGAAATTCCTTTGTAGCTGATAGGTCACCAAGTATAAGCCTCAGCCAGAAGCAAACAAAAAAATAGTCTCACAGCAGAGGGGCAAAGTAGACCCATTCTCAGGGAGAAAGGAGGTTCTGAAAGGTGAGGTTAGAAAGAAAGTTTTATCTACTTCAGAGGGTTGCCTAGAACTGCCCTGGAGTGCCTGGACACCAGCTTCACATGATGTATGTATTTATCACTGCAAGTCAAGGTATTGGAAAACTTAACCCTTCAGGGTCTGTTCTGCATTATTTTTTTTTTCAGGGAAAAATATTTCTTATTTTTACAAAGTACAATGAACACTTTGGAGAGAATGAGGCATGGCCAGGTTTGCTGGGAAAGAAATAGTTCTACTTGTCTCATTATCTTTCTTTCGAACTTGGCGCAATGGATTTTTTATTTTTAAGTAGACTTAATCATTATACTCAAAAAGCAAACCAAGAAATTAAGTACAAAATGAAGCCATGTGGGTGCTGAATGGAGAAGGATTTTTAAAATAACAATTTGTACATACTGTACATTTCTCTCTTAAGTTTCAAGTGGTGTGAAATCCATCTGATCAAATCACTTGAAATGTCGAGATGTAGGAATGACACTTCAACAAAGATATGGCATTTTATCTAAAATTATGTTTTTTTTACAGCTCATGAATGAGTAAATGAATGATGGCTATAAACTTCCTCAGCCTCCCAGATGAATGGTTGTCACAAAAATGTGAAGGCTAACAAAGCAGAAAAATGGCAAAAGAGGGAATATGTCTTGAGGATTATAGTGGTATTTAGTGTCAAATGCTTTGAAAACATAATTCTCGTGGTCTATTACCTTATTTCACATGTTAGTATGTAGTAGAAAAAGAATGATCTAATTTGTTACAAGTTTAAAAGCCTGACTACCTTTCTTTTCCTTCTCCTCCAATTCTCATCCCTTTTCTGTTACCTTCCTTATCTTCCCAGGAATGTGTTTCCACCACTACCAACACACACACACACACACACACACACACACACACACACACACACACCATTGACCACTGTGCCAGACAAGGCACTACAGTGAAGCGAAAATAAAAACACAGCCATTGCTTTCCAAAATTTCACAGTATAAGGAAGGTAAAAGACATAAAAGGGAATAATGTAATAAATACTATCATAAACAGAAATAGTTATACATAGATGAAGGAGAGGGTCAATATTTTTGATGGAGAAAATCTGAAGGTTTCAGCCAAGTCTTTCAAGGTGTTAAGAGTTTAACAGATCTAAAACGGGCAAGTTAGAAGAACAGGAAATATATCTGATAGCCTCCAAATTCCAAACATGAACTCCACATTGTTAAGTGTGAGAATCGTCTGATGTAACTTATGCAATGGTCTGAACACTCTGATAATGAAATTATTATGAAAGACAGACATATTTAATGAGAAAACAATCCAGCTGAATTTAAAGACAAGAAAATTTGAAGATTTTTCTGCCCTCCCAAGCGAAGGTGTTTGGTAATGTTTCAGGGGAAGCACGATACCAACAAAGAGGGAAGAGAGACTCTTCCTAGTGATACTCCAATTCACCTGCTCAGATCACCATGCAAGTACCATATTGCACTCCGGATATCACAGTTGAAGAGGATCACTCATGAATTTAATGACCTCAAATATATCAAGATTCAGAGGAGAATTAATCCTACAGATAAAATACTCAGAAGACTAGGTATACACTGTTCAAAGAGAACAAAATACCACAGATATTATTTGGTTAGTACTGTTTTGCAGTGTTTGAAGTTATATTGGTTTAGATGTTCAGTCCCCGAGAGCAAGTTTTTCAGAATGCAGTGAACAGGTACCTTGTGGTTTTATTGAGCAGCCTTAAAAACAACTGCAGAGGATTAAGGTAGGGATGCACTCCAGTGCTATCTAACCCAATATGGTAGACATGAGCTGCAATGAATTACTGAGAATTTTAATGTAGCTAATGCCACATGCCAAAAATGATAACATTTTAGATACATTTGATTAAGTTAATTATTAAAATTGACTTCACCTGTGGTTTTTTTTTTTTTCCAATGTGTATACCAGAAAATTTGAAATTACAATTGTGGCTCACATTATATTGGTATCAGACAATATGTTCTCATGTTCTTATGATTGTCACTGCAGAAGCCCCATCTCTTTTTCAGTCTTAATAGCCCCAAATGTATTTGTGTCATCAATTATGCTCTTGAGTATTAAAGTTTATTTTAAAAAAGAGTTCTGTGAGTAAGAAACTTGTTTGAAAACCATGCTAAATTGTTGGTAAGGTAAAAAGAAAAAAAAACTCATCTTATGATGAAATATTATATAGCAGTTAAATGGAACAAGGGAAGCTATGTGTCTTAATGTAAATAAAAGAAGGTAAGAAGGTACCTTGTGGGTGAACAAAAGAAGTTGCAACTTATGTTGAGTTTTAAAACCTACTGTATTATATGTTTTCTAGCATATGGCTCTATATCACTTGGACAGTCATTTGGAAGGCTCGCAGCTGCCAACAAAAGACTGAGGATGGGAAGCTTGTGGGCTGAGTGATGGTAAGAGGTTTGCTACAAAATTATACAGTTTCATTCATAAGATTGTAATTATTTGTTGTTAAGATAGTGTGACTAGGTATGAGATCATTATCATCATCATCATTATTATTAATACTGCTAAGCTGGGAACTCTTCCTTTCTTTCCAACTCATGGCTTTCTAATCCAGATGGGAAAATAATGTTAGCCAGAGGAACACATGGTTAATAGCAGGGGCACCTGCAAGTTAGTATCAAATTTAAACAACAATGCATGTAAGAAATAGGCAAGAGCATCCCTCCTCAGGTTATTCAATGTGAATCTAGGCTTGCTGGAATCACTTGTCCCTTTTGCCTGACTAAAGCATTCCCCTTGTCTGACTAAATGAGGAGCCAAACAGCTTAACAAGTAAAACTAAGTAATTAACACAAACCAAGTAAATTCTCTGGAGTCTGTACCAGAAGCTCTGATCAGCTCCAAACTGTAGAAGCCTTACATACCCTGATCATCAGCACAGCTTTTCTGATATCTCGAACACCATCATACACCAGGCGAGAGGCATCAATGAACTCATTCTCTTCGAATGGTTGAGGGACGTTGGCACTCAGGGCTTCAATAGCCACCTCTACTTGCTCGGCAAAGCGTGGCATCACTGTATTAAACAAAGCGAGAAACAGTGGATTAAGCCATCTTTCTCTTACGCTCCCGTTCCAGCCCTTGGGCGAGGTGGCGTGCTCCCTGTATTCCAACTGCTCAGTGGAGCTGTGTGCCCACCTGTGTAGTTTGGGGTGGACCCAATGCAGGGATCTCTGTACTACTTACTTTCAGCACAGGAAGTAAACCATTACTCCATGAATGGTGATGGTATGCAACTACAAGTTTTTGAAACCTGCTCAGGATTGTGTGCTATCGTGTATACACATATATGTTTTGTGTTATTTTAACCTGAGTTGAAGTTCATTTCTGCTAGTTACTAGCTGTGAAACCTTAGCCAAGTTTTCTTAACTCCTTCTAAACCTGCTTCTTTGCCTATAAAATAAAAGGTTCTATCTTTTTTTCTTTTTTAGAGAGAGAGATCACAAGTAGGCAGAGAGGCAGGCAGAGAGAGAGAGAGAGGCAGAAGCAGGCTCCCCGCTGAGCAGAGAGCCTGATGCTGGGCTCAATCCCTGAGATCATGACCTGAGCCGAAGGCAGCAGCTCAATCCACTGAGCCACCCAGGCACCCCTAAAAGGTTCTATCTTAAATGAAATGAGGCATACAAATTTATTAGATGGCATTTGGCTCTCAAAAAGCCTTGGTAAATATTTAGTTTAACTAATATCATATGCTAAAGTCATAGGTGTTGAGTAATAGATTTTTTTTTAAGATTTTATTTATTTATTTGACAGAGATCACAAGTAGGCTGAGAGGCAGGCAGATAGAGAGAAAGGTGGAAGCAGGCTGAGCAGAGAGCCCGATGCAGGACCTGATCCCAGGACCCTGGGATCACGACCTTAGCTGAAAGCAGAGGCTTTAACCCACTGAGCCACCCAGGTGCCCCTGGAGTAATAGATCTTAACCTATAGGATTTCATGTGAATGAAGTGATCGGATGTATTTCACTTTTGATGAGACAGGACTTGAGACAGGAGGTAGCGGGATGGTAGTGGAGGGAGGCTTGTAGAAGAACCTTACAAGAGAGGAGATAGAATCCCAGAGGACTCCAGCACAAAGTCTAGACTTACAGACCAGTGGGCTCAAAGCCAAATACAGTTTTGTTTCATTTTACCAGGACCATTTCAATGTGAAAGAAGATACATATATAAATCCCTAAAATGTTAGCACCTCTTTAAACAAAGACACCTACATACATAGTGGAGCTTTGCAGAAAGCAAATTCAGTGGAATGTCTGGAACACTTCCACTGACTACTTGAAAAAATGCTGCTGATTCACTGATTCTCAAAAATTATAATTCAATTTTCTCAGGTTTTATCTTGTAACAATCAATTCATATGGCAAATGGAAGCCAAAAGCACAATTCATTTTATTTACAAGGACAATAAAATAGAAACATCATTCATCTATTTTCCATTTCTGAACTTTCATGCCTGATTCATCTTTATACTCATTTTCATCCTCTGTGGATACTTTAACATCCGTTTTAATCCCTAGTGTGAGAAACTCTGCTAAATTACTTTACTTTCTAGGGTCAAAGTATTTAAGATAAAACCTTTCTAGAAAAACGTATTTCTACTAGGTAAAGTCCAATCTTTAAAAGTGTATTTAAAAAAAAAAAAAAGAGGAGAGTTACAGGAAAATAGACTAGCCATTCTTTCAATAGAAATGATCAAAACCTAAGCATGCATGGGGTGAATTTCCTTCTGTGAGTGAATTACTAGGATTGGTTCTCTATACCATTTGAATTTTTCATTTGTGTCTTTGAAATACTTTTACATAAAAGGAATTTGGTGGACATTGAGTTTTACTTCTACAAAAATATACTTTTAAAAACTACCACATGAAGCTAAGGCCATTCCAGCTTTCCGTTTCTATTGGAATAAACTGTTTTATATGACCAAATAATCTAGATCATTGAAATTGACCTCCCTAGGCATGAAAATATTGTTAATGTATTTGGCATTTTCCTGTATCTTTCTTTAAAAAAAAACTATTTTATTTATTTGATGGATAGAGATCACAAGTAGGCAGAGCAGCAGGCAGAGAGAGGAGTAAAGCAGGTTTCCTGTTGAGCAGAGAGCCTGATGCAGGACTTGATCTTAAGACCCTGAGATCATGACCTGAGCCGAAGGCAGAGGTTTAACCCACTAAGCCACCCAGGTACCCCCCATAAGTATCTTTCTTAAATGGAATTATAAATTCCCTTCCCTTCCTAAACTGAAAATTCTGAATATTAATTTCATTCTATTTGATGCCTAAGCTGCCATCATGACCATCAACAATTTTACAGATTTGTGTGTTACCATGAGTAGCAGTTAGTTACCTGAAGTTTTATCCCTAGTGTTTCACTGATAGTAGTTCTAAGTGTACATAAAATAACTACTCCTACAAATAAATAAGGCTAAAAATAGAAAACTAGACCAAGGAGGTTAGACAGGTAATTCACAAAATACTAAATCCCATATTATTGATAAATACATGATGCTTTACTTCACTAATTGGAAAACTTACAATGTGAACAAGAGAATACTTCATACCTCTTGGAATGGGCACACAAACTAAAGTTTAATAACACCCATCTTACTGAGCGTGTGGAAAAGAGGGAACCCTTCTACTATAGAAGGGAGTCAAATGGGAACACATCCTTCTGGCAAACACTTTGACAAAATCTAATAAAATAGAGCCTTTTAGTCCCAACCAATGAGCTGACACATTTTCTAGGGCATGGCCAATTAATGACTCCTAAAGAGGTACTGGTTAGCAAGGCTGAGTACATTGGAGTCACAGGAACATCTTTCTGTATCTATGGTTATAGTTGTTTCCTAATAGGTAGAATAGTCCAAAAGTTAATAAGAAGAGTTATATTAAACCTAGGAATAAAAATAATAGCAATCTGAGGGTTTTGAAGGGGTGGGGGGTGGGAGGTTGGGGTACTAGGTGGTGGGTATTATAAAGGGCACGAATTGCATGGAGCACTGGGTGTGGTGAAAAATAATGAATACTGTTATGCTGAAAATAAAAAATAAATTATAAAAAAAAAATAAAAATAAAATTAAAAAAAAAATAAAAAATATAGGGAAAAGGATCTAGGAAAAAAAAAAAATAATAATAATAATAGCTTTAAGGGATCCCTTCCAACTGGTACTATCCCAGGGTGTGGAATCCACTAAGTGAGACATTGGGGAGATACAGTGAGCTTTCACTCCATTTTCATGGGCAGTATGTCAGGATGGAACAAAATGGATTTGGGGATATAAGTCAGAAGACAGCCACTATAGTCAAATGAGTAAGTCCTAAGTTCAAAGTATTGACCAGGAAAAGCAAACTGAAAAGATAGACCATTTGTGAAATAATTTAAAAATTCACAAAGAGTACTGCATAATGAAAGATATATACATTTTATTACCCATGTTCTAAAAGGATATATACCACCTTAAGTATAGTGGTTGTCTTAGAGAAGGAAAGAAGAGCATGAGATGAGGTAGAGTTCCTATGGAGGTTTCTTTTTTTCTTTTTTTTTTTTTTTCTTAAAGATTTTATTTATTTTTTTGACAGACCGAGATCACAAGTAGGCAGAGAGGCAGGCAGAGGCGGGGGGGGGGGGAGCAGCCTCCCAACTGAGCAAGGAGCCCGATGCGGGACTCGATCCCAGGACCCTGGGATCATGACTTGAGTTGAAGACAGAGGCTTTAACCCACTGAGCCACCCAGGCACCCCAGGAGGTTTCAAGTGTATCTTAATTCTTAAGAAAATAATAATGTGAATCAGATACTGCAAAATGTTAATATTTGTTACACCTCAGTTGTAGAAGGAGGGTCTGTTATATTAATGTCTGCCCCTTTTTTACTTTGAATCTTCTCATGATTCAAATATTTGAAAAGATCAACAGCTTATCCTCAAGTCTATACTTTTTTCAGAATAAGACTCTGAAAAAATAAAGTTCTAGCTCTTGAACCAGAATGTAAAAGAAACCACTTGGATCAACAGTTTTATGTGAGAAAGTCCCTCAGAAATTGTGACTGTGACCAGATACCTAATATTCGATCTTAATTAATAACTGCCCACTGTAGAGTTGAGTTAGGTAGGTACACCTGGTAGGCTCAGTCAGTTGAACACCCCGCTCTTGATTTTAGCTCAGGTCATGATTTCAGGGTTGTGAGATCAAGCCCTCTGCAGGCTCCACACTCAGTGGGGAGTCTGCTTGGGATTTCCTCTCTCCTCTTCCCCCACCCCTGATCCCCCATAGCTCGCTCGATCTCTCTCTCTCTCTCTCAAATCAGTCAACCAATCTTTAAAAAAAATAAATAAGAATTAAAAAATAAAAATAAAAGCTGAGTTAGGTAGTACCCACCCGCTGGACCCTGGCTCTAGGGCACATATCTCTATTTTCATAAAGACCTTTGATGCAGAATAAAAGAGTGATCAGTGTTGTTGTGTGGCTTTGTTCTGTTTGTGCAAGATTGCCCTGAAGAAGATCTGGGGAGAGGGAAAATGCAGAGGGTGACATGTTATCTTTCTCCAACAGCCTCCAGGTCTGATTCTGTGCCAAAGTGAAAGAGAGGAAAGCTAAAACCTAGAAAGTGACCACTGTCATAATGGATGTTCTGGGGCCAAAAAAAAAAAAAAAACAAAAAAAACATTGCTGGGAACTGCTCTGAAACCCTAAGTTTGGAGAAAGGTATTCTGTTTGCTCCAACATGGAGTAAAGGGGGTGGCATATTGGTATGAACAACACCATTATGGATGTGGCATTGTCAGAAGAGGCAGGAAAAAGTTCTTATAAAAAGATTGGAACATAATAGAATATCAACCTTTTAAGGGTGAAAAATGGTAGGAGAGGAGGTACAGAATCCTCACTTATAAATGGGGGCTCAGAGTTCAATTTATCTTTAATATTCTAATGATCTTATTATATTCCTCAACCTGATAAAGCCCACAAGTAATTCAATTTTGTTTACTTTAACCGAGAAGACATTCATTTCTCTTACCTCGAGTCAGTGTTTCTCTGGGTCTGACCCTTAAGAAAATCTTCCTCCATGCTCTGCTTTTAAGCACACTCAATACTTATTTATTTAGGGCTTGGTCAACCACTACCACTCTTTAACTAATATACCTTTGCTCTCCAAGCTGCTGCACTCTTTTCTGTTTTAGTTTTGTCCTGTTTTGTTTTTTAAAGTGATAAGACAGAAAAACAAAGTTCATAGAACAATGATCCATCTTGACAGAACCCAAGATGTTAAACTATGAATTCTTCTAATACCTCTCATAATGCTGAAAAATTAAATATCCCAAAAGTAATACTCAGATAGAAAAAGTCTGAAACTACTTCAAATATGATGCTGTTTCTGCTTCCCACTAATTAGGATAGAATACAGCATTGCCTTTGTGATTCTCACATTATACATTAACAAAGTTTTTGATATAGGATTACATAAATAGAAATTTCTTTTTAGTTTCTGAATTACATCCACAATAGACACCACTTTATAGTTATTTATCAGAAATACTGTATTGCTCTTAATAGCTTATATCCTGAAAGGATGATCAAAGTTGAAAGTAAACATGTAAGTTCTTATTATGCTTTTGTGTGCAGAGTGCACACCAGGCCACAGAATTATGGCATTCCAAGAGTAATGAAATCAGAGTTCAGCATGCATATAAAAATCAAGGTCGCCTTCTAGTGTCTACTGTGATCCTAAAAGAGAGGTAAGGAAGCTCTAGACTTAATCCTTCAGAAAGACATCAGAGATGATGTTTCAAGAACACAGGGTGAATCAGTAAAATGCACATAGAGTTGCACTAAAGATGCAAATAGGACTGCTGACAACCATAAGAGCAAAATCCAAGGTTAACTAGAGATAGTGGAAATGAATGGCTAACCAACCCCACCGTCCCTGAGTAAACACATAAAAGATTCACAACTAACTTTAAACACTTCAATGATTCCCTTTAATATAGAGGGACTCTAAAATCATCATAAGATACAAACACAAACATCGGATACCTGCCTGTGATTTTTAACCTATTCCTACATATATTTATTTAAATGTTCCAATTAGGCTGATTATTTAATGTCTTCAAAGATGACATGGAAACATGCCGTGTCATACCAACATGTCCATGATGACTTTATTTTCAAACTTAAATATACCTCTTTCTCTTTGGCCCAGGTGAATTCCTCCTTAATTTCTGGTATCTCGTTTAGAATTAACTGACATTGTTAAACTTTCCTTAATTCACAAAGTTGTCAGTTCTCTGTAATTTTATAGCATCCTAATTAGGTATGTACCATTACAGTACTTAGTATAATGTATTAAAATTGTTTGACATTTCTGTATGTCAACTGTTTTACATTAGGAGTCACTTTTAGAATGAGACCAGCTCTTCCTTCTTTGCATCTTAGGCTCTTATGTTTCTGGCACAGCTAATCCATCCAAGTGGGAGAAGCATGAGAAGGAAAGAATGGAATGTAGACAAGAACTCCCTTGTCATTCACTATTTCAGGGACCAAATAAGCAGTACTATATTTCACGTACTAAGTCTCTTTCTGCCCATCACTTCATATTAGTTCAATAATTTTATTAAATAGCTTCATGAGTCATTAAACAAGTTATTAGTGGGCATTCTAGGTTTGATCACTAGGGACCTTTCAGAAACCTGAGCTCAGAACCCTTTCAGAACTGCTTGAGTAGGAGGATCACCACTGAGCAAGGAGAAAGATTCCTTATTGTATCCTTGACGAGTTCACGAAGGCCAGACTAGGATATCTGCATGCATAGGAATCCCTCAATTGTGGAGGGGTAGTCAACCAACACACTCTCATGAGTGTGGTACTTGCAAAAACTTCAGGACCAAGGAAAGAGAAGAGAAAATGGACAAGGACCCTGTGCTCTAGAGAAAGAACCAGTGTAATAAGTGTTAATATAAAATAAAAAGTAAGAATGAGAACATCTGAAAAAAATCTAGGAAGAATAAAATATCAAAAGTGGGATGGAATTGTGGCCAACTCTAGTGGAGGGGTTAGAGAATTACATTATCAGAATAATGGAAGTCAGAAGGTGTTATTTTGGGGAGACTCTAAGGGGGCAGTATCAGTTTCCCCTCACAGCAGAAAAGTACTGTTTCATGTGCTTTCTATTCATAAAGCATTCTTTCCCCAAAATGGTTTCTATCAGACACTGCTAAGGGATTTTATCCAAGTGGTCCCCAACTCGATGTTAAGTTAGAGGAGAAGAGAGTATATAGGAGAGTTGATTCAAACCACTGGGGGCCCAAATTTGCCCAAAGGAAAGACTGACTGGCATTTTAAAGGCTCTAGGTCTACCTTGACAGTTCAGAACATTTGTGAAGTGTAATCATTTAGTGAGGAGATCATCAGAGTCCAAAGCTTCAAGTCATACTCAATGTAGAAGGAGGGTCCAATGCAAATGAAGTGGACACTTTTATAGCTTTGGCACCACTCAAAAATAACAAAGGATGAACCAAAGAAGCCAGCCGTCATTTTATACCAGTTCGGTAGTTTTAGTAAAGAATATCATGATCATTAATTAGTTTATTAGAGGACATTCTAAGTTCTCCCCATCCAAATAGGATCTTCCAAAATTCTGAACTTAGAATCTTTTTTTTTTTTGTTAGTTGCTTGCTAATCAAATGGATCTGTATGCCCACCTCATGAATAATGGCTATTTCATTTCTATAAGTATTTACAGAAGCATATACCCCCGCTACTCATAGATGCTTTCCTACAAGATACAAGAATGGCCAGAATCTTACTGAAGCACTTGGCTAGGATTTCTTGCATCATCTAGACCTTTCACTTCTGACCCTGATTTTGTATCCTCTCACTCATCTGGCTGTGACTTTAGTCACTACTGGCAAGATCACTTCTCTCAGGTTCTGAGATTAATGTCTGACTATCAGAACCCAAGTCAAATGGAATTTTCCCTACTGAGGTAATTCCTTTTCTCTTCTCTTTGAAATGCACATTGTTATCTTTGAATTATATACTAGCTTCAGCTTGTTTCTTGGTATAGTTCCTCAGATCTGTCCTCTGCTCCAAATCCCTTCTCCAATCACCTTGAGCCAGTCTTGGCTTTCCTTTCCCCACTATTTAGCTCCACTATTCTCCTGCCCTCCTGACCATAAACTGCATAGCTCTATCTTGATTCAGTGAATCTTTTGTGTTTTAGAAGCCACTGCATAAGCAAACAGGTACTCTGTGCTAGAAGTTAAATAAGTCCCTATTAAGTCCCATGTTGTGGGATCTGTTCACAGGTCCTCATGTTCTATCTTAATTATGCAGGTCTTCACCCATATTGTCCATCCCATCTTTTTTTTTTTTAAGATTTATTTATTTATTTATTTGACAGAGAGAGATCACAAGTAGGCAGAGAGGCAGGCAGAGAGAGAGAGGAGGAGGCAGGCTCCCTGCTGAGCAGAGAGCCCGATGCAGAACTCGATCTCAGGACCCTGAGATCATGACCTGAGCCGAAGGCAGCAGCTTAACCCACTGAGCCACCCAGGCGCCCCTGTCCATCCCATCTTGATGCATTTGCAAATTTATATGTGTGATAGTCAGAGATGGGCCCCAACGATCCTTCTTCTCCCGGTATCTGAACACGAGCTGAGACTAGCGACTTGCTCCTAACCAATAAAATATAGCAAGGGGTATGGGATGTCTGTCATTTCTGAGACTGGGTTACAAGAAGATGTTCGTTTCCCTTTTTGTTTGCCTTTTCTTTTTTTCTCACTTGCTCACTCTGATGATAGACAGCTGAGCTATGGAAAAAATCTCTATGGAAAGTAACAGAGAGAGGCTTCTGGTCAACAGTCAGTAAGGAACTGAGGCCCTAAGTCCACAACAGATGAGGAACTGAGGTTTTCCAACAACCATATGAGTGAGTTTAGAGATGGCTCTTTCACCGACTAATCCTTAGGATGACCGAATCTTTGTGAGAGATCTGGAGGCAATGGTGCACAGCTAAACTGTACCCAGCCTCCTGGCCCATGGAAACTATGAGACAATAAATGATTGTAATGTTAATCCATTAAGGCTTGGGGTGATCTGTTACATAGTAATAGCTAACTATAAAGTGTTATGTAACTATAAAGTGCTATGGCAGAAGTAGAAATATCAGTAAGCATAGCAGAAATATTAAAATCTCTTGTTCAATTGCAGCAACTATGCTTGGGCTAGGTTTCTGGATATTTACTGGGTCCAAGAAGATGCATGAATAAATCTTGATACTTGATTTTTCACAAGTTAACCAATTTGAACCTCAGTTTACTCAAATTTAAACAGGGATGATAGCTGTTCCTTAGGTTTTATATAAGGTTTGAAAATACACTCAAAAATTTTTGTATACAATTTTATATATAAACATTGACAGTACTTAGCCATTGGGAATAAAGTGACAAATAAAACAAGTATGATCTTGCCTTCAAGGCACAAAAAAAGTGGAATATATACAAGATACCATCATACTGGGTATGTAAGATTCATAGTAAACCAAGCTCTTAAAGTTATCATCCTCATACTATGAACCTCTGTATCTACTAATCCACATACCTTCTTCTTTATTTTTAAGCAGGCAAAATCATCTGGTCTCCTCTGGACAGAGGTACAATTACATGATTCATCACCAAAAAGTAGGCTTTGTGAAAACAAAATAAACCGAAAATAATACTCAAATAGTGCTAAAATGTCTAACTGGGAAGTTTGTATAACTTATCTTGAAAACTTAGTTTCCCTGTTTCTATGCCTTCTCTCTCCTTGGCAGGACCACATCATCTTTCTGATGGTTTTACATTTTTAATAGTGAATTTCCTATGAAATTGGTCCTCAGGACAAGATTTGATATACTCATGCCTAGAATTTTCCACTTTACCTTGATTGCCAAGAAGACCAGTTAAACACTGTATCCATTATGACCTCATCAGATCTACGAGGAAAGGGAATCTTTAAAAAAGTTAGGAGACTTAATAAAAAAGTTCATAACTGGAAAAAAATAAAAACCAACTTCTCTACCTCATTTTTTCCCACAGAAACCTCCAACTTAATCTAATATCCTTGTGGAAATATTTGCCTTCTATCTCAAACTTATGCCACTATTTTATTTAATTGATTAACTGAATATGAATTTTGAATGAAGTATTCTTCGATGCCTTTTGAAATGCGGTAGAGGGCCAGACCAGTGATACTAGCTTTTATCATGCTTTATCTTGATAACTCATAAACAAGTTAGAAGATGTTGAGCATTGGAAACTAGGAGCAAAGACAAAAGATGACTAGTTTCATCGGCTCCTTATTCCTTGGTGACTATTTGTCTGCTGTTTCTACTCTCCAGACAGCCATCAGCATCATCCTGGCCAGTCCTAATTTTTCCAATCTATGTGCATTCTTCCCCTCCCCCCGCCCCCCATTCCCGTGTGTATTCCTGGACTTTCTTTCGTCAGACTCCGTCATCTGTTTCCTCTGTGGGAGTTCCTACAGGCTGCCATTTTCATATATTCATGTTTGGAAAATTATCATGTACATTTCAAACATCAAAATCAAATTCAAGTTCCAGAAGGCCATACATAACCCATGAGCTGAATTGTTTGATGAAAGATGAAAAAGGAATGCCGAGGAGAAGGAGGGGGGAGAAAAAAATCCTCTGCATTTCATTCATGATAACTACCCTAAGAGAACCAGGGAGCATCCATCTGCTCTTGTCTAGACACAAGTTCCTTTCCCCAGGGAAAGAAAACGCTTGCTTGGAAAGTTCTTATATTTTAAAATAAGCATTTCAAAAATAATCACAAATCGTTTATAAGTTAAAAGGGAAGGATGGCACATTTAATTCTGAAACTTAAGAAATGAATAAAGAGTTGAACACGAGGATGCTTAACTGAGCTTACAGTGTTTGTGGAAACCAAACCTGGGAACTACAGTTAAATTTGGCATCAGTGAGACTTAAAGGATTAAGATGTTATAAAATAATTGCTGAGATTCTGACCTTGATCATTAAGCATGTAATTTTTTAAAAGGGTACAACTTCAAAATAAGCAGCACCCTGGCCAGTCCTAATTTTTCCAGTCTATGTGCATTCTTCTACAGTGTTAATTATATTTTTCTTTTATGTTAAAAAAACATTTTTGGACCTTGAACTCTAATCAGCCTGGAAGAAATGAAGAGGTAGTCTCAGTTCTCAAGGGGTTAAAATTTAATTCAGAAACAATACACAAATACATTTATCTAGATAGAAATACAGACAGAGAGCAGATAGTGACATTAAGAGAAAAATGGGGAAACAGTTTTCGACACAGGGCGGTGAGTGGTAGGTACTAATAAGTGACACAGGTAAGAGGAGTAATGAGAACACAGAGAGGTGGGACTGGCTGGTGTGGTTAGAGAGAGGAATTCACTGACAAGGAAGAATCCAGCTAGTGCTCAAGAACAGGTAAAATACAGAAAGGCAAATCAGGTGTGGAGATTACTTCAGAGTCACTTTGACAAGAATAAACAGAATTTCAGTTCTTTTATCCTTCTGTTATTTCAGGTCATCTGTTATTTCAGGGGTCCACAAGCAAAGTTTCCTATTTTTCCAAACCAATTGGAATTGGAATTGGGCTATTCCAATGCTATATCATATGTACTCCCAAACACGTGACTGTCAGCATATTCCTCTTCTGTAGGATTCAGACAATTATTACTGATGGGATAGAGAATCTGGGTAAAGGGAACTTACTGCCTCAGTTGTGCACAGTAAATATATCCTGGCCACCAATTCTTGCGGACACCAACACTAGCACCGCTAGAATAAATACGTAGCCCCCCTGCCCCCCCCACTGCTCCTACCATGGAGGCCCTTAATGCTCTTCAAGTGACAAAGAAGTACCACGCTGTTTGCAGCCTCTAGGATTCTACAACCATAATGTGAATCATACAGAATTAAAATATCCTTCCTTTTGGTTTTACTTTGACAAATAAGCCCTAGCAAAATGCCATTTGTTGCAGTATGTTGCTAACTCTTGGCACATGAATAGGTAATCATTGGCCCTTCTATGGCCACCCTATCCCATTTCCACTTCCACATTAGAGGTTTATTATCAGCCTACAGTAGTATCTCTTACTCTCTGAAGTTGCACCCACTCCTATGGCTCTTCAGCCCCTCAGGCCAAGAGAGCTGGACATGTCTGATTCTAGCAGAACACGTTACTTATGAACACGCCAATGTGGGGTAGATATTTTCACATTTCTGCTTGGCCAGAGTTTTCTGAGCTAAAATGACTAGTAAACTGGTTTAAAACATGACTCAGTAGCAGTCCTAAAATAGTGAAAGGACCAGGAGAGAGATTTACATGTTTATCTCCCCAGAAAACTGTGTTCCCATTTCAAAGGGGAACAAAAGCAGGCAACATTCATTTATAACCCAAAGGGTTAGAACAAGTAGGGGGGCCTTTCTGGGAGGGAGATCATTAACATTAAAGAACAAAGGTTTCTCTCCACCTCTCAGGAGGGGAAGGGGGCAGCTGAACACCAATTCTTAGAGGAGCTCCCAGATACATAATTGTGTGGTTCTTCTTTAGCAAAGGGCCTCTTTGGAGGGCATGGAATTCACCTGCCTTCACCACGTTGCCTTAAAAGGGACAATGAGGCATGGGAAACTGGCATGGTAAGTAGTATGCTTGTTCTCTCACCCAGAAACTTTGCATTTGCTTTCAGGATAAAGTAAACATAGATATTAAAACACATCTGCCAGATCCCTAAAATATCTAGCGTATGTAGGTTTTGGTCATACAGAAAAGGCATGGAGACAAACTACACGTCACCTATGGAAGGACTCCTACATAGAGGAGATTTCCTTCACATTCCTCCTCTACTTCTGACTGCCCACCGCCACGAATACCACAACCACCAAAAAAATAAGCTATTTCCTGCATATCCTAATCACTTTGACCTTTCAGAGAGAAATAAGGTAACTTATACCAATAGTCAGGGTTATATTAAAATGCATTTAAAAGATATTATGATGTCTAGGGTGAACAATCTTGGTCATTACAGCTTCTGCTGAAATTCATTATTTTCATAATCTAATTTCAAAGTCTGTCATGGAGAAGCGATTTAGACTGTAATAGCCTTTTCTCTCCACAATATCTAATATTTTGTCTTCCCAAGAAGCTGTCCCTACCACCTCCTTCTGATGTTGATCTTATTACCTCTTCTGTCTATACCCTCCACAACCCAGCCACTGGGATACACATGCCCTCCAGATCTGTTCAGTCATAAAACCTAATCCCACTAGCAACAGAGATCAGTCCAAGTAGAGTAAGCATACCCCAAAAAGCCAAGCAGATTGCTCTCTTTTGCTATATACAAAGTGGGAGTAAAGGAAATCTCTTTTTGTCATGGAATCTTGAGCTGAAAGCCAGAGGCTGCTAATGGACTTATGCTCTACTGAAAGATAATGAAACATAATGTCCTAGCTTTTTAAATTCATTTTATATTCATTCATATATTCATTCTGTTTATGTATATTAAATGCTAATTATGTGGTAACAGTGCTCTAGATTCTCAGTAGTTACAGAAACACCTGTCTCTAGGAACAGACAACCTAGCTGTGGACCACTGAGGCACACACTGAAGTTGACACACTAAACATCAAAAGACTGACACAATTCCCTGTTGTCTTCAACTGAGAATGAGCCATGTCTTAAAGTACAAAATCAATGCACAGAGGAGGAGGAAGAAATGGAGAACATCATGGTTTTGATTTATATTTCCCTAATGCCAAGTGATGTTGAGTACTTTTTCACTGTTGGCCATTTGGATGTCTTCTTTGCAGAAATGTCTGTTCATGTCTTCTGCCCATTTCTTGATTGGAGTATTTGTTCTTTGGGTGTTGAGTTTGGTAAGTTGTTTATATATTTTGGATACTCGCCCTTTCTCCGATATGTCATTTGCAAATATCTTCTCCCATTCTGTTGGTGCCTTTTGGTGTTGTTGACAGTTTCCTTTGCTGTGCAAAAGCTTTTAATCCTGATGAAGTCCCAATGATTCATTTTTGCCTTGTTTCCTTTGCCTTTGGAGATGTGTCTTCACTGAAGAAGCTGCTTCAGCTGAGGTTACAGAGGTTGCTGCCTGTGTTTTCCTCTAAGATTTTGATGGATTCTTGTCTCACATTTAGGTCTTTCATCCATTTTGAGCTCATTTTTGTGTATAAGGAAATGTCCAGTTTCATTCTTTTGCATGTGGTTATCCAATTATTCCAACACCATTTGTTGAAGAGCTGGTCTTTTTTTCCACTGGCTATTCTTTCCTGCTTTGTTGAAGACAGTTGACCATAGAATTGAGGATCCATTTCTGGGTTCTCTATTCTTTTCCATTGATTTATGTTTCTGTTTATATGCCAATAGCGTCCAGTCTTGATGACAGCTTTGTAATAGACCTTTAAGCCCAGAATTGGGATGCCACCAGCTTTGGTTTCCTTTTTCAACATTCCTTCGGCTATTCGGGGTCTTCTCTGGTTCTATACAAATTTTAGGATTATTTGTTCCAGTTCTGTGAAAAAAGTTTATGGTATTTTGATAGGGATTGCATTGAATGTGTAGATTGTTCTAGGGGGTAGCACAGTCATTTTAACAATATTTGTTTTCCCAATCCATGAGCATGGATTTTTCCATTTCTTTGTGTCTTCCTCAATTTCTTTCATGAGTACTCTATAGTTTTTGGAGTATAGATCCTTTGCCTCTTTGGTTAGATTTATTCCTAGGTATCTTATGGTTTTGAGTACAACTGTAAAAAGTAAGGAGGTTTCTTCAAAAGTTGGGAACAGAGCTACCCTATGATCCAGCAATTGCACTAATGGGTATTTATCCCGAAGATACAAATGTAGTGATCTGAAGGGGCTCCTGCACCCCAATGTTTATAGCAAGAATGTCCACAGTAGCCAAACTATAGAAAGTACCCAGATGTCCATCAACAGATGAATCGATAAAGATGTGGTGTATATATACAAAGGAATATTACACAGCCATCATAAAAAGAAATCTTGTCATTTGCAATGATGTGGATGGAACTGGAGGGTATTATGCTAAACAAAATAAGTCAATCAGAGAAAGACAATTATAGGATCTCATTGATATTGATATTTAAGAAACAAGGCAGAGGATTATAAGGGAAGAGGGGAAAAATAAAACAAGATGTTAATTTTTAAAAAAGAAATGGAGAACATCACAGGAAGGACAGTAGAGCCGGCATGGATGTGTTTTGCCTGGAAAATAATAACCATGCCTGTTTGGATAAAGTAGAAAGTTCAAACAGAGGATTCATGGGCAACAACTACCCTTGTTTGGTGCAGTCACCAGAAAGCCAGGAAACAGTGACACATTTATTTAAAAATCAGTGATACTGACCATCCTCAAATGACAAACTATCAGGCCACATAGGAGAAGCTGTGGCCCCCAGGCATCAACTAGTTTAACATTAAAGTTAGTTGCCAGAAGTCAAAGAATGGAGTTCTTCTGATTCTTCACCTGCATTTGTTCAACTATGTTGTACTGACACAGCTTTACCACCCATTACTATTTCCAATTTTGGTACTTTCTATTTGCTGATCCTCTTTTATTTTCTAGGCAAAATATACAGAAATGGTGTAAAAAGTTCCTCTCTGTTCTTATGGAAGCTTTACAAAAGCATAGAAGTAAAAATTATACCATCTCTATTTAGTGAAGGAAAGAAACTAAGAAGGCAATATACTATATGACATTCTGTATGACAATACTGTGGAAAGAGTAAAAGATCAGTGGAGCCAGGGGTGAAGGATGGAGGGGGGGGGGGGGTTGAGGGATAAATAGGTGGAGTACAGATGACTTTTAGGGCAATGAAGATATCCATCATTATGTTATCATACAGGGTAATGGTCATTTTATGTTAGTCTAAACCCACAGAAAGTATAACATGAGTGAACAGCATGATAAAGGATGGACATTGGGCCATTATGATGTGTCAGTGCAGCTTTTCTAACTGTAATAAATGTACTAATCTGGTAGGGCATCTGATCATAAGAAAGTCTATGAATGTATGGAGTCTAGGGGTACATGGGAGTTCTCTGTACTATCTCCTCAGTTTTGCCGTGAACATCAAACTGCTGTAAAAAAATAGTTTTAATTTTAAAAAAAAGGAGAGAGAGGGGGAAAGAAAGAGAAAGAGTGAAAAGAAAGAGAGAAAAGAAAAAGAAAACTCTACCATCTGTTTGGACCACATGTTCTCCAAAGTACTGGAATTTTAATCTCCACATATCGAGTGCCCACTAACATGAAGTCTTCATTTAAAATACTTTTTCCTGTTTCCTCTTTTTTTCACCCCTCTTTATTCGTACCCTCTGAAAAGGAAACTGATGGCAGAATTCAAAGATCTCTCAACTTAACCACATTCACACTGCCACAAACTTGTATTAGATATCCAATTTATAAAAAAACGACATTTCAATATAATCCATTCAGTGAAGATAAGCTACTCTTTATATACCTAAATATACTATGACTGAATGTATTTCCACCCCCCCTCCCAACCTTCTGCAGCAATCTGACCTTGTAAATGAGATCTCTAGAGATGGGTCTGGTCAACCATGCATGTGTTTACTACCAAGTTGTTGGGAATTTGTTAGAATTCAGGTTTTACTGAAGAGCCCATTAAATATGCTATGTAAGTATTTAATGGGTCCAAAGTGGACCATGTTTGAGTTTTCATCATCCTCAATAGTTTTATTTTAAAAAAAAAAAAAAAGGTAAATTTTTATATAATGTTGCCGTAGGATTTTAGCATACTAATAAGCCACAAAATTATTTTCTCAAATTTAATTCAGCATTCATAAAAACACCAAAAGCACTCTTCAACAAAACACTATCTTCACTGAGAAAGTCAAGTAATTCATGGAAAATCAGCTACAGACTGTTATGTCACTCTTTGGATCCCTTTCAATTTCTAGCCACTCTGAGAAGGCAGCCAGGTGGTAAAATGGGAGTCCTTCTGCAGAGGCCCTCCCTGGCAACATTTCCATGTCTAAACGGGGGCTGGCCTATGTTTGCAAACCCCTTCAGCAGCAAAGTCTGGTCTAGTCAAGACTTGGAATGTTCAGCCCTTTTTTAGATTCTTCTTTGTAATACATATGTAATTCTTCTCTTACCCCACCCCCTTCGCTTCTTTTATCCTATGGTCACAGTACATAAGCTCCATTTTGCCTTGTTTGAACTTGTCCCTATTTAGGGATATTTCTCTCCCTCAGAGCAGCTATCCTGAATGGAGGTTATTCTGACCACCCTTCAGGCCTCTGGCAATGTCCAGAGATACTTCTGATGGTCACAACTTGGAATGGGGAAGAAAGTATGTCCTCCAAGCATCAAGTGGGTAGAGGCCAGGGGTGCTGGGTATCCTACAAGGCACAGGGCAGCTCCCCACCCTCAAGAAATAATTACCTCAACTAAAAGGTCAGTAGTACAGAGATTAAGAACTTCTGCCTTAAGGTCTGGGATATAACAACACAGACATAAAACTGAGATGGTGACAGGCAGAAGAAAACACAGTATTTTTTATCTTCCATATTCTGGACTCCTCTTCCTTTCCTTCCCCCTTCCTTTTGGCACCTTTGCCCTCTGTGCCCACTACCCCTGTGTTCTAGCCCCAAAATAAAATGCACTCTCAGAACGAAGTTTGATAATGCTTCATATATATATATATATATATATATATATATATATATATATATATATGAAACAAAGCATTATCTGGATATTAAAGATATATATAGCAGTTTTATTTTGAGGACACAGGTCTCCATAGCCCAGCCAGACAGTGACAAGTAGACTAATTCAACAAAACTTCACAACCACAATTGCAGAACTCCTCCTACCATCTCCCTCCAACCCCCAAGTGTCTAGGACAGTCCCAGCAATTTTCATTAGCATGAGTGAGTTAACAGCTCAAGCTTTTGCTTTCATTTCTTTGACAACCTGTGTAGCTACTCATAAGAAGCAATATTGTTTCTATTTAGGAAAGAAAAACCTGAGTAAAGAAGCCAAAGAATGCATATCCATTGTATATTCTAGTTCTGAGCCCACCAACATCTACTTTTCCTTGATACATATTTCTGTATGTTTAACTACAGTTGTGTAGAAACTATTTCCATCTCTTCCACCTGATGACTGCCCTAGTTACCATCAATAGTTCTTGAAAAATATAAAAAACTTTGTACCACTTCTCTGTTCAATTAAGAACTGTATGTGAACATCAGAATCACAAAGGTATCTTTAGTTAACTCCCCAGAGTATTTAGTCACTGAAAGGAAGGGTTGAAATGAGCGTTTTAAAAGCCCTGACAGTAAACAAATAAGAAAAAAATCTAGATCAACAACAACAATCCTGGATGGATTGCTGTTTCATATTTCACTGATTTTGTTGTTAAGAAGAAAGAAAGAAAGAAAGAAAGAAAGAAAGAAAGAAAGAAAGAAAGAAAGAAAGAAAGAAAAAGAAAAGATAAGAAAGAAATGAAAATCACCCAGAAAATTTACATTCCAAGAGTCTGAGTGAAAATTATGTAAAAATAGCTCAATCAACTAAGCATGCTGCCCTTGCCTTTAAGCAGATTTTGACCTAATGGGCACCATACCTTCTGTTCATTAAAGCAGCCCAAAATACAATGCAAAAACAACTCCAGAATGTCTCTTGAACAATGCATGAATTCTTGGTGTGCACAAAGTCACACGTAAATTGGCCACACCCTCTGTGCCTTTCATCTGTTACAATGAATATGCCTCCCAGTCATGAGCCGGCATGCGCTGACAGTCCTGCCTTCATGCCTTCCACCTTCTCTGGTACTCCTTCCCCAGGGTCAGACCCAAGGGAGGGTTGCCATGTGGCCAATGCACGGTATAAGCTGAGACTTCCTAACAGAATACTAAGGGGCCAGAAACTGAGAGCCACAGAAAAGCAAGGTCTTCTTAAGGGTGAAGAAAGGGGTGCCTGGGTGGCTCAGTTATTTAGCGGCTGCCTTTGGCTCAGGTCATGATCCCAGGGTTCTGGGATCAATGAAGAACCCCTCATCAGGCTCCCTGCTTGGCGGGAAGCCTGCTTTTCCCACTCCTCCTGCTTGTGTTCCCTCTCTAGCTATTGTCTCTCTCTCTTTCTCTCTGTCATTATAATAAATATAATGTTCTTTAAAAAAGGGGTGGTGGTGAAGAAAAAAAGTCTTTATGTTGGAGAATAAAATGCCTGTTCTTAATTCTTCCAAATGAGGAAAGAAACTGTAGGGCTTGCTTTGTGCTGCTTTATTGAATGCTAAGGACAAGCCACGTTGAAAGAAGACAGTGCTAAATTTCAACTAATTAAAATGCAGATATATCTTATTATCATTATTATTATTCCTAATCCGAAATCTGTGATGATTCTCAAGAGCAACAATCCCTGAATGTACTCTTTCTGTTGTGATGATACTCAATCCCCTTTCTGTTTATATTTCAAAGAGAGCATCTGAGGTCCACGTTTATTGCTGGTTTTTTCCTTGCTATTTCAGACTAACAAACATCTACAGATGTCTTTGTAAATAACCTTTTTCCCTGTAGAAGGAAACCTATTTAAACTAACATGTTGTATCATGTAGAACTTGGAACACTGCTTTATCTGACCTTTCAGAAACAGGTTTTTTTGTTGTTTGTTTTTTAAATCCTAATAGTTTCCACAGTCCATCTACAGACCAGGAAAGGCCACAATTGACATGTGAGGAGAGGTCCTTGTGTGCCCACATAGGGCTCCGTTCATTACCGTTTCCCGTCCCCATCCAAAACAAGCTTAAATTCTCTTTTTTCTAACCCTTTGTGTTCTCTCCTTCTCTGAACTTTCTAACCACTGGTCCCCCTGACAACACATACACACACACAAAGTATTAGGGACTTGAGAAAAGGTCTGAAGCCCTGTGACTCTTATCTAGAGCAAAAACTACTAAAAATCGGGCAGTCTTTGACACAACTATTCAAAGGGATGGACTGTTCTGCTAACTCAGTGAAAATAAGCCTTTTTTCTCCATCCCAATGCAACAGAGAGCTATGACCGGCTCCCACGAGTACCCGAGACTACCACAGCTGGAATCCCCTAGTGGACAGCATGCACTCTAGAACAGAACATCGAAGGCTTTCTTAGAGGAGCAAGGCACATACTCAAACTCTGACCCCTGGCATCTACCACCCCTTCGAGCATTTCATATCCAGATACTATCAAGAGGCTTTATGCTTTCTCCTTCCTCAAGGTCCTGTCTTCTCAAGAAACAGATGGAGAAATGGTTTCAAATTCAAGATTCCCAGTTTCCACCACATCGCCACTGTTTTCTAGACTGGCGACCTCTTTCCAGTCTCTTGAGTCATTTAAACCTCCACTTTCATATCCATAGTCAGAGATAATTAAAAATTTACCTATTTCATAAGACCCTTGTGAGAATCAAGGGAGATCACAGGTGAAAACTATAAAGTAGTATATACATGCAAAGCAATAAAGTTGTTATTCTGCTAAAGTTATACAAATTCAAACTAAAAAAAATGAGAGTTCCCCCGTTATGATCAGATGTAGTTCAGAAGCACAGAGGCTTATAAAAGACAATAAAAAAGATTAATTCAAATATGGAAATTAATCATGGCATTGACATTTTGGTTGTATCTAATATCCCTGTTTACCTGTCTCAGAGAGCAATTTTGTAGCTTCCAGAACCTTCTCAGTATATACACCAGCTTCATAGTTCTCCATCTCTGCATTGATAATGTGTATCACTCGAGCTGCCCGGCCCCTGATGGCCCCCGCAGTTCGGTCCAGGGTGTCCACATCCCCTTCCTGGAGGGCTATGACACACTTGTTCACATCCTCCAAGATGTGATTCTCTGCAGAGGAAATACAAACATATTTACATGATTTTATACCATTCACACACTTAATAAGCCACCTAAGAGCAAGTCATCAACTTCCTGACCCATCACCTTGCACATCTCAATACATACCTTATAACACTGCAATGACATTTTAAGAATATACTTTATAATTACAGTAGCAGTTCTCAAACTTGAGCATAAGCCCGAGGCTCCCAACATCATACAGAATGCCAAGGTGTCACTCCTCCTAGAGTTTCTGACTCAGTAGGCCTGGGGTGGGCCCAAGAAATTGCATTTCTACCTAGTGTCCAGGTGATTCTAATGCTGTGGGCTTGGGGACCATACTTCCAACACCATCCTTTCAATATCTGAGATTTATTGCATTTTAATAGTGGTTGTGGCAGGAGTGTATGGGTGGCTTACTCAGTTGAGCAATGACTCTTGGTTTCAGCTCAGGTAATGATCTTGGGGTCCTGGGATCCAGCCCTGGGGAAGGCTCCATACTCAGCAGGAGGTCTGCTTGTCCCGTTCCCTCTGCCCCCCCCCCACCATCCCCACCCCTGCTCTCACTCATACTCCTACTCTCACCCTTTCTCTTGCTCTCAAATAAATAAATCTTACAAAAAGAAAAAAGGAAAAAAAGTGGTTGTGGCAGTGAACATAAAGCCAACCTGATCAGGCAGAAACATTTCCAAACATGACCAGAAACAAGCTTGGGGTGCATGTTTGGTTTGTTTTTTTTTTTTTTTTTTTTTTAATCATGTTTTTATTAAGAAGACATTCAAGGGAAACTCTGAAATGACCAATACCACCTAATCAGTTTTTTCATGTCATGTCATGCACAAGGTATATGCAATAGGAAAACTGACCATATGAAGAGGATGACAGTATTCTCCACAGTTAAAATATAATCCAGTCTGTGGCTGTCTCCCTCAGATTAGAGTCAAGGTCAGTGATCATTCTCCCTCATTGCCCAAAGTAGAATCCAGTCAGGCAAGCTGGCAAGTTTCACTCTCTAGTAGCATAGAGAAAACGTGCAATTCGGTCCCTCATGGTGTTGCACGTATGCAATTTTGTATTTTTTATGCCCAAAGTGAGATCTATAATTATGCCCCTTGAACATTCTTTAGAAACAGAATTCTAAGGAAATGCTGAAAAAGTTTAGTGCTCTATGGAAAGAAAAGAACTTAAGCCAAAAATACACATACACACACACACACACACACACACACACACACACACACTATAAATAAAGAGAACAAGTAAGAAATAATCTTAAGTAATCTGGTAACTTTTAAAAAATTCAATAAATAGTTAATAAAGCATTTAAAGAAATTATCTCGAGAATTTTCTCCGGCTGGCTCTGAATTTTAAAAATTTCTAAATAAGGAAAGAGGGGAAGGTACTCAGCCAACACCAGTCTGCACCATGGATCTCTCCTTTCATTAAGTCAGTCACTCAGAAGGAATATCTGTTCTTTCAGGACCCTAGGCAAAAACTTGCAAAGTATAACTTTTCGTAGTGTAACCTCTGTTTCAAGAGGATTTCCTCATGCAAGCCACTACGAATTTCTGATTTCTACCTTTTCCAGTTCTTTAATTTCAAACAGAAAGTACAATGGAAAAAATGGAAAATTTTAATACTCAGATTTTTAAAACTCACAAAACGTAGTACTTCTTATCATTTTCTCGAGTAAAAAAAGAAACAATTGTAGAAATACAGACTTTAAGATGCTTTCAGTTTGGTTAAGGAATTCTAAAAACCACCGCTTTCTGAGATTCCAGTTTGTGTCAAACAAACTCACTTAAAAGGACACCTGAGTAGAAGGTTTATTCAAACCTGATATAGGGTTTCAAATACAAAAGTTTGATGTTGAAAGTCCTGGCTTATGGCCCTGCTGGATCTCTTCAGAGGATTCAAATGTGCCCTTGCCCCAAAGCAAGCAACTAGAAGGGGCTGCATGTCAACAACATGTATCCATCTGCTATTTTTCCTTTCTCTAAAACAATAGGACAGCAACACTACTGCTTTTTCACACATAGTTTATAGATTGAATTTTAGATTCCATCTCTATTCTGAAAGCAGAACCGAGATGGAATGTCTTAATTATATTAGATCCTAATAATCTCCCTAGAGTTGATTTAAAATTTTTTTTTAATTCTAAGAAGCCCACTCATAACCTAATATCTTAAAATGAAATGGTATTTTTTTTCTTTAAAACCTATTTCCCAAACTAGAAATGTGCAACTAGGTTAATTAGGACACCAGAAAAAAAATATGCTTTAATAGATTAAAGGATACATATTTGAAAGAGGCTAGCAGAAGCTGGAAATCCAGGTCTCAAAAGCATTGCTTTTAATTAGCCAAATCAACTAATTTGTGCAATGGTTAGTTTAGTTAATCACGCTATGTGACTAAAGTATAAATTTTACAATTTATTGACTAGTTTTTCTTAATCAATTTTTTTTAACTGCTAAGATAGCTTACTCAGCATTTCCCAGCATTTCCATTTTATGGAAAATTCCATTTCCTTTTATGGAAAAATGAATCACAATTCCCTCACGATAGTAGTTATATTGGCGGATGGTGTATATGTAAAAGCTAGGATTTGGAATGCTTCAAAATAGATTTGCATTTTATTAAGCTCAATATGAACAATGTATTTGAGAAAGAACAGGACCTGTTCATACAGACATGTTAATTGATCAAAAGATCCCACATAGTATATAGAGAGAGTTCCACACCCCTTGTAATAACTTCTCCTCTCCTCTCCTTCTCTCCCTCCACCCTCAAAGTCTGGGACCCACAAATCTGGAAGCACACCAGTCTAGGATCAAGAGGTACAGTGAATTATTTGAAGGCAGACTCGGTCCTTCATTCATATTTTCATTCCTGACAGTGCCTTATACACTGCAGGTGATCAAAGAAAAAGGCACTAAATAAACATATCTATTGAACAACGCAAAAGGCAAGGGAAGCAAGGGAAAAAATGAACTATTGGGATTTCATCAAGATCAAAAGCTTTTGCACAGCAAAGGAAACAGTTAACAAAATCAAAAGACAACTGACAGAATGGGAGAAGATATTTGCAAACGACATATCAGATAAAGGACTAGTGTCCAGAATCTATAAAGAACTTAGCAAACTCAACACCCAAAGAACAAATAATCCAATCAAGAAATGGGCAGAGGACATGAACAGACATTTCTGCAAAGAAGACATCCAGATGGCCAACAGACACATGAAAAAGTGCTCCATATCACTCGGCATCAGGGAAATACAAATCAAAACCACAATGAGATATCACCTGACACCAGTCAGAATGGCTAAAATCAACAAGTCAGGAAATGACAGATGCTGGCGAGGATGTGGAGAAAGGGGAACCCTCCTACATTGTTGGTGGGAATGCAAGCTGGTGCAGCCACTCTGGAAAACAGCATGGAGGTTCCTCAGAATGTTGAAAATAGAACTGCCCTATGACCCAGCAATTGCACTATTGGGTATTTACCCTAAAGATACAAATGTAGTGATCCAAAGGGGCACATGCACCCGAATGTTTATAGCAGCAATGTCCACAATAGCCAAACTATGGAAAGAACCTAGATGTCCATCCACAGATGAATGGATCAAGAAGATGTGGTATATATACACAATGGAATACTATGCAGCCATCAAAAGAAATGAAATCTTGCCATTTGCGACAACATGGATGGAACTAGAGCGTATCATGCTTAGCGAAATAAGTCAAGCAGAGAAAGACAACTATCATATGATCTCCCTGATATGAGGAAGTGGTGATGCAACATGGAGGCTTAAGTGGGTAGGAGAAGAATAAATGAAACAAGATGGGATTGGGAGGGAGACAAACCATAAGTGACTCTTAATCTCACAAAACAAACTGAGGGTTGCTGGGGGGAGGGGGTTTGGGAGAAGGGGGTGGGATATGGACATTGGGGAGGGTATGTGCTTTGGTGAGTGCTGTGAAGTGTGTAAACCTGGTGATTCACAGACCTGTACCCCTGGGGATAAAAATATATGTTTATAAAAAATTAAAAAAAAAAAAACATATCTATTGAAAGGAGACCACTATGTATTTTTATCCTAAAGGATTTTTAAGAGAAAGAACTCAGGAAGTAAAAACAGGAATACTGTCCCAACTAGAAAAGAATACAGTAGAAAAAATAAGAAGCATAAAGAGAGAGGGCTCCATGGCTGGGGAAAAACCCCTCAGGTTCTCTGGATGTCACACCTGGACAGGAAGCATGGTTTTTAAATATAGCATAAAACACTTTACTGCAATATTTTTTGCAGTAAGCTAGCTTGAATTTTTTCAACCTTACTATTTCAGAAAAGATGTAATTTTGCTATTAAAAAAAATCACCAATGACCAGAGCATTTATTATAAACCACAAAAGGTATAGATTCTAAATCCAAAACCAAAGCTCACTGGTTCCTTTTAAAAACTCTCACAAACTCAAGACCTGGAGCTAAAAGAAAAACAACAGGCAAACACAACAAAATGCTTGGACATTATGGGATTCTGTTTATCTGTTCTTCAGATCTTAGATGCCTGCTATTATGTGAACCAAACCCAAGAATTAAACTGTCACATGCTTAATGCGAAGACACTCATTTTAAAACACTATTAAAAACTGTAGTTCTTACCCAGTGGGAAAAACTTAAGTGTCCTAACACAGCCATTTCACTTTTTTACGAGTCCAGGCCACATCTGAAAATTGGTTTTGCTCCTGTAATGTTAATAGCTAGCATCATTACTCCTCCAACTTGTTGCATTTCACATGGACAAATTAAGCACTCAAGGACACAGTTTCAGGTAGCATGAACAAAACAAAACTGTAGGCTTTTATTTTATTTTATTTTATTTTTTCCACTGAGCCATCCAGGCGCCCCAAAACTGTAGACTTTTAAAAACAAAGATCTTTGCCTTTTTTTTTTTTTTTTTTAAATACAGTTTCCTGCCAGGACAGATATTCCCCTTAGAAGAAACTGATACATAAAATGTCATTAATGCCATTCCAAAAGATCTCCTGGGCCAAACTTGCAATTTACTGATGCAAATGTTTTGGCTTCAGCTTGGAGAGGAGAGGAGAAGTAGTTTCCCCAACAATTGGGTCGTATCCATAGCCTACCAGCAGGACCGGGCGGGCTGTGTTATTATTTGTCAAGCCCGGCTGTCGAAAGGTACCTGCCACCTCCAACTGTCAACTCCAAAGGCATGCTCCGGCAGGCTCGGCCAAGGCTGGCTCCCTGACAGTACCTGTTCATTTTCCTGTCATGGCCTGCCGTGGCACTTGTACCACTGGGGTTGGACTGCACAGTGTTATCAGCAGAAGCCAAAGCCTTTCCTTGTTGCTGGTAATAATGAGATACACAAAGGAAACGCAGGGAGAAACGTGGTGAAGAGGCAGGGCTGGGGGAAGAAAATTAAGAAAAAGCTTTCCAAATGGAAACAGTCTGAGATAAGACCTCCTCACCCTGCACTTCCTTACCTTCAGAAATTTTTGTACATGTATTTTAAGAAAAGGAGAAGTTGGGAAGTTTCTAAGTTCTGAAATGATTCCTCTTTGAAAAAGGGAGTCCAGGCAAATTTTCTACTCATTTGCAGGCAAAAGGGGTGACAGAAGCAAATTTCCAGGGGCTAAGAGGATTGTTGTGAGACCTGAGGCTGGTGAGGGGGGAACCCCTGCCCTGTCTGGGGGCCACTAGAGTCATCTGGCAGAGACTGACTAGATACAAGAGGTGACCACCTGTTTATTCCACACCATCCGAACTCCCAGCATGCCTATCTCAATAATTTCTAAGCACTGCACGAGATGCACTGTTCAGATTATCTTTTACAGGGTTAGGACTCAGCCATTGTCAAAGCTAATCTCAGAAATGGCAACGTATTGAATTCTTTATCAGCTAGCTCCCAGCTACGGGTATATTTAAATGAAGAGCTGCTTTGAAAAGTCACTGAAACATCGCACCTTGGAAATGAAAAACAAGAAAGGTTTCTGAAAGGAATTAGAGAGTGTGGAATGAGGATACCAGAGGTGGGCAGAAGAGAACCACTAACAAGGAAAGCTAGATGTGCCGTAAGAAATTCCCTGCTATCTTGACTCACCGAGACCCACGTAGCTTCTGAAAAAGAGGATTATCTAGATTTTCACACCATCTCTGCCCAATTACCTACCCCCTTGGTGACTTATTTTACTCAAAGGAAGACCTGGAATACTAATACCTATCTTACAGAATTTTGGTAAGAATTAAAGCGAACAGCAGAGTCAGGTAAATTATAGACACTGAACACTTGTTCATTCGTTTTTCCCATCTGCCTTCTCTTGCTCTCCATGGTTTCAAAGTTGGGTTTTCCATTATCCATCAGACCTAAAGATTTGACTCTGCTGCTCTCAGACAAGCTTCAGACAGAAGCCCTCAGTAGGAACCCGTCGTCTGTTTCTTACAGAGAAGCAAAGACTGCACCTAGACAAAATCTCCAAATAGGGTATGCATCCCCCGGAAATTCCTTCTAAATTATTGCAGTCAGGGTCCCTTCTGCTTGGATCCCACCAGTACTGCTGTGACACCTTCTGTCCCAGGCCTCAGGTGCTAAGGATAGGCAGGCCCTGGTCAAGGCTTGGTCTACCTATGGGTAGAGTCAATATCTGGTCAATTTTAATTTTCAAGGGTCACTTGATTATTTTAATGCCTCACAAAGGAGGCTGATGTTTTCAGCAACCTCCTCTCCCATTACTCCCACAGAGACTCTTTTACGTAAAATGTGCCAAATGTGTTTGGACAAATGTATTTGGAAAAAAGCCCATTTGCTGGCTGGTAGCCAAATTTTGAAACAGCATTGATGAGTACCATTAAAGGTCAAATTGACTACACAGTTATTCAAATACACTAGCATCCTTCAGCCTGGCTTCATCTACAAAGAAAGAAGTTAAAATTTCAAGTGAGGACTCGTTCTACTGGTTTTCTCTAACTTCCTTACACATCCTCACAGATAAGTATTCAAAACCTCAATGACTCCCAAGTATCTCCTAGTGGGTACATTAAGTGACAAGTATTTGTACCTGCCTTTTTTTCTTTTTTAATTGTGTTATGTTCGACTTATCATAAACCAGGGTAACTTCATTTATTGGAAAAAATGACCCCTTCAAACATGGTCAAATTGGGCTGATTGCTTTTTTGATTTTTTAGATACAAACTATGAGGATTAACCAATCTCACATACCATACCCTTTTTTAAGATGGGTTATTCAGATGTATGCCAACCCAACCTGCTTTAAAAACTCTAGGAACTAAAAAAGGAACCTACGTCTCCTTAAATAATCTTCCCAGGTTGCCGATCTTTTCATCGGGAAGTTGTGTTTTCCTCTCAAATGCTTTGACTCAGTGTTTTGAAATAATGTGCCCACAAAAGAAGACTTTCTAAGAGGATATTCCAATCACATTTGCAGAGATGAGTGAAAGCTCAAAGGGCCAAGAAGACCACTTGAAACAGAGACCTATGACCCTTGCAAGATACTCCTAATCTTGTTCTCCTCCAGCTGCCTTGGAAGAGGCCAATTTGTGATTACCTGAGACAGAAAGGAAGTCATCCACTGAGGTGATGTCATCCACGGCCTCTGTCAGCACTCGGACCTGCTTCTCCCACTGGTCTTTGAAGACATCCATGTTGTCTTGAGCAACTTTGCTCTGTGGTCGGGCAGCCAGTGTGAGAGCAGCATTGATGACCTATTTGTTAGAAATATCCAGAAACACACTGACTACACTATTCAAAAAAAACAAAAAACAAAACAAAACAAAAAAAGCCCACCAAAAAAAAAACAAGAAGGTCAAAGGCCACATTGAAACCCTGGACACTGTAGCTTCTACAGATAGGGTTGTCAGGGTTCAAAAGATAATATAAAACATGAAAGATGAAATATATTATCAACTACCATGTGTTTTCATTTGCTTTGTTTTTTGTTTTTGTTTTTAAGATATAGTCATCAGCCTCACGTTTCAAAAAGTGTTTCCTGGACAAGTTGTATTTACTTAGCGCAGATGTAGTAGAAAGCTAACTCCTGTCCTCCATGTACAAGGTTAGAATTTAGTTGAGACAAGATAAATAGATATGGAGCATTTAAATGACAGCCCCAAACAGAACAAAGTCAATAGGAGTGGAAAACACAATAATTACCAAAGTAGTTTTGAAGACTGGGGCAGTTAGAAATTCTTTTTGAGAGAGAGAGAGATCTTGAAACAGCCCAGGGACAATGACAAAGCAAGGCAGGGAGAGACCAGAGGGCCTGATTGGAGAGGACCCCGAGTGTTAGGCCACCAATGGGCTTTTGAAACAAAGTGAATGAGGCTTACCTGGGGACACAGGCTGTCAATCTGGGTGGCTGCCATCCGGACTAATTTTACCCCTTCCTCATTGTTGGAAATGGAACAGGCCAAGTTGGCAACCTGGATGGAAGAGAAATGGAGAGAAAGTCATGTTGGGGCAAAGGGGAAGTATACTGTTGCCTGAACTTGCACCTTCTCCAGAGTCCTGCATCCAAGGGAATCCTGTTACAAATAAGGGTACCTTTCAGTGATTTACCAAATACTGCTGGTTCTTATGTTACATTAGACATGTACGCCAGAAAAGCAGAGTGCTAATAGTAATTTGTTACTTCAAGCACACGCAATAATGCATTTAACTGGGTTACTTTGATCCATTTTCCCTTATGGACTGCTCTCATGACCTACCCTCTCACTTGAGCCCTCGGACCCTCTCCAGAGTGCACACTCTCCAGGGAGTGTGGGGCACTAGATTTTGGCCACAGGAGTGCTGAACTCTGACCAATGAGGGAAAACACTACAGTATACTTTGGATTTAAAAGAGACTCACAGGAAACTGAAAATGAGAGAGTTCTACCCAACGGAACCCTTATCTGCCTATCAGAGTCTGTCAGGAAAATGCTAGTCCACCAGTAGCCTACTCAAGGGCTTTCAGGGTCTAGCCAGTCCTGAGAAATCCATTGAAAAGGCTGACCTAATCCAGGAGGCAATGATAGAGTGTACCACAAATTGGAATATGTGGGTCTAGTATAAAGGCATTCAGTTTTGATTTTTAAAAATACTATGCCAGACAAAACAGCTGCACTATATTCGAGCTCCCGAGTCAAGCATTTCAATTTGTGTCATTCTTCTTCAAGGAGGGAGAGTTGGTAATACAAGGTCAGATTGATTGGCCAAGGTCAACAGCACACAAAGCCACCATCAAAACACTGATCAGTCCCATCAGGCTAGTGCCAAGAGGACAAGAGGATGGGGATTAGAAAGGGCAAAGGAGCAGAGAAGGGCTACCAGGGCTAGGAGCAGTAGGGCAAGTAGAACAAGTGATTAGCAGAGCAAGAATCCCCTGAGCCTTGCGGTCACCTGCCCTTTTGTATCCTGCCACCTCTGCTCTCCAAAACCAGGCTGCCTCCTTACCATGCCTTAATGCTCTGGAAGATTAAAATGCACCACACATGTGTGTGTTCCAAATGCAAAAGAAAGCTTAGTCAGACAGTGTGGAGAGCAAGGGATTGGAGGTCAGGAGGCTTAACCACCACTAGTTATATAGTCCCTTCACATCTGGAGGACCATTTTCTTATCAGCAAAAGGAGATGGGTAGATGGAGATACTAGGAACACTTTCAAAGATTACTTCAATAAATCATTTAATGTTAAGAATCCCATTTTGAAGCTTTTAAGGAAGAACACTTGAAGTCTATTGCAGTGAGAATATGTACTCTGAGAAACCACAGATGAAATTCCAAACATTATCGGTTTCTTATAGTTTACCTCAGATTCTTCAGATATTCTGAAAACTAAGTAAAATGGTGAAAATAAATTCGATTTTTAAAGACAAATATGCCTTACTGTGCCCATTTATAGGATGCCAAATGCCCAGAGGCGTGAGGCTTCTTGGAGGCAGAGCAAATATAATGCAGGTTCTCGATTTTTGTTCTGTTGTCTATACTTCACATTTTTGTTAGTCTTCATTATACTTGTATTCAAGCACATTTTACATTCTAAGAGCCACAATAAGTATGTGATATAAAATTGGTGCTCAATATGTGTGTAATGAATTAAAGAGCCTTTAATAGCTTTTATATATATGTATATATTATATGCAGTACATCATATACTCTCAAAGATATAGCTGAGCTACCCCTTTAATCTAGCGCATCAATGTTTATATACCTTCCAGCAGGTATTTACCAACACTATGGTACTGAACAATGGTTCCTATATTTTGGTCCACTGTTGAGTCCATAAGGTAGTGTCCCTGTTCACGGTGGCATGAAAAAATGTCAGGATGGGGTGACTTTTCCAGAAAGATGTATGTATTTAATTTCCATTTCTTCTAATGTTCAATTAAATTCTTCCTATTTTTGCTGTTGGACAGCTTTTCATTTTATGAAATGAGGATTTCAGATAGGTTTGTTTGCTATCATCCTTGCTTGGTGTGTGAGACTCGAGGTCACACTTTTGCACAGCCCTGGACTTAAGCTGAAAGCTTTGGCACGTGGCTTTATATATGACAATAAGAGAGCCTGAGGGCTGAGAAAAAGGGGACCAGCTCCTGAGGAAGGAGATGCCCCCCAGTAACTTCTGCATGGTGATAATGAACTTTTCTTTGTGTATCTTTTGAAATGCGTGTTCATTTTTTGTTTAAATAAACTCTATTATGGCTTAGATCTAAAGTGGGAAACTCATTGCCCAGTAGAATCTAATTAGGGGGAAACCATGCTAATAACACCTAGAAAAAGTTAAGAGCTGACAATTCCCGATATCCTTTAATTATTCTCTTTAATTTACTGATCCATAAACCCTCAAGTCTGGCAGGCTCCACTCTGCAATGTTCTACTGTTTAAGTCCACCTAAAATCAGAATTTTATTTACCTGGTATTGTATTCTAAGACACTGAAAATATTTCCAACAAGATGCTCAGGATTTCAATATCTCCAAAGGCAGTCAGTTTTGCACGTCTTAAACTGGCCATGGACTCCAAATTCTTTTCTTCCTTAGGCTTGCCTTTCTGCTTTTCACTGGACCCTTTGCATCATGGTGACTCTGAATATGGTTTTAATATATCGCAATCTCTACAACTCTGTCACCAAATGCTAAGTTTTGGTCTTGGAGACAGGTCCCAATCACTACTGTAGTTTGAAATGCCAAATAATATCAAGACTACCGCACAGAATAAGTACTTGATGATTTATTTTACCTGTTCTTTAACTACAGTTCTGATGCTGGATATGAAACTCAGAAAAAAATAAAATGTCCTATTTTTCAAGTCACAGTATTCCCCCATAGACCTTGTTTTTGTTTATTTGTTTGTTTTTTGTTGTTTGGGTTTTTTTTAAACCAATTTAGCATGATGATCTTCCTAAGAAGAGGAAGGTAAGGAGCAGGTAGAAATTGGTAGACAAGAATCACAAGATATTTGAAAAATATTTATGTAAGTAAAAAAAATGGACAACAGATCATTAATTGACTAATGTTACTAGGCTGCCACCCAAAAGATGTTGACCAATATGATTAATTTTTTTTTAATTTATTTTTATTTGACAGATAGAGATCACAAGTAGGCAGAGAGGCAGGCAGAGAGAGAGGGAGGAGGAAGCAGGCTCCCCGCTGAGCAGAGAGCCCAATGCAGGGCTTGATCCCAGGACCCTGGGATCATGACCTGAGCGGAAGGCAGAGGCTTTAACCCACTGAGCCACCCAGGCGCCCCCCAATATGATTAATTTTAATAAAACTTTGAAACCTGCCTGAGTCAATCAAGCAGGTGACACTCACGGCCTGCCTGTGGCCTGATTTCTTTGTTCTTGATTTGTTTACAACTTAGCAGATGCAACAAGAGTCCCCAGCTATCCTGGAAGCTTAGAAAACAATAAAACATATCAGTAGTGATTAGATGTTGGACTATTTAGATTGATTTGGGATTTCTGGAAGAGTCTCGGTCACAAGTAAAAGTGGCATTGCTCCTTGGTTTAGCCAACCCATCTAAATTCCCAGCAATCTCTTGGGACAGGAAATCCTCCTCTATACCTTCTGAGAACAATGGCTTTGGGGCAGCAACAGCTAAGCGGACTCAGCCTCGTCTTCTATCTCTCACTCAGTGTCTCAAAAACCAGTTCTCTTGAGGAAAAGGAGGAAGCTTAGCAGCCATCACTGAATTGTGTGCTGAGGACGACAAGAACTTTAGGAGCCCAGAGAAAGGAACAATTAGTAGTCCTGGGTGGGAAGCAGGCAACACATCACGGAGAGAGGCAGGGTACCCATCTTACAATGCTTCTTTTCTCATTGCCTGAGTAGCACAATTGTCAGGACGCTCAAAGATCATGACGTTTTGCTGTTCTGGAGGCACACTGTGTATAAAGAGGCCAAAACAAAGGACGAGAGCACCAGGAAGATTTGAAAGACAACAAGCCCGCAAGGAGAACTCATAGAGATGCTGTTAAGAAAGCAACCTGCTCCTCCAACTGATTCTGTACAACTGGGATCCAGTCCCTAACCTTTCAATACACCAGTTGACCAAAAGCAGATATTCCAGAGACAATGATGGCAGAATTAATATGGACAAAACCACAAATGCATGGCGCCCTCACAAAAATACAATGCGATTGTTCAAAATGCAAGATATTTTTCACAACCAAACAACAGAACAAAATAAAACCAGCTCAAAGCTCCAGATGAACAGCCTCTCCCAGCTGTGCAATTTGGTTTTTGTGGGGACGTCACTACTGAAGAAAGTAGCACCGTCTCAAAAATGCCATAGTCCTGTTTGAATGCTCACAAGAAAAAAGCCAAAATGCCTGGAAGGCTGAGCCTTAATTAAACATTAAGAACCTCTGCTAATAAAGTATTTAGGTATTTAACTCCAAAGTGATATGAGGTGCATCAGAAAAACGAGAACATTTTCTTCTTTTCTGGTCCTGGAAAAGAAATTAGATTTTTTAATATTTGTAATTCTGTTCAATTCCAAACAGCAGCACATATTCAGTGCATTCAACCCCCAAAACACTTTATCATTTCATTAATTTTTACAGCTTCAGGTAACATAGTGGTGTTTTAAGAAGAGCACACTCTTGAAATAAAGCAGGACAACAATTCGGAGGTTTATAAAGCGCTTGCTTCCCGGGTTAATATTGCATCATCACCATAAATTTGAGAATTAAATGAACTTATTTATTATTACAAGAGGATTTATGAAATGCCTAGTCACCACAGTCACCTAGCCATATTAAACGATAAAGAGAAGAGAGGATAAGACAAATTCCACACCAACTGTTGTTGTTCTCTATAACAGGGCAATGAAGGGTGCCACGGTCTCTGTCCACAGATTTATTCAGTTCTCTGCACACAAACGGCTTTCTTCATACATGCCCATCTCATGTAGAATTTCTAGGCTTCTACAGAACATGCCTCCTATATCACCGATGGGATTTTTTAAATTCAGTACGAAACAATATGATACACATTTTCCTGAAATCTCTGGGAGGCAAGACAGGTGTTGCTGTTAAGACAGAGGGATTTGACCTTAAGATGATGAGAGACTTCCATGGAGATGGACATCTCAGTAGACCACATGGCCACCTTCACAACTTGATTTGAGAAGAGACTGAAAGGTCTGGATGTCCCAGAACTTGTCTGTAGCCATGTCTCTCATGCAGAGATATTATGGAATCCTTTTAAAATGCAGCTGCCGGGGCGCCTGGGTGGCTCAGTGGGTTAAGCCTCTGCCTTTGGCTCAGGTCATGATCTCAGGGTCCTGGGATCGAGCCCCGCATCAGGCTCTCTGTTCAGTGGGCAGCCTGCTTCTCCCTCTCTCTCTGCCTGCCTCTCTGCTTACTTGTGATTTCTCTCTCTGTCAAATAAATAAATAAAATCTTTAAAAAAATAAAAATAAAAAAATTAATAAAATGCAGCTGCCTCAGACTGAGAGGATTGTATCAACCTGACTGCTAGTAAGTGCAGTTCTGAAGGCTACAGGACATAGTCAACAGGGATCGTTTGATCAGGGAAGGATGGCCCAGTAGAAGCTGGCAGCTGGGGCAGTAAGAAGACACTGGGGGTAGGGGAACAGGAGGAAGTGAGAAACACTTTTACGCCCTTGTTTTAAACGACTTCTCTTAAGCATCTGAAACTCCTGATTTATTCTACATATTTTAATTTTCAAAGTCATAAAATGGTCAGGATCTTAGGCTATGGAGTTTGGTAGCCTGAGATTTACATCTTGACTCTTATACTCTCTAGCTGAGCAGGGTACTTTGCCTCTGTAAAGCCTCAATTTCCTCAACTATAAAACAGAACTATAAAGTAACAACAAAGTGGTGATAGGGTTGAAATGAAACCTGACTACAGTACCTAACCTAGCACCCAGTAAGGAGTTGACAAATGTTATTCTCATATTGTGCATTTTGCTGAAAGGCCACTATAAAAATAAAGAAATTTTGTAATAATAACATCCAATCACGGATGTATTCAAACATTCAAATATTGAGAGTGCCTAACGGTACCATACATTGGAGACCTAGAGGTGAACAAGTTAAATAGGATTCGTATTTCCTAGAGAAGCTTGTATTTTGGTAGAATTAAACATGTAAATGCATGTTTAAAGTTCATATTTTGGGGGCACCTGGGTGACTCGGTGGTGATCTCAGGGTCCTGGGATCAAACCCCGTATCAGGGCTCTCTGCTCAGCAGGGAGCCTGCTTCCTTCTCCCTCTGCCTGCCTGTCAAATAAATAAAATCTTTTAAAAATAAATGAATAGGCATGGAAGAACATTCCTGTTGCTCCACATCCTCACCAACATTTCGTGTTCTGTTGTCAGTGTTCTGGATTCTGGGTAAAAATAAATAAATAAATAAATAAATAAAAATAAATGAATAGGGGTGCCCTGGTGGCTCAGTGGGTTAAGCCTCTGCCTTCGGCTCAGGTCATGATCCCAGGGTGCTGGGATCAAGCCCTGCATCAGGATCTCTGCGCAGCGGGGAGCCTGCTTCTTGCTCTCTCTCTGCCTGCCTCTCTGCCTACTTGTGATCTCACTCTCTGTCAAATAAATAAATTAAATTTAAATAAATAAATAAAGTTCATATTGTGTATACTACTACAAAGGCAGCAATAGAGAATAAAGGGAGGTCTACTCTCCATGTAACTATTCATATCATTTATCCTTCCATTATGCATAATTTTTATAAAGTTGCATTCTCAGTTTGCATCTTTGTCACCACTTACTATATCACAAATATTTTCCAGAGTCTCTATATACTTGTAATTACTTTGTTAATGGTTGAATAAAATCCCTGAGTATTTTTGCTTCATTATTGGATAAGTCAATTCCCTGTCATCATACATTTAAAGGAGTTTCCAGTGTTTGCTCTTACCAAAAAGAAAGTAGCTTACACCTTTAGGCATGCAGTTTTTGCTGGGGTCAGAAGTGGACCTTTTGAGTCAGGAAAACGGTTCTAGCACGTGCATATATATGCCCACAGTGCTTGCCGAGAGCGCCCTAGCAACAAACGAATTGCTAATTCTCCAGTGTCGCTAGTGTCAAATCCCAGACTCTGACACCGTTTCCCCCTGACTTCTCGGCCATAACCCCATAACCGCATCATCTGAACACCTTTCCAACCTCCATTCTCTAAACCAATTGCACTGTACAAGCGTAAACTGGCGCTGCTTACAAAGTCACGTCACATTTCCCCAGTGAGACCATGAATTCTGGCAGGACAGAGCCCTCGCTACACCTAGCACACACCGCTGGCATCACGGATACTTAATTCCAGTTTTTTAATTTACTGAATCCCACAGGTCCCCTCCACTCTGTATAAAGCTGAACACCACTCAACTGGTCATAACCTAGTCATACAGAGGAGAGCCCCAACTTCTAGGATCTGAAATAGGGAGCAAGTATATGTTCTCTGTGCCATCCTTCCTGCAGTTTACCGTCCAATCAGCATTGACAGGTTAATACTTAATGAAATGTATACAAAATCCTGCCACAGGACGCTAGGCAGCAATTTCTTCCTGATCTCACTATGCTTCATACCCCGGCCTGCAGTTCTAACCTAGAAGAACACAAATCTGTATTCCTAGGGCTCCATGGGGATGCAGAACAGCTCTTTTCCCTGTGTTCTTAGGTACATATACCACTAGCGAATGCTGTTTGCATGCCTCTGCCCAAATTAAAGTGATCAGTCTGCCCTGTTGACTTTAATGGAGGTAATCACCAGTTCACATCCATGAACAAATTGATGTGCTTGCTTCATAGCTGAATCATCAGCATAAATCTATACCCTTCATATATAAAAACCTCTGTGGCTTAAAATAATGCAATAAAATATCATCTAATGCTTTCTTGATGCCTGTTCATCAATAATGTGTGGTTATGTGAAAAGGATAGGAGAGACTTAGAATATGTTATCTAAAATCATGCCGTGAATATAATGCCATTTTAATTACTGAAGGCCTCCTGGGATTCTGTTTTCTCCATCCTTTCATTAAGGAAATGAATATTATGTTCCTCTATTATTTGATTTCTCAGAGTCCCATGTAATAAATGTAATCTTCACTGATTTCCAGTGACTAGAATACACTGACCCTCATACATGTGAGATGAATGCCCCACTGTGTACCAGGGAGCTCGGATCTCCATGATCTTTCTCTGGTGGTAGAGAAGGCTGCACTGGAACCATCCAGTTCTTGACTTACAGTGGAAGTCATGGAACTTTTACAGAAGAAGATCCAGATGAATAAATGAGTGCATCTATTCTGTATAGCTTGGTCATCCATTTCAGGATGATAGGTGGACATGTGGAATCAAGGCATGACCAGAGTGCAGAAGGAATCTAACTATCCAAACCAATACTGAATCTGTGACTTCAGTCCTCTTTGCACAGAATTCCATCATGTAAGACAGAAATCCCTATTTCCTCAACATTTTGCCTCTTGGGTTTTTATTTTGGGGGAGGGGTTTAGGTGGAAAAGGTGCCTCCAATTAAATTCTTAGTAACTAGCCAACGTTTAATTTACAATCCACATGTCCCTGAAGATCTCCCATTCACATTGGCCAATAGGAATAGATTTCTCTTCTAAATCTCTTCGGGCTTACCTCTTATACCACTAGTGACTACTTATCACATGTTATTGTTTTATTCATTATTTGTCATGTGTGCAGATAGATGGATAAACACATACCTGCACCATTAGATATACAGAAATATAGGTATCATGGATCTTCAATTAAATTTCAACCTTCCTGAGAATGGTTGTGTTTTATTTATCCTCATGGCCCCTATAGCTCCCTATACAAGATCTTGTGGTTCCAAGGCAGCCTCCCTACTCTGGATGTTTTCTTACCTTCTGCCCCACCGGCACTTATCTCTAATGAATCCTACTCCCTCCTCTTACAGTTTACCCCCCAAAAAAGAGGATGCTAACTGATTAATCAAAGTAACTATTTTCTTCTTATAGAGAAAATGTAATATTCTCTAATATAACCTCCTACTATAACACAATTAAGATGTGCAAGTCCTTTAGAATTTTAAGGAAACATGTACGTTGTAGAAACTTCAAGCCCCCATGCAAGCTATTGGAGAAGTATGTAAGGATAAGGAGTTTTCTTTAAGCTCGGTCATCTTTATCTGAAATTTCTTCTCTTTCCTTTCTCTGGCCACCTGTTTTGGTAGATAGAGTATTGGAGCACATCTATGACCATTAACTTACATGTTTCCTATGATTACATTTGCACTATAAGGGCAGACCTGAATAATTATAACAGGGTTCACATACCTATAGGCTATGAGTATTTCCTATATGGCCCATTATAAAAGAAGATCGCAAACTCCTGGCTTAGATGAAAATGTGGGCAGAATCAATTTTGTCAGACCTGTCAAATATGCCAAAGCAAGTCCATAGCAGGAAATGGGAAAGATATTATATTTACGACAGAAGTACATTTAACAAAATCAAGTAGATCAGAGAAGGACATTCTTAGCCTATAAAAATATGTGCCCCTCCCAGAGCTACTTAACAGTAATTTCTGAAACCAAAAAGAAAACCAAAAAAAGATTGGGGGGTGGGGGAGTCAGGGGAGCTGAGAGGGGGACAGTGGTGGGACACCCAGAAGGACCTCAGGGATGTTCTCGAATGCCCCCCAAGCATTTACACAAGAGGTTTTCTGGTGAACATGGTGAAGAGAAGCCAGTAGGAGTCAATAATGCCCTGGGGCTGATCTCACAAGATAGCCCCATGAGCCACCTCTTCCTGAAACAGGAGGATCACTCTCCACTTTCCGGGCTTCTTTGGGTAAGCCAACATGGTCAATTTTTGCAGCCTTCCATTTGTACTCACATAGTCCTTGGCTATACACTATCTTTCATGACTCCCTACTCCACCTAACCCCCCTGAAACTTTTTCTTCCCCTGGACATCAACAGTTTGCACAGGGAGCTTAAGACAAAGACCAGGAGTAAAGTGAACAGAAGGTGCTGGTTCCATAATGGCTCTTTAGCAGGAGTGTGTGTCTGGTCACTGCAATGGGCATTGTTCTGAGGAAAAATCCTGGGAACCTATTTTCTTACAGCTTTGGAAGACTCTAAGGGGACCAGCCCAAAGGGGTATGAGTAACTCAGCTCTGGTCCTAGGCCACACAAGGGAAGAAACTGAAGAAATGACCTTCAAACAAGCTCCATCCCCTAAGAGCCACCTTCCCAGCCCTCAGGCACATACACATTTTTTTTCTCTCAAATTCTTTCCAGGCTTGGTCCTTCTGACCTGTTTGCTCTATCTCATCAGTACTTAATTATTAGGTTTTTTTGTTTGTTTGTTTGTTTGTTTTTTGTTTATTTATTTATTTATTTTCCATTTCAGATCTCTCATTTCATCCTTCTCCCAGTCTTCTCATAAAATTGCCCTAGGGGCAATCCCACCCATTCCCACATTCATAGGTGGTGGTAGTCTGGGTCTCTCCACGACAAGGGAAGAGGCAAAGCTGTCAGCGTCTGTTGCATCACAGGCTCTTGAACATTACCAACAAAGCCATCCACATGTAGCAACATTAATACTTTCCAATCTCCTGTCACATGTGTTCATTCTCAGCCCAGTTCTGCTTGCTTAATCTGCCTTCATCTTCTCACTCCTGATTCAAGTTTTCCTTTGCTTGATACCTATGACTTCTTTTGCCTAGCTTTCTAGCATTATCATACTAGTGGGCACCCTCTCCCTTATTTCTATCATTACCTTTGGCTGTTATAGCTCTTTCCAACAAGAACCCTGCCAGCCAAAGCCTCCTAATTTCACTGATAACCAATGCTTTTTACTAATATCTCCCAAGCTAGAAACTCCCTTTTTGACCTCCCTACTTTCCCTTCCCAGTACGTGCCACAAGCCCCTATGATACCTGCAAATGTACCAGAGGCTTGCTCACCTCTTAAATCTGACACATTTCCATGCTGCTCAAAGAGCAGAACAGAGTTGTGCCAGCGAGTATGCAGCAGAGTTAGCCCATGTCACTGGGGAGCCATGTCCAAATGGGTTCTGCCACATGGAACTCTTTCTTAGGTGATCTTCAAGTAGCCATTTCCACCTTGTTGGGAAACAGATGTGGCCATCACCGTCCCGAGCCACGGCTAGTTTGGACCCAGATGCGTCCTGGTCTCATCAGCAGGCCCTCAGGAGACCATGACAAGGTCTAGATGGGAGGAACAGCTGTGTCTGCAGAAGCTCAGGTCAACTCTCAGCCATGATTATGTTCATAACCAATGCTCGTAGGAATAGGCTGAACCCCACAATGCCCTTCAAATGTGTCTCCGCTTGGCAACTTTCTACAACAGAACCATTTTGCTCTCATTCTCAGGGGGTCATTTCTGTTTCCCTTCCAACCTGAATCAGTCCTCTGAGTGAACGGCCAGTCAGCTTGACCTTTCAATCTGCTACGTGAAATAAAGCTAAAGACGGTGTTCTGACTAATAGTCCCAGAGAGAAGCACATAATGAGGAAATTCTATACATCTTGCTTCTGTTTAGCTTTGTGCTCTCCAGGCTAGCTGTTTAACTGTGCCTTTTGCCTGGAATAACCTCTGAAGTAAGTATACTTCTTGTGGGAACACCAATAATATTGTGTGTACACATAGAGTAGGGGAGAGAAATAGGGCTATAAAGATATTTGAGGGGCTTGGTCAACGTAAATGCTCTTAGCTAAAAAAGTCAGAATTCCTTTTGAAATTACTGAATTTCAGTAATTACTGAATTACAGAACTACAGAATTGTAATTAAGAGTAATTACAGAATTACTCAGAAATTTCCTGAGTAAATTTCTAACTTTCACAGGGCTTCATACCTATTGTTTCACAATGCAGACACAGAGGTCTGTATTTTAGATTCTTCCAGCTAACAATGGTTTTTATATTTCTAAAGCATAGTTAAAACAGACACACACACCTCAACACCAAACAATCTGATTTTTAAAAAGGCAGAGAAGGGATGCCTGGATGGCTCAGGTAGTTGGACGATTGCCTTCGGCTCAGGTCATGATCCCGGAGTCCCGGGATTGAGGCCCACATCGGGCTCCCAGCTCCACGGGGGGTCTGCTTCTCCTTCTGACCTTCTCCTTGCTCATGCTCTCTCTCTGCCTCTCTCTCTCAAATAAATAAATAAAATCTTTCAAAATTAATTAATTAATTAATTAATTAATTAAAAAGGCAGAGAACTTAGACATTTTTCCAAAGCAGACACACACACCTCAACACCAAACAATCTGATTTTTAAAAAAGGCAGAGAACTTAGACATTTTTCCAAAGCAGACACATAGACGGCCAACAGACACATGAAAAGACCATCAACATCACTCATCATCAAGGAAATGCAATCAAAACAATAAGATACCACCTCACACCAGTCAGAATGGCTATTATCAGGAAGGTAAGAAATAAGTTTTGGCAAGAATGGAGAAGAGGGAATCCTGGCACACTACAGGTGGGAATGTAAACTGGTGCAGCCACTATGCAAAACCGTGTGGAGGTTCCTCAAAAAATTAAAAATAGATACACCATATGATCCAATGAAAACAAAAATACTATTTCAAAAAGTATATGCACTCTATGTTCATTGCAACATTATTTACAATAGCTAAATATGGGAGCAACCTAAGTGTCCACCAATAAACGAATGGAGAGGTTTATATTTATGTGTGTATGTACACACAAATCACATCCTTATATGCACATACACATGCATACACACACATATACAACAAAATATTACTCAGCCACTAAAAAAAAAAAAAAAATGAGATCTTGACATTTGTGACACGGATAGACCTAGAGGGAAATAACTCAGCCAGAAAAAAACAAATATTGTAGGATCTCATAAGTATGTGGAATCTAAAAAAACAAAACAAGTGAATAGACAGATACTTAAGTACAGAGAACTGCTGGTTGCCAGAGGGGAAGTGGGTGCAGGGATGGGTAAAATAGATAAAGGAGATTAAGAGAAACAAACTTCCACTTACAAAATAAGTCACAGAAATGAAAAGTACAGCATAGGAAATATAGTCAGTAATATTGTAATAACATTGTGTGGTGACAGATGGTGACTATACTTACTGTGGTGAGCACTGACTAACGTGCAAAATTGTTGAATCACTGTTGTACACCTGAAGCTGAAATAGCATTGTATGTCAATTATACTTCAATAAAACACACAGAAAAATATGTGAGACCCTATGTGACCCACAAAACCTAAAATATTTAATACTTTGAACGATAAAAGTCTGCTAACCCCTTGAGTATGGTATGCTATAAATATGAAGACTTCTCTGGTGTCTGTGTGCTTATAGACTAGGGTAGAAGTTGTTCCAAATGCTTCAGTCCTGGATATCCTTGCCTGTGTGCAGTGACACCTCCTGTGCTTACACTATTACCAGAAAAGAGCTTGGGGAAATGTTCCTCAAAAGGCAAGGATCTTTCTATTCCTCATTCCTCTATATTTATTTATCTAAACCCCATTACATCATTCATCAACTCACCAGATATAGTTTGCCTAAAAATCCGATATATCCTCAGGGACTAAAAGCTGCCAAGTTTAAGGATGTCGCAAAGAGGGGTGCCTGGGCTCAGCTGGTTAAGTGTCTAACTTCAGCTCAGATCAGGATCTCAGAGTCCTGGTATGGAGCCCGACATCTAGCTCCCTGCTCAGTGGGGAGTCTGTTTGTCCCTCTGCTCCTGCCCCTGTTCAGGCTCTTTCGTGCTCTCTTGTACACTCTCTAGTAAATAAAATCTTAAAAAAAAAAATGTTGCAAAGAGTATGTCCAAGACTTTTAAGAGAAATCACAGAGAATCTCCAACAAAAATGTTGGAGGCAGTATCTTTAGAAAGTAGGCAAAACTTACAAAGGGTCAGGATGCCTGGGTGACTCAGTCAGTTAAGTGTCTGCTTTTAGCTCAGGTCTTGATCTCAGGGTCCTGAGATGGAGCCCCATGTCAGGCTCCCTGCTTAGTTGGGAATCTGCTCTGCCTTCTCCCTCTGCCCCTTGCTCCCCAAACCTTCCATCCCCATGCTCTCGCTCTCAAGAAATCTTTGGAAAAAAGAAAAAAAAAGAATTAAAACTTACAAAGTGCCCACTTTATGTTATATGCAGAGATTGTACGAACCAGGACATATTAGATACATAATACCGCCAAAGAGTTGAGTCTGGTTCATGGTTTCACAGTGATGGAATATGGGAAGAACTTTGCTACTCAAAGCATGTCCACAGACTAGTAGGAGAGCCATCTCCTGGAGGATAGTTAGAAACCCAGAATTTTTAGTCTGCCCTAGACCAGCTGAATCATAGTCCACATTTTACAGAATCCTTACGTAATCCCCAGGCACACTGCAGTTCAAAAAATATCAGCATAAAGCAACCAGCCTCAGATGTGAAACCAAATAGTTTTTCCAGGTGGGCAAGTAAGTTCTCTTTAAGTTGGCATGTCCTCTATAAAATAGAATGCCTAACTTTCATCATAAGGCTAAAGGTTACCAAGGTGTCAAATAGTGTTCCACAAAAAGTTAAATCCTGTTATACGATTAAGTGAGCGACTACAAGGCAGTAAATATGAAAGTATGGTGGGAAAAGTGACTTGATAGAGGATGCAGGACACAAAAATTGAACCTCTGTTCTCTTCACAGTAAGAGACTTGATGCTGGCTATAGGAACTCAATGACCAGCTCACATAGGAATATATGAGGTACGACTCAGAAGGGATTTTAGAAATCTTCTAATCCAGTGGTTCTAGCCTTAAATGCACATTCTAATCATCTAAAGTTTAAAAAAAAAAAATTCCAATGCGCAGGGCTTACCACAGAGAGTCTGGGGTGGAGCTTATGTATCAGATTTTAATTTTTTTTTAATCCCCTAGATGATTCAAGTATACAGTTAAGGTTGAAATTACTAATTTGTCGGGGCACCTGGGTGGCTCAGTGGGTTAAAGTTTCTGCCTTCGGCCCAGGTCATGATCCTAGGGTCTTGGGATCAAACCCTGCATCGGGCTCTCTGCTGGGCAGGGAGCTTGCTTCCTCCTCTCTCTCTGCCTGCCTCTCTGCCTACTTGCGATCTCTCTGTCAAATAAATAAGTAAAATATTAAAAAAAAAAAAGGAAAGAAATTACTGATTTGTCCAAACAAACTCTTATTCCCTTTTCCGTATGTTCCATCTCCAGCCATTTATCAAAAAGAAAATTATTCTAAAAGTCTTAGAAAACTTTCCCATGGTCATGCTACTAATTTGCTGTGAAACAGAGACCAGGATTCAGGTCTTTTGATTTCTGTCATTTTTAACTTTGGATGCACATTGAAAACTCCCAAGAAGCATTAACAAACAAACAAACAAAAAATACATGATGCCTGGGATTCACTCTTAGAGTCTGATGTACTTCTTGGGTGTGGACTATAAACATTTCACCAAAGGAAATTCTGATTCTAGAGGTCTGCAATGACTTGACAATTCCTGCTTCTAAATGACTCCTAAAGTCGTGCCTAAGATAAGGCAAATTTCAGACAAAGTTGATCTAAACCAGGGCTAATGAAACCTGGGTATTCATTAGAAATGCAAATCTCAGGGACTCCCACCTGCACCGCCCCCTGCTAAATCAGAAACTCAGAGTGGGGGCCTAGCCATACCCCGTCTTCTAATTGCTAGCCAACAGGAGTTTCCTCCGCACTGCTCCCTGTTTTACTTTCGGCAGAGAATCACACACACACACACGCATACATATAAAATATCCAAATCACTGTTTTTAATCTATAAAAGTCATTTGTGAGCTCTTTTTAACACTTTTAATTAGAGAGGCCTAATTATTAAGCCCCTAATTATTCATGAATATTCTGGGTAGGAGTGAAACCCTGTGATGTGACCCAAAGCACTTCCCTGGGCATTCAGGGTGGTGAAGTCAGCTGGGTCATTCTTTTTCCACTGAAATGTAGGTGTGTGCACACACAATGACCACCTTTTATTACCCACTCCCCGCACACACACCCCCAAGTTATAAGAGGGACAAGAGGAGGCTAGAAATCCATGTAGTTCTTTACCTCCAAGATTCTTAGAGAATTTTATGTTCAAGGGATTCCTGGATATGTATACAGTATGCTTAAGCCTTGCAGACTCTCTTTTTCACTCAATGCTCATAAGACCTGAAAAAAGAAGAATTGGAGTGTGTAGTAACTGTGCACTTTCGGAGGAAGCTTCATGTATATTTTCTCATTATGTAAAATCCTATGAGGTAAGTACTATTATGTAAAATCCTATGAGGTAAGTACTATTATTATCATTCCCATACTGTAGATGAGCAAATTGAGGCAAAGTGGTGAGTAGCTTCTCAAGGTCACACAACAGTAAGCAGAAAGGTCAGGTTTGAACTTCACACGAACTCCAAAGCATATTCTCCAAACTACTTTATGCTCCTCATTTATTACTCACCACAAGCCTCGAAAACAGGCTGTCATCTTTTTCATTTTACAGGTAACAAAATAGAAGCTAAGAGAGTATAAGTAGCTTGCAGGGATCATACAAGCTACTAAGTGGCAGAGCCAGGATTTGATCCCTGAGTCTGTTTCCAGGCCCCATGTGTGTATGTAATACATATACATACAACGTATCTAAAACTATATATAACACTATTGCACCACCTGTCATCCTGCCAGTGGGGAAGGCAGTCACTGTTTTTATAGATCGTTAAATGCCAATGAGGCTGCCTCTCACCTTTAACTTAAGGTCACTTTCTTAAGAGGGATTTAGGAAGAGCTGACATGGTAAGGAGATGAATGCCCCTCTAGAGTTAGACCTTTAGCAGAAAATACACTGTCCAAGGAACAGGCTACAGCGGGAGAGAGAACACAAAGGCAGGAGGGAGGCAATTCGATATTGACCGTGGAGAGCAGATTGGAGAAAGAGTGGGGAGGCTGGGTTGCAGAGTGGGGAGGCAGGCTTGGTTGCTACAGGTGTTGTTTTTGTATTTGTTTTTAACCTGAGGCTAGTCTTGATCCTGAGGTTTACCTAGACACAAGGGCTGTAAGATTCAGACTGCCCTAACTGACCATGTTATTTTTTTCCCCTTACCTCACAAATAGAAGGGAAGGAATCTCCACCAAACGGAGAGGTTGGCATGAATGCAGCTCATTCGGAATCGAAAAGCCATTGACCAATCCAGTCCTCAAACGAAGCCTTCAGGCACTTGCCTTACAGGATTCCGACTCCAGGCAAGGTCACTCCTGAGGCACACCGAGCTCATCATATCAAGACAGCAGGAGAGTTGGGCTTCCAAAGTAAAATTCAGCCTAAGAGCATGTCTTGGACTAGCTTCCTGCCTCCTAACTCTCTAAGTGACAAGAAAGAAGATAGCTAGAAGAAAATCCAACTGTCTAATTCTATCCCAGGCTAACCAGAGACCACCAGAAAGAGTTAATGAGAGAACACTGCTTGGCTTTGGCTTCATTCATTCACTCACTCAACACAATCACCATGATAGGTTCTGTGAAGTCCAGGAAAAGAAAGGAACATCATCTTTTGCCTTCACAGAGTCTCCGATGCCATTGTGTGGGCCAGCGCAGAAAGGAACGCAGTAAAATGTGCTGCCGTAGAAGTCTACGTTGGCTGGAATGGCAGGGACCAGAGGGCATGCAGGACAGGGGTTACTCGGGGGTTGCTTCAATGATACAAGTCCCAAGGCAGGGATATGGGGAGAAGATTAAGGTCAAGAGTAAAGGCTTGCAGCATAGGAGGGCATTCAAGGGAAGAAAAACATAATGTGAGCCAGGTCCAAAGAGTCTTGCATATTTGGAGATTGGAAGCAGGCTTTTAAAACTGAGTGTGTAGGAAAGGACAGCAGGTAATACAACTGGGGACAGAAGTCAGAGCTAGAGGTGGTCGAACTTTTACTTCCCACATAGGCAATGGTGAGAGTTTCAAGCAGGTGAGCAATGACTAGACAGATTAGGAAAAGCTCTCGGCACCTGTTTGGAATTAGAAGAGAATGAGACAGAGCAGGGTTATGCCTAGAAAGTCAGATTTTCATGTAAAGAAACATGCACCTATGAGACAAGGTAAGAGACAACAAAGTGAATGGAGGCCAATGCACAAGAAAGTTTTCAAACAGTGCCCCTTCTGATCCCTACTTTACAGATAAGGACACTGGGACTCAAGAGTTTATGCACATCTCCCATAATCACCCTATTAGATTCAGAGCCAGTGCTGATCCATGGTCTGTCTCCCAAACTTACGCTCACCCCACTGTGTAACCCTTCTCCACCTGAGGACTGGCACTCCCCACCAATAGCAACATTTAGCTCAAACAGCACTGGCAGGGATTGGCAACTCCTGGGGGTCAAGACCAAAAGGCCCTGATCTACACTTTTGCTGACCTCCCCCAACGCGCCTAGCTGGAGGTCAAGTTCAAGCCCCACGTAATCCAGGATTACAGGATTCCCTGACCAACTCCACGTAGGCTAATATAATCTTCCCGGGACTCTTGCCTCTTACTTCATTAGTTTAAAAATACTGTCTCAGATCTGATTATCTTAAAACTGCTCCTCTGTGTGAAGAGCTTGCCTTCCCAAGTAGATCCACTGCTTCTCAAAGGTAGGGACTGCCTCCCCTCCACTAATCTCCGCATGAAGTATGCCGAGAACACAACAGATACCAAATCTTCCTGCACTCAAGCTTCCCCTGTGGGTCCCTGCTGTCCCCCTTACTCCTCACGACAGGGGAGAGGAATTCACCTTGGAGCCTGGCCCCCTTCGCATGCTCACAACTGCCATATAAAAAGCCCCGCTGGGGCATAAATACGGTCATTGAAGTTTAATTTCAGGAATAGGAATTGACATAGCGTAGCCTCCTGGCTCCATCTTCTACCTTATAACTTTCTCTTCGCGCAGGCCTGCCATTATCACCAAATCACTAACATTTTCCTCCTTTTGCTTCCCTTTCCCACGCTCCAATCATTCACATTGAGCTTCTCCTCTCAATTTACAGCTCAATTTATACATCTTTGATTCTGTTAAAAGTTGCTTCTCTCCACTCACCGGGACCAACCTAATATTTACTCAGCCTTTGTCACGTTTACACCTCAGCATTCATTTCGGCTCACCAATTTCTCTCAATTCTGCTCTCCATTCAGCCTGCTTGCGATGTTCAAGATTGCTATGAATGTTTTTTTTTTTTTTTTTCGTTAAAAAGCTCTTCCTGCTACTGCACAGGTATGGTATCTAGATGATTCTCAATACTCTCTTAGTGGATCTCATTCACTCCTGTGACCTTCACTATTTTCACCTTTGAGTTGAAAATATCCAAACCATCACAGCAATCTCTTGAATTCCTTCTTACACTCCTGATGTAATTTTCTAAGTTGGTCGGATTGCTCCAAAAAGGTGGCCCACACTCACATCAAAGAAAAGTAGGATTCCACCCAAAACTATGCTCCCCTCCCATTTTCTCCTGCTCCGGTTCAGTAAGGACATGCCCAGTCTCTTAATTACACAGGACAAAAACTGAGCGTCTTACTCAGTTTAAACACAGACACTGTCACTTCTTTTTTTTTTTTTTTTTAAGATTTTATTAGAGAGAGAAAGAGAGCACACACACATGCAGGCACGAGCAGGGGGAGGAGCAGAGGAAAAAGGGGAAGCAAACTCCCCCCAGAGCAGGGAGCTCATGAAGGGCTCGATCCCAGGACCCCAGGATCATGACCTGAGCTGACAGCAGATGCTTAACCATCTGAACCACCCAGGAGCCCCAAAACGCTGTCACCTTTAATTGCGAACTGTCTACAGTCTGCTTCCTTCATACCCCTTTGTCACTGCCCTAGTTCTAATCTTCATAAACTCTCACTCTGATTACTGAGATAAAAATACAACCAGTATCTCATAGTATCCAAAGCGCTTCAAGCTGGCCCCAACTTGGATCTCCAGCTTTAACCCTCACGAGACCATTTTACAGCTCAAACCTCTCGCCACAACAGAATACAGCCTGCACTGAGACCTGCCTTTTCAGCCCCCTGTTTTCAAGGACGCTTGGAAAACAGGGGAGGCTCACATTAACAACCAATCATCTGATGGAACTGCTTTTGCCACCGAAGGAATCCCCACAAAACAAATCTGCAGATTAGGACTTGGACACGACCTCCATTCAGAACCAGAAATGGCAGGACTCCCTTGACAGAAACACGAGACCCAGGCTCCAGGTCTGCCTTGCAGGGAACTTCCAGAAAGACCAACAGATAACACAAATTCGTAACGTAATTGTTATGGCAAGCCATCACGTTGTGGAGCATATATTTTTAAAGCAACTTTATCTTTTTGGTTTCCCTTTCTTCATTTAATTTATTCCCTAGGGCTACTTCTTCCCTCTCCATGACTTTTCTAGCCATTCTGAAGCAATACAGTCTCAAGTCAGTTATTCAGTATGGAACTCTCCCACAGCTCCTGTAACAAATTACTACAAAATTAGCGGCTTAAAACAGCACAATTTATTATCTGACGTTTCTGAAGGTCAGAAGTCTGAAGTGGGTCTCACTGGGCTCAAATCAAGGACTCAGCAGGGCTGTGCTCTTTTCTGGAAGCTCCCAGGGAGAAACCACTTCCTTGCTTCTCTGTCCTCTAGAGTGCATCCACTGGTTCGGGCTTCCTTTCCATCTTCAAAACCACCACCGTCCACTCGACTCTGCCTCTTCTACCACCACCCCCCCCGCCGCCTTTTAGTGGTAACAATTTGTGATTACACTGGGCATACCTGCAATCTCCAGGATAATCTCCTTATTTTAGAGTCCGCGATAAGTAACCTGTTTTCTGTTCGTAACCTCAATGGCCTTTCGCCCTGTAAACTAATGGTCACAGATGCAAGGAATTAGGAATGTGGTTCTCTTTGCAGGGTAGGGGCATGACAATTGTGTGTGAGAGTTAAAGCTTAAATCTTGCTTTCAAGTTCCTCTCCTTTCCCTGGTGGTACTGTAATAAGTATCAGGAGGCATTCTGTTCGGTTCTCTTCTGTTTCTTCACACGGCAGCTTCAACTCCGACTCCCCCCAACTCACTCACAGGAGTTTTCAAGGGCTCCAGGGTGGGGCGGGTGATGGAAGAAGAGAAAGGGAATGCCTTCTCTCCCCGCACAGTGATGTGGCCCCAACACAGGTTCTGTCTGGGCTTGGCCAGTGTTCATAATGGCCCTGTCACCATTGCTTCCCTCGCTGAGGGTTAATGCCTCTTCTCTACACTGGCCCTGTACCCTGGCCTCAGTCCCTAGGAACCTCGAATACCTCCAGTTTTCCCACGGAGGTTTATCCCCTCCAAGGCGCCATCTTGAATACGAGCTTGGATCACTCCATGCCAAATCTCGAACCCACAGGAAATACCAGTTCTTAGCATGGGCAAACTCTGGGAGTATAGGCCAATTCCTATAGTCACAACTGACTTTTTATTGCTTCACTCTGGAAGCAGCTGCAGCCTGATTCTTCCTCTTTAAAGTCTCCCAACCTGATGAGATCCCATTCACCTATGTTCTCCACTGGCATGTGCAGGACTTCTCACGCTCTATAGTGTTTTTGTCCAAACCCGTTTCCTTTTGCCAAAGATAGGGGCTGACACAACATACCAAAAGCCCTCTCCAAAAGTATCTTCCCCTTAATACCTACAAATGCATCTCTTTATACCTCTAGAGTGGGTGAGGGTACTAAGAGTTTGCTAACTAGCTTCCAGCCAGCTGTGCAGAAAAACATACTTCTTGGTCTTATACCTCATTTTGGAAAGTGACAGTTGGAATTTCCATTTCATTAGCATTGCTAGTGCAGGAGGAATGAGGGAATCAGGGAAACACAGGAGACAGTCCCCCTCTGTGGGGTGAAAGAGAAAGGGCTTCTAAGCAATAGCAGATCAATAATGATACTCCACCCTAGAGAGAATGTGGTCAGTGAAAGACATGGCCATTATCCTGGAGTGGCCCAGTATGTGTTATTTTATAGGGTGGTCTCATGGGTATCACCTGCCCTTTATGTGACTGGTCTGATGAGCAGTCAGGCCTTTTGAGACTCAGTTATTTCAATAAATCCATGAGAGCTATTCTGAGACTACTGGGCTATGGGACTACTGTGCTATTTCAGCAGGGCAGGAAATATACCAGCATGTAGTTGTTTCCTATAATTTAAAGGAAACATTACCAAACAGACATGTCACCCTTTGAATAAGTATAAAAATTTCTGGGACACAGAATCCAAAGGAGGTCAGAACAGACCAGGTCAAGAGATCAGTTCCAACCTATTATTATCCATAGCTCAGAGCTGCGGTCAGGCCACATGCTGGGAAGTAACAATGTTGTTCCCAATACTTGTGCAATATGGAAGCACTTTTTAAATGACTCATGATGTTAAAGCTAGGAGGGGATTTAGAGAGCATCTAATCCCTACCTCTCTTGGTAAGATGAAGAAACAAAGTCCTAGAGAGAGTGTGATTTTCTCCAAGATGTTCTATTAGTTAGTGACCAAGCCAGAACTTATAAGTAGGTACCCCAACTACTAATATAATGATCTTGCTACTTTTTTAGTCTGGATTTAGCAATAGGTTTCTGTGTTACACTGTTTTATCGGCACAAAGCATGATTCATGGCAGTGTTCAAAAAGTGTTTCTAGGACTTGTCAATGCTAATTTGTTTTCCTTCTCCATTTTCCTTTCCTGAGCCTTCTCAGCCACACATTCTTTTCCATCTTGGGTGCTCCCCAATTTTGTAAATGTTGTAATGTGCACAGAAACACACTGCTATTTTTGTAATCCCTCCTCGACTCAACCTTCAGGTACTTCTTTCATATTCCCCACTGCCCCAGTAGAGCCTAATAATTATGAGCTCCATTCTTTCTATGTAACAACAAATAATGCTTATGGGTTCAAGAGGGAAAAAAAAAAAATCCTATATATACCAGTAAGTAAATTATCTTACTCTCTCAATCACCCAGGGCCAGAAATAAATAAAAACCCAGATGAGCAAGTTCACAGATAAGTCTATCATCTATACTGGGCACCAAATTCAGGTGTAGTTTCTTGAGAACTAGGGTCAAACAGACAAATATTAGGTTGCAAAAATTCTGTGGTTTTCTTTTTTAGGTTTATTTATTTATTTGAAAGAGAGAGAGTATGTGTGTGCACACAAGTGGCAGGGGAGGGGGTACAGAGGCAGAGACAGAAAAAACCCTCAAGCAGACTTCCCACTGAGTGTGGAGCCCAACGAGGGGCTTGATCCCAGGACCCTGAAATCATGAGCCGAGCCAAAACCAAGAGTTGGACGCTTAAGCAACTGAGCTACCCAGGCATTCCAGTTTTGGGGTTTTAAGTCAACAAAAAGATGCTTACAGATTTGGCTTTGGAAACCAAACTTAATTAAATGGCATTTATTCACTTTGATAGTCAAAGCAAGGATGTTTAAGAATCTAATAGAAAAACCCCACTACATTTTTACGATTGATTAAAACATTCCACTCCAGATAATGACTACTGTTATTATTATCACCAAAACAAGAACAAAAGGCTTGGCACTTCATACCATCTAAAAACTGACAAGTAATTACAACCAGGAAGTAGAATCAACTGAGTCCTAGGTTTAGGCAGAAATTCAATTAAGAATAGTTCCCATGTATTTCAATATGTCCAATAGTTGAGGCACCTGAGTGGTTTACTCGGTAGAGCATGCAACTTTTGATCTCAGGGTTGTGAGTTCAAGCCCCACACTGGGTATAGATATTACTTAAAAATAAAATCTCTAAATATATATATGCCCAATATTCACGGTGTGTGTGTGTGTATTATGGCAGGAATACTATCCTCTATCCAGAAAGACAAGAAGGACATGGAATGTTCTTGGACATTTGGAAACTTCCCTGTGTCATAACCAAAAGCTGTGCTTCTGTGGGTGTAGGAAGAGGGGGAGAATTGGACAGATTGGGCAAATGATGTTCTAAAACCAGAAGACCAGATTGATCCAATTATTCCATCATGACATTCCACACCTACCAAGAGATCACCAGCTCACTCTGCGTTTAACTAAATAATATTTCATCGTTAAACTAAATATACAAGACATTCCTCAAGAGTCATTACAATAATCCACTGGGGTCCTTAAACTATCAAACCACAAGTCAGAATCAATGCTTTTAATATGAATAGTTTAAGTGAAGTTCAGCACTTTTAGCCCCCTGCCTCAACCATTCTCTAATGCCTTGCTTTAAACCAATTCACTCACTGACTATCTGTCACCTGCAGGTATTTTACACGTGATCCCTAGAAATGACCTATTTTAGGAAGTGAATTCTGGCAAATACCTGGTTAGTGTGATGCATACAGATGGCCAAATTTTGCAATACACACTGATCATAAAAGAGTTCAGTTACTTGGATCAATAAAGCAGCAATCCAGAACCACTTTTAGGCAACAAAGAGTAAATAAAATATTGTCCAGAAAGTGACTCTGTTAATGCAATGCATAAAACTCTAAGTGTTATGAATGATTTGGGGCTATATAGCCCCAGGCTTCACCTGAGCACCCTTTTCTGGCAGACTTCCTCAATGTACCCTCAGCTTTAGAAATTTTCTCAACATAACTTAACTTGACATTACTCATCCCCTAGGAGTCTTTTCTTTGCCTGGTGATTGATCAGTTGGAGAATGGACAGGCCTGGGTGGTCCTGTCATTTTTTTAACTCAAAGAAGTAAATCCTGCTGACAATTTCAAGGACTAGGGCGGCAGGCTAGCAAGCAGGGCATCTTACCCACTCTCACCTGGCCACAGTGGATGACTGTGATTACAGACAAAGCAAATTCATGATGGGAATGTGAAAAAAAAAAAAAAAAAAAAAAAGAACATGCCATCACTGGTGAGCAAATCCATCGGTGGTCCCCACCTTTCCAAATCATTGCGAGTTAACTAACTGCTCCTTTACCTACTGATAGGGCTGATGGGAAATGAGCCTCCAGGGTTGACAGCTAGAAATTAATTTGATCGATTTATTTTGTGTGTTTCACGTTTCGGGTGCAAATGCTTTCTCCATTCTCATGGAGCACATTTATGCTCTCGCATTCTCAGAAAACAAATATATAGTGCCTAACCAACAGTATTCTTTTGTTGAAGGTCAGAAACAAATGTTCCCATCCATCTCCCTTTACCATGCTGAGCAGCACCAAGTGGTTTTCCTTTTTAATTTCAGACTAAAGGGAGGATTGGTTTCTGGGGAGGGGCTGGAGTGACAGAAAGAGAGCAACTGCAACTGGAACTCAGGAGTTTTCTACTGAAAACAAAACTTAGCACACCCCCATGAGAGGGATGAAGCAAAGACATAAGAATCTCTTCTGTTTTTACATGGAAGAGAAAATTTCAGTTATGCCTTAACTCAAGTAAAAAGAGTACCATTAGGTAAGGACTATTAATTTACCATTTTTAGACAAGTGGAATCTGGCACCTAATTTGTCTGTATTTCTTGCTCACTTGAGACCAAATCTGTCCTTGGCAAGTAACTTCCAAAGACTGCAGAAGGAACTTAACATGCTTGATCGGAACTAAAAATGGTTAGTTCTGTTTTCTGAAACTATAAACAAACTCTTCATTAAAGATGAATATTTTTCGGGGCGCCTGGGTGGCTCAGTGGGTTGAAGCCTCTGCCTTCGGCTCAGGTCATGATTCCAGAGTCCTGGCATGGAGCCTCACATCTAGCTCTCTGCTCAGCAGTGAGCCTGCTTCCTCCTCTCTCCCTCTCTCTCTCCCTCTCTCTGCTTACTTGTGATCTCTGTCAGATAAATAAATAAAATCTTAAAAAAAAAAAAAAGATGAATATTTTTCAGCTTTTACTTCACACTAAAAACGTTCACACATCCCTGAGAAAGAAAAGCTGATGTTCACTCAGTGCCCGTGACTCGCTCAGCCGTGTGTGACAAATGACCCAACTCCTGTCAGCTGGAGTTAATCGTGGACATAGTTAAGGAGATGTTAGAGCCAGAGGGGTGGCTTTTTTTTTTTTAAGATTTTATTTATTCATTTGACAGAGATCACAAGTAGACAGAGAGGCAGGCAGAGAGACAGTGGGGAAGGGAAGCAGGCCCCCTGCTGAGCAGAGAGCCTGACATGGGGCTCCATCCCAGGACCCTGAGATCGTGACCTGAGCTGAAGGCAGAGGCTTAACCCACTGAGCCACCCAGGCGCCCCCTGAGGGGGTGGCTTTAATAGAAAGGGGCAAAATCTTGTAGGGTGAGGCAAGCAGGCAGTTCATGGGAGAGAGCCATCCTGCCTTTGCCACAAGTGCACAACCAAGACAAAATCATAATGGAAACCAAGTCTGTCTTTTGTTCATTGTGTTCTTGCTTCTTTTACCTAAATGCAGGTGCCCAGCATCTTTCTGGTATCGTCCATTCTCTCTGCTCCTGCTCTAAGAAAATATTCCAATGTTGTCCAGGTATTGATGGTATGAAGTGGACCAAAGGGACTTCATACTAACCAATCAGCTGAATGTGGATTGAATGAGGCTCTGTCAGGGGGAAGAAAGGCAGGCCCCCTCCTGCCCCAGGCAAGTTACACTTACTGGCTCTGCACTTTGCCTTTGGGCATCACGCTGTGTTTAATAAACTCCATTGGCTGACTCTTATGAGAAGGTCATGCAAACACCTAAGGGGAAAGGCACAGAGTGAGAAAGAGGAGGGAAGAGAAGACACAGAGAAATGGAATGAGATGATATGGAAGAAAGCACCATTAGACCTTAGAAAAAACAAGCAACAAACAAACAAAAACCATGTCAGATCTGGTTCCTTTTATCTGGACTTGAGGATGTTCTTGCACATAACTATTAAGATGAAATTGAGGTGCATTTCAGCGACACCAAGGCTTTTGCCATTCATACAGAATCCGAAGCCCCAATTGATTTCTGCTGAAGCCACCAGACCTTGGTTATTATCCTTTTCTGTTTTGTTTTCCACAAAGCAGAACAAAGAGTAAATTAGGTCTTCAGTTTCTATGTTTCTTTACAAATATGAGCTCATGCAGTGAATAATGGAAAACACATTTCAAATTTATAAAATACATAACGAAAGTTTCTTTTAAGCATTAGAGAAGGATAAATGCTTTCTCACCCTAATGCATCTCAAGAGAAAAGTTTCCAAAGTCAGCCCCTGGCAATTGAAATAATCAATTTCTAAAGAAATGCAGAGGCAACAATATCATCGAGGTGTCAAAAAGTTATCTAAGGCCCCAGTACTTCTTTCTGAGTCTCAGCTTTAGCTTCTGAGTCAGAAGTACTATTATGCTTTTCTGACCCATCCAAAGGTATAAAGGAGGCAACTGTCAAATCTTCCTTTTGTTCTGTCCCATTAGCAATTAATTTATCATCTTATCTCCTTTTTCACATTGGGAGCCAGGAAGAGAAATTTCTATCAAAGTAGAACTGAACATTCTCTTGCTGATGGGGAAGCAGTGGGTAGAACTCTAGGGAGAGGGAAATCTCATGAAACTCATAAGAATGCGCCAGAAAATGAACAGTTTCCAAGTGGAAACAGCAAAAGAAGGCAGTTCACCTAGAAACGATAGGTACCATGAGATTCATTTTATATAGTTGAAGGCTTTTAGTTTCTCTAAGAATGTATGCTACAAATATCCCTGTGGAAGGAAAAACCAAAGGTCTTGAGGCACCTCTCCCCATAAACTAGCTTACCATACAGAGTGAATGCAGATACAGGCTAGAAATACCCAAATCTAGCTGGAAAATCAAGTTTAAATTCATAAAAACAAACAAGGCAGAAATAAAGACTATGACAACAAGGGGACAGAAGCTGATGAAAAACGAATATGATTCAGAAGAGAAAGAAAAGGAGGTCTTGTGTTTTGGAATAAATATAAATAGTGTATAAATACTGAAGAGTGATCACTTATCTATTTATGGAAAGGAAATTTTTTTTAAAAGGAGGGGGAGAGAAAGAGAGAGAGAAAAAAAAAATCCTAGTACTAGCCTCTGGAACTCATTAGTTCTGCTCAACAAGATCTGAGTCCCTCTTGTTTCAGAGCACACTAGGATTGCATTTCTTTCTTCCTTATGGTTGGATGGAGCCATATGACTAGTTCTAGCTAATGAGTTGTGAATGGAAGTTATAAGTACCACTTCTGTGCTAAAAGTGAGATCTGCTAGAGCTTTCTTTCCTTCTGGGATATAACCAGCAATATTGGACATGATGGTGCTGATTTTTTGGAGGCTGTTTTGTTAATGCAGCATAACCTAATTTATCCTGATGATATACAACCACAGCTTTCATAAAATAAATACAAAGCTGTACAAGTAGCCTCAAAAAATCTTTCTTGAGGAAAATGAAAGAAATCATGTAAAACTGATATAGGAGTCCTTGTCTTCCTGGAGTATACACCTGAGGTGGTACAAAGACTCTGACAAGAATAAGCTCACCAGCATCTGCAGAAACACAGCTAAGTAACTGTCATCATCAGAAAAATAAAGACTTAAGTCTTGAAAAGAAAACTGAAAGAAAAGGAGAAGCCAGGTAGTATTTTTTTCCTCTCCATTTTACATTTATGTTTCTGACAAAGGAGCAAAGGGGGAATTCATAGTTATGCAGATAGCATCATGGTTTCTGTTAAGAGAACCACAGGATCCCACAAAGAAAAGGATGCATCTGCAACTGACTGAAAAAGGAGCACATGTCTCTTATGTAGACAAGGGAGTTACAAAGCAAAATGTTAAGGGAAAGAGAAAAATGTTAAAAAAAAAATAATTGGCCCAAATCTCTGGGCTATCTATATTGGAAAACAGTTGTAGCATAAACCATGCATTCTCAGAGGGGCAAAAATTAGTTCCTGGAAGGTGGGAGCAAAACAATCTTAGATACTACAATGGTACATGGCCTTCCAAAACACCACAGTGCATAAGCAGATACACAGCGTAAATGTGGTATTCACATTTTATGTAAAAGATTAAAAAAAAATTTTTAAAAATTTCTTAGGGAGACAGTAATTTAAGAAACAAGATTAAGAAACACTGGCATAGGTGCACAGCTGTGGTTTTTAGAGGAAAAAATATAAAGGGAAAAAGATGACGATAAATATTTATAACCATTTATATACACCAAAACAGAAAGTGTGTATATAAGAAATCAGGTCACTCTGAAATGGTATCCAGAATTAAAGATAACTTTAAAAAGTACCCTGAGTCTTGGTGGAAAAGAACCAAGAGTTCCTTCTTCCGTCTTCTGTACATGCCCTAAAAGCTCATCAGAGAATGCCCACCCCATACTCCCTCAAAGTCTTTGCAGAAATGTAGTCCAAACGTTTATATTCTAAACCTACAGAGCGTCAGATTTATTACCATTTTTTCTCTTTGAACTTTTATTTTTAAACTCGCTTTTGTGAACTCTCCTGTATATATGGTTCTGTGCCCTATTTTCTTTTCCTCCACTATTATGAACACTAAGAGGTTATGGTCAGATTTTTTCCAAGGCCCTTTATTTATATTCAATTTCAACATTATCTAACAGGTGGGAATTAAATCCAGAGCAAAAGTACCCATTATGGCAAAAGTCAACAAAGCCATTTTGGTAAAATCATTCTAGACTGTAATAGATGCTATATTTCTGAAAGATATGGATATATAGTTAGTAGAGGAGAAGCTGAAATATCCTAACACTATTAAATTTAACATTGGTTGCAGTTTTGTAATTTGTCTTACGAATTCATTACTCTATCCTCTGTCGCAGCCGGCGTGACAAACTGACCAGGAGCGTGAGGGTAAGAGGATGGTGAAAAGAAATTAAGAGACAAAGAGATGGGGACAGGAGGAGCACCAAGGAGGATGTCCCATAGTGCCAAAGTTTATTTTGCAGAGTTCTGATTTATACCACACAGTAAGGGAATCACCTCCTGTACATCTGATGCTCGTTTCTATTTTGGCCTGAGAGTAGCTGGCCATGCAGAGATATCAGACAGCCTTGACCTTCGTGGTTTGGACACTTAGGCCACAACTCAATATTCACAAAACATAGGAGCCTTATTAGCTTAGTCTTGAGACAGCAGCTGCAATGGCAACAAGCCAAACCTTACGATGTTCTCATAACAATCACCAGGGAATAAAAGGTGGCACTCTAGCTCACCACCCATGAAAGTCCTCGGTTGAAGAGGTTCCCAAGAACTGTTGCTCCATTGGGTTAACCCCTTCTAGGCCCGAGGCTCCCAACAATCCTCTACCAGGTTGAGCTATCAACTGACTTCTAATCTACTTTTAATCCGTACTTGGATTTTATTCATTATGTTCCCATCTTAAGATTCAGGGAGTTTGACAATGATACATATTTTGTCAATATATAATGCTACAAACTCATGTTATAAAATAGAGAGCCTTGACCCATGAATGTGTTAAGAAAGTGGTAGGAGTACCATCTGTTTGAAGAAGTGCTCCCTGTACTGGAAAGAAGTTGTGTAAGAAACAGCAGGTGTGCTTTGCACTCACCTATGACCATGGCAGACAATGACGTATTGGCTACAGTGCCCAGTCTTGGCTTCACAATTATTTTGGACAAAAGGCTTCAAATCACTACAACTAATATTAGTAGACAAGGTAAAGTTTATCACAGAAGAGAGATTTCTAATATATTTCTATCTTTGAAACTGTGATTATACATTACATTTTGCCCTAGGCTGACCCAACTAGATGCACAGTGAGGATATACATATAGTTAAGCAGGCATAAAAAAGAAGGAATGAATATGACAAGTGCTTATGAGTTTACTCTCAGCAAATGACTGGATAGCCAAAGAAAAATGGTGGCTTTGCATATTAACATCCATGCTTGCTCACAGATTCCTTGCAATTATTTTGAGTAGCCACCAAAGTTTTCCTTTCCATGAAGAGGGATAATGTCCTGAGAAAGACAACACAGTGGCTCTTTGCTAACAACAATACAACTAGCCATGAGAAGATTCATTTCGCTTAGTAGATTTGATAAAGAACATACATACAGAATCCTCTGCTATGTAGTGAGGAACCAGGTGGCCTGCTCCAAACAATTGTTTTATTTTATAACTCTAATGCCATAATAACCGTATGCTCATGCCCTGAACCCTAGAAGTTATGCCTTCTCAGGTTTCTTACCTGAAAATTACTTTATTTTTTAATGATTCAAATGCCATTATAACTGGTGATCATCAATAAATTGCAGAGTATATGAACAATTTTACAGCAGGCATCTGGAAGCAAAAACTAAAGCCCAGAACTCCTCCTGGGAGGTGACCTAGAAAACCACCCATAGGTATGGTATACAGCAAGGTGCTTTGATTGTTGAATCTTGAGGAATGAATGGGAAGAACTCTCTAGATGTCTTTAGGGTCTGACAGGTAGGTCACAATGGTAGGATACAAGGTGAAAGATGGGACCAGTTGGAACAGGGGAGAGACAAATCAATAAGGAGACTTTAGATAATAGTATAATATCTCAAAGGACAGATGATGAGGTGTGAAGCAAGAGGGAATATAGAGAAGATAATGGCTTCCTGAGATTATTGGAAGGGCATTTCAATAGGTCTTAATCATCAACAAGATGTATCCGGTATGGTGTTTGGTAAAAAAGATCAATGAGTAACTGGGCATGTGCAAAAAAATGGAAGCATACCAAGAAATTTATTTTAAAAAGTTGAATTCATATCCTATTGCACTGAATTCATATGCTAAGTAATTTTTTTTTTTATTAAGCGTCTATTGTGTGCCATAAACTATAGTAAACTCTACAGGCTAGTAAATTTAATAGAACACAGACATTGCCCTATAGAGACTCACAATAGAGTCATCAGGCACGGAGGGGGGAAGAGGTACAGGTGGGTCAAGAAATCTAATAAGGGATTAAGTGCAATAAGCAAAACAGAGGAAACCATTATTTCTGTCTTGAGAAATGGCACAAGGGATACTGCTTTTGATAGCTACATTCTTCTGCCTTATAACCAAACTAATGTGATAACAGAAAGAACTGCAGATCTGAGGTCAGAAGGCCCAGCTTCTGGTAAGGCTCTATAACCCCATTATCCATATGTGGAAACAACGGGACTATCCAATAACTGACCTAGCGGGTCCTGTGGTGTTGCCCTTCAATGAGCTAGATGGGCCTGATGACACTCATTTTCCCAGGAGAAAGGACCACATCTTCCCGGGGGTCTGGGCTCTACTTCCCCACATTGGCAGCACTATGCTAAACTTGACATCAAATACCTGGGGGGCCCAGAACCTTAAGGTGCCAAGCAGCTGGCATTTCCTAGCACCTTCTTAAACAGAACAGACTTGTCTGCCTTTTTTCCTGAGCCTGATATGGTGATTCCCTAGAGAAGACTGTCCTCTACCTATCCCATAAGCAAGAGTGTCAGTAGGACCGTTTCTCACCCCAGGGTACTTCTTCTGCATGGTGTCAATACTGCCTTGGCTTCAGCATACCTCTCTGAGGGATAATGAGGGAAGAGGGGGCTGTGAACCTCTCTTGCTGAACCTTGGCTGGCAAATGACCCCGCTTAAGCTTGTTTCTAAATCCAGACCTCACACCCTTGCCAGATGGAATAACATGCAGCGAATCACTTGACCTCACCAGGCCTCGGTTTTTACACCTGAAAAATGAGGAAAATCAAGACCTTCCCCACCCACTTCACAGGTAATAATAAACATTCGAGAAGTACCTTCTAAGCTAAAGAGCACAATACCCACATGAGGGGTTACTTTTATCATGGAAGAGTGACCAGTGTTCCCAGCACAGACTCTCCTGTTGGACCTGAACCTTCTGTTTACCACACTGCTGTTTAGTTTGATCCACAGAGAATTCAAGGTGGATTAGATGCATATACGCAGTAACATGGAAAAATAACAAAAGGCAAAAATAAAAATGGGAGAAATGAAAGTAAACAGGAGCATTAAAACGTGCATGTAGCAGTCACCAGACTAGCTGGATTTTCCTGGCATGCAGAGTCAAGGGGAAGCATGTCTGATACACGCTTGCTGTTGGCAGCAGGGAAGAAACATATCAGTCTCTTAGGGGAAATGGGTTCTCGCGGTGGGAACTCTGCGTGAACAGATCAATGGTTTCCTCCACCAAAATCTACCATAAATGTAACCTCGGGTTTCTCAGCATAACCCCCATAGCTCAGTTCAAAGAATTCTATTCTGCAGTGACCTGGCAATCGTGGTCTGATCAGAGTATATCCAGAGGTAAAATACAGAGCAGGGGAGATTTTGTATTTTGTAGGGTACAGATATGAATCCTCACACATGCACACAAACAATCTTCACATCCTGCAGTCTTATTTCTTCAGTAAGCTTCTAGAACATTCCCAACTCACACTTAACTGGCATGTGTAAAAGCTGGGTATCATTCAGGGCCACCCCTGTTTTACTGAAAACAAAAGTGAGATCTTTTCTAAAGTTGCAAAAGCCTTCATTGCCAGGACTGATTTCAGGTCCAGTCCTTTCTAGGGCGCAGGAAACTGCTCGTCTCCCCACCTCTGAGCAATCATAGTATTTAGCCTTTCTGCCATCACTCACAGGCCATAATGCCCACTCAGCTCCCTGTCACTGCCAGTTGGGTCTCCCCACCTAGACAGCATATTCATTTTCATCTTCACACGAGGCCCAGAGCTGGCAACATAGTAGGTGCTTAATATGGTCTGAATAATGAATATGAGTAGAAATAAATTAAGCACTTTCCATTAATATTTGAAGACGTAGCCCAAGTGCCAAATTCCAGTCTGTCCCTCAGTTCCTGGCAGGGAGCAACCCTACTGGAGAGCAGCAGTGACATTTCCTACAAAATAGATGCTGCAAATACCAGAGCCAAGTGGTATTTTTCAATAAAACTGCAGCCAGAATTAAGAAAACATTAGCACTTCTACTTTCACCTTCGTCTCTTATGGGTCAAAGGTGCTACCCAAATACAAAATTATAAGATTAGCAAACTTGTTACACATTTTTTTCTTGAAGCATTCCAGTTAATTTAGCAGGCTAAGTCCTTTTATATTATGAAAACTTTTAAATAAATACCCAAAAAATCAAATTATGTGAGGAACATCTCGTTTTATATGTAACTAATAAATATCAATTCTCAATTTACCACCTGGAAAGCAAAGGAAAAGACAGAAGTGAAAGAGTTGCCTACATGCTGCTGCTGATAATGGTTTAAAAAAAAAAAAAAGTCATTGGCATTTATGACACGTAAGGAACTTGCTAAGTGCTTTACACTTATTTCCAAGTTTAATCCTTGCAGCAACCCAAGGAGATAATATTACTATTATTCATGTTTGCAGAGGGAAAGGCTGAGGCATGGAATGGTTACTCTAACAAGTATATGATCCAGGACTCCTACTCAAGGAGTGTGACTGAGAACTACACATTCCCAGACTGATCTCTTTCAGGACAACAATCACGAACATATATTAGACATGTAACATGTGCCACTCTTCCAAAATTATTCTAAGTGTGTTTATGTGTATTAACAGGGGCGATCTGACATTCTCATCTCTGTTTACAGAGGAGGAAATAGCACTAGAGGAGGAAAAAGCACTAGGAGGGTGAGGAGTTTGCCCAGGTCCCACAGATAGTAATGGAACTAGGATGCACACTGAGCAATCTATTTTGTGCATCCCTTGTCACTGGTATGTTCTAGTCTTCTCCAAAACAGGGAAACAAGTGGAAAAGCTGTGATAACTTTTGCCCATCTCTTCCACTTTAGATCTCCTGAGGACTTCCCTCTCTAGTATGAATTCCCTCAGCTGCCTCCTAAACAGCCTCCTGCTTCCAACCTTCTCCTCCCAATCCCTGCCCCCCACAAGACATGCAAGCTGGACTCTGCTCAGGACCCATCTTAAAAGCAGTTCTACTTTTAGCACTACCCTGACTAAAACCCTTCAGTCATTTCCTATTGCCTGCAGCAAAGACCCAAACGCCTAATGTTGCCCACCAGACCAGTGATGATCTATCCTGTCCCTCTCTTCTTTGGCTTTACTTCCCACAGTCCTTTCTCACCTCCTCACAGTTCAGCCTCCAACAACTGTGAACGACTGGAAGTTCCCCCTAAGAGTCTATTTCTCACCTGGTCACCTGTGTTCACACTGGTCTTCCCGTGTGGAATGAATTTCCCCAGGATCATCTTCCATTTTGCTTGGTTTCTACCCATCCTTTAAAAAATTAGCTCAAGTGCTGCCTCCTCCAGGAAGTCCCCCAACCCACCCCGGCTCCTCTAACCAGTAACTATTGCTAATAGTTGTCTGATTGACTCTACTCATCACTCAGGGGAGACAAAGTCCATTAGGGACCACTGGTTCTTTGATGCTAACTCTTCCACAGCAAATGGTTCACACACCATGCCTATGAAATCCCACTGAAAGTCTTTTGATGGCTCTTTGTCTCCAAAATGTTTTCAGTTGTGCACTAATAATAAGGCTGAAGCTGACGCTATTGTCACTTTTTTGGGAATACGTGACATCTAGCAGGAACCAAACAGAACTATAAATTACCTAGCTGATGAAAATCCTCCATATATCCCTTGAGACTGACTTACATATCTTTTATAACTGGCTCAAACAGCTGCAGCATTCTCAAAAAAGGTATAGCACTTACAGTTAACTTTTTAACTAACTTTAATAGCACAAACAACCAAAGAAAGAAAGCACCTGGAAATTCTCACATCCAGGAACATTTGTGGGGCAGGAAGTGAGTTAGCAAGATATCTGCAAAATTGTGCAGTTGCCTTTTGTGCAATAAATGGAAATGTACATGACTCACTGGACTTCAGGAACAACTTGAATCGTCTTTTACTCTACACTTGCAGTGTGCACATGCCCACCATTAAGTGGCTTCAGGGATCATGCCCCATTATTATCATCCTTCATCCTCCCTGCTGAATTAACCCATAGCCTTTGAATCAGTGTAAGGCATATACCTTCCGTTCAGGAAAGGAGGTAACAGTCATTGATATGCTTGGTCTCCGTGGACACTTTAACTATGGTGCACACACATTAGAGACCATAGGAAGACATAGGATATTCAAATTAGACATTTAGGTTTTGATTAATTTTAAAAGGAAGTAAGATCTTAACACAATTTTATGCTGTATCTCAGCAAAAGAGGAGGAAAATAAGCCACCATCAGTGCATCAGAGGCCCAGCGCTGGTACTTTTCATCGGTTATCAAGAAAACCTTCTTCCTGCCTCTCTGACAATCCAAATACTATCTACCTTCAGGTTGTAGCCCAAACCTCCTGCCATCAGGAAACTCCAGCTAACTTTGATGTTCCCTTTTGGGCTTAAGGCTGAGACTTAATCTTTTGGTCTGCATCTAGCTTCCATAAGGTATCCACTCAGGGCGCCATCTGACAAGGACTCAGTGAATCCTGTCCAGGATTTGTGGGGAATTAGGAATGACAGTCCTGACAGTCATATCCTCTCAACTAGGTTCTGAACTGCTTTGTGACCTCCTATTGCTGCCCTGATCCTAGACCCTTTAGCCAATACATCCACCGGAGTGCCGGTGGCTCTCAGAAGGTGAGCCATGGGCCACCTGTTTAAAAAGCTGGGATTCATTAAGCACTGGCTCTAGGCCAGGCACTGATCTAAGGGCTTTGGGGCATAATTCCACTGAATAGGCACTACAAGCCTTAGACATAAGTGTGATTACTAGTCCTATCCTACTGGTACAAAATAAAGAAGATCTAGGCAGAGTTCCCTAATCAAGGCCTTATAGGTTCTATGTTGTACAGACTGGATTTGAGTAAAAATCTGCATTTACTTTCCCTTGTTTCATTCCTGTTGTAGGCAGAATTCTAAGATGGGCACACCCTATATCATCCCATCCCCTTGGGAGTGGGAGAGATCTGCGAATATGATGAGCTTGCTACTCCCATGTTAATCAGTACACTCCGATTTAATCAAAAAGAGATTTCCTAGGTGAGACTGGCCTAATCAGCACAGCCTTTTCAAAGAAGGTAAAATATCAAGCTCCTGCTCTTCTGGTGACTTCAAGGAAGAAGAAAACTGCCATGTTGTTGAAAGGGCCATGTGGCAGGAGGCAGCAAGTGACTTCTAGTAGCTGAGAGTGGCCCATGGCAGATGGCCAGCAAGAAAGAAGAAATATCAATTCTACAACCACTAGGAACTGAATTCTTCCAACAACCACATGGCTACAAAGAGGACCCTGAGCTCAAGAAAGTAGCTCAGCCAGACCAATGCCTGGATTTAAGACTTGTGAGGCCCTGAGCAGAGAGCCTGGCTCAACCTGCTTAGACTTCGGACCTACAGAAACTTTGAAAGGATAAACATATCATTTTAAGACATGAAGATTATAACAATTTGAAAAACAGTAACATAGTAATTTTGACAAAAAATAGCATTGAAAACTAATACAATCCCCTACCTTTCCTTCCATTCAGTTCCAAACCAGCGCCTTACCTTTGTTCCACTGTCCTGATTTCAGGTCAGCCACCTCCACTTGGCCTTGTAAACTACTCCCTGGATTCCACCTTCTGGGTTTGGAAGAATTGGGCTCAAATCGGGCACTAGTTGGGTCTTTCTCCCGCTTCGTTCATCCAGGCTCTGAACCCAGCGCTGGCACTCACCTGCGTGACCAAGGCTTCCCTTTCTGAAGGAACATTCCAAGCTGGAAGGTTCCCAACGACATTAAAAAGACATGTAGAGCTCTGGATAAGGTCTCTACAAGCCACCGAATGGTTTTGTGTGGGGGTGATGTGGGCACAAGCTTCAAAAAAGAGAAAACAATGCAGACAGAGTTCCATTCTCCCTGGCCCCAACTTAATACATGTTAGCTCCTGCCAGTATATCAAGGTCCTGTTCCAAACAAAGGCCATAGTGCAAATAAGTAAACAAAGCTTGGCAACCACTGGTGTCATGGGAAAGTAGTTCCAGCGCTGTGTATGGAGTGTTCATGAGAAAGACATTCTACAGGCTTCAGGCCATTCCTCTCTGAAATGAGTAGATTGGGAAAGATAGTAGCGAAAACCCCTTCCAACTATAATATCTTATGAGTAAAAGATTGTTATGCCTAACAGTTTGCAGCTGGCAGAATCTTGTGACCTGCTGACCTAATGACTGAATCAGGAGTCAGAGTCTCACCCCATCCAAGCCAAGAAGGGCCATACCTTTCCACCTTGGCTGCCTGATTCCCAAAGGGATATTTACCTTCCCTCCATAACCACCAGGTTACATATCAAGGGCTTCAGCAGAAAGGTCCAAGGGTGAACTGGATTCTCACCCAAATGGCAAGTTGCTGGCCTCTAACTGCCAAATATCCTTGGATCAGGGAATGCAGTAGGAAAACAGAATTTAGCTTCACGGGAAGAGAAAAATAAAAATAACAATATTGATAATTGCAAGTCAGGAACCTGATTAGAAAAACAATGAACATAAATGCAATGTCTTCTTGTAGTTTGTCTTTGAGTTTAGGCGAATTTTCTTCCGAAGGGGTGTGAAAACGGGGCCAGCATTGTGGGCAGGCTGAGTGGGCAGATGCATCTGCAGAGAGGATTCTGGGAAGACGAAGGACATTCTGTTTCCACAAATAAGCATGCCGTAACCATTTCTCTGATGCCAGGAATCCTTTTAAATTGGGTTAAATCCCATCGTTTTGCAATGAGAAATAAGTTTGAAAATTAAAATATCCCTGGAGGAGAGAAGTCAAAAACTAAGGTTTAAATGACTTCTGGTGGAAAAGTTCCAAATGTCAACCTTTAGAGGAAGCAGCTGTGCCTGAGGAGGGGCACTGCTCATTTGCCTGTGTGTGTGTATTTGAGGGTAGAACAACTTACTCTAGGCTAGGCATTTCCTCTTTGCTAGTAAATAACTGGGTTAGGATTTAAACCTAGATGTCTCTGACCCCACACACATGTTTTCTTCTGTACTACTATTCTAAAGGGCCCCAGAAAAAAAATGAGCTGTGACAAAATAGGACAATTGCACAGAAACCAACCTCTAACAAAACTCTCCAGTCTCAAGTTCACTGTTTGAGCGCAGGGGACACTGGTAGTACCCTATCCAAGTCACCACAGATTCCTTCTCAAGCTTACTGTGCTCATCACCTATCTTCTATATGCTTGGTACTTAGAGCTCTCTAAGGATGGTCTGCTGGAATTTATGCTTCAGAGGTTTCTTTTAGGGTCAGCTGTTTGGGTCAAATTATACCTTTGCTTGGCCTCTTCCCCCTTCTTGTTTTGCTTTCCCCACTCCTTTAGGGTTTCCTCCTGAAAGCACTTTCAGAATAAATCCCTTGCATCCAAACTCTTGACTTCGGGCTGCTTTCTTGGAGACACCAAGATGCAACTTTCTGAATAGCATTTTAGATGAATGCTATTGCCGTTTCCCCTCCCCCACTATTTCACCTTATTTAATGAATTTCTCTTCCATCAATTCTTTAGGGAGTTCCTAGCCCCATTTCATATTGTTTATGTTCTTGAGCTGGCAGAGAACGAAAGCAGTTCTCTAACCATGTCTTTCAATGTGTCATACTTAATTCTATAGCAAATGCCTAGGGGATTGGTTAATAATACAATGTCAGCTTTTCTCATTTCAGTTATCTGGTCAAAAGAATATGGCTCTATCTTTCAGAAGGGAAGAGTAACAATGACATATTTTTGATTGTGCAGAACCAAGTTATTCTCTTTCTGAGATGGTGAAAGCATTCTGATTGCTTCAAATAATGGGACTGATACTGGCCTAAGCAATCAAGTGTATAAGGGATATAATAATCAAGATGTAATTGATCTTTATATCGGCATTACTCCAAATAAAGCGGGGATTGCAATCTTTGGACCTATTCAGTTTTCCATTAAGTAGAAGACTAAACTGAATTGGAAGATGTGACAGGAGAATCCCTGTCTGGCTTATGAGATTCATTACATTTGAATTCATCTTAGAAAGAAGTTATCGAAGTGACTCTGACTCAGAATAGAGACATTCACTCTTCTTATCTCTAAATAAATAAATAAGAGAAAAAGAAGAGAGAAAAATTATCTAACCTTGTTAGAAAATGACCCTCTTGGAGCAGAGAATAAACTTTAAGTTTTAATGGAAAATAGCTTATGAAGGGGAAAGAAACAAACAGAAATTTATATGGCAAGACAAAGCTCCTACAGTCTGTAGGGCTACCACACTACATACCTTGAGACTATAACCCGTCCACTATGTACATTAGCACCGGGTCTGGGACCCCTTTGGGATTCTGTGGGAGGCCCAATTGCAAAAGCTATTTTCAAAGTTTTGGATTGTATTCAGCTGCATGTGGGTCTCCAGTCTCTAAATGACAGACAATGGTCAAGTTTTAACAGTTCTCCTTCCTCTGTACCACTTAGGTATTATGTAAAGACATTCACAATGGCTACTAAATCATTCATTAATGCTTGGCAAATGACAGACACTCAACCACTTCGCTGAATCAACGGATATATACAGGAAGGGATGAATGGGTGGTTGGGTGTGTGGATGGGTGAGTGGGGAGATTGGTGGATAGAGGGATGAATGGATGGGTAAATAGTGAATGGATGGATGGGAGAGTGAGCAGATAGTGGTGGAGAGATGTTGAATGAGGCGGTAGGAGAGAGAGTTCCCAACAAAGGGGTAATGAAACCTTTATCTTTTTCCTAAACCTTTTCCCGGAGTCCATTCCAAGATATCCACGTCATTTACATCTTTACACTATATCGGATGAAACATGTTCTCAAGAGATGAACTAATAAGATCATTCCCATAAAAACACAAAGACTGATAGAAGACTGAATCACATGATTTATATAAATATATATATTTTTAACTTGAGTGTTGTGCAAGCTACTTTAACAGGGGGAAAAAGCAGAATCTTGAGACTACACCCATTAAGTTCATTGCAGCATAGATGATGCACAGCACCAGGGGGCACTATTCACATAGAATAATGTGAGAACTGTGCCCTTTATAGTTGTAAAATAGAGTGACCCGATTTACAGTTTCTCAAACTGGGTTTATATGGTGTTACATCTTTCCCAGGTTTGCTTCCATTTTTATAGGGGTCAGAGGAATCATTATATAATTATGGAATATTGGGCACCAGTAAAGAGGGAGAACTGGGGAATATTAGGAAGACAGTTCTAAGCATTCTTGAAAAACTGCCCCACATAGACCTCTCTCAATCTACAGAAAGGGCAATTAAGAAATTACGTAACTTACGGCTTGATGGACACCTTTATCTTAAGAGCATTTAGCTTATGTCTGAATGTAAACTGACTGAGTGGCCTGAAAGATTGGAAAGGTGTTCTTTTAAGGTGTGAATTTATAGACCTCACAGAGCTATAAATATAGGTCCATAAGTCATAAAGCAACTCCTCCCACCTTCCCCCGCCTGGCAAAACAGAATAAAACAAAGCACACACATGCGCGCACACACACCCCAAACCAAACTAAACAATAACCCTTGCTATTTAGCAAAAAAAAAAGTTATAAATGTTATATACATAAAATTCACTCCCATCATAAAATCCAAACCTATCAGGGGCGCCTGGTTGGCTCAGTGGGTTAAAGCCTCTGCCTCGGCTCAGGTCATGATCTCAGGATCCTGGGATCAAGCCCCACATCAGGCTCTCTGCTCAGCAGGGAGCCTGCTTCCTCCTCTCTCTCTGCCTTCCTCTCTGCCTACTTCTGATCTGTCTCTGTCAAAGAAATAAATAAAATCTTTAGAAAAAAATTTCAAACCTATTAGACATATCTGGAATGCGGTGGAAAACATTAATTCAAATACATCAAGAGAGGGTGGCTCGGTCAGTTAAGCATCAGACTCTTGGTTTTACCTCAGGTCATGCTCTCAGGGCTGTGAGATCTCCCTTTCTCCCTCTATTCCCCTGCCCCGTGCTCCCATGCTCTGTCTTCCTCTCAAAAAAAAACAAAAAACAAAAAACAAAAAACAACAAAAAACCAAACAAAAGCAAACAAAACAAAAGCAAACAAACAAAACAAAAAGAAAACAACAAATATATTAAGAAATTAGTGAAAACATTTTCCCAATTAAGAGAGAGATGAGGCATGGGGCATGGTTGCTGAAATGTCAGCAGGTACTCAGAGTGTCCTCAGTGATGTCCAGTTGTGTGAGTAAGATCCACTTATATGGAAAATCAACAGACCCTTCTACTAGATGATCTTCTCTTTCCTTCCCCACACACATACAAAAGCATCTTCATACATACATTCCCTCCAGATAAGCAATATACTGAAAGAATCCTTTGAAATACATATTTCAGAGAAAGGTGGGAGCACATGAGAAAGGAGAAGCTTTCAGCATCTTTTTTTGAGGAGGAAAAATATGGAATTGTAATTTGCCTTAAGAAAATAACTTCTTAGGACATATAACAAAAGTGGGGAACAGCAGGGATTTGGTCAGTCACAAGTTATTACATAAAGTAATTTCTCTGGTAAGTGAGCAAAATCTTAGGTAGATTTATCTATAAAGTCATGTAGACCACAGCAATGTCCAACCTATAAAGGCTGCTGCGGCTTCATGAATGGCTATGTCAGTGGGAAAGAGAGGAACATTTTATGAATTACTTGAACAACAATAATTTGGCAATAGGGTTGTACACAGAGCTTTTTTCTTGCTATCAATTTACTCAGACACTGGATATCCCATACCTGTAGATGAGAACTGTGTTACTTTTTTAGTGCTACATAAAAAATAAACACAAACATAGTGGCTTAAAGCAACACATATTTATTATCTCAGTTTCCGTAGGTTAAAGTTCACCACAGTGTACATGGGCTCTCTGCTCAGGGTTTCACCAGGCTGAAATTAAGGTATCAGCTGGGGTCTAATCCTATCTGAGGCCTCTTCCACGCTCACTGATGTTCAGCAGAATTCCATTCGTTGGCAGTTGTTAAGGTTCTACACTTTAAAGAGCGTACACTTTCTATACTTTTTTTTCACTTTTTTTACTAGTTGTCAATCAGGGCCCATTCTTAGCTCTTAGAGGCCTCCCACTATTTTCTGTTCTATGGCCCTCGCCATACATGCTCCTTTAAAACCAGCAAGAGAGTCTCTCTTTGTCTCCCTTGCTCTCTCTCCCTGCTATGATGGAGTTTAATACGACATAGCATAACCTAATCAAAAGAGCGACTATCCCATCCTATTCATAAGTCCTGTCCATACACAAAGGGAGAGCATTACACAGGGTATAAATATCAGGGAATAGAAATTTTGTATGCCATCTCAAAATGCTGCCTACAACCAGCAGTTTCAGCCTACGGGGAGTAAACAGACGAAGGCTCATCTTTTGCTAATGGGGAATTCTATGTCCCATTAGCACAGTCACACTGTTTGGTAGGTATAGAGCTTAAGAAAGAGGAACTATTGCTCTTGACCATGAGGAAGGTTCTCTTGGAGATTTCTGGAGCTAAGAAAGGAGCCAGCTTCTTGTCTTCCTATCCTCATCACGGGTAGATTTCTCTCCCTTGCATTAGCCACTCAGAAATATGGCCAATCTGGTATTTCAGAAAATCAGTCTCACAGGAGATTTTCCTCATTGCTCTTACCTTCCCTGTGCCACAGAGTTCAGCTATTCAGTGAGTGCCTGTTGAATGAAAAAGTCATGTTCCACAGTTCTCAGCACTACACGTGTACACACAAGCATAAAAGAATACCTAAGGGGTCCATCCGTGTAAGTACATCCCCACGCATGGATTCTCTTCACTCTGCTCTCTATGCACATAGTAGTTCAGTAGTGAGTCATTCTATGTGGCCTTCTGTTTTCAACCCCACTTTCTAAGTGCTTAAAGGGAGTAATTGTCTCCAGAGCTTACAACCCAGCCCCATTCCTTAGGCTGCTCCAGCTCTAGAATTTGCTATCTGAAGGTATGGATCAACAGTCAGCCCCTGTTTGCCTTAGGAGGTAATAAGGTGAGGGAATGGAGGTAGCAAATAATGTTCCTGTGGATCCTCCTTAGTCCTTATGCGCACTACCCATATAAGAGTGGGGCATGGACAGTAGGGATTTCCTTTGCATAAATGTTTCTGATAACTTACATTAACTGTTTTGGGTGTTCAGGTTTTAAAAGGAAAATAGCATATTATCAAAATAACTCCCAACCCGCATTATCTCTTACAGAGACAATATAATACATTGTTTTCTGGATGACCTGTACATTGTTTTCTGGATGACCTGGGATCATCTTGATACACTTAAGCGAATACATTCAGTTAGGATGGAAGTAAATAAGACTGCTTTTATTCTATGTGCCCGTAGTCAGTGTCTTTCTTCACATTTTATTTTGTAAGTTGTCCTTTTTGTAAGTTGTCTTCCCCTCACTGCCTCAAAGGCTTTTGCCCTGGATGCATCTGTTAGTCTGGTAAAGTTCTCAGCTAGGCTCATCACCAGAACTATTTGCACCATTTCTGACAGATACATATATAAAAGTAACTGTTGAGCTATTGATGGAAGGTTGAGAGAAAAGTTAAGTCAAAAGCAATTAAGCCCATGACACTATTGTTTGGCATTCCTACTGATGGATCCTGTGACTGTAAAGCAAGGAAAGGTTGCAAAACTAAGTTTAAAATACACTGAAAATTTATGAATCAAATTCGAAACACACACACACACACACACACACACACACACACACACACAAATATCTTTATCTTCAGCCAAACTGTTCAGCCTCCACTTCCCAGAAGAAAAATAAACCGAAACATCCTTTCTCCACCTCCAGCACAATCATCTCCCCATCCCCCAGTGCTCTAAGGTACTTGGTTCATGTTTCTCCTGAGTCACATATTGCTTTAAAAGGCATCATGTTGATGATGAATTGGTGAGTCATAAACATGGGGGATTAATAGTCCTCTAAAATTAGTAACAATTTTAAAATAAAAGTGGAAAGTGCTAATTTCTCAAGTCTCAAAATGTCTAGGATATAAAGAGAATTTTAAAGGAAGTCAGATTTTTCTTTGTAATTTATATGCAACGATCATCAATTCAATTGTTGGAGCAAATATCACAATTAAAAACCCCAGCAGCAATGAAAGTCATGAAGAACTAATATAATAAGAATAATCATGCAAGAAGAACAAAATTATGAGTCACTAAGTATTGGGTGCTTACCATGTAACAAATGATCTGTAGCCATGGTTTCTCTTCTTTACTCTGAGCAGAAAGATGGTTTTATCATCCAGTCTATGGATGTGAAGATGAAAGCTCAGAGAGAAAAACTAGCCAGAGTAGTGGATTTAAACTCTGCCGTGAGTCTAATTCATGCTCCTGCATCATATAGCACTACAGTCACTTCATTTATGATTAAAGGTACTAAAATTAAAGAAAAGATGGTGAGGGGGAACTAGCCAGGGGATGTAGATGTACAATGCATTATGCTGGGCTCTTCTCATTCAGAATGATGTACAGAGCCAGCATGGCAGGGGAGTTTATCTGTCCCTGTATTGGTTTTCTGAGGCAGCTGTAGCAAAGCATCACAAACTGGATGGCTTAAAAAACAGAAATAGTTTCATAATTCTGGAGGCTAGAAGTCCAACATCCTATTTATAGGGCCATGAACTCCTGTAGGGGAATCCTTCTTCCATGTTTCTGGCGGTTTGCCCACAATCTTTGGTGATCCTTGGTGTGTAGTTGCATTACTCCAATCTCTGCCTTCGTTTTCACATGGTATTCTCCTGTGTCACTATCTTCACATGGCTGTCTTCTTATAACAACTACAGTCATATTGGACTAGGTGCCCACCCTACTCCTCTATGACCTTGTGAAACTAATTACACATTATTTCCAAATAAGGTCATATTCGGAAGTCCTAGGACTTTTTTTCCCCTTTCAACTTTTCTTTTTCTCTTGGGGGTAATGGGGGAAGGAGGAAGATACATTAACCCATAACTGTCTAGTCTAGATACTCTTATTTCCTACACTTCCTTTTTCTGTGTCAAAAATGCTAAGACAGGAAAAGGTTTTAGTTGGTAAAAGTCAGACCAAACATTTGCGACAATGTGAATGGAACTAGAGCGTATCATGCTTAGCAAAATAAGTCAAGCGGAGAAAGACAACTATCATATGATCTCCCTGATATGAGGAAGTGGTGATGCAACATGGAGGGTTAAGGGGGTAGGAAAAGATAAATGAAACAAGATGGGATTGGGAGGGAGACAAACCATAAGTGACTCTTAATCTCACAAAACAAACTGAGGGTTGCTGGGGGAAGGGGGTTTGGGAGAAGGGGGGTGGGGTTATGGACATTGGGGAGAGTATGTGCTATGGTGAATGCTGTGAAGTGTGTAAACCTGGCGATTCACAGACCTATACCCCGAGGGATAAAAATATATTATTTGTTTATAAAAAATTTTAAAAAAAAGTTCAAAAAACGAGAGAGCTAGAATCCAAAGCCCGGGTAGGCAATCAAGGCATGGTGTGAAACACAGGAAAAATTGCATTAGCTGGGGAAGGGCAGGTGGCTTGTATTACAGAGAAATTGACTTTGTAAAAGAACCTAGCTGTACTGATTCTGATTCAGAATCTGGCTCCCTAGGTGGTAAGGTAAGATCTTAGGAATTTAGAGTTCTTACCTATCTTAACAGTCACCTAGACAAAGCAACTATACTAAGAATAAATGGTTTCTATAATATCCCTAGCATGTAATCATTCAGGTACTTCTAGATCATCTCTTGTGGCAAACAGTACACAGAACCAGGAAGCACCACATTCCATAAGTGCTGGTCAAGAATAGTCTTTCATTGACATTACGTTTAATTAAAAAAGAAGACTCTAGGGAAAATTTTGTGGTTCAGGGGAAAATTATACCTTATCAGATTCTGATTCTAAGGGGGCTAATTTACAAATCTAAATTTGTTTGTTCTTTGGATTCACCTTTGAACTGGTTGTAACTTCACATCAGTTTCCTCATTAATGAATAAGGAAATTTTTAACACGTTTACTTTTATTGTATGAGATTCACGTGTTTTCCTTTTATTAGAAAGTATCTTTTAATACTACAGAACCATAATATACACTTACTATGAGCTAGAATGCATTTTCATCTAGCTTTTCCTTAAGTGGTCTTAACTAAACCATAGAGAATAATTCTAATCTATTTCCACATCATGACCCAATAAATATTAGAAGATAACTCTATCAACTAACAACTCTATCTTCTTCACACAAGAACTCCCTGTTCTTTCTAGTTTGTTTTTAATTAAGAAATATAAGTCTATGCATAGTTTTCCCAACATACATCTAATGCTACATCATTACTGGAGATCCTTACTGGAGAATTTGAAAAAAACAAACCATCAAAGAAACATCTCCCATCATCAGGGACACCACTGTTAATCTTTTGGTGAATGTCTTTGGAGTCAGTTTCCAGCTGACACTCATTTGTTCTGCAGTCCACAACCCCCCAGGTTTCCTGATATGGACTGTGTGCCTTCTGTTCCAGTGACTTCCCTTTTGTTCTCATTTAATCTTGTTGTAGGCCCATTAAGTTGAACTCTGTAGACATAATTTTTTATTTCTGCCCCAGCTTTTTAAATTGCACTTGTGTTTTCCAAGAGTGCCATCCTCCCAGACATTCTTCTCTAAAAAATTTCCTACTTTTCAGTGTTCCTCTTAACATGCAGTATATGATGGATTCAATACAACCCTCCTGTTCTGGTCCTTTGGGGGCAGAATTAAATAGGTCTTAAGCCCCTCTACAAACTTCACTTCTATGAATATGTTCTTGGACCAGAAAACTTTTTTGATGGCCATATTCTACTTCTGACTCATTTTCATTTTCTTTCCCTTCACACCCTCATCAATCTACTCATTTAGCAACTATTCTGCGATCACAATGTGCCAGGTTCTATGTTAGAAACCAAGAATTTAAGTGTATATAAAATTATTTACCCAGTGGAGGAGACAGGTGTGCAAATAAGACAATACACCAGATATTCTTTCTAAGGAGAGCTACACTACAAATAGATTTGCACAGTCTAAATGATCCCTGTAAGAGAGGTGACATGAGGAACCTAATGGATCCACTATACACTCACAAATAATCCACTTTATAATCCTTCCAGTATTTTTGATAGTTAGCATCTATCTCAAAAGCCCACAGGTTGGGAAATTCACCTTCTTACTCTTTTCAAAATTCAGAACATCATTTAACTATATTCAATCTTCTTAGACTACATAAGCCATTTACAGTCAGTGATCACTAATTTCTATTCTATAAGTTCCCTAGATACTCTGAGTTGTATTTAATTGAACTAAGAGAGTTCCTAGAGAAACCAGAGGTGCTGACCATTGTGGTAACACCTGTACTCAGAAAATGAGAAATATTCATTGATGACTACAAGGTAGTCTTTGCTGGCTAAAGTAAATCCTACTTTCTTCCCACCACGCTGGAATTGGCAGCTGTCACTGAGACATAAAGACTCACACTGATTTATCCCCTTATAAATTTAGGTAACTAGTATGTCTTCAATATAGTTTTCTATGTCTTACTAAAATCCTGATCGTCATTATCTGTGTGTTTACATTTTTTTCTTCCAGAGATAACCCTCCTTTCTCATGTAGACTTATTTATCCATCCATTAACCACTTGGTTGCTATAGATAATTCTACTTTTTGCAGAGGGAAAAATTATGGTCTCTTGTTTCCAAGAAACCAGTAAACTAGTGAGGAAGTCAGGCAGGAAAAGTACTGAATAAAATTCAGGGACCTAAATTTTAGGATTGAAATTTACTTAGGGAATTAAGGGAGCAAGGTGAAGGAATACCTAACCTGGAAGAGAGAGGGCTAGAGAAGGAAGACAACCTATGCTCTGCTTCTCGAAGGAACAATCAGCCCAATGTTGGTATAGCAAAACATTTTGGGCAGAGGAAATAGTATGTGCCCAGCCACAAAAGGACAAGGGTCTGGCATAGGAGGACTGCAAGTAGCTGAATCGATGGGATAGGGGACATGTAGGGATATGAGGAAAGATAAAGATAGAAAGACAGGAGGTGGGTCATGAAGGGTTTTGTATGTCAAGCTAAATTTTATTTTCCCTCTAACTAAATGGGCAGTCAAAGGGAGTTTTAGAGAGAATCGTGTATCAGAAAGCCATCTCCAGTTACAGCATGGAAATTTAACCTAGGAAAGTTAACTCTAGAGAGTGATAGACTAAGGGGGTCCGGGATAGTGGGAAACGTTGAAATACAATGGAACTCTCCTGTCTAATTTCCTTCTCAGCCTAATAGGAGTGTAATGACCTGAATGAAACTTGAAATCTCCTCACTCCTAGGGGAGGGTTCAACCAGAACCTACTAGGTGGCCCTGGAACAGTCTAGAATTGATACTGAAATACAAGGATTGGTTTGGGACACAGTGAACAAAACCAGATTTTGAAGTGCTTAAGGAGGGGCAAGACCAATTATCAGCAGAAGTGATATTAAACTGTTGCATCCTTTAAGGTGATGATGTAATTTGCCTTGAAAACAAAACCACTTTCAAGAGTGAAAAGGGAACTTTGAATAACCTTGTTAATACAGTAGGCTTAACCCAGCTCTTTCCCAGGCAGATTGAGAATGGATGGCTCTTTTTCACAGCATCAGCCCTGGAATGGTGATTGCCCATTTCTTTGGTTTCTGTCTTCCTTCAGCCAAGTATTTTAATATTTTCTTTGTTTCTATATGTCTTCCAGTAGCCATCCACAGTATTCTTTTTGGATTATATTAGCCAGAGTCTCTGGCTTACAACCATAGAGCCGTAAGTGATCTTCCCTCATTTTTCAGACAAGGAAACTTAATTCAGGAATTAGCCCAACCACACATGGAACATTCAAAACTTAAACCCATGTCATCAGTCTTCAAAGATGTTGATCATGCCATCCTACCACCTTGACCTCGATAGAGTTGGATCTACAGTTAGAAATCTCAGAGGTCAAGGGAATACAGGCCATTCTGGTCACCATACAAGACAAACTGGATTCTCAATGTACTTCTCCTTTCACCATTAGAAGCATGCTCAGAGGACCACTGCATTCAGACTGACAGGCAACCAGTTTGACTCAGTGCTGCATTTCTCAGCCTGCAGTGTGTCCAGACCTCTGGGGTGTGCTGATGCAAAAAGAAGTCCAGGAGTACTGGATAATTATTCAAAGGTTGTGGGCAAAGGAAGTAAATTGGTCAGTTTGTATACATAAAGATAAACAGAGATATGTAGTAAAATAGAATGCAGAAATGACATCACATTTTAAGAGGAAACACTAGATGTCAGAGAAAATTTATCTGTTAGTTGCCAGCCTAAATCTATGCCCCTAGATTCCCGGGATGTGTACTCTTTCTACCGTACTTTTAATGGTAGTTCATTGGAAAACATGGCACCTTCATTTTAACATGAAACCAAATAAATATCTTTCTAGTACTGAAATTTCAGAAGAGAACATAGCACAAAATAGTAGCACTTACTCCCTGAAAAATCTAGCTGGTGGCAAGGAAAGAAAGAATTGTCAGTGGACAATTATTTTTGGGGGGGTAAATATCCTGTCCCTTAAAAAAAAAATACACACTATTTTTTAGGAATTGTTTTTAAAAATAACTGTAGGAAAACCTTTACACTGATGTGGAAAACAGCTTGAATTAGTAATTACCTTGTATTATTTAACACAATACTCAGCAAATTACTGCTGGCTGGTCAAAGTCTGTTTTTGTATGATCTTAAAAACTAAGAGCAGTTTTACATTTCTTAATGGTTGCAAAAAATCCAAAGAAGAAGAATATTTTGTGACACATGAAAATTATATGAAATCTAAATTTCAGTGTCCTCAAATAATGTGTTATTGGAACATGGCCATACTCAATAGTTTACATATTGTTGGTCGCTGTTTTTGCACTGAAACAGTGAAGTTGAGTACTCATGGCAGAGATCTACACAGCCTACAAGGCTTAAAATATTTGTTATTTGACACTTCATAGACAATACCCACCAGACCCAAATCTAAAGACTTAACTTTCATTACTTTCAAATAACTTACATGATTCCTTCACAGTCTGATCCCATGAAAAGGTGAGAATGATTTGTAATTGACGTTCAAATTCACATCTCTGGAAATGACTGTGGTGTGAAGATCTCAAAGCAGTTGGTTCACTTAAGTAAAGAGCATTTTCTGTTGTCATTCACATGATTATTTTGCTTAGTAACTTTTCATGGGTATCAAAAAGGCTAACATGAACCTGGACCTCATTCATATTTTCTCTCCTATCTCCTAGGATCTCTTCCCTATCACTTGAAATGAGTCATGAGTTACTTCTGAAAAGACATCAGGACCTGTGTGACCTCACATTTTGTCTCCACTGATACCCTATATTCAATTACTACTACTTTGTCTCCCAAAACAGATAAACTTTTTTAAATTTTTGAACATAAAAACACAGAATACACTTCTCTCACTGCCAGACCGAGCCCTTAGGTTGAATTCCTACACTGTCTTTCCACAATCAGCATGTTAGAACATTAAAATAAAATTTATTTCAATGGGAATACGTTCTGAACTGATGCTACTGGGAAGGTTTACAACCAAGGAATGGAACTGTGGCACCTACCACAGAGATACTTTTATTTTCTCCTAGATAGCATCCAGTTCTATTAAAAATATTCAAAACACATTCAAAACCAACCTCCCAACATTTACTTTCAGAAACAAGAAGTGAAGTATTCATTTAAATATCAGAACATCCTTATATAACATGGTCCCTTAACAATCACCATGCCATTATTTTTATTTCCAGCAACCTGGGGCTAATATGTTCAGGATGATTGACTGAAAAAGAAGGAACCTACAATACATTATTCAGCTCTGCATCTATAAGGTAGTTTATGTGGGCTTTTTTTGTTTCATACTTAATACACCAGGTCTTCTTAGAATTTAATGATGGTTTATCTCTTTTGATTGCCAATCATTAAAATAACTGCTTTTTTATTTTTTTCTCCAAAGATTTCTATCAAATGCAGTTTATAACCCCCCTGGATTATATCCCCTTTCCTTGAGAAAGCAGTAATTTTAAGCCTCATTGTGAACATGATTTAAAAGATTTCTGCAGGAAACGTACGGAAAAGAACTGCAGAAATTTCCATCTCAGGGACTTATAACTTGGTGGATGTTGCCACCTTATCCAAAAGGGAGATCAGACTCGCAAAAATTATCAAATACATGTGGCAAAGGCACATGCATTTGGCATTCTCTGGGGTCCAGGACTCCAAAACCCTACAATCAAGTCTGCATAAATGCCCCCAAAGAAAAGCAAACACAAAACATGAATCCAGCATAGAAAATGAATAATGTATCACTCCAGCAGGGGGCAAGGAGGGGCAGAAGGTATGTGAGCTGGACTGTTCTGTTCGTTCCTACTTTTATTCCACTAAGATATGGGGATTTAACGGTTGAATTATTTTGAATTCCTTGTATTCATCCTTGGCAGGCATTTGTACAGATACAAACTAGGACTTAGTTCTATGACTACAAACTGGGATTTATTTAGTTATCTGGGGTCAGTGGACATGTAACATGCTTTTATAAACTGATATTGAGCAGGGAAGAAACTGCATTAGAATGGGAGCTGAATAACAACAAGCTGAATGGAGAGGTGGCTATGTCAGGCTCCTGCTCAGTTATGTGCGTCCAACGGGGAAATGATGCCGATTTTAACCCCTTGCCTGCCCTCAACTTTACAGTGGACATTAGACCCTGTCACAGTTAATGCAGAAAAGTTTTCTTTCTCTCTGTTTTTAATCTAACTCATCATATTGATAGCACCTGTCATAAAATGATCCCTGAAAGACAGCACAGATTGCAGCAAATTGAGAGACACAGGGAATCCTTCCTGTGCAGACATAGGGGCTAACAACCCATCACATACCTAATTACCTGAGCAGGCAGAAAAACAAAACAAAACAAATAAACAACAACAACAACAAAATCATTGCTTTTGGAAATTTATGAATTTACATAATAAAATAGGCTTTAAGAAATAGCATCTTGATTTATAATCCTGTACTGTATTCATAGAAGGTAAAGTCATCTTCTGATGGCTCATTTTTTGACCCTCATCCAAAAACAAGTTCAGTCATCACTAGAGGGTCACTGCCATTTTTATTCAACAATGGGAAAACCACAAATAAGGAACAGGATTCCACATGCTTGTGTTAGTCATTAAAACCGGGTTACTCAAATAATTTTCTCAGCTTGAAAGCAATAAAGGTAATAGCAAATAAAAAGATCTACAAATTTGACCATTCAAAAATTAAGAACTTCTTTGCAATGAAAATGAACACAACTAAAATTTGAAGAGATCCATTGTCAGAGGAAAAATATATCAAAAATAATAAATTGGCAATCATTTTACAGGGACCCATGGAAGGACTGAAGAAAGAACCTTAATGTGGCATCCCGGAGATACAGATCATGGTAAGTCATAATGTGGGAAGAGCCCTGACACATGTGAACTCCATTTAAGATTCATTTGAAAAACACCAGGGCTCAATGGGGGTGGAGGGTTAAATAAATAAATCTATGTGGACTAAATTGATTAAAACCGTGCTGTTATTGCAAACAATGTGGCAGAATGCTGTGTATCAATATGAAAAGCTGTCCAAAACACTTTGTTAGATACAAAATAACCAGCACTAAATGCAATATAAAATTCTGGAGTGGCTCCTGGATCACAAGAAAGACATTAGTGGAAGAACAGTGAAATCCAAATAAAGTCTGGAATTTATTTAATTCGAATGCATTAATGTTAAATTCTTTGCTTTGGTAAATGTACAAGGTTATACATTACGGGGGTGCTTGGGTGGCTCAGCGGGTTAAAGCCTCTGCCTTTGGCTCAGGTCATGATCCCAGGGTCCTGGGATTGAACCCTGCATTGGACTCTCTGCTTGGCAGGGAGCCGGCTTCCCTTCCTCTCTCTCTGCCTGTCTCTCTATCTACTTGTGATCTCTGTCAAATAAATAAATAAAATCTTAAAAAAAAAAAAAGGTTATACATGACGATAATATTAGAGGAACTGGACAAAGGGTAAATGGGATTCTGCATTATTTTTGAAACTCTTATGTAAATCTACAATCATCCAGAAGTTAAAAATTTATTTTAAAAACAAGCATATTCCTCAATAGTATGAATAACAGAAAATGAAATTTACTAAAAATTTAATAATATATAACTATATATCTAGGAAAAATTTCTTGAAATATATATATGCCAAAGTCTTCATAGTGGTTATTTTAGGATTGGAGATAAGATAACCAGTGAGCCTCCTCTTTTATTCTATTTTATTTTATTTTATAGATTTCATAATTGAATTTTTAATAATGAACATGTATTGCATTTATAATCTGAAATATGTAGTATAATAACGTGTTTCCGTGACCATTAGTGGAGAAGAGTATTCTATCTTACAGAAGTCACAGGGCTTGTAGGTAGTAAAACAAAACAAGATTTGAACATGAGCCCTAATTGCAAAGTCTGAACTATCAGTCATTACATAATATTGTGTTCTGGATCTTTAGCTCCCTGGGGGAGGTTAGTATTTTATTTATTGCTGTATTCCCTACAGTGTCTAGTGCAGCACTTTGCATGTCCTAAGCAATCGATAAGTGTCTATCAACTACAATTGAATTCCAGTATGAACATTCTGTTTCTAACACAAATGTAATAGACTTTCCATTTATAAGAGCTTAACTATGTAGAGCTGATTTCTAATATGCTTCGTGATTGCATTTAGGAACAAATGCATCTGAGGGTATAATTAGAAGCTGGAAAAAGAATAGGACTGAATTCAACATGAATAATACCACACAAACACAAAATATATTGAAATCAAATTTTAAACTCCTAAAGCTTAACTTGCTTTCCAAAATACCATCATGAAACTCAAGATAAAACACCATTAAAGCAAAACCCAAACCCACTGTTCTAAATAATAGATAGTGATTGAATGTACATTGACTGATGTATGTTTAAATTGCTTTTATCCAATTCTGTGAAACTAGAAAATGGCCTGGCTGATTTTTTCCTTTAGTTGTTGTTTTCAGTTCATTGGTTAAAATATCAAAATGCTTCTATTTTTTATTGGAAAATATTTATTAAAATTAAAGGTTAAAACCTTGCTTTCATTCTTGCTCTCCTGAAACATATATGGATTCTGTCATAATACTATGGCATCTTGAAATTTGAAAAATGTTATTACTTAAATAGATCATCTGACCTTTTCATTTATTATTTCCATTTACAAAATGCTTAACGGGGTTGTCAGGCTAGAGGTCCTGGTCCAGGCTCCAGGGTGAATAAAACTCAGCCACTAAATAGAATCTCATATTGTTAGGGATGCAAATAAAACAAAAAGTTTCAGAAAAACCCTCCATGGAATTATCAGAAGGGTAGTTCTTGGAAGGGGCAATGCAACAGGAAAGGTATTTTTGATTCCTTCCTGGAATGGAGTGGTATTTGCAGTTGGGTCAAAAAGATGAATGATGTCAATTATTTTCTAAAAATATATATACTAATATAAGATTTCTAGGGTATTTCACAGAAGCTATGTTGACAACAGATGAAAATAAAATAGAATCTACATATATTCCTTTTCTACTTTAAGAACTTGGGAAAGTACAAACACATACACACAATTATGTAATACTACCCCCCCCCCAAAAAAAATCTGTGAAACATTTTCAGGAATCATTCACATATCTGTTTTTCTGTCAGTTTCTGTCTTTTTAAGTGTATAGATTATCACAGCACAAGGAGATTCATATTTATTATAGAGTAGCAAAATAGCAGTTTCTTATATCTATCCTACAGCAATGGTCCATGGTTCCATTTCTCTCCTACTCTTTCCCCTTCCTCCCATTCCTATGAAATGGACCAGAGCAAAGGGTGTTTTCTGATCTATAAGCATTAGGGTTTCACATATTTCAGCCACACCTTATTTTAGCTTAACCACCTTATGAATCATGTATTATTATTATCACCAATTTTTATTGTTTAAAAGATTTATTTATTTGAGGGGGAGCCCAGGGAGAGAATCTCAAGCCGACTCCTTGCTGAGCACAGGCAGCCCCATAAAGGGCTTGATCCCAGGACCTGAGCCAAAATCAAGAGTCAGATGTTTTTAACCAACTGAGCCACCAGGCATCCCTATTATTACTAATTCAAAAGAACTGATAATGTCTCTTTATCTTTGTTCTTACTCTTCCCTGATGATTTTTAATTCCATTCTGCTCATATCCACTTCTTCAACAGCTCTCCAATGTGCCCCTTCCATGCGTCAGGAAGGATGTCCACAAACCTAATCAACTGTTCATTATGGAATATGTGACTATTATAGGTGTTACTTACAAAGCAGTATCACACATTTTGCTTGAGGTGTATTGATGACAAGTACTTCAGAATTCCAAACTTAAGTGAGTATAATTTTAATGAAAAAGAAAACCTTAAAAGCAAATACTCATTTTTCTATAGATTTCTTTGCGGTCCCCAATACTTTAGTGATATTTTATTTATAACAACATAATGGAACATAATGAGCTACTGTCTTTCAATGAACATTCCTCAGGGACTCTTTATATTGCATTATCGACAGCCCAAAGGACACCTTCTCATAATGGTTTGTTTTTACTTCAAGTATCCACTTTCCATTGACCTGTGTGATTAAGTTCATTTCTTCCCCTACCTATCCCTTTAAGGTTTTTTTTAGTCAATTTTTATCTCCTCAGCACCTGGCTATCCTGCATAAGCCGGTGTAGGACTTGCAAAGACACTGAAGTCTCACAGATTAGTTTTGCACATGTTAAATAAAACACCACTGACTCTACTTATCAAACCATAGAATTTTCCATTTATCCCAAAGCTTTGTTTCCTAGACTAAAATAAACACTATTCATTTGAAAAAAAAAAAAAAAAGTTTTTTGATAGCTCTTTGTGTTTTCCCTTGTTCTGGGTTCATGTATGCACTTATTTATCAATCCAAAGATCTCTGTGAAATAAGATTCTCCATTTGGAAGTCATGCTTGCCTTCTCTCCTTCTCCATGACAGACACCCACATTTTGAAGTATATAGCAAGTACTAAAAAACGAAATGAAATGAATTAAATCATGTAATCAACAATCCCACCGCCAGTAGGGATATGAGCATTATTGATGCAAAGTAAGTGAGCTATTTTTATAAAAAATAATATAATACAATAATCAGGATTCCTTAGATGGACAAGGAGACTGAATGCTCATATGATCAAAATGTGTAAAATACTGAAGGGCATGAATAGGGACACATATACTCTTTTGGGTCCATTGCATGGGGATGACAGAAAGAAGAGAGAGCAGAGTCTTGAACCTTGGGAATTATTTTAGGATGGAAATAGAAAATAAGCATCTTAATTCTGCATCTCAGGTCTGCAGCTTTCCCAGAGACACTGATCATGTTGTACATCCATATATCAGTTTGCAAAGGTACCCTTTGCCCTCAGCCTTCGTGAGCCAAAATGAAATTGCTTTCAGGAATGGAGAATAAGGGTGTGTGGGTGGTTCAGTCAGTTAAGTGGCTGCCTTTGGCTCAGGTCATGACCTGGGTCCTGGGATCAAGATCTGCATCTGGCTCCCTGCTCAGCAGGGAGTCTGCTTCTCCTTCTCCCTCTGCCTCCCTCACCCCTGCTCATGCTCTGTCTCTCTTTCAAATAAATAATTTGTTTTAAAAAAGGATTAGAGGGGCACCTGGGTGGCTCAGTGAGTTAAGCCTCTGCCTTGGGCTCAGGTCATGGTCTCAGAGTCTTTGGATCGAGCCCCACGTCGGGCTCTCCGCTCAGGAGGGAGTCTGCTTCCCTCTCTCTCTCTCTCTTTCTGCCTGCCTCTCTGCCTACTAGTGATCTCTGTCAAATAAATAAATTAAAATCTTAAAAAAAAAAAAAAAGGAATAGAGAAAAAAGAAGAGAAAGTGTTCACAGGATCCAGTTCTTCACTGAGTAGAGAAAGGGTAAAATCTGTATTGTAAATGAGGAAAGTAAGCCTGAATTTCTAGAAGGCACCAGAAAATAGTGAGTACTGGGGTAAAGAAGCAACAGAATGTCTTTTCCGAAGGGGTCACTCCTGTTCCCATGGAGGAAGACAAATGAGTGTTACCAGATCTTTGTTTTTCAGATATCAGATTCCATATTTGTATGTTTAAAAAAAAACACCTATTTTTAAAATATTGTTAACTAATAAAAAGAACATCATTCAGATAAATACTACACTCAAAAAAAAAAAAAAAGCAAAAGAAAATCTTTCAGCTGAATTTGGCTAGTGGCTGCCAGCTGGTGACTTTTGAACTAGCAACCATTTCTTTCTCTAAATGAGGGGTCAGCAAACTATCACCTTTGGCGTAAAACCAGTCCACTGTCTCTTTTTGTAAATACAGTTCTCTTGGAACACAGCCATTCTCATTCTTTTACATATTGTCTATAGTCGTTTTTGCATTATAGTGGCAAGGTTGAGTAGTTGTGGCGGAGGCTGTCTGGCCCACAAAGCCTGAAATATTTACGATATGCCCCTTTACAGAAAGTTGGCTGACCCCTGCTCTAAATATCCCTTTTCCAGCCCCAGCACCACCTACCAATGCCAGGAAGTGTTCTTTCATAACTACCATAAATGGCAAAAAGACCCTCTCACAGAGCTTCCCCAATGGAGGGATTACACACATCCCACAACCAGACACTTAAATTTCAAACTGTTCCTGAAATAAATCTGGTCCAGACCGATGTTCCATAGACCTGTGTGAGAAACAGTAAGATCTCATCCAACAATAGGATAGAAGACCATTGCCTTTATTTCTAAAAAATATTATTTGGTTGAATTAAATAAAATTAAGAAAAGATCTTGGCAAATGCAATTCTAAGTCTCAACCATTTTTATATGGTGTTATTAAATGTCCATAGTTCATTGCAAGTAAAGTTTATTGGGAGGGAATGGGTAATATCTCCCATATTGCTTCTGCTGTCCAAAGTTGGTTCTCCATCTAGACATTTACCTTAGAAATTACAGTTGCTTTTCCAACAAGTAAACAACCTGTTTGCCTCCTGGGTCTACAGAAGGCACAAAGTCCTTTAAGAGTATCATTTTTTTTTTTCTTACCCTCCCCCCACCATATAACACATACTTAACAGGGGGCCTTTTAACTCAGGTCCTTAATTATAGTCCTTGGCCTCTGGGATCTGTAAAGCAAAAGCTCAGCAGTTATGTAGTAGTTAATAACTGGCCACTGCTGTGTATCCATCTGAAAGATGATGTCCTCTCTATCAGGAAATAGAACAAGAGGGAAAACTCTGAGGGCCTTTGTTTGGTGGGGGCCAACAGGAAGGTTAAGCTTAACAACCTTTTAATTCCCATCCAGCCTATCTTTACCAAGTGACTGTACCACTTAGTATGAAGTGTTAAAATATCGTGAATGGCCAGGCACTTCTGTTAAAATGAGTGCTATTATTAATAATAATAATAATAATAGGTATCATTTATTGAGCCCTTATTTTGTGCCACACATTTTTAAGTGCATAAATGAATTGTCTTATTTATTCTTTAACAACAACGCTGTTACAAACAAGGGACATAGGAAAGGGTGTTAAGTAAAAGCACATAATACCCCAAAGAAATGAGAAGAGACATCTTTGCCCCATGGTTTCTCCTCTAACAGGTATTTAAAGAAGATTTGACTATAAGGAAGCATATAAGAATAGAGATTATTTCCACATCAAAACTGTTCCTTTGGTTTAACTTAGCCATCAGAGTTACTTTCATTCTTGCAGACTTCCAGAATACAATTTAGCATTTTAACTACATCAAGTATATTAGTAATGAAAAGGAATATCTAGGCAACCCAATGAGGATTAGTTTTCAACTAATTAGTGGGTTGGATGAACACTCCATGTTTGCTTGAAAAACTTAGAGGTAGAGAGAAAGGCATCTAGGTTTTATAGCTAGGAAATCTCTTGAACATAAATGCATTCATGGACATGGAATCTCTAGGACTCATTCACGTGTCATAACTACCTTATCAAAGGGCTTTCCTCTAGATGATAGCCCTAGGTACAAGAACCTTGTAAAGAAAGGATGGAAGATGCTTTTATGCCCATTTGGCAGATAAGAAAATTAGATACAGAAGGAATAAGTGAACAGGTTGCTGTCATGAAATAACTAGGGCAAAAGCTAGCCATGGAAGCTCAGACTTCTAATTCCAGCTCAAACATCCTATTTTTAGATGGGAAGGGTTCTGAATTATTAAAGATAACACACATAAGCCCTGGATGGAAAATTCAAGATATCAATCTAAGATTATGGAATTTTTCACCAATAGGTTCATGTTAGTCAACAATTCTGGCCTCAGTTTTCTTATGGGCAACAATATACACTTGTTATGGTTTTTTTTTTTTTTTTTAAGTGCACTCAGGGGCGCCTGGGTGGCTCAGTGGGTTAAAGCCTCTGCCTTTGGCTCAGGTCATGATCCCAGGGTCCTGGGATTGAACCCTGCATTGGACTCTCTGCTTGGCAGGGAGCCGGCTTCCCTTCCTCTCTCTCTGCCTGCCTCTCTACCTACTTGTGATCTCTCTCTGTCAAATAAATAAAATCTTTTAAAAAAATAAATAAATAAAGTGCACTCAAAGAGTGGCCTGGAGTTGCGGGTCAGTCTGCAAACTGTCACCAATTCATGATGAGCCAAACAGAAACTCACGAGTAAGCATTTAGAAACTCTTACAGGAACTTAAGAGAGTAACTTTATGTCTGGTAAAGCAAACTTAAAAAATTGGGACTTGTATTTTGTTTGTAGGTTTTAAAAAAATGTATTTTACTATTCATTTGAATTTTATAATGAAGTGGAATTTTTTTAATTTGAAAAATGAAACAACAGTCCTTTACTACTCACAGGTGAGAAGCATTAACCTAGAGCCATTGGTTCAGTTCCATGTAGAAAAATATATAAAATTTTTCTTTTTATCATCTTTTAAAATTTCCATTTGTGATAAAATAAATTTTAAATTACATAAATATGCAAATTACAGGTAAAGATTTTTAAAATTACTGATTGATTATACAATCAATCAAATTTGGAGGTTGCTAATCTAGGAAATTATATAAGGCAAGACATGAAAATGTTGTATCTATTCCTAAAAACTTATAGAAGTAAAAAGTTTGTTGAAACAAGTCTATTTATCTTTCTTAAATGCTACCTATGTATATTTATAATGGTGTATATGGAGCCAAGCTTTCTCCACAAAGATCAAGATCATGTTGTTCTACTGTTATTCAAGTTTTGCATCTGGAAATGGTAGCTCAGATTCTTTTATTTAAATTGTCTTTGTAATACTGGACTCTGAATACCTAGCAGATAATCTGGAATAAAATTATTTTCAATAAACTAATTTTGCATTATAATTAGATACTGGACATCTCTCTCTAGTGATAGGAAAATTTTTGTTTTAGTTACCTGTGGATGAGAAATTTACCGGTTCTCAGAGGTATATTCTAGCTCACAGATAATCCATTAGAAGGCTTTTTCTGTGTCTGCCTCTACCATTTCCACCCATTGGCCCAACTGCCCAGCAAAGACTAAGCAAAGCAATTGTTACCTTGCCCACACACAAAGCCCTCCAGAAACTTGAAAGCATGGTCAGAGTTCTCCTTTGTCTTTTCTTCATCATGCTAAAGATCCCATCCCTTCAACTGTTCCCTGCAGTGTTTCTCAGTCTCGGAATTATTGACATTTTAGGCCAGATGATTGCTTTGAGAAGCTGTCCTGTATATCCAAGGTACTCATCAGCATCCTTGGTCTCTACTCAATAAACACCAGCAATATCTCCTTCCATCCCTACTCAAGACAACTATTTCAGATATTTCAATTTTAAGGGATTAGAATAACTTCTGATTGATAACGATTGTTCTAAGGGATCTTTAGAGTAGATACAATAAAATGGATTCTAATAATGGTCAGGAAAAGTAAATCTTTTAATAAATAATAAAAAGTTTACCAAACTAAAAGTAACTTCTATTTACTAAGTATAGCAATCAAGATTTATTTGCTGTCACTAAAATCTCTTAAAAGAATCAGAATAAAAAACAAGTATTATATACTTAAGTTTCCTCCATATCCTTCCATGTCTTGGTAGCTTATTGTTTTGTTTTGTCTTTTAAAGATTTTATTTATTTACTTGACAGAGAGAGAGATCACAAGCAGGCAGAGAGAAAGAGGGGGAAACAGGCTCCCACCAAGCAGAGAGCATGATGTGGGGCTCTATCCCAGGACCCTGAGATCATGACCTGAGCTGAAGGCAGAGGCTTAACCCACTGAACCACCCAGGCACCCACAGAAGCTCATTGTTTTTAACACTGTTATTCCATTGTCTGGATGTAGCACAGTTTATTATCCACTTGTTTATGAAGGACATCTTGGTGGCGTCAACATTTTGGCAATTACAAATAAAGTTTCTATAAACATCCATATGAAAGTTTTGGATGGATGTAAGTTTTCAACTCTTTTGGGTAGCAACAAAAGCAATTGCTGGATCCTACAGTAAGAGTACGTTTAGTTTTGAATCTGAAAAGTGTACGTACTGCATGATTCCAACTATATGACATTCTGGAAAAGCCAAACTATGGAGACTGTAAAAAGGTAACTTGCCAGGAAATGGGGGAAGGGAGTGATGTATAGGCTGAGCATAGAGAATTTTTAGGGCAGTAAAAATACTCTATGATGCTATAACGGTGGAATCATGTCATTATACATTTGTCTAAATCAATATATTGTACAATACTATGAGTTGAACCATAATATGACCTATGGACTCTGGGTGATTGAGTGGGTCAACACAGGTTCATCAGTTTTAATAAATGTACCACTCTGGTGGAGGATATAGACAGTGGGGGAAGCTGTGCATTTGTGGGAGCATGGGATTATGAGAAGTCTCTGTACTTCCCTCTCATTTTGCCTGAACCTAAAATTTCTCTTTAAAAAAAAAAAAAAGTCAGAAAAACACTAACTTTCCAAAGCCTGTTTTCTTCCTAAAAAGTATGTGTGCACACATGCACATGTATGTATGCTCCATGGATACAGATATATTCTATTCCTAATCAATATCATGACATCTACATATTCCTTGTCTGGTTTTTCCACATTGTTAATGATATCTATAAATGCTAGACTAGTCATTTTACAAGCCCAACCTGATATGGTCTAAATAGTAATTATTCCATCAAAACAAAGAACTTTTTTTTGTGTGTGAGAAATGCATGATTTCTGCTTCTTTTCTGCCTGGTGGCAAAAGGCCTCTTTACTCCAAAATTAACAGATAATCATCTTCCTCTTATGAATCCTGATAGTACGGCTACTGCTATCAAGCAATTTTCTTCTTGAACAAGCACAAATCACAAGTCCACCCTCTGAAACTAAGCAGGTGAGTAACATATAATTAGCTGACTTTCATTTTGGAGGGCATATTTTTTCATTCCACGGTACTCCACTTGATTCCTGAAGGGGCTCTGTCCCTTATATGTGAGGCCAGAAAATAAGAGGGAAGGAGGAGTGTTACAGGACTGTCAATAAATCCATTTTCGGGTCTATCTGCCTAGGCATCTAACCAAGTTTCACTTCTAATATATGGGAGAAATGCAAAGGATTGAGGCAAGGGGAGGGGTACATTTAATAACTTCTAAAGCCCTCAATACATGTAAAAAACTTATTTGTAAAAATAATTAGCTAAAGAAATGGTCTTTTTATTTCTGGCTACAAAATTACTTCTTTGACTTTTTGTTTTCTTGGAATTGACTGGTTATCACACTTGGAGTTAAAGCCCAGTTTCCTGATAGCTAGTGTATTCAATCATTATTTCACCTTTTTACCTAGAGAAGTAAGTTGAGGAAGAGAAGAAATTGGTAATTTTGTAAAGCTCACTCAATATCTAGGGCATAAGGGCTGCGTGAAATGTGTTGCTGACAAGACATATTCCAACTGACATGATTATGAGACAGTGTTCCATTCCCAAGTGAAAAAGTTTCAGCCTGACTTCTCAGCTATTTCAACACATTTGCTTTTGCCTCCTTGGGGGTGAGTGGCCATAGGTTTGGCTAATTAAAAGAGATAAGTACTAATCTCACAAATGGGATTTAGCTCACTTCCCACACACCAGGTAATATACATCAGTGAGACAACCCCCACGTGGCCTTAGTATCAGGAAGATGGGTAACTGGGTATCAGAACTAGTGACTCAGTATCAGGAGGGCTCATGATAAGAAGGACACAAGTCTCATTCTCCCTAGAGATGATTCTATTTCTGCCCTAACAGTATTGTTTGGGTCTACAGGATTGCCAGGGCTGATTTTTTTTTTTTTTAATAAAAGACAATTACAAAATATGATTTTAACTATTAGTTTAACTATTTCCAACAAGCTCCAATTTTTTCCCCCTAATAGCATATGGGACAATACCTTGTAAACTACATACATTTATTTCCTCAACAGACCTCATGTAATCCCTAGTTTGGCAGTCTGAGACCTCTCCCAGAAGGCTGACAATCAGTAAATTAGATTATTATCTTAAGCTTAAGCCAGGTCTGAAAATCCATACCTGGACAAAGTTATTGCATCAGAGAATGGCAGAGCCTGAAATGATTTCAAAGGTGCCTAATCTCCCACCTTCACTTTACAAGGTTTCATAGGAATTTTGTAGCAAAACAGAGGATTTCTTGACTCTCACACAGGAGGGCATTATATCTCATCACTTCACCTTGAATTTGTAGTATACTTATTTATGAAAAATAGAATACTTATTTATTTATACTTATATATTAAGTAGAATACTTATTTATGAAAAATAATTAAGTGAATAATTGTGTAACTACTATGCTTTTTAAATAAATTAAAAATGTCTTTTAAATTCCCCCCTTTTTTCTGCACCACCTCTTCACTTCTTTATTGTCTGTAGCTGTCAGTACATTTATATGACATAATCAAGAGATTTCACCATAGAAAGGAAGAAAGAAAGAAAGCCAGCCAAAAAGAATTCTGATATGCACCAATTCTTGTTAGCTCAAAATGCACTGTAACATTTAAATATACCAGTGGAGGGGTAGTGGTGGCCATTCCATTCACTGGCACATGCATCTATTATTAACACCAAAGAATTTATTAACAAAATTGTTCACTGATTTGAGTTAACATTCATATTTGCCTAGAAAATGGTGCTAATATTCCATAGAGACTTCACACAATTAAAAACTGAGAGCATCATTTCTAAAAACCTCAGAAAGAAAACAAAACCCAACATACTGAGTAAAAAGTTTCTGAGAGATACCTCATCTGCTTAGCCTTCTATATTCCTGAGATTTGGGCCTGTCAGATGATTTTTGGTCACTCCCATGAACATCTTGCTAAGTCATCTTAGGTTTGGCCTTCTGATAAATGACAAACGGTGTACTTTTTGATTCTACATCACCAGAGAAGAATGATACAAAAATCTCAATATTCAATTTCCTTGCTTTTGTCCCTGTATACAGAAATTCTACCATAGCTTTACTCCTGTTTTGCAAATTTAATATCCTGCTGACACTTCCAACTAGCTATCTAACCGGTCTGTCTTCCGTTGATATTTACCCTAATAACAGGGTATTCATGGCTCCTCAGAAATTTTCAATAAAGAGCACTGGGGAAGGCCCTGTGGGCTTCCATTCAGTCGCTGTCTAGATAATACAAGGACTATGCATTTCACTGGTTTATAATGAACATTGGCAGGAAACAGTCCAATTTATGGCTGGAAAATGTAGGCACAGTAGAAGCCAGGTCAGAATCAGTTGGCAATCCCAAACCTTATCTCTCAGCATTCTGAATCAGGAACTGCCCAGCTCTTGCTTTGTTGCCAATTTGTTGTTTTAGAGGTGGATGGGGCATGGTGGAAGTAGACATGGTCTTCGAATGGAGAAGTACGCTTTGAATCTGGAACATTCACTCCCCCTTTAAAGTCTTTAAAGTCTCTCTTTAAAGTCTTCTTTGTAAGCATTCTAGCCCACAGTGAGGAAAATCTTAAGGCTTAAGGCAAGACTCAAAAATTCAAATGTCAACAGAAGCCAACAATGCCACATAGGGGTCTATCTGCTATCTGACTATTTTTCACTTCCAGGAAGAAATATGCTATCTCATTTTTTCTTAATATGTATGGCCCTTCTGATATACCTTGTTATGTTTTGCTTTTGATAGAAACATAGATAAATAAGATTCTGGTACTAAAAAGAAAAAAAAAAAAAAAAGGTAAATAGCAACTGCCTTTGGCCTGAGCATTAGGCAACAGAAAGGTGTTGTGGATTTGGTAAGAACTGATTACCCAGGCCTATACTGGAGCTAAGCATAGCCCTGTAAGAATGTGAGCCCAGTGGTATGAAATACCTAGGTTTTAAAAGAGAAAACAGGGATTCAAATATATATATATATAGAAACTCTTGATTTTTAACATTAGCTCATTTTTTTAAAAAAATTTCACAATGGCCAGAAGCCAAAGCAAACAAAAAATTAAGTTCGCATATGTGAGCTACTAGTTAAGGACCTCCAGATTAGAAGAATTGAAGGCCCTTCTTTGTAGCATCTGACCTGTTACTTAGAAATATTTTTCATCACAGGATTTTCAGGCACCCATAGTCATGATTCTGAACATTTTCTGCTATTAGAGTTCAGGAACAGAGATTGATAAGATTTAGTAAAAGTTTAGACTGACAGCCGAGCATCCTTAGGCATACCTGACCTGGAGTTGGCTTTCCAAACAACTACCACATTTTTATACCCAAACTTGTATAACCGTGATATTGCTGCCTTGATTTCTTATAACTGACTTTATCTCCCCGAGTCGAGAAACCACTTCCCCAACCCGCATATCAAAAAATAATCCTGTATCCTTATACTGCTATATTCATTATAAAGTAAGCTTTTCCTGGTGAAGTAGGTTCCAGAGAATGTGGCATTTATGACCTCTTCAAAATGTCCAGACTTTCATCTCAACAACAGTGGATAAAGTGCCCATATTTTGTAAAACACATTACATGGCACATATAATCACTTTAGGAAAATTACACAAGTAAGGATAAAGAAAAGAAAAACAAAAAAACTAGAAATCACCCATTAACTAAACACCCTAAGACAACTAACACTTTGGAGAAAGTCCTTCCATATATATTTGTTTCTTAAAAACATGAGCTCATACTATTCCATATTGTAACTCACTCAGCAATGCACCAGTGACTGGAGGTATCATAACCTGATACCTAGTCTTTTGCTACTGTTTTCCCACCATCTGGAATAATCTGCCACCCAGCACAATAGCTGAGAAGCCCGAGGCCCAAGAAGGTATTGGATCTACACTAAACGACCCAACTCTTAGCGGCATAGACTTCTCTAGCATTCAGGTAAGTATTCAGTTGCTTCCTATCTATATTGTTATCAAACAGTACTAAGTGCTTAAATTCTAACCACTTAAATTTTAAGCAGAAATTGTGTTTGCCAACTTGATGACTACATGGTGCCTTTAAGAGGTTCAGCAGAAGAATGGGCACCCAGTTGGCATTTAATACATTTGTACTGGCATACTGAAAAAGAAGATAGAGTGGAATGAATCAGATCTCATTCTCTCCTAGAACAATAATATGTGTAATGTCCATAACTGGAGGCCTTCTCATTAAAAATATAAAACCTGTGTTGAAAAATGTGTCAGCCAGTCACCTTCCCACTTAGCCCACAATCCTGGTTTCATTTTGACTTACAGTTAACTAGTCTTGCCTGGGCTCCATCCCTCCTCACCTTAGAGTAAGAAAAATGTACCTTCTTGAGTCCCAAGAAGGTCTCCCCTTGAGCATCCTACCCTGTGACATAGCCCCTTCCTCCAAGAGGTATGGAATCCATCCCTAAGAATGTACATGAGAAACTGGTATCTAATGGACCCACACTTTAGTTTTAATCAAAATCTAAACTAAAACTGTGGGAAATCATCCTTTCAAGAAATTTGGCACTAAGTATTCAGAAAATGGAAATGGATGTTGTTTTCTTGGCTCTAGCCTGTGGGTGCAGAGATTTCGTCTTCCCACTAGAATTGACTCAGGATGAATGAACTGCAACATTCAGGAGGAGGTGAAGTGGCATCCTTCTCTCTGGTCTCCCTCCAAATCAGTCTCCACTTAAGGGTAGTTTGACAGTGAGAGATCACCTTTCCTTCTTTGGTCATGGAAGTCCATGGAATGTGTGATCTTCCTAGTGTCCCTGTAACTGTTAGGGTCCTCATAATAATTCCATCCCCAGGGGCCACTCCCTTTCCTCTCAATTACCTTTCCCCAAATCCCACCCCTATCTGCAGGTCTTTAGCTTTCCAGGTCTGGATCTTTTCTCTCCATCTTTATATATTTTAAGATATACTTAAGGAGGAAGGAGTGCCCTTTCCCCAAAAGAATGCTTCAGTTGTTATCTACTCTCTCTTTTTCATCCATTGATTACAGGAGAGCAAAGTAATTAACATTTTAAAATCACTCACAGTCCAGCAATGCAATAACTGGATGCTATGAAGCCATGTCTATCACAAGATCATAGCCAACTGGAAAATCAGATAAAGCTTTGTTTTGATACCACTGTCCTCAGTAATAACTACCCCATCCTGGTTCCTTCCCCAACTCCTTCCAACCTCCCCCCACCCCTGGTCCTGCCTCTAGACAGTATGGATCTCTCCAGGTATTCTAAAAGTCAAGACCATGACTCTTTTGCTTCCATATCCCCAGCCCTAAAGTGGCACTTTAAAACACAGCCCATTTTTTGGTTTTGTTTTGTTTTGTTTTTTGTTAAAGATTTTTATTTATTTATTTGACAGAGATCACAAGTAGGCAGAGAGGCAGTCAGAGAGAGAGAGAGGAGGACGCGGGCTCCCCACCAAGGAGAGAGCCCAATGCAGGGCTCGATCCCAGGACCCTGGGACCATGACCTGAGCCAAAGGCAGAGGCCCCAACCCACAGAGGCACCCAGGCACCCCGAAACATAGTCCATTTTTAATAAGCATGTGTTGGATGAGTGAACAGAGGAATATTAAAAGAATGCAGCTCTTCTTCCCAAACAGAGATAAGAATTCTAGTGTGTAAGATTTAATGAGTTCTACCTCAGGAGATACAAGATATCTTGGTGTGGGAGCATCTAGGCTTTCTAATGGATAAGACTCAGCACCATCATTTCTTGCCTGAATTTTTAAAAAACAACTCCCTAGTTAGTCTTCCTGTTTCCATTCTTCAGACATTTTCCACATAGGAGTCAGAATGATCTTTAAAAAATGTAAATCACATTACACTTAAGACCTCCATGGCTTCCCCTGTAGTTAGGATAAAATGCCAATCCTTTATCATAGGCTGTTTGCAAAGTCCTTTATGATCCGACTTTACACATGATTCCAAGTTCTTTCCTGCCTCACAACCTTTCTATGTGCTTTCCCCTGGGCTGGAACCCTCCCCTCCAATCTACTCTTGCATCGCTGGCTTCTTCTGTCCCTTCAGGACTCTGCTTAAATGTCACTCGCTCGGAGAGACTCAACTTGAACAGCTCATCTCAATCAGTTCTTCTCTCATTTTCTCCCTACCCTCTGTTTCATATTTTTATCACAATTGTAGAGTAGTTATTATTTTTTTCTCTTCACTCATATATCGTGTATATTTACTCTATCTACCATGTCTAATGAGATAGGGAATATGTCTGGATCAGTGTCTCCCAGTGTCCATTAAAGAACCTGGTACAGAGTAGGTATTCAACGGATGTCTGATGAATGAATGAACCAACAGTGATTAACTCCTCTTCTACCTATCCTCATTGGCAAGTTGTCCAGCTAGCTGTGGTAGGGAGTAACACTCTGGTCAGGAGGATACCTGGGAGCAGGGGGCATTCTTCCTTTCCCCAAGCCTATGAATAACATTTTGGAATCTGGAGTAAGACTTTAAATTTAGAATTCAATTTGAAATTTTCTGACTCCTTGGAGTTCTGTGCCAGAATATGAAGGTAGGAAACAGTTGGCTCATGGCCCCAAATTTTGGTCTACCCCTTTTCTCTCTCTTCCTCCCTCAGCTCTATCTTGCCCAATAAAAAAGAGGACACCTTGAACCGCTTCCCAACAACTATGCCTGACCATCCTTCTGCCTAGAGGTGTGCACATCAGCAGCTCAAGCTGCCCTTAAGAGAATGGACTAGGAAGAAGGTCCAGGTAGGTCTTAGAACTGGGTGGGTCTGGGCTCTGTGGCAGGGATTTCTATGTGGTCTAAATGGCAGGCTGTGAGCTCCTGCACAGGCACACCATGACTGTGGGTGCACTGACTCTTCTCCCTGCTAGTATGGGAATGCTGGAGGAGGGCCACAATGGAAGCCTCTAGTTGTGGACCTCAGGTTAGGTGCTGCTATTACTCATGTCTCAGGGTTCTATTGTATCTTTCTAAAAGTGTATTGACATGGCCATTGCCAAGAATATGATGAAAAGATATTTTGAAGCCAAAAATAAGGCACTGAGATGTGTAGGAAAGTTAGAGAAAATATGATGTCTCATTTGATAAAAGCCTTCCCACCAAACAATGTCATAGGCCCCTCACTCAACTCCTATTTCTTCATCACCCCACACCTGCTCTTGTGCGTAGGCTTATACCAAGTGACGTATAAACCTATCTATGCCCATGTCTCAAGCCCCACTGGCAAATATGCTAAACTCTGCAAAGAAATCCAGGCTCTGCCTCTGTAAGCCACATCTCAGAGGCACCTAGAAGCTAAATTCTATTAGTTCAGGGGTTGTCAGTCTTTCAATGTATACCAGGGAAGCTACTAGTGTTGACTTTCCAGAAGCTGCTCCTTCAGGTATTTTTTTCAACTGAAGGATTAGTGTCAGATATCACCAAACAAATGCAATGAACTCTTGAATATCTGAACTGACTTTTCTATTTTAAATAGATGGAAAATCTGTCTATCTTTCAAGCAACTGATATTCAGCAGTCACTGGCCTGCCAAAAACATGGCAGTCACACTGGGAGACAACAGTCTATTTATCAGACAATTATCAATTATCTGGTGGTTCTGGCTGTTCAGGCACATAATGAACTCCTTGACTATTTTTTTCTACAATGTTTCTTAGTCAGTATATATGTCAGTACAGCCTGGAGATGTTAGCAAAATGATCAAAACCCGAGAATCTAAAGAAAAGAAAGAAGAAAGGTCTTGTTCTGAGATAAATCGAGGGGAAGAATTGAAACTCAGTGCCAGATACAGGACTCCTCTTAGCTGTCACACCACCTCAAAAACAACAAATCTGCTCTCTCTCACCTGCACTCTCCACACCTTACTCTGCCTCCAGACACCTGACCCAGAGTGCAAGTCTTTAAGTTGCTGAATGGCAAAGGTGCAAAATTTAGCTCTCATTTTGTTCAATCCATGTGTTTGCAGATGACAAAAAAAAAAAAAAAAAAAAAAAAGACTCAAAAAAGAAAAGCATTTGTCTAAGAGTAAAATTCATCATCATAATCATCATCATTCCCATTGTGATTAAAGCTGCTAAATTATAACAGATCACTTATTACCATCAGGCCTGTGCTGAACACTTCACACACATCAATGCAACATAATGTTGAACTGTGAGTCTACAGAGATGACTTCTCATCTTAAAAATAGCTATAAGGAGCGGCACCTGGTTGGCTCAGTAATTAGGCATCTGGCTTTGGCTTGGGTCATGATTCCGGGGTCCTGGGATTGAGTCCAATGTTGGGCTCCTTGCTCAGCAGGAAGCCTGCTTCTCCTTCTCCCACTTCCCCGTTTGTGTTCCCTCTCTCACTGTGTCTCTCTCTGTCAAATAAATAAAATCTTTAAAAGAAAAAAAAATGCACATAAGAAGTAAAGTCCATCTCTATAGCCTCAGCTTTCAGGCCTTATGTAAGGCTATTGCCATGTTTAAAAGTATGGATAATGTGGCCTTTAACATGGTTTTTGTTGCTGTTGTTTTGTTTTTAAAGGGGACCCAAATTTTATGCTATATGGACACTAAATTCCATTTGGTTTATTTTACTTTATTAACAAGTAAAATCTGCCTATTTCAGATGGCTCCTTGGATTTTCCAAGAGCTAAACCTGTATTCAAATTATAAAATTATATTTATTGGGAATACTGAAAAGGACAGGCTATAAGCTTTTCTGGCAAATCCTCATAAAAAGCCCCATGGATACTGGTAACAGTGGAATAGTGAGTAGGAAAAGTGTCAACATTTCCATGGGGAATCTAACATTTATTTGGATGACTATATTCTAGTATGTCTGTCTTAAAGAAAAGGAGTGTTAGCATTGCATTGTATTTCAACTTCTAGATGTCAGGAAACTGATTTCTTGGATGTCAGAAAGAGTGTCCTAGATTATAGTAAAAAAAAAAAAAAAAAAAAGCAAACCACAAACTTTTGTTTTGAATTAATTATAGACCCACAGGAGTTTGCAAAAATAGTTCCTACAAGTCTTATGTAACTATCAGCTTCCTTCAGTGGTGGCATCTTATAGGACTAATAGTACATTGGCACAATACAATCAGCTAACCTAGAGATCTTATTGGTGAACAATAATTTTACAAAAAATTGGTGAAAACCAGGTAAGACCTGGTTTTCAACAATTTTTGCATGTACTGCTTCCTTCTGTCCTTCCTTCCCTCCTTCTTTCCTTTTGAGTATGTCTCTGTGTATGGAGCTAGAGGGTTTCAGAGTGGGAAAGTGTACTGGGTATGAAGTACGACTAAATTTGGATTAAAATTCTACCACCGACTTACTATAGAGCTTATAAACTTTTTGAGACTTTCTTTCTCTCCCTATAAGATGTTTCTCTGTATTAGGTGGGCTATTTGAAGGCATTAATGATGAGGGAATGAATGTACATGAAGTGCCTAGTTACAGGTGAAGCTCCTTAGCTAAATGATGTTTTATGAGACCTAGAATTTTCCATCACATTGGCTTGCAGGTATACCTACATCTTGTGGTGCAGCCCCATGAATATATTTAACTTAAAAGATATTTGCTGATGATACTAGGAGTAGAGAAGTGCAATATATCCATTATAGCAATTGCAACCTTCTCCTTCTTACCTAAAATATGTCCTTCCTTGGGGAACCCCAAACTTATAATCTTATATTCATTGAGCTCTTTGATGGAAATCCTGCTGAGACCTAAGCAAGATAACATCAAATAGAAATAACATCCTGGCTGAACTCTTAGACAAATGCTATGGGAACTGGGAGCACTTTTCATGTATCAATCAAATGCACTTTTTCCATCTTTATCTGAATGTTGCAAGTCAAAGTAAGACTTTCTGGAAAGTCTTGGGTAAAAGGGAATGTTTGAAAAAGTTTTCTTCCTTTTGTAAAAATGTTGTTTCTGCCATTTTTAAGAGGATTTCCTAGTCAATTTTAAGTTATTTGAATGTTAAGAAATGGACTTTACCTGGTGTATATCATCCGTAACTTTCTAGAAACCCAGATACGGTAAACATTTACTTACTTCATTAACATTATTCATACATAAAACTAAGGAAAGACGAAACAACAAAAAAAGAGCGAATCTCTATTCTTGTTGCTGCTTAAGAGACAGTCATGATTTCTCTTCAGCACTTCGCCCTTTTTTTCTCTGAGCATCTTATCTGGATGAAAAGCTCTCTATAAATCACCTCAATAAAGACTAAATAACTCCTTCCAGCAGGATTCAGATTTCTATTACTTTATACACCAGAACGCCGATGAGTTTTCCAAATCAATATTACAACAGAAATGTGACAATTACAATAGAAGGTACAGAGGAAGAACACAGAAGAAGTTGCTTTCTTATTCTATTTTTGGAAGAAAAGGGCAGGCAGGAGCAACAAAGGAAAAACCCACAAATGAAGGCAGAAGAGCTAGGCATGACTTGTGCTCCTACATGCCAATGATCAAAACATAGTACTAAATAACCACATGAGATGCATTATTAATATTTCATATTAGAAGGAAGGTGTTTGCTTCATTTTAAGATAAAGAACATAAAGGCCATCACACCACATTGGAACAGAATATAACATCTAGGAAAACATTAGTGAAGGTTTGGGCTTTTTAAACAAATGAAGAGTTCATTTCAGCTGTATCACTCCTTAATATCTCTTTCTTCTGTCTTGCTGTTGGTGTAGAGAAATGCAACTGATTTCTGTGCATTGATTTTATATCCTGACACTTTACTGAATTCCTGTATAAGTTCTAGCAGTTTTGGAGTGGAGTCTTTTGGGTTTTCCACAAAATGAACATTAAATTATAAAAATGAAATTATTTGGTTTAACAGATTTTCTAATTGCTTTTTTAAAAGACGTAAAGAAGCGAGGAGAGAAGGGAGAGAGACCCAGAAAGAGAGAAGGAAGGATGGAAAAAAGACACATTTTGTTTTCCCAAATTGGCCTCTGCAAAGAGCTGTTTTGACTTCCAAATGCATCAGCTAATCTGAAAGCTTGGGGACAGTATCTGAAGGGACTGGAAGACCCTTTTCAGCCTTCTTCAAGCATTCCAAGGTACCCAAAGAGATACTTGATCCTGGCAGCATTTGCTAAACTTCTTCAATCTAGAATAATTTATGTCTTTGTCATCCACTCCCCCATATAACGGTTCTATAGCTGAGGGTAGCATAGGAGGAAATTATACCAATAAACACTATGCAGTCATTAAATTTTGACAATGTAATAAATATTATTACAATTCATATTTGGGAATTATGTGAGAACACACGTGTCAAGATCATAACCTTCCACCATCAAACACATATATTTTTTTTAACATCCATAGGACTTATCCCATGTGAGTCACTATCACTGGTGCTATGGCTGAGAAGATTAATTCATCCAACCAGTATTTTTTGAGAATCTATTTTTTTTAAGATTTATTTATTTATTCGAGAGAGAGAGAGAGAGAGCATAGGTAGAGTAAAAGAGGCAGAAGGAGAGGGAGAGGAACAAGAAGATTCCAAACTGAGCCTGGAGCCAGAATCCACTCCCCTGAAATCACGACCTGAGCCGAAATTACCCCACAACCCTGAGATCATGACCTGAGCTAAAATGATAAATCCTACACTTAACCCACTAAGCCACCCTAATAGGCACCCCTACTGAGAATCTATTTGACTGTAGGCACCAGGTTTCAACAGTTAACAAGTAAAAACAAAGCTCATTTCAGAGCATATAAACATCTCCAACTTTCTCTAGCAGGGAGGAGGAAGGCACACCTTTAGACAAATAAATAAAATGCAGTGAAATGCATTTCTAAGAAGTCCTATGCCATGGATGTAGGGGGAAAGTAAAGTAGTTAAGAGCAAAGATTCTGGAACCAGAATGCCTGAATGCTAACTCCAGCTCAGCTACTTACTAAAGAAATGGCTAAGTGTCTTAACCTCCCTGTGTCTCAATTTCTTCATTTGTGATGTGGGATTTATATTAGTCCCTTTTTCACGTGATTCAGTGAACTAATGTTAAAGTTCTTAAAACAGTGTCTTGAATGCTGGAAACACTGAATAAGTATTTGCTCCATAAATAAGGTGTCATACTAAGGCAATTTAGGAGTGTATGCCAGAAGAGGCATGGGTGCTTTTGAGGAAGGGCAAAAAAATCATAAAGCATAAATTTCTAGCAAAGCCTGGAATTTTAGCCATCATTACAGACACCACTTGTATCCACCCATTTTTAAGACCGGTTCTACTTGTCATCATTTCACAGCAAGAAAACAAGCACAGAGAGCTTAAAAGATGACATTCAACCAACAGAGCAAGAGAATCTTCCAGAAAAGGAGAATTACTTGAAACACGTTACCACAGCTTGAATTTATCCACCCCATTCTTTGAACCACTTTTAACCCAGAGTCCAGTACTCAAGGAGAACCCATTGCCATGATGGCAAGTTCAAGAAGCGGTAAATGCTTTAGATTTCACATGATTGTGAACATAATACAGTCTTGGGGCCACAAATGAGAAAGAAGAGCCCCTCTTATGGTTCACACAGAACAGACAGAACCTTCTCTCCTCGCAGTTCAGGCTGAAGCTGCTGGGGTGAGACCAAGAGAATTCTCAGGGGCTGCAGAGATGCTTGAAAGCTTGGAGGAGGGAGAAAAGGCTCCAATGCCGGGCCAACTACAGAGCAACAAGAGTACGCCTCCTGGCCTGGAAAGATGGGAGACATAAAAAGGAGGCTCCCAGAATCATGAAGGGGAGAGGCAAGAGGAGAAAAGAGGAATGAAGAAGGGGAAAAAGAAAGGGGAAAACAGGATTTGATCTCTAAACCCCCGAGTACATGAGCTCTCAGTCCCTAAACATATGACTCAATGGCACTGGAAGCCAGCAGGAGAAACAAGGAATTCCAACTCCTCCACTTACAAGCACTGTGTTTTGGGGCAAATCATTTATCCTTTAGGCAACGTGCTTAGAAAATACAAACTGGATAGATATAAATATATACTGGATATATGTTTATTTTCTTTCCTCTTTCTGAGCCTGGTTTATGGACTATAAAATAGGCATATTAAGATCTACTTCACAAGGCTATTAACGTAATTAAATTCAGTAACATATTGGAAAGCTCCATAACAAACTTCTTGTGTCAAATCAGAACTCATTCTCCTCATTATCCTAAGTTGTGAGTATCCACCTGTAGGGACTATTGCTCATATGAGCAGCACGAACATGAAAAACCCCTAAAAATTCCAAGGAACCGGTCCTACTGATAACTTTATATAAAATCAGAAAAAAGAAATTAGATTCAGCTCCAGCCCAATGGCTCCCTCCCTGTGCTCTGTAATCCATCTAAGAAATACTCAACCCTTACCTCAACTAGCAAACTATTGAAAAAATCACCAACACCTCAAAATGCATAAAGTTCTATAATAACAAAGGAATTTAGACCCAGTGCTGGTGAGTCTTAAGTGAGTTGTTTTACTTTTATTTTCTCCAGCTCATCTGTCTATGTTACTGAACAAAGAAGTGACAAAAACATGAACATGAAAGGAAAAGATGATAAAGCGACAATAGAGGGTACCATGAGAAAGATGATGGACTGAATAGGAGGTTTGTCAGCGGGTCGTTAATAAGTGGTGGTTTGAGAGGGTATTGGAAAGACGCCAGAGATGAAGCGTAAACCATCAGGTAAGCATCACTTTACACAGAGGACCGGTTAAAAGATGAGAAAGCCTGAGAGGTTCTGGAACAGAAGCCACAGAATTTGGAATAGTTAGTATGCCAGCTAAGTGGGAAGGAAAAATAGAAAGCCGATTTCAGAGCAGAGGTCAAACACTTCACCAGAAAATAAGCTATAAAAGATCGTAGGGAAACTAGGGTGGAGAGGATAGGGTGGGAATTTATAGAAGGGTGAAACTGACTGCATGACAAGAAAGGAAACAATATAAAAGAGATAATTTGAGGATAAAATCCAAGTAATGTATATGTTCTAATTCTTGGCTTCCTGTCCCTTGTGTCTACATATCTTTTCAACCAGGAAAACTGCTTTCAAGATTACCGGTGGCTTCAAGGCTGAAAATTGAGGACCCAGCAATTCTTTATTCAAAAAGAAAAAAGAGAAAGAGAGGGAGGGAGCGAAGGAAGGAGGGAGGAAAGGTGGGAGTGGGAAGGAAGGAACAAGCGAGGAAGGATAACTGTAGCCCGATGAAATTGGCATCAACTAGAAAACCAAATGACTAATCTAGTCATGATTATTCCCAAAAATTGAATAAGAAAGTGAGGTTGCCTATAACAGATACGATTCAAGAAACAAAGGCTTAAAAAAGAAGAATTAAAAAAAAAAATCTCTCAATACCTGTACAACCTCCAACTCAATCATTACAGCCTACATGGACACTCCATTTGCAACTCATACATCCTGCTGTATGAACCAGCATGTTTCAAGAAAAAATAAATTTGACGCCAGAAAGTTCTGAGTTCAAATCTCAAGCCAGCCACATATTAGCATGTGCAGGCTTAGAAAAAGTAACCGTGCCAGTCTGAGACTCATTTTCCTCAATAACAAGACAAAATGAACTTGTAAAGATTCGGCCTCCCAGCCTTGCTTGCGTAGTGCGATGAGATTTTATTTTTAAAGTGTCTAGGATGCATCAGGGGCTCAATTAACAATGTTCATTCCTCAGACTTCTGAGGCTGGCCTCAAGGCACCGTACGTGAGTTGCAAACATAAAATAAGTTGACTGACTTTTAAACAACAATAACACATAGCCAAGCCTTTTTTTATTGCACAGTGGATGATATTCTTGCTAATCAGATCCCCAGGAAGGCTATGCACTAAACTCAACCAACCTGCCCTTGCTAACAACACTCAGTGCTGGAGCCCCTTTTCTGGAACTGCTGTAGGAGCTCATTCCTTTAATTATCCACAAAGGTGGAAAGTATCATTCTTCTGATGGGAGGAATTGATTTCTGGAAAAAGTCACCATCACTTGGATCCAAGTCCAGTGAATAAGATCTAGCTGAAGTGTGACCACAAAGCAATGAGACTGATTTTTCTCCTGTGACTCATAATCTAGTTCACAAGACAGTTTCAAAAAGTTCTGGATGCTATCAAAATAAAAGTACCAGTACACGAAAATAGGAATAGAAGAACATCTATTGCAGCACTGAATGTAAAGCCAAAAAGTACTGCATGTGTGCCAACAGGGCAATGACTGAGAAACTTGAGTTTTAACTCTACCATTAAAGATTGGGGAGCTGTGGGACAGAATGAGTTAAGAGAAGTCTTTCTCAAACTGCCTGGGGACTTGTTAGAAATGCAAATTACTGGATCCCACCCCAGATCTACCCAGTCAAAAATTCAGAGGGGTTCAGCCTCCACCATCAGGGGCATTAAGCCTTCACCATCTGCATTCAACAAGTGATTCTAATGCATTTAACAAGTGATTCTAACGCAGGCTAAAGTCTACGAACCAGGAGTTAAGGGATACCCTGCATTTACCTACAACAGGAAAGTCTGAGGTATGTTAAGTAAGAAAAGCAATTTGCAAGCTAGTAAGGAATACTTATTATTGAACTGGATTGTACATGTATATCTGTGCATACGTGTAGAATAAATTACATGGTAGGTTTTTTTTTATATAATTTTTTATTTTTAATAAACATATATTTTTATCCCCAGGGGTACAGGTCTGTGAATCACCAGGTTTACACACTTCACAGCTCTCACCAAAGCACATACCCTCCCCAATGTCCATAATCCCAAGGGAAGCAAGGGCAAAAATGAACTATTGGGATTTCATCAAGATCAAAAGCTTTTGCACAGCAAAAGAAACAGTTAACAAAATCAAAAGACAGCTGACAGAATGGGAGAAGATATTTGCAAACGACATATCAGATAAAGGACTAGTGTCCAGAATCTATAAAGAACTTAGCAAACTCAACACCCAAAGAACAAATAATCCAATCAAGAAATGGGCAGAGGACATGAACAGACATTTCTGCAAAGAAGACATCCAGATGACCAACAGACACATGAAAAAGTGCTACATGGTAGGTTTTTGCCGTGACTTTTTAAAACCTTGCCAAGTTTTTGCCAGACTTTTTAAATGGATACAAATGATGGTGGAGTGAAGGACAGATGGAGAAGGGTGATGGGGTGGGGTGGGAGAACACGTAGATATATACCTTATATATAGCCTACAGAAAGACAGATGTACTAATTGTTCTCCTCATACTCTGGCTTTTATTTAAAGCCAACCTTGCATTCCTTTAACATCCTTTATTCTTCTGTGAAAGTGAACAGTTGCTTTTTCTTCTGGAACTCCCATGTTTGAATCTGAAAGGTACTGTCTGTGAGTGAACAGCATATAGGCATACTTAATATGGGCTATAATTCTCCAAAGACCATGCAAATACCTGCCGGCTAAACGGCTGTCACTCAAGATTAGCAACGACATTTGTTGGTTTCTACATTTCCAAAGAAAGGAAGGCTTTGGATTGACAGCAGTTTTCTAGGAGGACAAATTCACAAAGACAATTTTTTCTTCTATGGACAAAACATAAAAAGATCCACAAATCCCCAATTACCTTTTGTGGGGGGATACCTGACTTTTGCACAGTCTTAACCAGATTAAGTTGTAGGGGGAAACGTAGTTTATTTTCAAAGCCTTCATATTTTCACAGATGTCTGAAAAGTTTAAGTATTTTCCAAGCAAACGCTGGGCAAAGGGAACCCCTGTGAGTTTTGGGGCACCCTGCAAGCTACTAAACCTGCCAGAGCATCATGGCCCCATGAGAATGCAAGTCTTCACCTGCTCAGCAGACTCTCACTCACTGACCCACCATGTTCAACCCCAACTACAAAGACTTGAGTACCCTTATGTAGGACTGAGTGATCCCTCTCATGCGAATCAAAGCAAAGTGGCAAGGGGAAGTCAGCATAACATACCCATGGCAGACTCTACTGGTGAAAAAAAGAAAGGAAATATCAAAAGCCTAGAAAAGCAGTAAGAAAAAGGAACAAGATCAAGTATATCCCTGGCACAGACTTGGTATTTTTCAGGTTAAAATCTCAAGCCCTAACCAAGGCAATAAGGAGAAGCTGCCACTTTCAATAAACTTCCCTGGCTCCTGCCCGGGCTCACATTCTAAGTGAGAACCCCTTAGGATAAGCAAGGACTATCCATTTCCTATCGAACTTAAAAATCTATTGTGGTTCCTTTAACACCTCAGATCTGAACATCTCGTGCATGTCTTTTCACATAATCAAATGTTGGAGCAGTCTGTGGTCCTCTTGGCCTGTGAGCCCTCTTCTATCAGCACGTGGTATGACAGGTCAGCTTGTATGGTGGTGCTTGATCTGCTGTGGTGGTACATTAGAAGCACCCAGGAAGTTTTCTTTTAAATGTCAGTGGCAGACCCTGCCATAGGGAGGCAGGCACAGGGGGCAGGTCTGGTTATTTGTAATTTTTTGAGTTTCCAAGAGTCTAATATAAACCCAAGACAGACAACTACTGAACTAGCTGTTATCTACGTTGCTCTAGGCAAGATTAGAGATCTGGTGTGTGGTTGAAAGAGGTGAACTTCAAGGTCCCTTCCAAACAGAAGGGTCAGTGAGTTTCAGAAAGCAGTCTGCTACAGAAATGATTTTTCACAAATAGCAGTGGAAGGGCTTCTTCAAGGTTAAAGAGAAAGACTTTTGCAAAACGAATTGGAAAATCGAGCCCTCTAGCTAGACAATTCCTACCAACCAAACACAAACATAAATATGTATTTTGTAGTTGTGCCAATAATCTTCTAGAGAATCTTAATTTGGCTTTTTACATAATTTTTTATTGGTCTCAAGAGTCTACAAAATCAACTCTATAATTTGACACAGTCCACTTCTTCTTAAACTTTACCTAACTCCTGCAACCATGAATAAATTAAGCGTCAGTAGTCTCCATCTGATTAACAGACACTGAACCATATTAACCACAAAATAGATCAACTATATGAATAATTGAAACATCCAAGTTTTTCAGACAGTCCCTCAGTTCTACCAGAGGTAACTTATCAACTGGCCTAAATAGAATTACCCTAAATATTTTTAGAAAAAAAAAAAAATCGAAGCCTTATTTATTTCTTCAAAGTGCTAGAGCGAACTTAGACATAATGTACAGCTCATTTCTGCAGCCACAGTTAACAAGTCCCCAGCGCTTATGCAAAGATACAAAAATAGAGAGATACCCCTTCTTCCCTTCCTCACACTCAGCCTAACTTGAACTTTAGAAGGAAGTGGCAGGGGTAAGGGAGGCAGGAGAAGAGAGGAACTGAAAACTCAAGGAAGTCACTTTTCACATTTTCAAAAGTAGATCACCCCTTTAGATCTCCTTGGCAGGAGGCAAGAGAGTTTGGAGAGTGTTTGACTTTTAAACAAAATACACTAAACAAAAAATCTTAAAGAGCAGAAAGACTAGCAGAGGGACACAAGGAGAGCAAGTCCATGTTAAACGCTCTGAAAAAATAAACTTAGAGCAGCATCACGGAAAGGTTTATTCTCAAGAGAAAAGAACATGAAGAAGAATGAGAATCCATCCATCAATCCTTTCTGAATCTATTATGTGCTGAGCCTTGAGAGGTACAATGATGAATCTGGAAAGGGAATTCTAGGGGCAAATGATGGCCTTAGTAAGCCAAGGGAGAAGTTGGTATTTTTTCTTGCATTAGTGACACTCATCCTAATGTTACTAGTAAATACGTGTTCTGTATTCACTACGTACCAATGCTGTACTAAAAAACAAAAACAAAGCAAAACAAAAAACAAACAAACAAAAAAACACTTCTGCACACATTTTCTCACCAAATTCCCTCAGGCACAGGGTCAGATTTATTCCCATTTTATAACAAAGGACACCAGAGACTCAAAGTGTGTAAGTACTTTGTCCAAGGCCATCTAGCTAGAATTAAGTGTGGGTTTTCAAAAGTAGATCCAACCTACTCTAAATACCGAGTCTTAAACATTTAGTGCATTTAATTATAAGAGAAACCCTGAGAAATTTTGTAGTGGTGGTATCAACCCCTTTGGTAAGCCACACAGTATGTATTACGGTATATATTACAGTATATATTACGGTAGAACATCATGCTAAGTGGCTTTGCAAGCAAGCCTGCTCCCTTGATGTTCCAAATCACTGCTACCTCACCCTGCATGTACTGAGGCTACATGAGCCTGAGGTTCCTGGTGATCCCCAGATGTCATCAAGGCTGAAGCAGAGCACACAGAATCCTGAGCCACATTAGACAATCCAAAGTGCAGGGGGTGCAGTGCCTGGGTGGCTCCATCAGTTAGGCAACTACCTTTGGCTCAGATCATGATCCCAAGATCCTAGAATCAAGTCCCGCCTCCGGCTCTCTCCTTGGTGGGGAGTCTGCTTCTCCCTCTGCCAGCAGCTCCCCTGGTCATGCTCTCTCTCTCTCTCTTTGACAAATAAAAATCTTAAAAAAAAGAAGAAGTAGTCCAGGGGATACTAAAGTGGCCATAGTGAAAAGAGAGGCTTCAAAAACAACCAAACTAACTAAATCATTTATTACATATAGAAACATCAGTCTACAACCCAGAGCAGGGCAGAATGTCTCACTTGGCTCAGACGTTCAGCTTCTGGTCTATGGTATAAATTAGAAACTCGGTACCCATAGCAGTCCTTACGCATAATGAACTCTCTCTTCAAATCAAAAATCCTCATGGCCCTCGGGAAAAGTACATTGTAAATAAGAAAAGAAAGTAAACGTCCGTGTACGTACAGTACTGTGAAGGGGCCAGTGAGCCAACCGGTTTGGGTTCAGTTCCAAACTTCTCTTTCTAGTCATGTGACCTTCCTCGCATCACACAGCCACTCTGTGCTTCAGGTAGTAGCAGGTTTCGTGACAAGGAAATGCATCAGGGCACTTAGAACGAAAATCTGCACAGAGTATCTATCTAGCCACACAATTCCTCCTCCCCTCGTCCGATATTCTGCCCTTAGAGATTCACTGCTCAGTGGGAAGTCCTGGCCTTTCCTTTACTCTTTAATCTTTCTTACTGACCTTACTTCAGGGGTCTCACCCAGACTTTCATGGGAAGTTTACCTTTCTGATGGACCCATATTGGAGACCACTGCAGTACTCTGATTTCATTTCCAGGTATAAGGCGGCTGCCTCGTAAAAGCCTGCCTCCTCGACACTCCACCTGAGCATTTGGACTGTCCGGTTGGCCAGCCATGAGAGCCAGTGAGCTGAAACAGAGCGATCGTTAATCTGGAAGAAAGCCTTGTCGTTTGGAGCCAGCTCTACTGCTCATCAGGGACGTGGCCTCGACTGATGCTCCCTTTTCTGAGTTTCTGGCTCCTCATCTGTGAAAAGAGGAGGCTGAGCTCCAGTGGACACCAGGCCCCCTTCCAACATGAACATCCTCTGATTAGATTTCCCAGCTTCCCTCTTTTCCTACTGACCTTTGGCTCTAGGCCGTCCCAGAGCTTGCCCATCATCAGAGAGGAAAGTACCAACTGCCCGCCTGCCAATCTGCGCTTAGGGCAAAGACTCTGCTGGGAGGCTGACAATGATCAAACACGCAGGGCTGGCCCCGCATCATAGGTCAGCTCAGCACACTGCCTGAGAGGCCGCGGGTGGGGGGCCTGGGGAGACCAAGTGTGCCACACGCTGCCCTGCGTGACTAATAAGTGGGGACCCACTGCCCTGGGAGCTTGCCCTCAGTCAGCCTCCGCGGTTCTGCTCATCTGCCTCCTCTTCTCCCTGGCAGAAGCAGAAGACCCAATCTCTGAACTGAAGAGGGCTTTAAAAAACCCCAAACATTTGAACATCGCCAATGACAAGATACTCCTGAACAATAATACTAAAGAGCTGACTATTACCACATGCCAGGTGTGACACTGTCTCCTGCAATCTGCAAAGCCGCACCTGAAGCGTGGGCCCTGATTTCCTTGCTCTGCATACAAGGAAGATGTGGAGTGGTTTGGAACCTGCTAAGTGACACCCTGACAGTCGGACCTCAGAGCTCCCCAAGGTGAGCTCTGCACTGCTCCTCCCGCCTCCTAAGAGGGCTAGAGCAGCTCCTACTCCCTTTAAAGGAAGGCTCTTCCCTACGCTGAGGCAAAAATCTATCTTCCTCTGACAGCTCCTCAGCCCCCTTTTCGTTTGTTTGATCCTCTCCCAACATGGATAAAGATACTCAATCCAGTCAATTGTAATATTTTAAGACAAAGAACAATTAGACCAGATAACAGTAAACTATGTGGCTTCACCTTTGTTCTCACACAGCCTCCCTTGCCAATTCAAAGGTGGCTCGAAATGTTTTTCTCTCTCGGTCTCTGCCCTTTCTTTTTTCTCCCGTAGCATGTTAATAGAAGCCAGAGCTTTGACAATTGTGCAGCTAATTTCTAAATGATTGAAATGATTTATTATTATTCCAGTCAAGGAAAGTTCCTACAGGAGCTAGGACAGCTGGTAACAGTGCCCACAGAACGGGTATTATTTCATGACACAAAAGCTCGGCATTCGGTGGAAATCACCGTCAAGGAAAATACGGGGGTGGAAAATAGAAACATATCTTTTGGTCAGAGGTCAGAGGATTAAACCATTCTGACTGAAATTACATTCTGTGAAGTTAGCCTGTCTGTCCTCACATTCTCCTACACAACTCCTGTTTTGTGAGACCTTATGATGCCCCTCAATAGAGATATGTTCTGGAGTATTTCCTATTTAAGCAGGTTGCTAACTCTGTGATGGTTATTCTTCTCTGTCTTGTTTTCCTGTTTTGTTTGTTTGTTTGTTTGTTTTAACAACCTCTGTGTACCAAAACAGAATTAACTGAGCACGGATCACACATGGGAAACTCACTCATCCTGAAACTACCGCAAAACTCAGCAGAGAATGCCTGTTTTTAAAGGCAGTATATTAAAATCATCCACTGACTGCCTCCACAGTGAAGACCTGCACCGATACTGCAAATTGATGTGCTGCTTTCAGACTGACATTCCTGACCTACCTACCTCCATCCCCGAACCCCCACCATATGTCCCTCTAGAGGCTGGGGTAAGGATGGGAAGTTACTATTGAGCCCTACCAGCTTTGACCATACCTAACTAAGGCCAGTGATAACATGTGCTCTGCCTTCTCAACCTTGCACAGACCTTGAGCCGGGAAAAGCTGGGCAAAGGTTATGTTAGGAAATCCATCCTCAACAGTATTGGAATGGGAAATCTATATGATTTCCCTGTGTTTATTATCTGCCGTGAACATAGCCCACAGGGCCCACAAGAACATTAGGAAAGAGGCGCTTAGTAATAATACTCCATGACGGTAGCCAGTCTTTCCTCTTGGCCTTTAAATAGAACTCAGTGTTCAGTTTCAATTCCAGCTCCATGAGGAATAAGACCAACCTCACACCTTCATCTCATCATTCCCATCATGTCCTGATTGATAGACTCTGATGCTCTGGTCTCATTGCAGCATACCCATTCCCAAGAGACTGGATGACCTTTTTCTATTCCAAGAGCAAATCTCCCTGATTTAAAGACCGTTTCTTATCATATCCCAGGATGTTGGGTCACCATACTCATTAATTCCACCATCCAGGGATAAATTCAAATTCTTTGAATGCAAACCCAAATCCACTCTGATCAAACTTGACGATTTGAACATTTAGCCCTTTCCAGAATGCTTTGTCTAAGTTGGTTTGCCCCAGCCCATTCTGCAAGGATCACCCAGTACCACCAGTGACACCCTTCCTTTCTCTATGCACTTGTGGGGAAGGGAGCCCAAATCCAAGGTAAAGTCTATGACTCGGGATGCGCTGGGTCAGTTTTGCCTGAGATGTCAATACAGTGAGAGCTGCCTAGAGGACCCCTCCCATTTTGGCGATCATCCCTCTGAGACCTGAATGATTTGGGAAACAGATGGAACTTTATTGACCAGTGGGTTTAAAGCCACTGAGTGCATAGCTGACTGGATGATAGCCAGTGCCTCCAAAGAAGGAATCATCTATTTTACTCAAGGATGTTTATAGCACCTAGCAAAAAGGCTAGCAAATAGAAGACACTTGACAGATACTTGTTGATTGGATGGATGAGCTGTGGTCCAGAGCACATCACAATAACTGTGAGCAGGTTCTGGAATTAAATACACCTAATTCTAAATCCTGATTGTATTGTGTCCTTGCTGTATGACAATGGGCGAGGAATACAACTAAAGTTTGGCTGCATCAACCATAAAAATGGAAATAATGACATTTGTTATGAGCAGGAGTGTATCCCCCCCCCCAAAATTTGTATATTTAATCTCTAACCTGCAAAACCTGAGACTGTATCTATTTTTAGAGATCGGGGCTTTGAAGAAGTAATTAATGTAAAATGGACTCTGACCTAATATGACTGGTTTCCTCTGTTAGTAGTGAAGATTAGGACACAAACACAGAAAGAGGAAAGACCATATGAAGTTAAAACGAGAAAATGGCCATCTACAAGCCAAGGATTGAGGCCTAAGACGAAACCACCTTGGTTGACATCTTGACAATTGAATTTAGCCTCCAGAGCTATGAGAAAACAAATTTCTATTGTTTAAGCCAACCATTCTGTAGTGATTATTATGAAAGTCCTAGCAAACTAACACAAGTATCTGTGATATTTGACGGAATGGTTGTTGCCATCTTAATATAGTACCTGGAACATAGTAAGTATCAAATCAAATACAGTGTAAATATGGTTATAATTAGCCATATATTGAATATGTTTTGGTATAGAACTACCCTTCCATGCCCAAATTCCATTTTTTGCCATCCTATTTATGCTTAACTTAAATCTAATCTGGTCCATGTAGATTTACATATACATGGAAACCTTTTTTTCTTCCTCTAAGAATAATTGTTGGACTGAGGAAACTAACATTAGCATGACAGAATACATAATTCTTAAATTTGGATAAAATCTGGTTTTGTCTAGATTTTACTTAATTCACAAATAAGATCCCAATCATTTTCCCACACCCTGAAATTATATCAGATATTTTACTCAAATAGAATTTGGGTTGCTGCCTAATTCAAGAGAGCAGGAGTTCCAAATTTAAGGGCTGGATCATACACTACGGGCTGGGATCATCTATGCGTTCTATGCCATGCTTCTCAGAACTCATTGTCTTTAGACGGAGCCAGTTCCAGTCAAATAAGACATGAGAGAAACTGCTGTGCACTGTGGGTGTGAGGTCAGACCTTCTACACATCTATTCACAATAACACATAGTAACACAGGAGGGTAAGAAGGCCATGCAAAGGACAATGCCCCAAGTGTTTTCAAAGAAAGATAAGTGGGATGCCTATATTTCTTCCCAAGTGGGAAGGGGAAAATATATATATATATTTTTAAAAATTGACACTTTAATGGTCAAGAGGCTATTAATGAAGACTTGGGTAGGACAAATAGACACAAAGACTATAAAACAGAAATAGAAATGCTCCTCTCAAGTTCCATTGCTGCAAATTACCATCCAATCCTGTGATTCTATTGATTTACCTGTGCTATATCAAATTTTAATCACCATAAACCATACACTAATACAGATCTGCCACCAACAAGTGCCCTTAGCAGAAGACTTTCATTACTTTGGATACCTCTGAAAATTTTTTAAGACTGTCTAGCCTGGAAATCTGGAGATACAAGGAACATCTGAAAAATGCCTCTTCTGTTGGCTTTTCAAAAAAGTAGGTATGACATCCTGCTTTAAAAAAAAAAAAAATAGGGCTTTCAGAAAAGACATGAATAAAATAAAAAGATGCAGATAGAAGGTTAAGGGGAGTAATTCCAGATAATTACCCTAAGAAAAATCCTTTGAGAAGAAATGCTTTTGTTCCCTCAATTACTATACATTAACCCTATGGTACTAGCACATCTTAATTCTTTAGATGGTCTCTTGATGGTCCTTTGTTCCCAACATACAAAGCCTAACTACACTAAGCAAGCATGTTCTAAAGTGGGGGCCACAATAGTCATTTATCAAGATGTTAATACCTGTGCCCTTAAGAAGAAGAAGAAAACAAATAAACAAACAAACAACTTCTGGATCGAAGTTGGAAATTGGCATACTCTGTCTCACATAAAGATTTATAATGCCCATAAAAAATTAAATAGATTCCTATAATTATGGAATCTGTTTAAAATGGTTTAATCCAGGGTTTTCTATATACTATTAATATCTCACAAAACAGAGGTCTGCATATCAAGGTTTGTGACACGTTGGCTTAAATACTGCTGTTTCTGTGACTAATGTCTATGTACATTTCCAACATCACAGCTCTATATTAACCTTATGCATACCTGAATAATCAATCTGTTTTCCTTCAAAATATCCAAGAAATTCAGCCACAAACACTATTTGCTCAGGGCAATAATGTAGTGAATCCTAAGTCATTTCTCCGACTACATGTAGATATAACCATAAATACTTTTAGAAGCACCATTTATCATTAGCAGAACTGGATAAAACTGACCACCTTTTACTTGATTGCACACCAAGGTCATAGTGTGGGATAGGGTAAATAGCCCCTAGAACTGAGTGACCCTGGATTTTATATCTAGATCTGTCACTGACCAGTCCTGTGTTAAGCTCCTAATCTCTCTGAGACTCCATTTTTATTGATCACCAGATAAATTCTGTAGTCATTCTAATGTCTGAAGTTCCAAGAAACTATGAGTTTTGAATGCAAAAGTACAAAGTTAGTCAAAAATCTTATATGTTCCTGCCTTAGTGAGAGGTTTTATTTTAAGTATAGGAAGTTATTTGGACCCAAGCACAGACAGAAAGAATGCCAGAGATAAGTGAAAGTATATGGCCACATGGAAGGATCACAGGTGATTTCTGGTTTGTTCTTTCTTTTTTTTTTTTTTTTTTTAAAGATTTTATTTATTTATCAGAGAGAGGGGAGGGAGGAGAGAGCAAGCACAGGCAGACAGAATGGTAGGCAGAGGCAGAGGGAGAAGCAGGCTCCCTGCTGAGCAAGGAGCCTGATGTGGGACTCGATCCCAGGACGCTGGGATCATGACCTGAGCCGAAGGCAGCTGCTTAACCAACTGAGCCACCCCGGCGTCCCTGGTTTGTTCTTTCTAACTTCTGCATAGTTTCTAATGTTTTTGAAATGAACAGATTTAACTGTTGCAACACAAAAGAGACCTAAGAGTTTTATTTTGTTTTTAAGTCTTCTGAGTCCTTAAGCAGGCTTCTACTGACTTGAAAACCTCACTGTGGGTGGCTAATCAAACTTAATGTTCACATGTTCAATTCCAGACTAACTGTTCAAACCAAAATCATCAATGTTTGGGATAAGCAGGATTAAGCCTTAGAAAAGCTTGAGGCCTAGCCCAGGCTGTATAGGGTGATGATCAAACCCATGGCAGGAATGTGGGACTTTGAGTATAAAGCCCTTAAGAATGAAAAAAGTCACAGAGCGAAAGAGGGATGGAAGGAAAGAGGATGGGAAATGAAAGCACTGTTGCCTCATCAATCCACAATTACAACATCATGTTTGGGTTCCTGGTTTTTTGGAGACCCTGTTAAATGCAAAGGCATCTGCAATGCAATGATCCTTGCCAGTCCCTTGCCTACTAAGAGCATGACCCTATAAAAATTAGTCCCAGGACAGGCAAGTAGGAAAAAAAAAGAGCAAAAAGGGGATGTATACAAATATTTCAGCTAAGCTTCTCAATCCTGGCTGCACATCAACATCACCTGGGGATCTTTGACCTGGCTTAAGTTCAGACCCCGTCCCAGAGCAGCTGATTCGAATCTCTAGGTATGGGGCCCAGGCTTAGATTTTTTGAAGTTCTCTGGGTGATGGCCATATGCAGTCAGGATTCAGAAAACACACAGGCTACGTGAAAAGACAGGAATTAAAAGCAAACCTTACTGACTTTTCAATTTTGCTGAAAGCTCCTCAGAAATTGTAACAGTTTCATTTTTCTGGACTATTTGAGAATTTTCAGATTGTAGGTGAATGAGGGTGAAACTGAGAATATAGTGAATTTACTCTTATTGTTGAAAATCAACCTAAAACAATAAAATGGCAGAGGCATAGAAATAAGATATAGCATTTAACAGGAAGAACAGTTAACTTCTTCCTATTTTCAGCAATGTCTTTGATTTTGATTTTGAAAAAACTCATGATGGTCACAACTCTCATATTTATGAGGAAAGAGGAGATTTTTGAGTACATATTAAGGAAGTTGGTACAATCAGAATACATCTGTCTTTTTTCTTTTTTTTTTTAAGATTTTTTTAAATTTATTTGACAGAGAGAGATCACAAGCAGGCAGAGAGGGAAGCAGAGAGAGAGGAAGGGAAGCACGCTCCCCGCTGAGCAGAGAGCCCGATGCGGGGCTCGATCCCAGGACCCTGGAATCATGACCTGAGCTGAAGGCAGAGGCTTTAACCCACTGAGCCACCCAAGCGCCTCACATCTGTCTTTTTTCTTAAACAAACAAACAAAAAAAAAACCTCCCCCTGAAAGAATCCTGAGGAAGAAATTATTTTCTATTCAAAAATTTTTATTTTCACCAAAAAATAGGTATAAAGACAAAATGAAAATGTATATTGACAGAGTTTTAGAATTTCATATGATTGGATTCTTGCTTGTTAAGGAATAGGTGTTGCCTTTAGAATTTCTAAAAAGTTATTTCCTCAAGTTCAAATACCAACTTGTTGAAATGTCCTACTGAAAAGCCTTCACATCTAGGTGGTATCTTTTCCAACGTGTCTTCTTCCTTTCCTTTTAAAAGTCCACACATACTTTTTTTTCAGACCCCAATTAATTTGGTAAAAATTTCCAAGTAAGTCAAAGAAAACTAGAAACTAAAGAGAATGCTTGATAAGCATTAAAGCAAAACAAAGCAAAAATTATACTATGTCTTGTCAACATATCTATATGGGGCATTCATTGGAAAACAGCATTAAAGTTGTGTCTCAAAGTAGGTTCCGTCACTCTGAGTAGGTCAGTGCAGTGAGTAGGTCAAATTTGTACATAGTACAAACTATTCCCTCCAAGACAATGTATTTCTAAGCAGCCTCTGCCTTTTTTGTTGGTTGCAGCATACCCACCTGCATAGCTTTATAGAAATGCAGTTCCTACACTTCATTTAAAAAACAGACTGAATTAGACTGTCTTGCTTGGGGTGAGGGTACCTTGGGAGCACGCATTTTGCAAACTTCCCAAGTGACTCTTAGGAGCTCTAAAGTTAGAAAATCCTGTTCTAAGTGCAACACAGATTCTAAGAAAAGGTCAAGAGTGCCCTAGCAATGCTGTGATGGCAACATTCCACGCTTCTTAGTTTTAATTAACCTTTGTCACTACCTCTAAACCTTTATTGAACACTTTGTGCAGGAACAATTACAAAAGTCTTTTCATGTATGCACCCACATATAATGGCAACTTACGAGGCAGGTGCTAACAACAGTCCCCATTTTACAGATGAGGAAGCACAGGCACAGAGATGGTGAGTGATTCACCCAAGGCTACCCATCGTGCAAGTTTGAGAAAGCCAGGCTTTGAAACCAGGAAATCTCTCTTCACCAGATCACTGTAAAATCCCAAGTAAATAAAGAAGTGAAGGTGTACGTTCGTAATCGCTGGTTCCCAATGCTTTCTACCATACCAACAGGGACAGGATTGACCCTGATGGATAGCAACTGGGTCAGTGTTTTTCAAAATGGGGTCTCTGGACTATATCAGAGAACCTGGAGTTGGTGACAGAAACAGGGGCTGATTAAAAAAAATCAAATTCTTGGGTTCTAATTCTGAGCCACTACACCAAGTTTTCAACTGAGGGAGGAAAAAAAATCCATAGTTTACCATGTTCTACCTGGTGATTCTTATATACAATAAAGTTTGAGAGATACTATGTTAGGTAAATATACACACACTGTAGCAAATTAAACTCACAGATGATAGAAGTTAATTTCTCTCCTCTGATAATGACCTAAAGGATAAGGTTAAGGCAAGGGTTCTCAATCAGGGGAGATTACCCCTCCCACAGACACTGGACACTAGCTGGATATACTTTTGGTTGTCAGAGCTGGGATGGGGCAGAGTGTTACTGGTATCTAGTGAGTGTAGGCTAGGGAGGTACTGTTAAAGACCCCATAAAGGATAACCTAAGAAAGAGAACGGCCTTGTCTCCTATTTTTCCTCAGTAGCAGCAAGTAGGGACAATTTTTTCTTTGTCTCTACCTATTGTTCTTACCATTCTGCCATTGTTCCGGTATTTATGACTCCCTAAAAATCCTTCCTCTCCTCTTTTCCACTTGGCCAAATTTTACCGTTTCTTCAGGTACTACAACCTCCAAAAAATGTCTCTGTGAATTCTCCCACTCAGATCTCCCTTAACCTAAAATCAAGTTTAATTTAAAAGTCAGATGAGTAGGAATCCTAAAATTTAGAGCTGAACTCCGGGACCTTCTAATCCACTTAAAAGTTTTCTGACAAGGGGTAGCTGAGGCTCAGAATGGTTTTGGGGTGGTAGAAAGTGGATAGGCTTTGGGTTGAGACATCAGAGTTTGAACCACAGCTTTGTCCTTCACCAGATAGGAGACCTTATGAAGCTATTTTAACATTTTCAAATCTCCCTTACCAACTTCACAAGGCATTTGTGAGGATGTATAAAAACGCATATGTGATGTGCCCCCATGGGGTGTTGGAGGCACAGGAAGCACACAGCACATTTCAGGTCCCTTTCCTTTCCTAGAGACTTTCAAAGGCTTTCAAATATCAAACTAATAATATCTCATACTCAATGTGTCCTAAATGTAATGCTAGTCAAGTTTTAGCTCTAAGGCCTCAACCACTCTTTGAGTTGGACTCTACTATTAACTTCATCATCACAGATGAGAAAACTAATAAGTGTGGAATTTTTCCAAGGTTCCACTGCTGGTTAATGACAATGCCTGATTTTATAACTCTGAGAGCCCAATTTCAGGATACTCTCATTTAACCACATACCATACTACTCAGAGAACTGTAATAAGACCACAAGTCTCCTGATACCAATTTAAGAGTTCCTTCTATGTCACCATGGATGTTGGCTTTGTCTCTCCAAGGAAATAGTAAATGATAAAAGCAAGGTCATGACTTATGCTTATTCTCTTTCCTTTTCAATGAGATGGTGCTCAATAAGTATTTGTTGATTGACTGATAGAGAAAAGAAATGAATGGCAACCTGAAAAAATTCATTTCCTCACACTGTCAGTTTGAATTAATCCTATTACACATAGAAAATTACACCTTGTTCTCCATTCTAAAACCAGCTTACACACTGGGCTGAAGGAAGCTTGTTCAGCTTCCATTATTGTCTTGGAATCTTATAAAAGCAGGTGATGTTTCTCTGAATTGATACTAACAAACATGACTTGTGTACATACAAGCAAGGCAAGACTAAGTGAACTTTGTTTCCATGGAAAGACTGTTGTTATTCCACGTGGTTAACAATGCTTCTGGGCTACAAATTCACCTTTCCCCCAATTGCAGATCCCAAAGGAAGATTAAAACAGGTGAACAGGTACAAGAAACAGTGTGAGCTTCAGTCCTTTACTGTGGGCCTCTCTCACTGCCAGCCTCGGGTGGCTATTACAGGAGGTGCCAGGGATAGAGAGAAATGGAAAATTTTGACTTTGTCAGAGGTAAGGTCAACTCTGTTTTTTGTTCTGAGATACCTGGAGACTAATTAATAGGAGAAAACAAGATGTGGCTAATAGCAAAGATGATGTGAGTCCTTGTCGGGCTCTTTCTGTGAAGCCACTCACCATTGTGTTTTGTTTGGCAAAGAGATAGGTTCAAAGACTTAAAATCGTTAAATTCTTCTCCTGTCTTTCAGAGGAGGGGAAGGAGTTAGAATCTCCATTTAACAGACAGAAAATGGAGAGGGGGAAAAAAGAAAAGGGAGGATTCATGGCCTGGAATTCTAACACCAACCAGTCATCCTTGTATCCCAAGGGGATGGTACATGGGAGCTCCTTGGAAACAGGAGAAGTACTGATACCGAGAAGCAAAACCAAGACGTAGTCAGGTTGGGCAGTGTGGTGGAACTAAGTGTGTGTGCTGAAGGACAGCAAGTTATGAGAACTCACTACATGGTTCATGGCTGGTCTGAAATACAATTAATTAGGAGCTATGACAGATAAGCTCATCAATACCCATGGATGACATCACCATATTATTCCACAAAGGGGGCCACCAGGTATATGACAAGAAAGGCTTAGACTTGGGATGGGATGAATGAAGGGAAGACATATGCAAGGATGGACCACATAGAAAAGTGTATTTATTTTAGAGAAGTAAACAAGTAACTTTTCTCATATTTGTGAACCTGTAAAAAAGGTATACAATTTTTTTTTCTGCAGGTACTCGTCTTCCTGCAGTCAGTTTTCTGAGGTCTTCAGGCAGAAAGATGCAAGAGAGAGATAAAGCCATCTTTCCCCCCTGAAGTCTGCTGGCAAGATTGGTGTCCCTCTTTGGTCCTTAATCAGCAACACTATTTATGCTTACTGGCCCCTGGCTCATTCTCTGGCTGGTGATATAACTATGACATGTAACACTGAGCTACAGCTTTGAGATTAACAACAACAATATCAAGAAGAATATTAGAAATAGTAATAGCAATGCTGGTGGTGCTGATGACGGTGACAACATTTATAGCACACTGACTACTTGCCAAAAAGTTCTATGAATTTCCATGATGTTCTCCACTTATGCCTCACAAAAAACCTATGAAGCCAATACTACTTATCCCCATATTTCAGGTGAGAAACCAGAGGCACAAAGAGATAAAATAGCTTGCCTGAAGTCACACAACCAGTGAGAGATGCTTTGATAATTGAATTCAGGAAGTTCGATGGTATTGCACAGAAATTAAAAGTGTCCACATATCTCCTCACTAGGGAAATGTGTTTTCAGTTCCAACTTCACATAAAAGAAAATTTTGCCTGTCAAAGAGAGATAAAGTCCACCACCTGCCACACTAGCAGGCAGGGAACGCAGACTTCACAGCACCGTAGCTGTCAGGGAAAACTTAGGATAGAGAAGCAAGATGCTGGAGTAACGTGCAATCATTTCCTTACTTTGTAAAGAAACAAAGAGACGTGTCAGAAGTGGTTTTCAAGTCAGGTATGACCAAGGCTTAAAATTTGGGGCACCCGAGTGGCACAGTTGGTTCTGACTCTTGGTTTTGACTCGGGTCCTGATCTCAGGGTTGTGAGATTGAGTCCTGCGCTGGCTGGGCTCTGCACTGTGCACGGAGACAGCTTGAGAGTCTCTTCCCTCTCCCTCTGCACCTCCTGCTTGTGCTCGCATGCTCTCACTCTCAAATAAATAAATAAATGTTTAAAAATAAAAAATAAAATAAATTAAAATCTGATTACACTACTTAGTGGATGTGTAACTTCAGACGAATTACTTGACCTATAATGATCTTGGTTTCCCTATTCCTGGGGAACCACTATGTATATCGTAGGGTTTGTTACAAAAATTAAATGCAATACTGCATGAAAAACACCAAGCATAAGATCTACCATGTACTCAAAACCCAATAATTGGCTGTTAATTATCATTAGCATCATACTGAAAGGGCGCCAATGGTGTGCCAAATAAGGTGAAGAAAGCTGATAGAGCACAGGTTTCGACTACAACTTCTCATTGACTATTAATTAGAACCCTGAATGAAGAATCAAGAATTCCATCTCTGACAGGGTGGCCTAAGGGATATTTCATGGGCTTGTCAAAATCCTGGGTAAACATAATTTTCAACATACTAAATGAGGCTCTTAGCAGTTTCTAGTTAAGAAAGAAATGTTGGGGCACCTGGGTAGCTCAGTGGGTTAAAGCCTCTGCCTTTAGCTCAGGTCATGATCCCAGAGTCCTGGGATCGAGCCCCGTATCTGGCTCTCTGCTCTGCAGGGAGCCTGCTTCCTCCTCTCTATAGATATAGACATCTAGTTTAGCCCCTCCAGAAAAGAGTATGGAGGTTCCTCAAAAATTGAAAATAGAGCTATCCTATGACACAGCGATTGCACTACTGGGTATTGATAAAAGAGATAAAATAGCTTGCCTGAAGTCAACAACCAGTGAGAGATGATCCAAAGGATACTAACACAGTAATTCAGAAGGGCACAAGTACCGCAATGTTTATAGCAGTAATGTCCTCAATAGCCAAAATATGAAAAGAGCCCAGATGTCCATCAACAGATGAATGGATAAAGAAGACATAGTATCTATATTACAATAAAACATTATTCAGCCATCAAAAAATTAAATCTTATATGCAACAACATGGATGGAAGTAGAGATTATTATGCTAAGTGAAATAAGTCAGTCAGAGAAAGACAAATATATGATTTCACTCATATGTGGAATTTGGGAAACAAAAGAGATGGACATGGGGAAGCAGGGGAAAATAAAATAAGATGAAATCAGAGAGGGAGATAAACCATAATAGACTCAACCACAAGAAACAAACAGGGTTGCTGGAGGGGAGGTGGTGGGGTGATGGGGTCACTGTGTGATGGGCATTAAGGAGGGCACTGGATGTAATAAGCACTGGATGTAACTAATGAATCACTAAGCTCTACCTTTGAAACTATCAATCAAGCAATCAATCAATCATACTAGGATCCCCCAACTGTACTGTGATTAAAGACAGGTAAGCAGCTTCATTGTAAAAAGGCAGAACTAGCTAAGTCCATGTCTGCCTGACCTACCATCTGCAAGTTCCGATCTCTAGCTTCTGCCCTAGGGAAAGAGCGCACATGGGCATCTCTAGCTCCTGACTAAGTTCCCTATCTCTTGCTTCTCCTGAACTGGGTCTTTGAGACCTGCTTGTCCTCTTTCATCTTTTCCTTTTTCTTAAAAAAAAAAAAAAATTTTTTTTTTTTTGAGAGAGAGAATGAGAAGGGGGAGGGGCAGAGGCAGAGGGAGAAGCAGGCCTCCTGTTACATGGAGATCCTTATGAGGGATTTGATCCCAAGACCCTGGGATCATGACCTGAGCCAAAGGCAGATGCTTAACAGTCTGATCCACCCAGGCACCCCCTCTTTCATCTTTTCTGATCCTTAGGCTCAACTTATTTTCTGTTTGATCTTTGACATCCATTTGGCCTCCTTGTTCTGCCTCCATTTCTTAACTAAGCCGACTACTCATCTATCCTATAGTATTTGTCAGACTTTTCTACCCACATAAGCCCTTCTTAAGAGTCACAGATCCTAGTATCTTGGAATTGCATCACAGAAGTCATGGAGACATGGGAACAAAGTGTCATCTATGGTAGAGAGTTGTAGTTTTTTAAAAGTTTTATCACTGAAAGATAAGACTTTTTTTTCAAACATGAGCTTCTGAGAAAAATGAGTTCATCATTAGTGCATATTCAGTTCACTATCAACAAAACTGTCTTTCCCATCTGTGTTGACCTTCAATTTCATCTCTTTAACTTCAGATCTTGGAACAAATTAATCTTCCCCTCTCTTCCCTGAAATATGAAGAACTTCAGAAGAAGAACCAGGTATCTAGCCAGAACAGCAAAAAGAACACCTCATCAAAAAGCAAAAAGCAACTTCTCATATATATATATAATTTTTTTTATAAGTCTTAGGATATATAGAAGTTTCAAAATGGTACCCATTCTGCGAATTCTTACACAGGTCACAGATATTTTGGCTCTCTCCTTTCACTTACAGGAGAGGATTTAATTCTATAAGTATGTAAAATAGGCTTTTCCAGATAAACTTTCTATGGTTGACAGAATGCTAGGGAAAGCATGGGCCACTTCCAAGTAGAAGCATTACTTTCCCCCTAGCTACAAATTCTGGCATGTTTTAGCCACAAATACTTGCCATTCCATCAGTGTAAAACTTGGAGTAAGGATAACAAGAAGGTACAAGGGGCTCCCAAATAACTCTAGAATTCTTGATGGACATGTAGTAGGAAGGAAAATTAGGTCTATGCTATTCTAAGTTACTGACATTGAGGGTTATTTATTACCACAGGATTGCCTAGCCTATTCTACCCTACCTACTGAAGTAATTTGAGATCACAAGATAGAATGTGAGATCACAGAATAAAAGGCCCTCCTCTAAGGGATATCAGATATGGTTTTACAGAATTTAGGTCACAAATTCACCAAAGTGTCCTTTTTGTTGCTCAGAGTAGACACCTAACTCCTCTTTTGAAGTTCTATTTTCCATTTCTTATCTCTCATCAACAGTAAGGAGCTAAGTCTTCAATGGCATATAATAAAACGTTTAAGGAAAAATCTTAGGGACAAAAAGAAGTACTAGCTTTTGGTTTCTATCAATATGTGAGCAGTCTTATGCCCAAATATTCATGTAGGCATCTTATAAGGAATGTCAATCAATCCATGATGGTTATGAATTCAGTTTTGATGTAAACAACTCTTATTTCATTAAATCTAAGATCTATATAAAAAGTTGGAAAGTCCCTGTCCTAAAAAGGCAATGAGAAAATGAAATTTATCCCTGGGATGCAAGGGAGGTCAACATATGTGAACCAATAAATGTGATACACGGGTGCCTGGGGGGCTCAGCTGGTTAAGCGACGGCCTTCGGCTCAGGTCATGATCCCAGAGTCCCGGGATCCAGTCCCGTTTCATCCTCCTAGCTCCATGGGGAGTCTGCTTCTCCCTCTGACTTTCTCCCCTCTCATGCTACTCTCTCTCAAATAAATAAATAAAACCTTTAAAAAAAAAAAGTGACACATATTAACAGAATGAAGGATAAAATCATATGATTTTATTGCTTTCAATAAAAGGAAAAAGAAGCATTTTATAAATCCTTTCATGATAAAAAAACATTCTACAAATTATGTATAAAAGGAATGTAGCTCATCATAGTAAAGGCCATATTTGACAAACCCACTGCTAACATGATACTCAATGGCAAAAAGTTGAAAGGCTTTCCTCTAAGATCAGGAACAAGACAAGGCTGCCTACTTGTACCGCTTCTATTCAACATAGTACTGGACATCCTAACTATAGCAATTAGCCAAGAATAAGAAATAAAAGGCATACAGATTTCAAAGGAAGAAGTAAAATTATCTGTCTGCAGATGGTATGATCTTACATAGAGAAAACCCTAAAGACTTCATATACACACAAAACTGTTAGAACTACTAAATGAATTCAGTAAAGCTGAAGAATACAAAATCAACCCACAAAAACCAGTTACATTTCTATATACACTATCAGTGAGCTAACAGAAAATGAAATCAAGAAAGCAGTCTCAATTACAAGAGCATCAAAAACAATAAAGTACAAAGGAGTAAGTTTAACCAAGGAGATGAAAAACTTATACACTAAAAACTATAAAACATTAATTTAAAAAAAAACTGAAGACAAATAAATAGAAAGATATGCTGTGTTCATGGGCTGAAAGAGTTAATATTGTGAAGATGGCCATACTACCCAAAGGACTCTACAGATTCAAAACAATTCCTGTCAAAATTCCAGCGGCATTTTTCACATAAAAATATCCTAAAACTTGAACTACAAAAGACCCCCAAAAGCCAAAGCAATCTTGAGATAGAAGAAAAATGGAGGTATCATACTTCCTGATTTCATACCACATTGCAAAGCTACAGGAATCAAAACAGTATGGTATTAGCATAAAACAGACACATGGACCAGTGGAACAGAACAGAAAGCCCAGAAATAAACATCAATCCATGCATATAGCATCAACTAATTTTTTTACAAAGGTGCCAAAAACACACAATGGGAAAAGATAGTCTCTTCAAAAAATGGTGTTGGGAAAACTAGATATCCACATACAAAACAATGAAACTTGGACCCTTATCTTACAAAAGTCACAAAAACTAAGTTGAAGTGGATTAAAATCTTCATTGTGATACCTGAAACCCTCCCAGAAGAAAACATAAGGAAAAAGCTCCTTGACTTCGGTCTTGGCAATGATTCCTTGCATAAGACACCAAATGTGCAGACAACAAAGGCTAAAATAAACAAGTGGAACTACATTAAGCTGAAAAGCTTTTCCACTGCAAATAAAACAGTCAGTAACTTGAAAAGGCAACCTATAGAATGGGAGAAAACATTTGTAATCACCTACCTGATAAGAGGTTAACACTCAAAATATATAAAGGATCCAAAATATATAAAGGAGATATATATGTATATATATCTCCTTTAATATATTAAATATATATATATATCTCCTTTAATATATAAATATATATCCAAAATACATTTTGGATATATATTTGGATAAATATATCCAAAATATATAAAGGAACTCATATATAGAAGAAAACAAATAATCAAATAATATTTTAAATGAGTTAAGGACCTGAATAAATATTTTTCCAAAGAAGATATAAAAATGATCAACAGGTAAATGAAAAGGTGCTTAACATCACTCATCACCAGGGAAATGCAAATCAAATCCACAATGAGATATAATTCCCCACCTGTTAGAATGGCTAATACCAAAAAGGCAAGAGGTAAGTGCTGGAGAGGATGTGGAAAAAAGGAAACACTTGTACTTGCTAGTGTGAGTGTCAACTGATTTAGCCACTATGGAAAACAGTATGGAGCTTTCCCCAAAAGTTAAAAATATGACTAACATATGACCTAGTAAGCCCACTCTGGGTATATATCTAAGAGAAATGAAATCAGTATCTTGATGACATAGCTGCACCTCAATGTTCATTGCATCATTATTCACAAGAGCCAAGACATGGAAACAACCTAAGTTGTCCTTTGATGAATGAATAAAGAAAATGTATGTATTTATAAATGAATATATATATTATACATATATATAATATATATTATATATACATATATAATATATATAAAATATACATAGAAAATGCATATATGTTCTTCAGCCATAAAAAGAGAAGGGAATTCTCCCATTTGCAATAACATGCATAAAACTGGAAGACATTATACTAGGAGAAAAAAGCCAATCAGGGAAAGACAAAAACTACATGGTATCACTTACATGTGGAATCAAAAAAGACCAATTTCATAGAAACAGAAAATAGAATGGTGATTGCCAGCGACTGGGGGGAGGGGAAGATATGGCACAAAGGTTTAGATACAGGATAAGTTTTGAGGATCTAATGTACAACATGATGACTACACTTAATAATATAGTATTGTATACTTGAAAGTTGCTGATATTTTAGGCGTTCTCACAGAAAACAAAAATTTAACTACGTGAGGTGATGGTTGTGTTCATTATGTTGACTTTGGTAATCATTCCACAATGGGTATGTATATCCATCGCATGGTACATTTTAATATATTCAATCCTATTTGTTAATTATTCCTCAAAAAAGTTGGACCAAAAAGAAAAAGACATTGCCATTTCCTGTGTACCAGGACTCTAGGAAAAGAGGATTGGCTTTTCCCTAGCTCTGCTATGGCAGAGCTATGTTGCCATGTTTTAGAAGTGCCAATGCCCGTTGTTCTTTTCAATCGCTCTATGATTGTTGAATCTTCTAAGAAAATATATGCAGGCTGTTTTGGTAATTATAATATGATTATAATCATATATAATGTCCAAATGAAAGGAAGGCATAGTGGATACCTTACTAAACCCCAAACCCACTCTTTTCCAGACTTTGCTCAATGGTCATTTTCTCACCTTAGCCTCTTCTGACAACTCAAATGAAAATTGCACCCCCCACCCCTAATCTCCATTACTGCAATACATCTGCTCCTTCCATAGCACTTGCACCTTCTAATTAGTAAATAAGTCACATATTTATTTGGTCTATCATTTATTATCTCTCTTCCATAGTTAGAATTAAGTTCCCCAAGGGTGGAGATTTCTGTTTCGTGCACGGACACAACTCACATGCTCAAAACAGTATCTGGCACTTAGTAGGTGCTCAGTTAATACTGGCTGCATGGAAATGGAATTAGTATGGTTAGAAATTTGACTATATAATCATGTCTGTTATCAACTAACAGTATGGCATCTCTTGGGAAAGCAATTAGCCTTATCTACCTCACTGGACTGTTCCAAGAATCAAATGCATATTGATGAAAGTGTCTTTAAAAAATATAAAAATATTAAATATTAAAATGCCATACAAACACTAGATATTATTGTCAAGCACAGCTGCACACAATGCTTCATTTATTCCAATAATTTCCACCTTTTTTTGCAAATATCTTAACATTAAAATGCATTGGTAGAAAGAAAGATAAATTGATGATGAATTTTTCCTGACTGCCTTCGTTGCTAAGGTAAATCACTAGTTATATTAAGACACCCTGGCTGCAGTTGATGCAGCTGGCAACAGGCCCTACGTAGTCAAGGAATTATTCAGACTTGGAAGAGTCTAGCTCATAATTGCATGATATATACAATATCATTATTGTCCTCATTTCCCACCCCTACTGTGTTCACTCAAATACTTCTCAGTGAATATTTTATTATTAAAAACAGGAAGGGATTTAAAATATATATATACCTCAAGCAGCCGTGGCAACAGGCTGGATCAAAGAATGTCCAGTTGCTCAGGCTAGAAGTGATAATACTAGATGGAGAACAGGATGCAGTGGTCAGCGTAGCACTCATCCTTCAACCCTCTGTGAGCCCTTTCAGCTAACAGAGCCTTGTGTAGGAAATCTTTCAGATTGCAAGTTGAGTACCTTAACGTGGGTAAGAAGTGTGTGATGGCAGGGTGTGGGGCTGGGTTGGGGGAACACACCGTGGCTTCATGGGTTAGTAGTTAGTGATGAATCCTGAGAGGAAAAAATACAGGTGTCTGTGAGTAAATTACAGAAGAGTGAAGACCTCACAGGAGTCTCTTTCCAACACATAAGAAATGGACAGTATGAAGAAGACCAAGGTCATCATGACTGACCACAGGAGCCCGAATTGGACTTAAGTATTGGAGGAACTTTTTAAGGCAGTCACGCTTGCTCTATGCAATACACTTGGAAAGGCTAATAACTTTTTTTTAATGTGTAAAAAATTATCTGCCAGGAAAAAAAAAAAAAAAGAATTAGCGATTACTGAGAGCACTAGAAAATTCACCCCTGAGGTATGCAATTACTGGCTTAAACAACAAGTAAAAACTGAAGCATAAATCCTTCAAAACAGATACGAAGGTAAATATTTCTGCCCTTTTTATCATAAGGAAAAGCCAAATGGTATCTTTTATGGACTGAGTTATGTCCTCCAAGTTCATATGTTGAAGCCTTAACCTTTAGTACCTCAGACTGTGGCTATATTTGGGAATAGGGGGCCGTTAAAGAAATGATTAAGTTACTGGTAGAGTGACCCCTAAACCAAGCCCTAAACCTCTTGGATCTTCAGCCCCCAGCACTGGGAGAAAATAAATTTCTGTTGTTTCAACCACTCAAAATGTGGTATTTTATTTTGACAGCCCTAAAAATTGAATACACTGCCCATACCTTAGGATTGTCCATTTGTTATCTATTTGATGATAACAAATAGATTTGGAATATATGCCAAGAAAAAAATTGCCAAATAAATAAATAGATTTGGTAAATATGCACTGACTTATTACTAATTATGCACCTTCTGGGTTGCCTTTGACAGAGTAATTTGCAGGCAAATAGTTTTTAGGAAGTCTAATGCCATGACATTTGAAAATTTATCCATATTTTAGCCTTAAAAAGAATCAGGTTGATTTAAAGTAGCCATCCAAAACATTACTTTCAGTGTTGTCATCCCCTTTGGTTGTTTTCTGTAACCAAGTATTTGCCTGAGCAAATGGCAGGAGTGAAGGCTCAGAGATAGCAAGTTTGTCATGTGTCAGAGCACTGAGGAAAGCTACTAATCGCATGGGAGTTTGTGGAGTTCTTCCCCCCGTTTTAAGAAAGTAAGAGAAAGACAACAAAGGCAGATTGAGACCAGGCCCATCTGGGGAATTTCAACCAAAATTTAACTGTCAAAGAACAAGCGTTCATTGAGCATGTGTGTGATGTCTTGCTCCATAGTCTTATTTAATAACTGGTCCTGAAGCTTACTGGTGACATGGAAGAGGGTGGCCCTTGTCATCTCCCATATTCTTCTCTGTGTGCATCTCTCCAAGCATGTTTTATCTACCTACCTTCTCCTCTAATACCTTTACCTGTCCTTTTTCATCAGAGCCTTAGCTTCAGCCAGCTGCCTCAGTGCCAAGAAATCAGTGAGAGAATCCTAATGAGGTATTTCTATTGAACAACACTTAAGTGTCCCCTTTTGGAAGTCGTTTCAGGCTATTAAGACATTCTTTAGGTGGTGAGATTTTTAGGAAACATTAAAGATCATAGGGAAATTGTCTGGGACAAGTTTTCACCAACCTACTTATGGGGACAGAAATTAGTGAGAGTTTTGAGTAACAGCAATTTCAGATGTAATTATAATTAAGAAACAGAACTTCAACCTATTTCTTCTGTCATCTGGTCATTTTATTCAGATAAAATAATGTGTATTACAAACTCACCAATGTAGGTAAGGAGCACTAAATGTATACAATTAAATTTATGATATACATACTTATTTTCCTTCAAGATTACAGAGACGTGATCTTGACTAGGGACTCTTTTGTCCGGAAATCTATGGTGATTTCTGTAGCAATTTTGGTTGTCACAACCAGAGGACAAGGTACTACTGGCATCTGGTGGGCAGAGTCCAGGGATGCTGCTGAACATCCTACAACGCACAGGAAAGCTTCTCACAACAAAGATTTAGGAGCATAAACGGCCATTAGGAAAGAAGTCGAGAAACCCTACTGTAATTATGTTTTCTTCCTTAACCACCTCGATCTTCATAATCTCTATGCATGTATAAAATTTCACTCAGAGGAGATCAGCTCTTCTAAAGTCATGATCACCCACACGTTATTCCAGAATGTTACGCAATCCCAAGTATACAACTGTAACAGCTACTAAGGCACTAAGTTTCTGCAAAATCGTAAATTTTTTTGAACAAAGAGTTGAGTCCTTTGAAAGCTTTTGTGGAAGATAACTTAATAAGTTATTGTGGCTAGGAAACGACAAGCAACTTCGTGAAAATGAAAACCTCACTTAACTGACTTCCTCCTTGGAGGAAAACTTGTAATGGAAATAGTCACTTCACAGTGAAGTTCTCCAAGACAGGCTGAAGAAATATAAGTTTCAATACTCTCCTTGTGGATTTATACTTGGACTTTTCAGGGCAAGAAAATCACTTGTACAAATGTCATTGGTACTTTTTGACCGTGAGAAACTATTCAGAATTCTGCAGTAGCCATTTATTGATGGTATTTGAGCAAAAGCTCTTCCTCCAAAACTCAAGTGAAGCAACTGGGACAAAGGCTGAATTGTTTTCATTTTGAGAAAAGCAATTGTTACTCTCAAAATTCCAGGCAAAAATCAAACAAAGAGAATTCAGTGGATATTAGATTCCTCCCTCCCTCAAGGAAAAAAAAAAAAAATCAGGGGAGGTAATGGGCAACAATACAACCAGTATTTGTAGAAATACAAGGCACTAAAACCTACAGATATATTTAATGCCCATTTAAAGGGTTTCTGGTGATAGGAGGACCATGGGGATAAATAACAGAGGTCAAACAGAGTGTATGAAGTCAATGAGAGGGCGAAATGGTCCTCAAGGCAAAATTCAAGGGCTAAGAATTAGCAAGATTCCAATTCATGAAACTGAGTTGTGTCAGGTAGAGCAGTTAGTGGAGGAAACCAGATTCCCTGCCTTCCTGCCCATTAAATCTTCCTCTCCCCAATTTCCTCTAATACGAAGCCTCCAGTCTTCCTTCTTCTGCCCTGAGCTTCTGACCTTGCCATGGCAGTCTGAACCACACTTCTTGCACGGTTCCTAACTGTATTTCCAGCTTCCTCTGCAAAAATGTGACCTGTCCTCAATCCCTGATTACCCCTTCAGTGAGGATCTGGCTAGATCTTTGTCAACTCTATACCTTGCCTGGGTGGGGATGAACCCGAACTTCTTCCCCAGATGGATATGTTAGACCTTTGGGGACAAAGACCTGCCTGGAGTCATGTTTTTAGAATGGGCACGTGAGAAATACATTAGTTTGAATGTAAATTGCAATTTTTTTGGTTTTTTTTAAGCTCCATGTAACAGATACTTGAAGGTGCCTACTTGAAAAGACTTGACTTTTTGAGCTACTTGATTATGGGATCAAAACAGCCTCCTTAGCTGGGTGTTGCAGTGGAATAGGTCAAATCACTGCCTATTTTTAGCTTATGAAACTACTGATCCATAGGAAATTCTGCTGCCCCACTGCCGTTAACAACCTCCAAGCTTCTGTCTCCACATGGAAACTGTCATAACATTTTATAAAAAGTCTGCAACACTATTTTTCATACAGGCAGTCTGAAGTGCATTTTTGCCCATACGTTACAGGCTTCAACGTCAAAGCATCTTGTGTTTTGAAATTAAGTTACAAACCAACCTTTTTAGAAAATTTAAAATAAGAAAACAAAAAATAAGAAAAACTATGTGGGTGGGTGAGGGAAGCCAGTGGGACTGATGCCTTGGATCCTTCCACATAAACCTGGTAAAGGAGTCATTCACTCAGGACATTCTAGAGATTTCGAAAAATATGTTTGTGTTTTCAGGCTTCCAAGAAAACATTTAGGAAAGATAAATCATGGGCTCTTATTGTTTTAGCATAGAAAAGAGCAACTTGTCAGTCTAAGTAAGAAACTATATTTTGGTGGCAACTGGTATCATATGAAAACATTGACTCAATTCCCAGGTATCTTGGATATGTGAAATTCACATGCTGTGGCAACTCTAGAATGTCTGAATAGGAGGGCAGCAATCTGGTTGGAAATGGCAATTGGCAAATTTCTGGAAGGTGCATTTGTATAACAAGCAGTTTTTACTTTGGCTTTTTATTAAAGGTCAATTAAACCATTTTTCCCCCTAAAGATGTCCATACTGTATCTTACATATGATTGAAAAAAATATGTGTTCTTTAGATCAAGGAATGCATGTCTATGTCTAATATACATACCCACACATTCATATATGATGGAGTGGCTTTGAGGAGCAGAGAATACTTTTTGGAGATTGGAGTGGGACATGCTATAGAATGCCATACCACCTGCTGTTCCTTGGGACCATTCATGACTATTGACTTTCACCAGCAGGCACTAATAAGCCTGCAGGAAAGGGGGGAAAAAGATGCAAGATTTTAATCCATATAAATAAATGATCTCATAAGCAATTTGGCTAATATGCAGATTTTTCTCTGTGGCAGGCATTGACCTCTATCCTTTCTTTGGTTCTCACCTACATAATCACCAAGTTGATTAACAGCCATTCAAACCTATCTTGCAGATACTGGGTCAGTCACAGTCACAGATGAAAGCCATGGGAGTATGATAAGTACTGACGGAATCCATATATTTGGTTACTTGATGCCCCAAGGTAACTTAGCCAACTATACCCCAGGCTTCAATTTTATGTTTACTTGAGTCAAGAGGGCATTAATGAACTATTGCAGTAACATGTTCTTCTCATAGTCCCCAAATTCCAGTTTCAATCACAAACCTATTCTAGAACAGGACAATTATTTGAGCCTTCCCTTTTCCTAGAATCTGAAATCACGAAAGGTCCCTAGAATACAGAATGTCAGAGATGGACAGGACCTAAGTGGTGAGGTACCTGATGCAAACTATTGGGGTCAGAGGATTACAGTGATTTGATCATTCTCACAACTGGAGGGTAGATCTTTACACCATCAGAGAAATTCCAGTCATCAGATGCAAAGCACCCAGTGTTGATTTTTAAGGTAAGGGTTGAAAGTACGTATATGCTGAGCCTCAGGCTGGCCACAGGGCTCTGTAAAGTTAAACTCCATAACCTTCTAAGCTAATGCAGTAGCAGTTATCTGAAAACATTTTAGCTCAAAAGAGCAATGCCCCAACATACCATTCCTCTCAAACTATAGCTCCAGGTTGGTCAGGGGGCTTTGTGATCTAAAAAGCCCTTAGCGCTAACAAAGACTGAACACATGTGCGTCAAAACTGTTTTTTTCCTGGGCAATTAAAAACTTCTTCATATGAAAAAACACACACATCATTTTCAGTGGGGCTCAATTTTTCATTTTTGGCACTGATGGCTCTGATCTTAATAATGTAAGGTTGTGCTACACAGCAAAGACTCTGAATTAGCTGGACTAAATATACATCCCTTTAAACAGTTGCAGAAAACACAACTAAGGAGAAAATACACACATACGCACACATAGAGAGAGAGAGAACAGTTACTCCTTACATGGATGATGAAACAATAAAATTCATTATTTAGTAGGACAAAAGACCAAATATCTCTTACCCTGCAGCAGTGACACTGAACGTCACCTTCCAAAGTCTGATCTGGCAGCACCACAATCACAGCCCAGACCCTGGGTTCTTCCGAATCTTCCTAATATACAATACTACTACTTTCTCTCAACTTTGGAGAGTAGACTAAAAGAATATTAATATAGTGCTAGGTTAAGATATTATTATGGTGAGGAAGAACTGTTAATAAATGTAAAAGGCTAATGACTATAACTATAAATATATATACATGAATAGAAAAGGAGAGAGGGGTATCAGGAGGCAATTCTTTGTCACTCACTTGTCAGCTGGTGATTTGGATGACTTTGGTCAGGCTGCTTTTAGTTTCCTTGGGCCTCATTTCCTCTAATCGGCAAAACTATGATATTGATGATTAAAGCACCTACGTGTAAAGAGGACTAAGAGACTACAATAATATCTAGCATAGAGAAGCTAAGTGCTGATTATCTTTCCTCTTCTTAGGTATGGGCAATATAGTTAACTGGCCTCCCTTTTCTGGACATTTCTTCTAAGTGCACTTACCTCGTCTTTTGGATGAGTCATGGTAGGACAAGTTTTTATCCAGATGCCAGGAAATGAAGATTTTGTGGAAATTAACAATTCATCTTACATCTAAAAAATAACTTGACTTCAAAATATGGCCTTGCACTTTGCATATCGACTATGTTATAAAGATTGAAATGTAACCCGGAAGTGTTTACATTATGTGGGTAGTTAACTCAAGGAACGCAGGAGACCTCTGACATGAAATATTTAAAATCTTTAGAATCTGCGATTTGCAAGCAACCTTGAAAGTCCATGGCAATTAATAATTAAAGTGGGCATAAATGATGCAGGCTCTGGAGATGAAGATCCACGAAGCTAGTAAGTAAGCTTAACTTATGCCCAATACCAGTACCAAAAAGCAGTTTAGATTATCTGCCAGCTTAGATTATCTGGGTGTATGGGAATTCACTTGCAATAATATGTGTTACCTCCAGGGATGGGTACAGTCCAATATGGCTCCTCTCTGAAATGAGACTGGAGAGATATGGAACCTGTACAGAAGTAGTTAACTTTTCCAAGCAATTACTTTGGGGCCAGGTACTGTACTCAATACTTACAAGGACAGGATTCTATTCTTTATGTACACCTTGGACAAGAGCCTGGGGACAGTGTTGCCCAGGAGTTGACAGCATGGCCTCTGGAATCTAGGATACCTGGACTGGTACATGAATTCTGCCTCTAGCTGTATGACATTGGGCAAGTTATTAAGCTTCTTGAAACTTCAGTTTTATTTCATCTGTAAAATGGAGTGGAAAAATAATAGCTACTTCATTAGGTTGTCAAAAGCATTAAATAAGGTAATGAGAGCTTACAAAGAACCCTAGCCCTATATTTAAATAATAATTTTTTTTTTTTTAAAGATTTCACTATTTGTGAGAGAGAGAGAACACAATCAGGGAGAGTGGCAGGCAGAGAAGCAGGCTCCCCGCTGATCAAGAAATCCCATGCAGGACTCAATCCCAGGACCCTGGGATCATGATCTGGGCTGAAAGCAGATTCTTAATCGACTGAATCAACCAGGCATCCCTAAATAATTATAAGAGTTTTAGGTGAGTGCTAGAACTTTTTGGTAATTTTTATTGTGTGCTATAGGAAAAAATGCATAATATGGCAGATTTTAGGAATCAGGAAATTCAAAGAGGGATGGAGTTGAACTATACACTTCTTCAAAGACAGAAAAAAAAAATCTGTAAGTTTAACATGTGCTTAAACTGAACAAAACAGCTCTTTATAAAATATTATAATTTTCAGATTTGTTATGGCTCAATTACTTGAGAAATTCCACAAATTCAGTTCAAATGTACTAATTGGATTGGGGAGGGCAGCACTGAGAAAAAAGATGATAATATTCAGTTTTTACTTTAAAAAAAAAATGCATGGAGATCCAGTTCCATCAATGTAGTTTCTGATGCAGCTTTTCTTGATTTTCTTTTTGGTTCACAGTTTGAATCAAGATCCTATAATTTGAAACGTTCTACTGCTTTATTTAAACCCGAGATATTTGTGTAGGGTTTTCAGGAACACCCCATCAAGAAGCTCTAGGCAGAGCCAATCAAGAACCAGTCTGACAATGTAGGCTATATTTTTTAAGAGTTCCAGGTGATCTTACTGATGCTTCATGTCCAAAGGTCATCCAGACTCCTGTCTGTCTCGCAGTTTAACATCCAACACATGGGCTCAACCCTGGAACTATAACCCAAACCTAAGCACTTCTGCCTACACCTCCACTGCCTCTCCTCTAGTCAGAGCACCAATCCCTTGCTGGATGATTGGATCCTTTTATCTATTCTTCCTTTTGCTTTTGTCACTCTCCTGTACATTTCCCAGAGAGCAGCACAGTAATTCTCAAAATGGAAGTCAGATCATGTCATCCTTTGTTCAAAGCCTTCAATAGATTAAAATATCTGAGCAAAATACAGTCTTTACACCCAGCCCTCAATCTCATCTCTGAAATGTCTCCTCTCCCTCTGAGCTGCAAGCACACTGGTCTCTTTGTTCTTGATCAAACATGCAAGTACACGGCTGCCTTGGGGGTCTTGGCTCTTTCCGTTCCCACAATCTGGAATGTTCTTCCACTTCCTTCAGGTCCCTGCTTAGTACTCATCTTAGGAGACAATCCTCTTTGCCCACACATGCCCTCCTTCATCTCTTCTTTATCTCCCTGCTCTGTTCTATTTTGATCTTCAGCACTTAGTTCCCCCTTACTTATTGTACATACTTGTTCTCTGTCCTTGCCGAAAGAACACATGCCCCATGAGAGCAGGAAGTTTACCTGGCTTTGTTGGTTATATTTCCAGCAACTGTCAGCACCCGGTTGTGTGTGTTTTGTTGCTGAATGAGTTTTTCTGAATGAAGTGGAAACACTAATTGAGAAAAGCTATTTACTCAAGGCTGAAACAGAAGCAGTTTGTGCTTTACTGGTGATCTTATTAGCGATTCTGAATATTGGGATTTCAAACCTTCCACTTGCTACAGATACAAGTCTTGCTCTGCGTGGGGGGCTGCCATCCGCTGTAACTAAGAGGACGAAGCAGAGACTTGAGATCCCCTTGTCTAACTCACTACTGTTACGGCCTTGATCATGTGCTTTATTGCGCCAGAACCAGCTCTCTCTCCCACAACCTCAGTAACCCAGGATCAGGACAATCGCGTGCTCGTGAGGTGGTAGGCAGGAAAGAAATGACAGCAGAGATAGGGGCCCTACCTCAGGAGCATCGTGACTGAGTTTGTTCAACTTCTCCCACGCCAGCAAACAGCAAGCTTTCTACTTGGTAGAAATAGGTGATCTCCACATTAGTCCTTCTTAAATTTGAAATTCCTCCTTTGTAGTAAGTTAGGGAATTAAATAAGCACAATGCCCCTTTAGTAACCCCAGAGGCACCTGTTTGGGGACCTACAGCCAGGCTATTAAAATATATTACCTCAGGAGTCAAAAAGTTGGCAGTATCCCTGGAAGCATTTATTATTTTACTATTCTTTAGGCAACATCTGTTTATTGAATACCTGCTAGCTGTTCAGCCACATGCTGCAGTGTAGTTAGGAATCAATTAGACATGGCCTCTTTCTAAAGGAATTGCTAATCTAGCAGGAGAAATATCAGACAGTCATAGAGCCGGATGTGTGCAAAATCAAAAAATAAATAATGTTCCACAAAAGCAAGACGCACAGGGAACTGATCCCATTTAGGGACATGATCTTCAAGCTGAAAGCTGAATGGAAAGGAAGTGGTAGAAGGGGGAGTCTGTCAGGAAAGAGACAGCACAAGCATAGGCCTAGGTGGGGAAGGAGCTTGGCCCACCTGACAAGTGGAGGATGGCTTGTGTCAGGCTGATATGTTGTGGAAAGTGGAAGAAGACAGGAAGACTAGCCTGGAGACTGAAGAAGAGGCTAGATCATGCAAACCTTGCATAGTTCTTTAACAGGTTGGTCTTTTGCCTGAGAACAATAGGAAGTATCTGAATGGTCTTGGGCAGGGACACTACATGATTGATTTCCCTTTTAGAAGTTCCCCCTGGCTGCTGCTGTGTGTAAAAGGGACTGAAGAAGGGCCAGGCAGATGAAGGAAAACTGCCAGCCAGGAGGATACTAAGGTCCATCAGACAATAGCATGTGTAGCTTGTATCCATACTCTTTTGGTGCATATCATAGAGATGTAGGAGGAGAAAGAAGAGAGGCGCATTGACTGTGTAGGAAACCAATGGAAAGGGTAAAATCAGTTTGGAGGTTCTGAGAACAGCTGTATTGATTCTGCATCTCATTTTATAGATTAGTTTTTATTTCCTTTGCAGCAATGATTATTTTGCCCTCATTTTCACCCCTGCCCAGGACACATTACTTTGGTCCTAAGTTGCCACAGCTTGCATTCCATTCCTCCAAAGCCTTGGAAAGAAGGTACAACAGGGGTCCTCTGATCAGTTCCACACATCCTGAGAGTCAGCTCTGCCTTGAAGCCTTTTGCTAAATGGCAGAGGGGATGAGTTAGCTGGCTTTTGGAGATTAGGGAAAATAGCCACATTAAAAAAAAAAAAATCATTTCTTCTGGTGATACTTCCTATAGTGGCTGATACTATAGACCACAAAGCATCATAGCACCTGTTATGTTTTCTTAACCAACAAACCCTGGTGTAAATTCACCTAGTCTTTATTAAGTATTACCAACATTGTGGGGAAGAAAACCATATAATTTTACTTGTTAAGGCAATCACAAAAAGCCAAATTAACTTTTTTTCTGATTCATATTTTGCTAATATTTTATTTGCCTAAAACTGTCCTTTTGAGAGATTTTCTAAGGATTACAACATTGTGTCATAGGTTGTGACACCATCCAGTCACTGCATCACACCAATCTCTATGAATAGCAAATACAAATTGTTGGAAATTGGCCCACAAATATGAAAAAAAAACCATACAATTTGATAGAAAATTGAATATACTAGCATGAAACTCAATAACAAAAAAAATTGAAAAGCTAAAACTATCACCATTGATTCATCGATTATTTTATGTATTCACTCATTCTTCATTCAAAATGATCTGATATATAACTCTTACATAATTTTCATTAATGGCAACTCAGAGTTCTATCAGAAGTTCTTAAAGAGGCATCCAGTGTGCCCGGGGAGAATCATGAGGGGGTGTTTGGCAGAAGAAGGCTCTAAGTGAAGGAAATGCAGGAAGTGGATGAGGCACCAAGATCACCCACAAACTTATCTAAACTAGTTCTCTCTGGGATTTCTATGTCTAGCCCCAAAGGAGTAGCCAAGAAGAGACCCACACTCCTGCTAAGTATAATGAAAAATGCAGACTAAAAATCATTTCCTTGAAAGTACAGAACAGCTGCCAAAGGGCTCAAAACCTAGACTAGCTCAAAAAGAGATGCTCACTCAGGGAAGCCCACCTTTGTGCACTTCACTTTCTTCCCAGGAATTTGTTAATTCTTAGTGTTGGAAGAGAAACTGAAACACCAGATGGAAGGTAGCTGCTGAGAAGAGAATTATTTAGAGTTTCCAACAACCTCATATATGTCTGGAGAGGCAAAAACTAGTGTTTGGGACAGCCAAGGAAGCAAAGGTCTCATGGAGAAGGGGGGTGGTTCAAGGACTGGCACTTGATCACAGGTTTGTTTTTTTTTTTTTTTTTTCTATTAAGTTACACATACCAACAGCCAAATTAGGGGCACCTGTGTGGCTCAGCTGCTTAAGCATCTGACTCCTGATTTTTGGCTCAGGTCATGATCTCAGGGTTGTGAGATCCAGCCCTATGTTGGCTCTGAGCTGGACGTGGAGAAGGCTTAAGATCCTCATTCTCGCTCACCGCCCCTCCCCCACTCTCTGCCCCTACCCACCCCATTCCCCAGGTGGGCAGGAAGAAGCAAATTAAAAGAATCCAAAAAGCCAACTAAATTTTCAACCATATCACGATGGTGGGAAAACAAAAACTGGAGAAACTGCTTCATAAATAAAGTGAGATACTTAGTAACACATCTGGTCCTCCTGCACCCCTAAAAGATTATTCCATAGGACTAGGGTAAAAGAAAGGAAGACTACACCTGTATAAACTAGCCTCAAATCATTGCAGTCTTTGGATTGAAATGGTCTATATCTCTGCTGCCCTTTAATTTTTTTTAATTTTTATTTAAATTCCAGTTAGTTAGCATACAGTGTAATATTAGTTTCAGGTGTATAATTTAGTGATTCAACACTTCCATACGACACCTGATGCTCATCACATCTGATGCCCTTTAGAGAACGGTGAATCCTTTCTGGAAAGAGAAAATACTATCCAGACTCTATAGTCTGAATGTTGGTGTCTGTCCTCCACAATTCATATGATGGAATCCTAATATCCAATATGATGTACTAGGAGATGGAGCCATGGAGATTCCAAGGTCATAAGGATGGTGAATGAATGGAATTAATGTTCTTAGAAAAGAGACTTCACAGAGATCCCTTACACCTTCCATTATGTAAGGACACAGTGAGAAGGCGCTAGCTATCAACCAGGAAGAGGGCCTTCACCAGAATGCACCTGTTTTGTTGCCTTGATCTTGGGCCTCCCAGCCTCCAGAACTGTGAGAAATAAATTTCTGTTTATAAACCACCCAGTCTGTGGTATTTTCTTATAGCAGCCCAAACATACTACAACATGGACCCTTTATACTTTTCCATACAAATGTTGGCCATTTAATAAAAAAAATAGCTGACATAATTAAAAAATCCATAACCAAGATAAAAATCAAGTAATAAAAACAGACACCATGATAAAATCTGTCTCTATTTTGGAAACCTCACAGAGCTCCATAATAGCTTACTTAAACAAATTCAAATTCAATTAAATGAAACATGGCACATTCCAGTTATCCATCAAACATCAGGGGTGAGTCATAACGAAGATTTTTACTCCATTTTGAATGTTTGATGGCTGACAGCTTTTAAGCCCCAGCTCTCTCCTTTCCATCTTGCCCCACAACTGCACAAGCAGTAAGAAAGCCCACCTTTTTTTTTTTTGATGCCAGTAGGGAAGTTTGAACCATTCACACCCAGCTCCCACACAGAGGTCTCAACCCCAATCCACCTCCCTAACATGATAAAAACCAAAACCACTTTTTTCTTCTTTGTGCTGAAACTACTATGGACTAGCGTGGGTGCCTGCTCTGCTTGTCCTCAAAAGTCCCTTTTTGTGATGAATAAACCTGCTCATACCCTATTCCTAGGTGTGCTGCATCATCAGTCTTAAAATACAAGCCATTTTTTGTGTGTGGCTGGGGAAGAGATAACCTCTCTGGGGCAACCACAAAACAGAAACAAAATTTACCCCAAAATTAAAGTTCTTTGACTTGGACTTTAAAAATAACTATGATTAACATATCTCTTTAAAAGAGGGGACCACATAATGAATGTACTAGAGAACTGAAATCAATGAAAAAAGTTAACTAGAAATTTCAAAATAATTGAATACAATAAATCAGTTTCAAGCATATTAGACACAGATGGAAGCAGGATGAGTAAGCTGAAAACTAGGTCAATAGAAAATAACCAGATAAAAGCATAGCTTAGGGAAAAATTAAGCCTTAAATGCATATATTACTAAAATAAGAAAGGCTAAAAATCAATGATGTAATTATTTATTTTCCAAAAGTTAGAAAAACAGTAAGATATACCAGAAGAAAGCAGAAAAAATATGAAGATAACAGCATAAAGAGATAAATAGAAAACAAAGAAAATCTACAAAGCTTAAACTTGCATTATAGAAAATATTATTAAATTGATAAACCTCTTGCAAAACTAAGCAAGAAAAAAAGAGAGAAGGTACCAATTATCACTATAAGGAATAAAAAATTTTGTTAAATAATGATGCAGATACAAATTATTTTTAAAAGGAGAATATTATGGATAATTTTATATCAAACAATTAGAAAATTAAATAAAAATAACAAATTCCTAGACTATAACTTATTAAAGCTGACCTGAAAAGAAATGGAAAATCTAAATGGTCTTATGTTTAGTAAAAAATAATTGAATCTGCAACTTGAAAACCTTTCTTCAAATAAACACCTATGCTTAGATTGCTGCGTCAGTGAATTCCTCCAAATGTTAAAAAGAAATAATAATAAGTAATGGCAATTTAACTCATTCATGTCTAAAAAATAAAAATAATTTTCTACTCATTTTTTGAGGGAAAGCATAATTTAGATATCAACACTTCTGAAGGAGATTAAAGGAGGCAAAAAATATGTAATTGTCTCAAAATGTGCAGAAAACTTGTTTGAAACAATTTTATAATCTTAGTGAATGAATAAGAGAGAATTAAATTAAGCAAATAAAAATATCTGTATAAAGTCTACAACAACAATAGAATGAATGGTAACATCAAAATGTTCTCATGGAGATCTAGAAGTAACAAAAATACTAATTTCCACAATATTATACTTTGGACCTTGTTAGTGTAATAATGAGAAGGAAAAAAACAAGGTAAAAGAATTGGAAAAGAAAAACTACAACGATTATAATTCACAGACAGGTCAATTGTATATACAGAACATCCAAAAGGAAACTGTCAAACTTCTGGAATTAGTAGATGAATTATCAAGGTCAATGGATATAAAATCAATATATTTACCAAATTTTTCACATTATATACATAAACACCAAGGCCCAGAAAGATATCCATTTCTATACAAGTACTTTCAAAATGAGAAAACTAGTGATTCTCAGTCTAGTGCTCCAGCTTTTTTTTACAGGTATGCATCAGCAATCTAGCACTTGTTTGAAGGACATAAGCTATAGAAATGTTTTTTATTCCAGTCATCTCCAGTCAAACAGAGGCTAATCCCACATCTCAGTCCCTTCATCTCCTAGGCATCAAGACCTTCCAAAATGCTGCTGGCTGTAGTAACCACCCAGGGGTAATGTAGGGAATAACTGAAGGAAGCAATGATTTTCTGAAACACGGAGTTCTGACTGACCTGATCTTCTGCTTCTGCCACAAGTTCAGGATCAAGTGAATCCTATAGATGGGATGAGGGGATGTAGTAAATGGGTCCAAAGTCTATCACAGGAGAAGGGAGAATGAGGAGACATGAGGGCTACTTTGGGCTCACATTTACACAGGCCATCAAGTTTGAACCACAAGCATTAACTCAAATGAGGCTATATATAGGATTACAGAGTAACACAAACAAGACTGGAAGTAGAGTATGGTTATCACACAACTTTAAACACATGTCCCTTTTTCTGTCCACCATGCCTGTAACACACCATTAATTAATGTTTTCTATAAATTCTGCAATTATCTTGTAAACACTGAAGTTACAAAAATGCAATGATCTATCTCAATGTAAATACTACTATTTTTTATATATGAATATTTAAAACTTTTGTAGCATTCATTCAACATTATTTCTTTTCGTCTTCCTCCTCCCCTTCCCACTCTACCCCTCCCCTTTTTATACCTTCTCTTTCTTAAAACAAGGAAGTAGCCAAGGCTTCCAAGGTCAGTCTTGGGAAGACTAGATTCCTCAATTGCCAAGTGAACGGGAACATGTAGGTGGAATGTGAGGAATGACGGAGTGCTTGCCTCGTAGGTGGAGACAGAGCAAGAGACTGCCTTGGTGCCATTAAGTAGGTCTATTTTTAGCTTCAGACTGGTGTTGCCTCAAGACACTGGGGTTATGTAGAGAAGCTCAAGGATTTCATTATTGTGGCCTAGGGTTTTGCACACTCAACTTGATGACTGCTGTCATGGGTGACAATGGCTCAGTTTGTGTCCTAGAGGACCAGGGGCTCCCTCTGGGCTTGCCAGAGGACTTCTGGCTGGCCTGGTGTATTCAGTCCCAGGGGAATCAGCAGTGCTGGAGTAACCAAAGAGCAAGCCAAGTCTGTGCTTAGGCCTTAATTACATCGGAACACAACCTTATCACTTACTCCAAGAAAAACGGAAAGGATTTTATATTTGATATATTTATTCAGTGTTTAATTTTGCCATCTGAAGAAAACAAGAAATAATTTATTTTATTCTTAGCTTGCATTTAAGTTGCCTGTCATTTTGAGTAATTTCATTTTATCCTAAATTAAAGTGGAGATATACCAGAGTTTTGTTGTTGTTTTTAAGTGCTCAGAGCCTGGTCCTAATAACTATTCCCTAAATTTGCCAGGATCTTTTTCCCTTCTAAACTCTTCCTCTGGCACACACACACTTCCTATTTAACATTAAGTTTCTATTAAGTCCCACATCACTAAATCCAACCCTTGCCAAGCTGTTGGTTTTCAGCTCCTAGATATAAGCAGTTTGATTATCATTTCACTTTTATTTTGTTTGTCTTAAATAGTATTTTTTTTTAGTATTACATAGCACAATTATGCATTTATAAAACCACTCCCACAGGATTCTCTAATGCACAGAATATATTTAGGACTCTGAACTTGGACTCATCCTACTGCCTCAAGATCCTTCATCAGAAATCCCAGTATCTCTTTGGAGATGCTTTTTTCATAAACACATAATGTGATCAGGTAATCTAGGTTCAGGGCATGGAGGGGAATAAGGAAGAAGAAAAGGGTATAGTGTTGAAACCTCCATTTGGCAATTTTAATTCTATTCCTCAAATGAAAGCTGGCATTCAGCACTCTGGAGCACCCCTTCTATTCCTCCTCTCTCAGCCTCTACCTATTGTTCAGGAAAATGAGGAGATACGTTCCAGAACATGTTCATAGAATTGTGAGATAGAGAAAGGAGAGAATACTGATAAGCTGCCCCTTCTGCAAGGGATAGAATAAGCATCAGAAGGTAAAAGAAAGATAGGTTCCAAGACTTTATTTCTTGAGGAAAACCACAGAAGGGTTATCTACCGAAATTCCAAGAGCCATATATGGGGATTAAACCCAACAATATATTCTACTCTTTAGGCTTCTCCCTACTTACCTCCACCAGCTTGTTGGCATGCTCACGGAAAACCTGGGCATATTCCTTCACTTCCTTCTCATTCCCACTCTTTGCAGCCTCAATGAGAACTAGCAAAGGGACATTGGTTTCCAAGAAAGAATCAGATATGTGATCCATCACTGCTTTCCGAAGCTGCAGTAAAAACAAAAACAAACACACACAATTAAGGGATAGAAGAATGGTATATTTATGACTCTATTACTCATTTAGCAACATGGATTAAATTACTGCCTGAGAATAAAACATTTTTCTAAACCCTGCCCAGTTCTCATTATCCATGGAAATAACATTTCAACTCTTTTTAATTTTCCCAGTGCATATCATATCAAAGGAAAACAAAGAGAGATGACATAGATGCTTCTGAATTAACTGTATTATATGTCAATTTGAAAGTTACATATATGGTCTGTAGCTTCATACATTATAGGCCTGGCCCTTTCCTATCAAAAGTCTATTTTCCTTCTTCATTGGCTTAAATGTCTCCCTTCAGAAAGTTTTGAATCATGATACAGCTCAAAGACACAGGACTCATTTCAAGGCTCTTTAGAAAAAAGAAAAATCTAAGCATCAACCAGCAAGTGTAGAGAACTTTAGATGAAGAGATGGGCCTTGAAGTCCCTCCTAAAACTCACCTTTTTGCAGTAGCCTGCCCTTTCTGCATCCATTGTTTGAATCTGATTTGGTAGAAACATGAAACCTCTTATAATCTCAAAGTGCTATGATGATATAGTTGCAATGCTCCAGAAAGAAGTACTTAGACTTATTCTTCAAGGTAAGTAAAAACAAACGTACCCAAATATCTAATAATGCATAATTGGCATCATTTCCACATTGTTAAAATGGGAAGCAGGGCAGCTACGTGGGGAAAAGAAAAAAGAAACCATACCTGGAAAATCACCTCAGGGCTGCTTTGCTCTTTATTGTCAGGATGTATAGCACAGAGAAAACACCCAAATAAATGCGAGAAGATGGTAAATAATGTGCATGTTTTCCAAATAAGTATACCTATTCAGGAGTATGCAGGCAAATCTTTTATAGGCTGATACATACATATTTATTGTTGGTCAAAAGAAGGAAGACTTTGAGCAAATCTCAGTTCCTTTTTGTGTTAATTATCATAAAATATGTATGTGTGTATATATAACTTAGCTTGGTTTACCTCTGAATTGGGCTTGATATTTCACTACATAAAATATATAAAGCCTATGCGAAGTTAACATTAGTCAGCTACTTATTTGGCAGCGTGTGTTAAACTACAGCTCAGGAATAATGTGAGCTATTGGTGAGCTCATATATTCCACACACAATGTACCAGACACTCAAGTAAGATCTTTATATATAATATCATTTAATCCCCAAAACAACACCATAAAATAGGCACTATTCTTATAAGAAAGAAAATGGGACTGAGAAGTGTTAAATAACTTGTCTGCAATCATAGGGTAGTAAGTGGCAGAGCCCCCATAAGAAGGTCTCAAGGGGACAGTGCAGTAAACACTTGAAACTGATCTGCCATGGCTGTCTTCCAGGACAGAGTCCCGCATGAAGGAGAAACCATTGGGAGTATAATCAAAATTAAACTTGACAGGGACAATAGAGATAAAAGAAAAAGAAGGCCCAGACGAAGTGGGGGAGAGGAGCAGAGAGCCAGGCTATCTCACCAATCAAGCCACCATATTTCTTAACATCACACAAAAATAATAGAAGTGAGAGTTCTGTGAAGCTAGAATAGCTAAGTGCTTCAAGTCTCTTTCTAAACTTTCAAGGAGACTGGTTTCACATAAAAATGAGCAACTTAAAAAAAAATACCAACTTAAAATACCAACATAAAATTATATGAGTAAAAACTCATATAAAATTATTACAAGAAAAATGAGAATAAAAAAATAGGATACATGAGACACACATCCTAACACACACTGAAAGTATGCCAAAAACATTTACCTATAAAGATTAAAACTGTAAACTATCTCAAATAAATTCAAATATACTAAAAAAAGATATAAAACATGAAAAAAGATATAAATTAGAAAAAGAAAAGATTATAGAATGAAGTCATAAAACTTTTTTAAAGATTTTATTTATTCATATGAGATTGAGAGGGAATGAGGAAGCATGAACAAGGGATAGGAAAGGCAGAGGGAGAGAGAAGCAGAGTCCCCACTGAGCAGGAACTCTGACCTGGGGTTGGATTCCAGGACACCTAGATCATGACCTGAGCTGAAGTCAGACGCTTAACTGACTGAGCCACCCAGGTGTCCCTAGATCATGAAATTTAAGAAAAATTTATAAATAAAAGAAAAAAAAAATTTAAAAAACCCTAAAGAATGAATAAATACAATAGCAAATGCCCTAAGATAAGTGGAAAGAGAAAAGAAGGAAAACATTTTAAAATCCAAAAGATGGGCACCTGGGTGATATCATCAGTTAGGCATCAGACTCTTGGTTTTTGGCTCAGATCATGGGCTCTGGTCTTGATCTCTGGGTTGTGAGATCCAGTTCCACATTAGACTCTGCTTGAGTTTCTCTCTTCCTCCCCTGTTCTCCCTCTAACTCTCAAATAAATAAATAAATCTTTAAAATAAATAAATAAATCCAAAAGATTTTAAAAATCTTTAAAAATTTGAGGAAAAAGTGACAAATATTGAAGATATATAAAAAAAAATTAGTATATGGGTATCGGAGGTCCATGAAAAAGAAAATCAAAACAAGAAAACATAACAAGTACTAAAAATTATAACTCATAAAAACTTTCCTATACATATAAACTACATTCTGAAAGGACATATCATGTACCTGAGAAGACTGAAGCATATTGTCTAGCAAAATAACTGGATTCTAAAAAATAAACGTTGGAGGGAGTTCTTGTGTGTTTAGCCAAATAGAACACATAACTTATAAGGAAAAGGAAATTAGATGATACTCAGACTTTTCAATAGCAAAACTTTATACCAGAAGAAAATGAAATACCTTAATTTAAGACACTTGAGGAAAAAATATGTGAGTTAAAAATTTTATAGCCAGCAAAACTGACTTTGAAGAATATAAGGCATAGACAAAATTTGATCATTGTGCAAGAACTCAGGAAATATTATTCCCATAAGACTTTGTCAGGGAATCTGTTAGAGAAGGAATTTTAACAATCAAAATAACTCCAAAATTATCAATATGAAACTGACAGTGAGCATTAGATATACACTTGTTGATAGAACTAAGAATATATGGAGACTCAAAGAGAGAGATGATCATATGAAGTAATTACATGCTCTGACAGTGAAGACATTGTACAACACAATAAAAATGCGAAGTGAAAGGGAAGAGGATATACAAAAATATTTTAACCATTGTATATAGTTTTAATTATAGTGATAATATGAATATTATTGTGTTCAAAGGTAGAATAAAACAAATAATTAGGAAGATTTATCTCTTATCTCCTTTGTCCTTGTTAATGAGGAGTATTGGTGTAGAAGAAAGAAGATAAAATACAGAAGGGGTTTAGGAAATACCCCATAATCCTAGATCTGAAGAAATATCAATATGAACACAAGATTTTAAATTAAACACACACTATTTCCTAGTTCTATCCAATGAAAAGGCTTAAAAACAATGGGTAACCCAGTAACAATGAACATTTTGAAATACAGTTTTCCACTAAAACAGACCAGGGCTTCTTGAGGAAATAGTACTCTGAGGCTGAAATACACCAAGAGGACTGAAATATCTTATCATGCCAAATAGCAAAGAGCTATCAAAGACAGCTAGAATCATGTAAAAATAACTCAGGAGCCTCCCACTTGGCCAAAGATTAGACAATTTAAATTTCACAAAAAAATCCAGTGGATTGAAACCCATCAAATATATTTAAATACAGAAGTTTATAATGACTAAAACAGGAAAAGAAAAATTTAGCTGGTCACCTTTAAAGGATGACAAGGAACTGATTCATTTCTCTTGAAAGAATCAAGACTATATCTTGCCTTTCCTATATAAAGTTCTTCTTTCTTCTTCATGAAGAAACTGTTTTAAACTTCCTTCACTTAAATGAAAACAGAATGATAGAATACCACCATTTTGCAGCCTTTAATGAATTAAAAAATCAAGGCAATGAACACCAGTGGTTGAAAGTATCACACACACACACACACACACATACACACACACACACAAAAGACAACCAGATGCTATGTACCTTCTGATGAAATAGCACAATCCCAACTATAGTGTTGTCAAAGGGATCAAACCTGAAATGGGTAGAAGATCCCCCTAGTGATTTACAGAAAATACAGAATAGCATATGGAACTGTACCACACGCATCTAATCAGCCAAATGCAAACTGTGGAAAACTTACAGTACAAGCCATCCGTGTTCTTCAACAGATGGATTATAAGCAAGAGAAAGGGAGGAAAGAGGATGCAGTAGATTAAGAGACTAAAGAGATATATCCCAAAATGTGGGCAAAACTAAACTATACCATCTGATGATGTACATTAGGGTGATTAAACCACAAAGAAACAGAAGGAAGTCAACACTCTAAAAGTCAGGATAATGGTTACTTTTAGAGGGAGACAGGAGGCATAGAAAGGAGTTTTTTTTTTTTTTAAGATTTTTTTATTTATTTGTTTGATAGATAGAGATCACAGGTAGGCAGAGAGAGAGAGAGAGAGGAGGAAGCAGGTTCCCTGCCGAGCAGAGAGCCTGATGTGGGGCTCGATCCCAGGACCCTGGGACCATGACCTGAGCCGAAGGCAGAGGCCTTAACCCACTGAGCCATCCAGGCGCCCCTCACAGAAATGAGTTTAAAGAGGCTGGCAAAATCCTATTTACTGACCTGCATAGTAGTTGTGAGCATTCAGATAATAGTAATTAAGAAACTTTATATTCATAGTGTGTGGATTCCTATATCTGTGTTCTTTTTTATAATAAAAAACTTTAAAAAAAGAAACAAACATTTCTAATGTACACTCCTCCCATGTTCTCCGGGTGGAATCCAGATATGACATCCAAGGTGACCTGGGATTCTTTAACTGAAGGCGGACAACCCCTGCTCCAACAATCAATCTGACCCCTTGAATGCATGAAGGAGAGTTTCCCAGTGTTCTATCACTGGCCCAGTATTGTTACATGATTAAGAATGCAATTTTACTGTGTTGGGGCTTTTGCACATTTTGAAGTTCATTAGTTGGTCTACCCTAACTAACTAGAACACATTGAAACAAAATTCCTTTTTACCCCCTTTTCTATTTTTTTTCTTTTCTTTTCTTTTCTTTTTTTTAAGATTTCATTTATTTATTTGACACAGAGAGAGATCACAAGTAGGCAGAGAGGCAGGTAGAGAGAGAGGGGGAAGCAGGTTTGCTGTCTAGCAGAGAGCCCAATGCGGAGCTCTATCCCAGGACTCTGAGATCATAACCTGAGCTGAAGGCAGAGGCTTAACCCACTGAGCCACCCAGGCACCCCGTGTTTCCCCCTTTTCCTCTTTCCTGCCCACTCTGGCTTCTTTAAGGCTGCCTTTCCTTCCTCAGATCCTTCCTACTGAAAGGCTGAACCACAGGCCCACATAACTGCCAATTCCTAGGAGAAATGCAAACCTCATGCCCCATCCCAGACCTGCATTTCAGTCAGAATCTGCATATTAATAAGATGCGTAGGTGATTCCACAATAAAGTTTGAGGAGCACTGCCTTAGAAGACCTATCGCATCAGTCAAGTTCTTTGTTGCAAACATTAGAAGCTAATTCTGGCAGATTTAAGCAGAAAGCCTGTTCTGCTAGTTCAAAGAAGGGACAGAATTCAGAAATGTTAGAACACCTTGTGCTTTTGTGATACTAGCTTTTGATTCAAAGTCTTAGGCAAATGCACTTGATTTTTATCTGAGTGAAATATAGACTCAAATCCAGGGTCATATGTCAACAACACCTAGTTGCAAGGGTGACAAAAGAAGGTACTGGGGGAAAGCATTTGTGAAAATGAATATACTGACCATTTGACTTCTTACACCAAAATTCATACAATGAGGAGTTCCTCCAAACACAGGAAGGGAATTCCGAGGACGAAATCAAAAGGATGGCCAATAAAGAATAGGTCTGGTAGAACAATAATCCAGTTACTCAAGCATAGGCAGAAGGTAGACAAAATAGATATAGGCGATAATTAAAAATGAAGCATTGTTTATAAGGAACAAGCTCAGAAACTATGAAGTAGGACAGGAACGGAAAGTACGCTACAACATTTCCTTTCTATGCCTACGCCAGACATGATTAATCAATCACAGCATTCTTTTATGCTGATCTCAAATACTATTTCATAATCCTCCTCACAACAGGCAGCTCACACTAATCAATCCCATTTCTCCTGCAATGTGAACGCTTTCTTTGCTGAAACTTCTCTGCAAGTTAAGTCTTTTTGCATTTCAGTCTTTCGGCAGAATTATCTGTGTATGTCTGAGCAATCCACTGCCATCCTGACTCTTAGAAATAAAAGTTAACACCTAAGCGTCTAGGCTGGGCTGATGACATTTAACAAATGTCTGACTGTTTAATATCTGTCTTGTCATTTAGACAGGTGTTTAGAAAAATCCTGTTAACCATATTAGCTTCTTCACTAGAATTTTGCAAGCCATACCAACCAAGGTCAAATCTGGGGTAGAGAGTGATTTTACAAGGGCTCAAAACCTTGAAACTTTAAATCTTTCCATGGATGTGGTTCTTTCAGGGCTCTTCATGTTTACTGACATATTTGACCATATTTCCCCAAGCTTTGGGGTGTAATTGTTATTAAAAATGAAAAAGCAAAGCAACAAAGTGTCTGGGCCAGGAGCCATCCAGCCTAGGAGGCTTGAGAAAAATTGAGCCTCATTAAGTCAGGCAAATTTTAGCCAGGCTGAAGGTCAATTAAGGTAATCAGTCAGTGCAGTAACCCACAGAAGACCACTTCACTAAACTAAGGTGCCATCCGTGCACACTATTCACTGGTAATGAAGGCACTGTTCATTGTTTGAGCTGGAGGTGGGGGCAGATAGAGAGAGCAGAGGCATATCTGTGATGCTGTTGAAGAGCACTTAGAGAATAACACTGGTTTTACTTGATTTTGTTTCCTTTGTAAGAGAAACACAAAATTCTTTGGTCATTCTGTTCATTATCCTGATGGCACTATCTACTATGAAGCAAAATCATTTTAATTGGGATACTCGCTTCTTTACTTAATGGAACCAATTATTTCTAAAAAGAAAAAAACAGAACTGTTATCAGGCTTCATGCTTTTCTCCATGCCCCCCTCTCCCACTCAGGCTGAACTGGATTAATTCAAAACACAGCCATCATCATTAGCAATACCTACGTGCATGGTCCCAACAGCAGACATGTGGTGGTTTAGTTTAGCCCAATAAACAGTTCTTGTCCTCTAGATTTTTCCTCTAGGAGTGCTAATACAGCCAAGACAGAAGTCAGAACATGTCTTAATGGAATAAGAAGCACTGAGGCCAACTTATGTAGTTATAGTGGATTTGCTGTATTAATGACCCCAATTCTTTACTTCTCATACGCACGCCCATTACCATGTAACTGTGCAACGAATGCCCTCTCTGATTTTGGGCTGGGCCAAGTGACATACTTAGGGCCAATAGATGTTGGCTGTCATGATACCTACGGGGGTGGGGGTTGAAAGGCCCATTCACCATGGGGCTTGCTCAGTCTTGTTTGCCTGTCATTTCCTTGAGAAGGACATGCCTGGGCTAGACGTTTGTCTCCCAAGAAGGAAAACAAAAGTGCTGAATAAAACTGAGTCACCTCAATCATCCCCGTGAAGGCCATCTTACGTCAGTCAAGAGCAACTGAGCCCAGACACGTGAGAGGGCCTGACCAAGGTGACTACCCCAGACTAATTAGAAATAAATGTTATTATTCTGTGCCACCGAAATGTTATATGGCACAATAGTAACAAGAGACAACTGATAAAATAATATACATGTTTAATTAGAATAAGTTTTTGTGTTCACTTAATCATCTTTTTGGGCAGACATCATCAAAATGCATTTCTGATCAATCAGTTAACTAGTTTGGTGTCATTCTAATTCAGTTATTTTACTAGAATCACTAGATTAACAGTAGTCTGCTCTATATGTTTCATGATTCAGCCATGCACCATGCTTAAAAATATCACAGCTGCAGTTTCTTACTTGTATAGATTTAACAGATCCCTTAGTTCAAAAGTTGTACTTAAGAGAAAAGTCATGGGGACTAAGACAAGGAAGGGTGGTTGGTCGGGGCTCATCCTGAGGAATAGGAGCAGACGCTTGGCTCCTTCTGTTGGTTCCTTTTTCTGCCCAGGACACACGGGACTGTGTCAAAGTCCCTTTCTTCCTCTACAATAAGCAAGAGCATTTGCTTTTGTTGGAAGAAGCAGGGAAATGTTGCTTTATTATCCAAGGGAATGCTGGGATTATTGTGGATCTTCAGGGGTGCCTCAAGCCAGCATGCATACAGCTTCCCTTGGTGCTGGGGAAAAAATGTTAGCGGAACATGGACCCCAAAGTTGCTGAGTGCAGTACAAGGTAGCGAAGGAGAGGTCGGCAGAATGGAGGGTGTATGGAGAAGGCACAACTGCAGCAGTGGGACATGGAGGAAAGGGGTAAGGAGGAGAGCCGTAGAGGACTGGGCGAAATGAGTATTTCATATTTTAAAACTTTATAATGCTTACTTCGTGCTAGACACTATTCTGAATGCTTAGAATAACTTTTCTCTGAAAAGAGCTGGCTATGATTTTCTCCATTTTATAGGTAAAGAAATTGAGGCAATAGAATTCAGTCACTTGCCTACATTCATAGGGCCAATAAATATGTGGCAGTGGCAGAATTTGAACCCAGCCTGGCCTCAGGATCCGTGCTCTAAATTAATACACACAATGTGTGTCTACATTGTGCCCGCTTTGCACACATTATTAACCAAAAGCAACGGTATATATGATGGTGGCATAAAAAACTGCAGGCACACGTGTGATCCTGCTTCCTGATTAATGAGTGAAATGCGTAAAGAATTCTGAAAGCCTTCCCCAAGATCATAAGAGCACAAAGAAGAAAACCACAGTAGAGAGAATGAAAGAACAGAACTAGTGGCAGATGAACACCACAAGAGGGAATCAGTGGTCCCTCCAGAGGCACACGTCTCGTTGAGTCCTAATGAATCCCCCCCTCCAGGAGCTGAAAGGGACCTGCTGAATACTCACTATGAGACTCTGTGACTTCCTGGGACTTTAGGAGTCTGTAAAAAAAAAAAAAAAAATGGAGGACTCATGGTTCAAGATCTATCTATTGCAAAAACATATTGATGCGTTATGCGTCCTCTATGTAGCTATCTTAACATAACTTATTGGCTACAGTGTTTTAAAACGGTCAGTTGTGAGATTCTCAACAAAGGCTCAAGCCAAAGGAAGTGAGACTCCTCCCAGAAATGACTGGGATCCACTTTGCATGCTCGGAGATGGTAACCATGGTATGTATGACCATCTATAAGCCAGGTGGCAGCAGAGGTTAGCAGAGATCTGCCTTATTAACAGAGAGATCGCTGAAATCCTCACAGGAAATTTAGTCCTGTAACAATCTAGCATTCTAAATTTCATTCTCATTCTTAAGGGTTTTAGAATCAAACCTTATTCATGCCAACTATATCTACCTATTACATAGTCCATAAGCAAAGGGACACCCAAAACTGGGAGCCAAAGCCCTCAGCAGCCAAGACCAGGGCACCTTGAACTTGGTATCATAGGGCAAATGCAGGGACTCATAAATACTGCCTTTATTAGCTCATGGGCCCTGTGATTTGTGGCCCTGATGAACAGGGGCACATTTTTTGACCCCTCCAGTAAACAGGCAATGTAATTCCTCTGTAAATTGACTATTAGAATGGTTTAAATGCCCTTGCCTACAAGCTGAAAGGCATAGTTAACACTTTTTACATAAGCTAGAAGACCAAAATTTAGCTATCAATCAACCAGGGCAGAAAGGAATGACTTGACAAAATCATTTGTTAAGTCTGACAGGAGTCAAGAACACAAGGCTTTCTTCCAACTGTTTAAATGTATGTGTGACAAGGGAATATTAATTGCATAAGACAAGACATTTAAAGGTATTAGCTCAGCACTACCAGTCTATTTTACCCAATTAAGGCTATTCATCAATGTAAATAACGGCATTTTCCTCAGCAAACCAAAAAGAATGCAGTCGATGGATGGTACCTAATCTCACAATCCACTTCCTTATTTTGCAGGAGGGCACCGTGATGAAAGGACAGACACAGTTTAACTCACAAACTTGAAAAGAAAAATAGACTGTCTCAAATGACCAGAAATTGTCTGCCTACAGGGTGGGACATGAGGAGCGTATGATGTATATCGAGCCACCTTCAAATAGATACTGCAAAGTGTTTTGCACAAAGTCTAAAAACCCACAACCATTTGATGAATATGAAACAGTTCCCTGAAAAAGACAGAACAAGAAAAAATGGCTCTCCCCAGCCAACAAGAATCACAGAAGCTTAAACTTAGACGAGACTTTGAAGACTGCATGTCCAACTTTAATCTCCAATGAGAGGAGATCTCTGTGATTTTTTTTAATGGATAGATGTTAATTCTTTTTTTACTTCAGCTTTATTGAGGTATAACCGACAAATACAATTGTAAGATATTTAAAGTATATAACATGGTGATTTAATTTACATATACATTGTGGAAGGACTCTCTCCCACCTAGCTTATTAACATACTCATTACAGTGCATACTTTTTTTTTTTTTTTTTTTTGGTGAGAACACTTCTGTTCTAATCTCTTAGTAAATTTCAATTTTACAATACAGTGTTATCAACTATAGTCATGTTTTATATTAGATTCTCAGACCTTATTCATCTTATAGTGAAAGTTTGTACCCTTTGAACAATCCCCCCCATATGCACTAATCTCCAGCCCCTTGCAACCACTTTTCTGTTTTGTTTTTAATGAGTATCTTTTTCTTCAAGATTCCACATATAATTGATAACGTGAAGTATCTTTCTCTGCTCAGCTTATTTCATTAGTATAGTGCCCTTAAGGCCCAACCATGTCACAAATGGCAGGATTTCTTTACTTTTCTGTCTGGATAATATTTTATTATATATATATATTCATTATATATAATACATATTGGTGTATATATATATCATTATACATAGGTAAAGATATTTATTTATTTATTTATTTATTTAATTTTTTTTACCGATTCATCTGTTGATATTAGGTTGTTTCCACATCTTGATTACCATGAATAATGAATGCTACAATGAACACGGCAGTACCACTATCTCTTCGATATCCTGCTTTAACTTCTTTTGGAGATACAGTTGACCCATGAACAATGTGGGGGTTAGGGATACCAACACTCCACACAGTCAAAAATTCACATATAACTTATCAATGGAATATTACTCAGCCATAAAAAAAAAGAATGAAATCGGGGCACCTGGGTGGCTCAGTGGGCTAAGCCTCTGCCTTCAGCTCAGGTAATGGTCTCAGGATCCTGCGATGGAGCACCATATCGGGCTCTCTGCTTGGCGGAGAGCCTGCTTCCCCCCTCTCTCTGCCTGCCTCTCTGCTACTTGTGATTTCTGTCAAATAAATAAATAAATATACCAAAAAAAAAAAAAAAAAGGAATGAAATCTTGCCATTTGCTAAGACATGGATGGAACTAGAGGGTATTGTGCTAAGTGAAATAAGTCAGTCAGAGAAAGATAAATACTGTATGATTTCACTCATATATGGAATTTAAGAAACAAAATAAAAAAGCAAAGGGAAAAAGAAAGAGAGAGAGAAGGTGGGAGAGGCAAACCAAGAAACAGACCCCCCCTTTTTTTTTAAGATTTTATTTATTTGACAGACAGAGATCACAAGTAGGCAGAGAGGCAGGCAGACAGAGAGGAGGAAGCAGGCTCGACACTGAGCAGAGAGCTTGACACGGGGCTCGATCCCAGGACCCTGGGATCATGACCTGAGCCGAAGGCAGAGGCTTTAACCCACTGAGCCACCCAGGTGCCTCAAGAAACAGACTCTTAATTGCATAGAACAAACTGATGGTTACCAGAAGGGAGGAGTGTGGGGGGGATGAGTGAAATAGATGATAGGGCTTAAGGAGTGCACTTAACTATCATGACGAGTACACGGTGATATATGGAAGGGTTGAATGACTATATTGTACACCCGAAACTAATACAACACTGTATGTTAATTGGAATTAAAACAAAAACTTTAGAAAATTCAATGTATAACTTTTGACTTCCCTGAAACTTAATCACTAATAACCTATTATTAACTGGAAGCCTTACTGATAATACAAATAGTTGATTAACACATATTTTGTATGTTATATGCATTATATTCTGTATTTTCACAGTGAAATAATAAGCTAGAAAAAAGAAAACGTTATTACAAAAATCATAAGGACAAGAAATACATTTAAAGTTATGGTACTGTGCTATATTATTAAAAATACTCACGTAAGTGGACTTACGCAGTCCAAACCCATGTTGGTCAAGGGTAAACTATGTCCAGAAGTGAAATTGCTGGATCATATGGCGATTCCGTCTTCCATTTTCTGAGGAAGCGCCATACTGTTTGCCAAAGTGGGCACACTAATTTTATATTCCCACCAACAGTGTACAAGAGTTCCCTTTTCTCCATATACTCACCAATATTTGCTATCTCTTATCTTATTGGCGATAGCCATTCTAACAAGTCTGAGGTGGTATCTTATTGTGGCTTCCATTTGCATTTCCCTGGTGATATACTGGTGTTAAGCATTTTCTCTTGTACCTGTTGGTCACTTGCATGTTTTCTTTGGGAAAATGACTGTTTAGGTTCTCTGCCCATTTAAAAAAAAGTTTTGTGCATGTTCTACTGAGTTGAATACATTCTTTATATATTTCGGCTATTCACCCATGATCAGATACAGGCTTTGAAAACATCTTCTCCCAGTCAGTAGGTCACCTATCATTTTGTTGATGGTTTCCCTTGCTGTGTAGAAGCTTTTTAGTTGGATGTAGCCCCACTTTTTTTTGTTTTTGCTTTTGCTGTCTTTGTTTCTGGTGTCTTATCTAAGGAATCATTGCCACGAATGATATCAAAGAGCTTACCCCCCTTTTTTCCCTAGAAGTTTAATGAATTGAGAAACCCCACTCAAGTCTTTACTTCATTTTGAGTTGGTTTTGGTAAAATGTGTAAGGTAGGAGTCTAGTTTCATTCTTCTGCATGTTGTTGTCCAGTTTTCCTAACACCGGAAACTATCCTTTATTGAAGATATTATCCTTGGGGCACCTAGGTGGCTCAGTTAGTTAAGCATCTGCCTTCGGCTCAGGTCATGATACTAGGGTCCTGGGATAGAGCCCTGCATGGGGCTCCCTGCTTGGCAGAGAGCCTGCTTCTCCCTCTCCCTCTGCTTACTGCTCTCCCTACTTGTACTCTCTATCCCTCTGTCAAATAAATAAATAATTTTTTTTAAAAAAGATACTCTCCTTTCCCATGCATATTGTTGCCTCTAAATGTTTATTTTTGAAAAACTAATAAAAGCCATTGAATTATTTGTCTTCAATTGTGCATTTCATATCTCAGAAAGGGTATGAAAATTTCTGATCTCAAAGCAGGAAGAAAAAGGATCCAAAAAGAAAAATCTACATAAATGTAGTGCCAATGGGGGAAAAATGAGAGCAAATTTACAAAAATATAATGGAGTAGATAGTAATACAATTAGTTCGAGGAGGCAGAAATACTATAATAAGAGTAGTAAGTTCACAGAGAGGAAAAATATGGTTTACCTCTTTGTTACTTTATTCCATTCTCTCTACTCAGTGATTGGTATTAACTCATTCATTCCTGTTACCAGCATTTGAGGAGCTCCTGGTTTACCAAGCACTATGTCTGGCCACGGGCCCAGAGAAAAACAAGACAAGCCATCTACTCTCACTGCTGAAAACTTCTTTACTATCCTAATTCCCATTTACTAATAAGGCTGCAATGATCAACCTGACCATATATATACTTGACTGGCCTCATAAATGATGCTGCTTAGAGGTAAGCATAAGTTCTTCTGATTAAATGTGTTGGAGCCCGGCCTAAGAAACATGTTATAAAGGTCCAAATTTGCTACATTTCCTTCACATCATATTACTTCAGATTTTTTTCCTCTCAGGTTTTTCTTACATTTTTTTCTCTCAGAAATTCTCCACGCTTCCAACATGACAGACATACTTTCAAATACCCAGTGTGTTAGCCCAGAAGATTTGGCATTTGTCAAAAGGGTAGAATTTCAGGTAACATAGGTAAAGACGGAAAAGACATTTCCGGTATAACTACCTTGCTCAGATCCCTTAGCCCACACTAAAAAGCAGAAGGATTCTCCTGTATATTTGGAAAGTCTACTCAGTGTCGGGGTGCTTATTACCTTTAATAATAATCTTGTGCCTGTTTGTTTTTATAGTTCGCTGAGAACTTCTCTAAGCATCATTCCATTTGATCTTCTTTACAGTGTCACGGTGAAGGTAAGAGGTATGGTTTGTGTGGAGAATATCATTTTATTTGTTGTATAGATGAGGAAAGGAAATGGTCCACTGATTGTACAGAGCAAATACCAGAGTCCAGTCTTCAGAAGCCAAGACTGTGCTCTTTTACTTAATTAAGGTCCATGTGTTTATGAACCTGGTTATCCAAATTCACAAATCCCAACTGGACAAAGGTCATCCTTTTTTCTATCCTTTACTCCCACACCTATTCAACCACTTTCCAGCATTTTCACCCCTCATTCACCACTTACCACAAAAGGGAATCTAAATTTAGATGCCTGGATATTTCAATCTGAGCATGTAGTATCTGTCCTTGATTAGCTGGCATTGGATGGGTGTGAGCTACTTGAATCCAATGTGAGAGAGTCAACAGTTGCATCAGATAAAATGCCCAGCAAGGACCCTTAGGAGGCTTATAAAATGCTGCTCAGTCCCCCACAACTGCATAGGTAATTTGAAGAAACAGTCATTGACTGGATGGCTTTGGGGGCAGATAAACAGCAGAAGCCTACTGGCAATTCATAGACCTATACCCCTGGGGCTAATAATACATTATATGTTTATTTTAAAAATTTTAAAAATTAAAAAAAAAAAAACTGCCACAGTGTAGTAGAATTTGTACCAGGGAAGATCATCTGGCTCCTAGTTCCAAATTCCCTGCCATTTCACCTTACAGCAGAGTCCTGTGGGCCTCCAAAGAACCCCCATTGTAACTCCAAGAGCCCCTGGGAAGAGCCATGCTAAAACTCACCATTTCCCACTCCTGGTACCAGATGAGTGCCACTTCAGTTCACGTGAGGAGGACAGGAAACGAGGGGAATAAGATGCTACTGGGTAAAGGAAGAGGAATGACAGGTCCTTACTTGTTGGTTCAGATGTTACTTACACATGACCCTCTAAAGGTCCACAAATGGTCATTAAGGAGCCCATGACATTTTCTAAAACGGAAAATCATTCACCATGCTCCTCTGCTCTATTCCAATTATAGATAACTGTTGCCTCTGAGCTAACTTCGCTCTCCCGAGTTCTGCCACCATATGCTATACTTCTTTGCTTCTTGTCTTTAACTATTACACAGCATTGCATTTCCAACAGCTGCTGAATTTTTCCCTAGAGGGGCTTCATTTCAGACAGAGGCCCAATGATTACTCCGCATTTCCAAGTGTGGAGGAATCCTATAAAATGATACTGGGTGCTAAAGATGTTTCAGAACAAGGCAGGAGATGGAGTTCGACTGAGGGACCCTCCCTTTTTCAGGGAAATCTGGACTCTTACACCATAGTTGCTGTATTTCAAGCATACTTAACTTCTAGAGCAAAGGCTGGCCTGCTTTCCTGTGAAGGGGCAGGTAGTATATATTTTAGTCTTTGCAGCCGGTTGATCTCTTCCATGGCTACTCAACTCTGCCACCGCAGCACAGGAGCTGACAGTACAACTTGATTTACATAAACTCTGGCAGACAGCCAGACCGGGGCCACAGGTAGTAGTTTACAGGTGCCTGTTGTATATAGTTTTGTCAATGGATTTTAGTCTGATAGCATTCCATTCAGTCTGTGTCACTCTGTTGCATTGCTACTGCGGTTCCCTGGCTATTTCAGCTCCATTCACCCATTGCTTACTTATGGCTGAGCACCTGCTGGACCCATCTGCTTAAGAAACCCAGGAGGCTAGAGATGGCCACAAAAAGCCCTCAAGTGGCTGGTATGAATGGTATTATTTGACCAAGCTGACTTTTCTTCTCCCTTTGCCTCATGCTCTGCTAGAAAATATAGCCTATTCCAATTGTCTCTAAGCAATTCCTTTTGTAGCAAAAGCTTTGAGGCAAGGAATTAAGAGAAAAGGTTACTTGGAAGTGTAAAACTTGTTGGCCTTTCCCCCTGAATTGGGGGCATTAGGAGGATATCTGGCTGGGTTGCCTGACTTGCTTGACATAGGTGCTCTAACCTGGACTAAACTCCAAATACTGGTGTTTCTCCCCAGTTTGGCAAAAACAAAACAACAAACAAACAAACAAACAAAAACTGAGGGTACTTGACAGACAGGCTCAACACACAGAGAATGTACCCAAAGAGCACCAGGCAAGCAGGTTGCGGTGGTGATATGCAGGCACAATGACTAGTTGATCAGTCACAAGTGATCCACTTTCAACTAGTTATTATGGCATCTATGGGTACAGCCTCAGGGCCACATTGATCTAAGCCTACAGATCTCAAAGGGGGTGCTGAGGGAAATATGCTCAGTCAGGCATGCTTCTAATTATTAATGCAGACTTCTTCCGGCCCCTTCAACTCTGTGCCCCCCCCCACCCTCCTCAAGGGTCCAGACCTCCCGATTTGCCATGACCAAAGGTGCTTTTCAGCTTTTCAGTCACCTCCTTTACACAGTTGTAACTTAGAGCACAGGTATTTAAGGCAGCCTAATACTTGCTAAAATTAAAGGAATCATAAAAATATAGAAGTCCCACCCTTAACATTGAAGAGGATTGACACACTCAGTGACAAACCAGGGAACTGTGGAACGTAAAGGAGGGGCTGAGAGTGGTTATCCACTCAAACTTCTCACAAGCACCTGTGGTTGGGTCAGATGGAAAATCCCCTCCAAACACCATAGTGTCCAGGACAAATGGTTCTCCTTTAAACCTGGAATACCATAGCATAATCCATTCAATTGTTTCCCACTGAATATACCAGGCAGGTCTGCTAGTCTCCTGATCTGCACTTAATCAGATATCCCCCAGCTAAAAAGAAAGTCCTTTACTCCCCCCCCCCCTTATAATTAATTAGAAAAATGATTTTAAAAATCTCATTCATGGTTCTATGTCTTGCATTGGGCTGGACACGGATATGGATGGCTAAAGGAAGAAATAAAATGGTGATTATATTAAACAGGAAGCCTATTATTATGATTATTATTGAGAATCCCAAGACTCATTATTAATTAATATTTAACTGACACTTGTCCTATTAAGAAAATTTTAATAAAAGCTATAAACTAAGACCAAAGTGTATCCCTTTAACAACTACAACTTTAACAACTTTAATAACTACAGTCATTGAAAGAACCGGCTTCAGTCAGCCCACTTGGGTTTTCTTTCTTTCTTTCTTTCTTTCTTTCTTTCTTTCTTTCTTTATTTCTTTCTTTCTTTTTTCTTAATTTTATTTATTTGTTTATTTGTCAGAAAGAGAGCGCACATAAGCGGGCAGAGTGGCAGGCAGAAGCAGAGAGAGAAGCAGGCTCCCTGCCGAGCAAAAAGCCTGATGCAGGACTCGATCCCAGGACCCTGGGATCATGACCTGAGTCTAAGGCAGCGGCTTAACTGACTGAGCCACCCAGGCACCCCTCACTTCGATTTTCTAACTAGGAATTCTGTATCAGTAAGAAATTTAATTTTATTTCTGGGACTTCGATACTCTACTCTGGGAAAAAAAAAAAAAAAAAAAAAAAGTCTTTTAACCAACTGAGCCACCCAGGCACCCTAAAAAAATGCCTCTTGATAGTAATGCCCTCTCCATAGCATCGTGTCTCCATAGGATTGTGGTAGAGATAGAAGGTAAAGTGTTAAGGAAAAAACGGACACTAAACAAATATCAAACAGTTTCAGTGGGCAGCTTTGCTTTTTTGATCTTTGTATATAACCAGATACAAATGAGAGCGATGGCTCAGATGACCATGAGAGATGGTTACCCCAGGTATCTCAGTGACAAGACAGCATCAGCTGCTCAGTTCCTAAGCCTACCTACTCCTATCACTCAGAGCTATGGGAAGGCAAGCCAATTGATTTTGAAGCTGTGAATCCATATGCAATAATATTGACTCTTTGTAAGTCTTTGGAACTCTAAATAGAGTTCTTTACTGAAATTTTATCTGGGTCTTAACCACAGGCAAAGTAAAAAAAAAAATCAGTTTTGCAGAAAAACCCAATATCAATGATTGATAATTACAAAATCACTGATCTTAACACATTCTCTAACAACTAAAATTGCTGGGTGCAGGGATAAGCTCCAATCTCTAAATCGGAAGCTGATAGAGGGGTTTTAAGGAGGCTGAATAAAAAACTTTTGCCCTGGGAGAAAAAAAATCTTTGAGGTACCTTTTACCTCTAAGAGTCTATGAATCCATAACTACTGAATCATGTTTCCTTTTTCAGAGACAGTTAAGAAGTAAGCTCAGAAATATCACTGCTTTTCTTTCCTGTCTCTCCTTTCCCCAATTCCTACCTCCCAATTTTGGGGGTAACTGGAAATCTTTGTACATATGTAATATAAAATCATTATTCAGCTTTTAAAATAAGCATTTAAAGAGACTGTATCTTTTTTCATGAAGTTAAAGATAGATGTGATTTTTTTTTCTCCCTCTGTTTGGGGGACATTCTTTGTTGAGACAATTACATTTCTTAGCATTTTTTTTCCCTGCATATGAAGGAAATTTTCCATGCTCCAGCCTGACAAAAATACCTGTTCTGGGTACAGTTTCCTGAAATGTGGCACCATATGTGCATCAGTAAACATTATGTGTAGAGTAAATTAAACTGAGCCTTATAATTAGGCAGTAAGGAAATTACCGTAGACCTGAAAGAGTAAATCAGCAGTATTAAAATGCTCTCCATTTTCTCTGAAGCACTTCAGAGTGCCATAAAAAGCCCATGTCACTGTGATAAATATCAAAAAGAAATGCATTTGGAGCAAGACAACCTAAAAGATACCACAATTCAAATAGGTCTTCAAATTTGGAGTCCAAGGTGTCATCTCATAAAATTTTAAAGTCAGCCCTTTTGCCACTAATGTCGGGGGGAAAACAGAAAACCACTTGACACTGAGACTTTCGGGGGGATCTTTCTCATACAGCAGGTGCAGTAAAGATTTTAATAGATAGAAACTCTGGAGCAGAGCCAAAATTGAGGAAAGATTCACCCATCATAAACAAAATAGCAACACTGTAAATAAAGATAGGATCTGGACTCCTGGTTTTTTCCAGCTTCTGGTGACTGCCCTGTTACTGATCCTACCTTTATTTACAGTGTTGATCATTTGCTCATAATGGATTTTTTTTGCATTCATTTCTCTTTTTTAAATCCGATGAGAATACTGTTTATTTAGATTACTGAGGTTTTCGGTGTTCCCAAAACTGTGTACCTGAAGCTAGTGCCTACTCTCCCTGCCTTTGTCTTGGCTCTGTGCATGGCACAGTGAGCAATCAGACAGACCATCCATCTCTAATCTTGGTCCATGAGGAGACAGGGCTCAAGCACGGAATCTCTTTCAATCTGAACAGGTATCGTATCTGTGAAATGGGGAGGTCTAGCAGAGGCTCCGGTAGAGGATTAGAAGCTGGAGGGCTTCACAGTCCTCAGATGCATCCCCAAGCAGACCACAATGAGGTCTGAAAGTTCCCATATTCAGAAACAAAGGCAAAGGAAATCAAACCTGCTAAAACATCACAGATTATCTGTAAAGCTTATTACAATACAGAGTTTAACGTGTCACCATATGTACATGAAATCCGTCTCCAAGATGGAGCTGTATTATCTGTATTTCTAGTCAATTCTTGAGCTACTTCTCTAAAGTCAGCCCAGCAACAGGGAACTTCTGGATTAAGGCATTGAAGTTCTCTGTTAAAAGGCAAATAGATATTTTATCACAGTGTAAGTGGACTGTTGTTGTTTTTTTTTTTAAACAAATTGGTTGTTAAATCAATGGAACCTGAGACATGAGAGTTTAGAATGAAGGGGAAATTGATGACTGTGACGTTTCTTGGGTGCCAAGCCTGCGTACAGGGGTCTTCCTTCTTTCAACACCTGTGCGGTATAGGGTTACTTTATTTTGGCAACTACGATACGTCCTGAAGAAACAAAAAATAGGGGCCTGGGTGGCTCTGTCGGTGGAGCAGCTGCTTTCAGCTCAGGTCATGATTCCAGGTTCCTGGGCTCCCTGCTCAGCCAGGAACCTGCTTCTCCCCCTCCCTCTGCCTGTGGCTTTGCCTACTTGTGCTCTCTATCTCTCTGTCAGATAAAACCTTTAAAAATAGTAATAATAACAACACTTGGCAATAGGCAAAGTCACATAAATAACTTAAATCTACTGTAAAAAAGTGTCATAATAAGGGTATTTTAAAATGCTCCAGAGCTTACTGGATAAACCCTGTTTATAGGAATTGGATAAGGTTGTGATGATAAGGTGACATTTAAACTAAGGCTTGTAGGAAAAATTGTGAATTTTCCTGGGGGGGGGCGGGGAAGAGGGAGATAAAGCATTCAGAAAAACTGTGAATTTTCTTGGTGGGGGGAAAAAAGGGTGAGAGGGCATTCTAGGCAGAAGCAAGTGCAAAAGCATGAGGATATGTGAGTGCTGACTTAAAACTGCTGGAGCCAGAGTGAGCTGAAGGCAGGAAGGCTGGGGTAGAGGGGAGTAGTTGTGAGGTTGTGACCATCATTTTTATGAAAAGCAATTAAGCAGTGCCAATGGGAGTGGATAGGAAGGAATGGACTGGACATGCATGTAGGAGTTGAAATCCACCAGACTGAACGACTGATGGGGATTCAAAGAATGATAATGGGAGGGGCTGTACAGGGCTTCAATTCTCTTGGAAAGTTAATCACTGTGGGAAGCACACAATTGTGTGGGGTGGGGGTGGAGTGAGGATTTGGCTGAAATTTCATTCAGCCAAAAAAGACAAAGATTGGTCAAGGGCATATAGAGTAAAGAGATGGGCATTATAGGCAACATTCTCTTTTTCACAATTTTCAACCCAAGCGAAGAGCACTGTTGAATTCCCTCCGCCATCATTAGTGTGACATTCACTGGAGCCAGGAAGGCACACTGATGAGATCCTAGGGCAAACGGACTGCTGCCAGGGCTGGTGGCCACAGCAGGAAAGGCAGAGCCTGTAGGAAGATGACTCACTTTTAAATTTCAGATGCATCCAGCCTCCTTGGGAAATGGGGAGATAAAGAAATAGCTGCCCTGGTGGAAATTTCCCCTGGGAAAAACGGATGCCAGTAGCTATTTCAGGTAATACAAGATAACGTCAGCAAGGAGGGGTCAAATGGAACAGATATATTTGACCACAAGCTGGCTGCAATGATCCACGGAGTATGTTCAGACAGAACAGTGATTAGCTGCTATCACCAACTCTAGAAATACTTTAGTTCGGGCCATAGTGGCAAACTCTCGTACAACATGCTTTAAAATTATCTCCCTTGCAGTGACAGGTTTGGATAAGAAACCCCAGTCTAAATATAGCCTCCAACAATGAATATGGGCCAACTTCATTTAATCAAGATGAGTGTTCTGGTAAGCTAAAACAACATTCTTAAAAAAAAAAAAAAAAAAAAAGGAAAAAATCCTTGTTGTTTAAATCATCATTGTTGAAAATCTTCCGATACTTCCTTCTGAAGAATTTCATCCTAGACAATACAGTAGTTTTTTTTTAATAATCCTATAGCTGATTGTCCAATGTGAGGGTCAAGATTTCTTAATGGTATTCTTTTTTTTTTTTTTAAAGATTTTATTTATTTATTTATTTATTTATTTGACAGGCAGAGATCACAAGGAGGCAGAGAGAGAGAGAGAGAGAGAGGGAAGAACAGGTTCCCCGCTGAGCAGAGAACCCGATGCGGGACTCGATCCCAGGACCCCGAGATCATGACCTGAGCCGAAGCCAGTGGCTTAACCCACTGAGTCACCCAGGCGCCCCTCTTAATGGTATTCTTATTGCCTAGAACAGGAGAAGGTGTCAGAGATTAGATCAAAGACAGATACTCGAATTTGGGACTCAGCCATTGCTATTTCCCCTTCCCCTTCCCACTTTTCCTTGACATCCAGGGCCTGGGGAAATTAGCAGAAGAGAACAAACCTGCCTGGTTGAGCATTTTCCTATTCACACATATGCTATAGATCCCTCTGCTTTGTACAGTGTGTTATTTGATTATTCAATGTTGATCAAGCTACTGGAATTGTTCTGTGATCTAGACTCACTAGTGAGGGAGGGGTCAAGCGTGGTGTCCTACACAAGACTGTGTTAATATGTGAGTAATCAACTATATGCTCGCTCATAGGAAGAAATTAGATCACTTCATGCTTTGAACAGTGTCTACATAAGGGAAGAGTTTACCCATAGTGACATTTTAAGAAGTTTCCAACGGATGAAATCGTGTACTTTGAACTTGTCCTGATGATTATTTACCAGGAGATAAATAAGTATATGGTACTCTGACATTCAGGGCAGTCATATTAGGATTTTTTTAAGGTAGAGATGGCTGGAATATATAACCCATTTTCAAGAGGCATGTCTAAAGGATGACCCTTCACAGCACTCTTGGGCCCTCTGCTACCTCTGTCATTCTCCTCCTTGCCTTTTTGATTCTGATCTTTGGTGGTCCTGATGCAATTTGTCTCTGTCTGTCTCTGAGCTATTTATATTCTGTATTTCAAGTCCCAATGACTGTATGATCATTCTCTGGTCTCCATATTTCTACAGCAGCAAGACAATCTGACCTAGGAAACAAACTCTAGGGATTATTAGCTCTGACATAGGTTTTCAGTGTGAAGAACACAAACCTTAACATTTGGAAGAAATCAATATTTCATTTCATTTTATTTTTATTGTTGCTATATAGATAGCCTTGTGTCCTTATGAGGAAAAGCAGATTTAAGTCTGGAAATAAATGATTTTAAATGTTATCTTACAATGACTCTAAAAATAATTGGCCCCATCATGAGCAGATGTGAGAAAAAGAATTGAATGCCTTAAAATTCCTTTTTTCTGTAAATGTTTTTTTGCAAAATCTATAACTCACACTTTGAGAAGCCAGCTACCTCAACATAATAGCACTTTTTAAAAAGAGGACCCGGTGGAGCATAACAGCTGGAAACCTGAGAGACAATATCATAACACAACTAAGAACCATTTTTTTGATATTCACCACAGAATTTTTTTTTCTGTCTATAGTATGTACGTGTCACCCACCCCAAACCTTGAAGTAGTAAAAGTGCTGCTGGAAATCATAAAGCACCTCTATATATTCATGCGAACCTTCCTTCTTTCCCAACTACATCCCCCCCAGAGTAGATTGGTATATGGGTGACCCAATTGCATATGCTGGTTCAATGGAGAGGCAGAATGGGGAAGGGTTATGAGCAAAGACCCTACAGCCAAGCCGCCTGGACTGAAACCTTTATATATCCATACTCCATGAGGCCATGGGTACATTACTTCATTTCATGTCCTCATCTGTAAAATGGGCATGATGACATCTCTTCTATCTCATAGAGCTGGTATGAGGATTAAATGTGATCCATTCATCGATACCTGTCAGAGTTTAAATGTGATCACATTCATCGATACCTGTCAGAGTTTAGTTTTCATTTCGTGGGCAGCGATTTCAGAAGCTACTGCTGATTACTGCCCACCTTTAGTCATATTTCTTACATAAGTTCTCAGTGGAGGCAGGGTCTTGAATAATACACCTTTAAACATACCATCCAATAACATTTTTTGCTTGTTTGTTTTTAAATCCTTTGTTATATAATCTATTTTCTTAAGCGTTCATCCCGATGTAAAAGTATTCTATATGTGATTTTTGTTTGAAAGTGTTTTGATTATAATAGCACAACTGACACTTTTGTCAAGTTGACACTGAATCTCATTGCTGGAATTATTGGGATGGTTATTAAGGGTGAAGGGATAAGAACTAGGTCCTTGATTAGTTTGGGGAATGAGAGACTTGCTAAGTTTAGCAATGCCCTAACTTGTTATGATTATTATTTATTAGCTTCTCATAGGGAAATATTTGGGTCCTGATTTGCTTATCAACTTGGAAAAACCAAAATAATAACCAGAACAGACCAGCATCCTGTAAGCTTAGAGAAAATCAAGAGACCATGCCTAGAAGAGTTCACAGGTGGCACATACAAGGAGGACATTGAAGAGCAGCCGGCAGCCACAGACTGGGTCCTCTCTTAAGGGATGGGTAGACCATGTGGGCTACTAGGTACTCAGGTGGGGAGTCAGCCAAAAGCTTTTGTTTTTATAATGGTCTGATTTCAGAATCACAGCAGTGACAAGAGCTCAGACATGGGCATACTGTGCCCGCAACTCTAAAATTAAAACATAATGCTTAAAGCTGGCAGTTATATTCCCTTAAATCCATTTTTAATTCCAAACAAAATACTCTTAAGAGGATTCTGCTCTACCACTGCCCACTCTCATGGGTTTAATTGGCAAGACAGTTCTAAGCCAATCAATTTTAAATAACACCCTGGGGTTCCCACAACCTTTTTCATAATTTATGACTCCCCATTTCTTTGAGATATACTGTCTAGAGAAAGGAGACCCACTTACTTGAAAATACTACTGAAAAAGAAATCCTTTTTATTCAATTATTCTTGATTTTTTTCAATTATCTATGAATTTAAGTCTCCCTTTTTTTCTTTTTACAATTAGGGAAGTTCAAGATAATGATCATGATTGACTTTATTTCTTTTTAATTTGGTGACCAGAACTTTGCAGGACTCCAGGGTCACCCTTCTGAAGGACACTACCCAACCTTAGGGCTATGAGGAAGAAGCAAGAAACTGACAGTAGAGACTTGAGGAAAGTCGCTAGAAATGTTTTTCTTTGCTTTCAGCTTTTTTTTTCCCATTGTGATTTGATTGCTCTAAATATTATATACAGGATTACATGTGTACAGGGAAGTGGACACGGACACTGGAAGGCTCCCATTTAAAAAGTCTTCTGAAAAGGATTGTCAATAAAGTAAAGAACAGAAAGTGTTTCAGTCACAGAAATGCATTGATTTGAACCACTAGCATTCATTGGGCCGCAATAGCTCGCTGCTATCAGATACTCAGACGAAACCTTGATAATCCAATTAACTAGCTACCCAAATTGAAAATGCACGCTATCAGAGTTGTTGCAAGTTCCATTTGGGTAAATGCTAGGTAGCTTCTGTTTAGATCAGAGAAGCTTCTGTACCACTACAGGTGTACATGGAGAAACAGAAGAGATGGAAAGAAAGACAAAAATATCCCAACATATGGACAGGGATGGAACTGACAGATGGGAACCATCTTAGTTCTAGAAAGGCAAATTGGGAAAGAGAAAGATGTTTGAACCAAATTTGGGGATGTGGTGTGAAATTATGCCATAACTTTTGGATGTTAATATCATGAAACAATTCTCTTTATCCTTCTTCTTCTCGATCTTTGGGAAAGGTGAGCAGAAAATTAATTCTTTTATGCATGGAATGATTTCAAAGGATGCTATACTCCTTCCCCTGCCATCCTAAAAGAAGCCCTCCAAGGAAGAACTTGTCACCAAAACATTTCAACTTTTACCATAAATTCCATCTACAAATTTTGCCACTATCCTCAGTAAGAATAAACCCTTTCCTGAGAACTTTTTAACACCAGAGTAAAAACTACTTTATCCATTCCTTCCTAATAGGACTTTAAAAGTCGCTATGATAGGTCCATAAGCTCAGAGAGAGGAGATTGCCAGTTCCTGAATGTAACAGAATGGTCTCTTCTAAAACCAAGAGATTGGGAGGTAGGAAGATTCATACCATGAATTTTGCCTGTTTGACCACCTCGCCAAAGAAAGGGTCTAAAGAAGATGTACTTCCACTGCTTCAAAATCTGTGATTATCAAGCAATAGGACCTGTGACATAGGAAATAAGTGCAGATTTCTTTGGGGGTCATTCAATCTTATGCAGCTTAGAGAGGGCTTAGAGATTTGGTTTGGCTCCCTACTTTCATATATAAGAAACAAAGACAAAGAGATGATAGATCCTTGGTCACAGAGCCAGTTGAGTGGTAGAGCTAGACATAAAACCCTGGTCTCTGGATACCTGATTCAATGTTTCTCATTAACCTCAGTCCCAATTCCTACCACTCATATCATTTCATATCAGATGGGGATTTGATTGAAGAGATGGCTTAAGAGGGCAAAGAGATAGATCTGGCCAAATATCCATTTGGTATAGGACATCATTTTATTCTCCCTCTCATTTTAAGATAAAATAAGAAGCTAATGTTTCCCCAACAAGGACTTGTTAGCTGGGTAAATGAGTCTTCATATTCCAGAACTAATTATGATTTTTCTGGAGGACAGTAGCTCAAGCATGCCTACAACCTATAGGTGATAACCCGAAGAGAGTCTAGAAGCTTCGCAGTAATTATTAGAAGGAGTGTCTTCCTCTCATTCAAACCACTTCTAACTTGCTTCTTGGTCACTCTTGCCTAGGCACCTTGCTAATCCTATCTGTACTTGACATGTTAAGAGTAGTGGGGGCAAGATGCAGTCATGTCAGTCTAGGTTTTCCAGCTGCACAAAGTAAGGTTGTTGCTGTCTCAGGGAAGTGACTGGTTCTAGCTGACTAACACAATCAACACTATGCAAAAGCTACCAGTAGGAGACAGGATGCCTCTCAGGCAGAAATCAAGAGGGGATTTTACTGCAACTTAATGGATGGCATAACTCTTCTAGAAAGAACACTACCAAAGAAAGTAGAGCTCACTATGGAAACAAATAAAATAAAGCTTACAAGACAATAGGGTTACCAGTGTTGATATAGCACCTTCAAGATAAAATGGAGCCCCAGCCAGATTTTTTTCATCCCCAAAAATAGACCTGTCAGAGTAATGAAACCATTAGCCATTCAAATCATCAACTAACTTTCCTTGTTTCAGTCCTCAGTTTCCCAAACAACCATCTGATCAGCAAACATTCCCTTGGTGACATGGATCCCTAAAGGAAATACACAGGGTTAGAGACCTTAATTAGCCCATCAGATTAAGAGTTGTGTTTCTCATTAGCTATCAGCATTCTTGTTTATTCATTTAAGGCCTTCGGAGTTGTGGAAAGAACGAACTAGTAGAAATCAGAGACTGGCTCTTTGTATACCTGCATCTGGAAAACTGAAAAATAGATGGAGAAGGTAGTGAATTCATCAAGTCTCTATCTGGGAAGATTGTTTCTGGGCAGTGAGCAAGCTTCCTCTTCAGAGGGTGTTTTCATCATACCTCTTGAGGCTGTCACATCTGTCTGCTCAGCAGACTCTACCTTGTTGATGAAATGCTTCTGTGTATACGTAGGTGCTATGAAGAATAGCAACCTGAATGTCAGCTCTTAGAAGGCACCCTGGAAAAGGACATTCTTGAAAACCACCACTCAGTACCAGGCACGTAAAATAAAAACAAAAACAGTACCTGTCTCCTTAGGTCTCTTGTTTTCTTGGTCATCTTATCAATGGCAATGTTTAGAGGATCTCCTTTTTCTTTTCTTCCAGTCTATTAAGAGAAGAGAAACAATCTCTGGTTTAGAAAATTCAAGGTTAGAGATATTAAATTTTTTTTAAAAATTCAAAAACACACTTGACTGGAAGAATCCAAGCAAGAAAGAAAGACACACACAGAGAGAGAGAGAGAGCGGGAAAGAGGAAATTCAATAAACAGCTATTATGTGTTGGTTTTCTAAACTCTAAAGTTAATTTTCTCTGAAATAAAAATTTAAATTGCTGAAAAACAATACATTCTCACGATGGTTTACACATATGTCCATATTCAACTTCATGCAAGTATGTTTTCTTCCTGCTCCAGACATTCATCAATTAAGTAAACGCAGGATGTTTGCTTTTGCCTTCAAATACAAATGGGTTTTGCTGCTCTCTTATTTAGCACAGTTCTGAATAGAAAATCATTGAGATGATAAAAACTAAATTAGAAAACATTTAAAATAAATCACCAGAATTCAGAATTTCATACCAATACATCCTACCATATTGTAACTTCTGTATCAAAGTCGGAAGAGATGCTTTACTACAAAATATATTGTTTGGGATCTTTTTTCTGTCACGCACTGGGGTGCGAAACACTAAGGAACCCACAGCTTCAAATCATAAGGAAAACACCTCTTCGGAGAGGTAAGGCAAAACAAACAAATGTAAAATCCAAAAATCTCTTCTTTTTTTTTTTTTTAAGATTTTATTTATTTATTTGACAGACAGAGATCACATCTAGGCAGAGAGGCAGGCAGAGAGAGAGAGGAAGGGAAGTAGGCTCCCTGCTGAGCAGAGAGCCCGATGCGGGGCTCGATCCCAGGACCCTGAGATCATGACCTGAGCCGAAGGCAGAGGCTCAACCCACTGAGCCACCCAGGCGCCCCCAAAAATCTCTTCTTTAATAAATTATTCACTTCAGAGTTTGAAAGTTTCACTGAATAGTTTCTTTTTCTCTTTTCCTTGTTTCTTCCTCCCTTCCTTCCTCCCTCCTTCCCCCTCTCTCTCTCTTTTCCCTTCTTTCCTTCCTCCCTCCCTGCTCCCTCTTCCTTCCGCTCCTCTTCCTTCATTCCCCACTTCCTCCTTCCTTCCTCCTTTCTTTCTTCCCATCTTTCTTTCCTCCTTTCTTTTCCTTCTCTTTCTTTCTTTCTTTCTTTGTCTTTCTTTTTCTCCCTTCCTCATTCCCTTCCTTCCTTCCTTTCTTTCTTTCTTTTCTTTTCTTTTTTTTTTTTTTTTTATGGCTATGGTAAAACAATTAAACCAAACAAAATAGAAGCTCCATTATCTTTTTAAGACCACATCAGGAACAACAAAATTCCCATGGATGGAAAGCTCTACATAACTTTATGGATGGCATTATTTCCTTTTAAGAGAAAATTCTTCTCAAAAGCTTTGTCAAATCTATTAAATTATCTATCCTTTAGTCAAACACCCTACAGATTTATTTATTTATGGTCCCACTGGTGAGTCAATTCTTACTCCATATTCAAGTCTCTACAGAGTCATGTAGGTATCTATAGTAATTTGTATATATGATGAAATGATAACAAGATAGTGTGTTTTGAGGATCCATAGAGATTACCATTCAAGACATTTCTAAATATTCTTTTCCAATGACTAGATTCTGGATACATAAAGCTAATATATACACCACACGTCTACTTACAACTAGATTTAAAGCAGTCATTTTTTTTTCCATAACTTGCTTAATTAACTATGTTTCTGAACAAATGTCTAATGTATAACCCTATATAGTTTTTATTAAAAACAAAACAAAACTAGAGTATATGCCTGTATATTTTTAACCATCTAAAATCTTATAAATCCCCGTATCTTTCCTACTGCCTAAACTCATATTCTGACCCTTTCATGTGTATACACTGAAGTATATAGGTAGAGAGAGCTTAAAACAAAGTGGTAACATTTTACAAAGTTAAGATATCAGTGTACAAATAGCTCCAAGAAAAGAAAAGTGTATGGAGAAGCACAATGTGCTACATTATTTGGGGAGGGAAGCTAGTTACACAGCAAGTGTGACTTTGGCGCCCTGACTCCATATTCAGGCATATCATAAGTGTAGCAGCCAAAGCTGCTGCTTTTCTCTTTAGCTTTCTCCTTGCAAACAGGATGTCCACCATTAACATATGAGAAGGTCTAGCCCATGATCATTCTGAGAGCCAGATTTCCTTTCCATTTATGAGAGTAATAAAACTTATTTTGAAAAACTAACAGTTACGAGTTGGTTTAAAATGCAGCTATGAGAGAAGAAAACTGGATCACTGAACTTTTCAATGTAAAAAGCAAGAAATCAAGACAGTGTGAATATACAAAATGATTATGAAAAAAAAAATACTAAGTGTTAGACACTGGAATCATCTCTTCCTGCCACTGCCATTCATCATTGTCATTTGAGAAATGAAAAAATAAAACCAGAATAGGCCTGGGATTAGGGAGAGGGCAATAAGACACTGGTCTCAGAGACGACATTTAAGGGGGCCCCAAAGAACTCAGTAATATATAATATTTTAATGCAGTATTTTTCTAAAATTCAAATTAATGCCAAAAATTCACACTGAACAAATACCAAAATTTTAAATAAAAATAGGACCCCACAGGGCAAGGATAAGGATAAATGCAAGTGAAGAGAGTCATGTAGGTCAGATATTTTTAATTTTAAATTTAAGAAAATTGGGAATTGGGATGAAGGAATGCACTTGTCGTGATGAGCACTGGGTGATGTACAGAAGTGTTAAATCACTACTATACTGTACACCCAAAACTAGTATCACAATGTGTGTTCACTAACCGGTATTTAAATAAAAACTAAAAAAAGAAAAAGAATTGAGGAATGCATGTATACTAAAAAGAGAATAAATCACTGTTTACCTAAAATTCAAATTTAACTGAGTGTCCTGTATTATTATGTGCTAGATCAGGCAACCTTTCCCGAAGAGGTAATAGTTAAGCTCAAGGTTGTAATTGGGGTTATTACAGACACATGTGGGAAGACTCCATTGCCTCGTTCTGTGAAAAGAAGGGCAACATGGGATTCTGTATCCTATTTGGGATCAATATTCTATAACTGAAAAGCATAGTTCATTAGATGTGAAACATCATTTTGGTCGCAGTGAGAAACTCCCAAAAAGCGAGATCTATAATCCTTACCCCCATGCAGCTCCTAATTTGGGAGAGTAAACCAGAATATGAAATTAAGAATATTAACAACTACAAAGAGACTAATGCTCTAACAGGTTGAATTAGTTGCTCAAAAGAGGGAGATGTTGCATTTGGGAAGTCAAGTAATCTCACAGAGGAATGGGGGAATTTAGCTACACATTAAGTCCTGGGTAAGATCTGAATAGGAAAGAGGGAGGTACTTGAAGGGAGGACAGTGTGGCAAAAATAAAGTCATCCAGTCAAGAAACAGCAAGGCAGATTCTAAGAAGGACAGTGGAAATGGTGCAGGCTCTTCTCTATGATGTGAAGGGACAGGTTTGATGAACTGGAGAGATAAGCTACTTTTATAAGAGCTTCTTTATAGTGTCATTATTGCCAATTATATTTTGATCTGCAAACTCAGAGAATCTCTGGTGACAAAAGCATTCCATGTCACTGTGTTGTCAGGATCCAGCTGTGTAATATTTACAATCCTGGGTTTCTTCAGCTTCCAAGTCTTTGGCTAAAGACAATTAAAAAAATGCAGATTGGGCTCCTGAGTGGCTCAGTGGGTTAAGCCGCTGCCTTCGGCTCGGGCCATGATCTCAGGGTCCTGGGATCGAGTCCTGCATCGGGCTTTCTGCTCAGCAGGGAGCCTGCCTCCTCCTCTCTCTCTCTGCCTGCCTCTCTGCCTACTTGTGATCTCTCTCTGTCAAATAAATAAATAAAATCTTTAAAAAAAAATGCAGATGACTTGGGTGCCATATTGTTCTCACTATTTACAAAGGCTAGATAATGGTAAACCAAGGACTAGAACTTTGGAAACACTGGTCACTGGCTGAAGTTTTTAATGTATTGGCCCTTTGTCGGCTCTAATTTCTTTAAATAAGGTATGTGTGGAAGAATAATGGTAGTAAATCCTTAATGCTCAGATTAACTCAGCAAATGGGGACTAGCAAATGATTACTTCTTCTTGCTTTTCTGGGTTCTATTAGGTTGGCATGTGGAAATACTTTTAAATTACCAGCTTAAATTGGACAGGAAGCCAATCACTGAGAGAGAAAAAAAAAATATATTGTCTCCTAGTGGCACTCATCCATTAGTAGGTTCTATGATCTTGGACTAACAATTTGCCCATATTTTTTATGTCTGAGTTTTCTCATGAACACAATGGATAGCATAATATATACCCTCTTTTCACAAGTTTAGCAGGACAATCAATCACGATGTCAATGTGCTGGAAAAAATAAAAGGCATTAACAGTACTCAGAGTAATTAGGAAAGTATTTTTGCTGTGGGGGAAAAAAAATGAGAGAATTGATTTGGAAACTATGTAGAAGCTAATTTTGAGTTACATGGACTTCTGCTTTCTTTACTCATGCAAATAATATATGAATGAAAATTTCGCCAAAATGAGAATTCCTAAAGGAAAAGTTCTCTTTAAGAATACTTGGAATTATTCATTATAAACAGACAACAATCTGAGATATTTCTAGGAGGTGAAATAAGGGGCTGAAACTCCAGAAAAATGTCTTTTCCATAATAGGTTCTTGAATATATTTGTTAAATAACTAAGGATTTGATCATATGTAGCAAATTCTAGTTCACAGGGAATCAACTAGGCACCTCACCCAGCTCTACTTCCCTCACTCTCCAAGCTCTATAAACTAAAAATACTTTAACAAACTGAAGAGAAAGGAGACCTAAGTGTTAAGTTTGATATCATTGCTTAATATTAAAACAAAAATGTGTTGTCTTAAGTCAGTCATTCACTTGTTCCCTGCCTTTGCTAAAGAGAAGAAAACAAAGGCCATTTGTAACCACTCTCTGCCAAAAGCTATCTAAGTGATCTGGCAACTTCCCTAAACCCTCCACTTATCATCTGTCCAAAGGAGGGGCCAAAGACAAGTTATAGAACCAGGAAATGAGAAAGTCAAAAAATATACCCCTCATTACTGAGACGCTCTCATAGCACTGCAGAGAGGGCTGGGGTTGGGGAGGAGTGTAACAGTCAGTTGGGCTTTCTCAACTCTAAAATGTAGATAACGCTTTTTTTCTATGGGATTGCCATGAACATTAAGAGAACAAGAATTTGTAAGAGTTAGCACAGTCCCTAACCCAGCAGAGGTAACTCAATCAATGTTAGTTTCCTCTCTTTCTCCATCTCATGGGTTCTCCTAAAGCTGAAGACAAGGTCCAGAGAGATGGACTGATTCTGATCATGTCACTACTTAGTGTAGGACCAGGACCTCAGTCCTCCCAGTCCAGGGATTTTCCATTGCGTGTCTAAACCATCTTCCATCTCTAAAATTCTAGGATTCTGTGATTTTATAGTTTCACGTATTTCTGTTCAAAGGTTACAAAAAAAAATTAAAAATAGAAAAATCTCAGTTTGAGTTATATTTCCTTTGTCACGTTTTGTCTACAGATCTTGTATGCCTTTCTCAGACATCTCCTCACTTGCCTTCTTTATCTTCACCTGCAGAAAGTGAGTCTGCAGTAGAGATAGCCATTTAATAAATACTGTTATTAAAAAAAGAAGAAGACAGGCGGGAGTCTTCTTTCACATTGCTACAGGCAACTTTCCTAGTTGCCATCTGTTGTGCTAGGAAGGTGCATGATAATTAAACTTTATTTGTTTTAGAATTTGGGCTCTATTTTACAAAACACATTTGGAGTAGATCCATGGTTTGAACTAATGGAAGGAAAAGAGAATGAATTTCCTGATTTGGATTTTTATAGGGGACCCTTTATTCTCCCATTCTCTGGCTCTGAACTCAAGTCCAGTTTGCCAAAGTATCAGATGCTGTCAAGGAGACATTCATATTTCCATTCAATTCTACAGAACAGCATTGGCGCCATTAATAGAAATTTTTGATTTTTTGCAATTAGTCTTCAAGAACAAGTCAATATTTTAGTTCAGTAACTTGTTTATATTTGCCCTTTTGGGAAATAAAATATTCTCTTTTAGATAAGGATCTTCTTTTTCTTTCTTTCTCTTTTTTACCATACTAATATCCATCACCACTTCTGAAATAATGAAGAGGTGTGCAATATATTTATATTATATGCTGAATACCATACAACTCATACCAATTTCCTAATTTATAAAACAACAAAAAAAGAAATATTCATTTCTAAATTTCTGAAATTAAGAATTTACTTAAAGGCCATTCCTCATCCCACCCTAAACACATAATTCAGTAAAAGTGGTTTCTCACAGAAGCCCTAAGAATATAAACTACCATCTCAGTGCTTCCCCCAGATCCATGGTTTTATGTGAGTTTCGGGACAGGCTATTAATGTGGGAAATGGCTATGAGAAGGTAGATATTGATCACTCTTTTCCTTTTTCTAAAGGTATCTGTCAACTTGATTGAATGTATGAGAAATCTTCAAAATATCATATAGCTGTGATTCTAATATATTGAATGTGTAGAGAGCTAATCAAACACCCAGTCTTCAAACTGTTGTTATTTGAAAGAAGTGGCAGTCAAAATCAGAATGGCAGAAAGCAATAATATGCCATGCACTTTACCTCCAAAACATTTTCCTGTCATTTAAACCTATACTTTAGACAACAAGAGGGAGGAGGAAAAAATGATCTATTGATCCACCAGTCATCCCACTGTATTTGGAGGGTTGCCCATCTACCCTCAAACCCTGAATATAGGAACCATATTCTTATTGCAAATAGTACCATTATTTATAGAACCTTGAACATTTCATAATACCTTTATATTATGTGAAAATCACATTATGAGAATGCAGATCTTTCTAAACATTTCCCTTTCACTAGCTACAGACATTCTCTTGGAAGAGAAATGAGTAATATCTCTCTAGAATGGATAAAAGTTTAGCAGTGGCCACAAATCAAATCCATGATCAGGATATTTTGACCAAATCACAATGCAGCTTTCCTGGAACCTGGGATGAATGGGGTTGGGTGGAGGGGTAGATAAAGGTAGAAAGGGAAAGAACTAATCACCACATGTCAGGGCAAAATATGTATCTGACACTTCTCTGAGATCTTGTCAGTGCTCAAGGAAAGAATCATCAATATATAAGATAAAAATATCAAGAAGGCATTATAGGTAAGATTCCCAGACCCTGTTTATTGGCCCAGCATTATTAGCACACACATTGAACATATTTTCCATTACATACATTTATACTTTCCCCTATATACTAACTTGTAAAGTAACACTTCATAAAGATAATCTTTATTTTGCTTATCATTATATCCTTGGCACCTGTGCCTGGCACATAATAGGCATTTAATAAATTATATTAAATCAATGAATAAAACACATGGGCTTCTGAATCTAGCTGCACCTAAAGCCAAAGTATCTATCAATGGATTTCCTGCTGAGATGAGTGACCACCAATTCCCCTCATGTTTCTTTATGCTGGGTTTCTCTCAGCTACAACCAAAAAGTCCTGATTAAATCAGAAACCTTAAAATACCAGACCAAAATAATTTGAAGGCAGGATGGTAGAAGGGGAAGACCCTGGCAAGGTCCACTGTGGACACAGCCTAGAGCACTCCCTGAGACCTCTGACCTCAGCCCTTTGCTTCTCTCAAATTCTTCTGTCCTTGGAACCCACCCATCCCAGCATAGGTCTCTAACACCACACGAACACCGTTGTTGATTTCCCTCCCTCATAATCCTCAGTATGGCCTATCAAAACCAAGCTTTTACTTCCGAGGATCAATCCCTCAGTTCCTATTTAATTCTTACTGGATCCTTACTTTCTACAAAACCCTTGGACCTGTATTTTAAATTTTCATAGTCGGATTTCCTTCTTGTAATAGCCCATCTCTCTAATTAATTTGTTCTTTTTTCAATGATTCACAAACTTTTGGTCTCATATTAGTGCCTGGAAGAAAGGGTCCACTCTCTCTTCAACCATTTGTCTAATTAAATTTTGCCCATTCTTCCAAAACCAGTTCAAAATCTCCCTCCTCTTGAAAGTATTTTTAAACTAATCTAACCCTTGAAGATCTTCCCCTCTTTTGACCATATCCTTCAACCAGATACTATGCCAAAGGATGCAGACATTAACAATTTACCATCCTGCCTTTTTTATTAGGTTTTCATGTGGTTGCAGATTATAATCCGAGCTTTTGGTGAGTGGCAAATGTCTGAGTTTTCTCCCAGAAAACTTAGTATGAAACTTCTAAGAACTACCTGTTCATGTATTAAAAAAAAATGGGTGCTCCCAGTAGGCACCTATGGACAGGAAGAAGGTATGCAAGGGATATACGATTTGGAAAATATCAGGGTCCTAAAAATAAATTTCACCTATTTCACAATTTTCTGCTCAAAACCTAGGAAGTGGCTGACACCTGTGTAATGTTATAATTCTTTCTCCTTCACTTACTGTATCAACACAGGTGTAGCCCTCAATGATTACCTGTCAGCCAACCCTCCACAGAAGACATTTTTCATCAAAGCCCCACGTTCTGCACCCCTCCTGCTCCCAACCTTGAGTTAATTAACCACACATTCCTTCAAAACCTGTAAGAGACTATGAACTGGGCAAACTGCTTAAAAATGCCATTTTATTTTTACAGTTGAGATGAAAGTAGCCAAGGCGAAGTGTAAATTTCCATTGATTTTATACACACACAAAAACACATATATACCCACACTAAATAAATCATTTAAATTTCAGTGGCATTTGAACTTCCCCTTTAAGTGCATATGCCCCAACCACTCAGTTACAGCTAAAGCTATCAACACCTAAAGGATCCCTAGAGTCAGGCATTTTCTAACTTCCCAAAAAGAGGTCAATAACTGCATCCATGTTGTTGAGAGTTCACAGAAATCAGAAAACACTCGGGAAGAGGGTTGCCATAGTTCATGGAAAGTCTGTCTGTGTAGAGCCCCCTTGCCTTAGCTTCCCTGTATCTCATCTAACAATCTATCAGGGGCCAGTTCATGTTGCAATTCCTTCATCCCACATTCCTGACCTCTCAGTTCACAGGAGCCCATCCTCCCTCCTCTGAGTGCCTGCAGTCATCTATATCACTATCTTTATCATCAAAATAGCTATTTATTTGGTGCTTTATGAACAATTTCCACTCTGGAAACACTCATATACTGTGCAAGTCTCTTGCATCGTTAATTAAATTTCAGATATCTAAAGCAAATCTCTTACATCATTAATTGAATTTCAGATATCACACTCTAAAGATAAAATACAAATACACAGATGCATCATTTTGATACTGTCTTATTCAGAAACTTGTCATGATATAATCATGTATCTGTTCCTTCTTTCCAGTTGGAGGCATAGGAGCTTAAGGGCAATGTATTAGTCAGCTTAGGCTGCCATAACAAGATACCATAGACTGGGTGGTTTAAGGGACAAAATTTTACAGTTCTGGAAGCTGGAGACTCCAAGACCAATGTTCAATAGGTTTGGTTTCTTCTGAGGGCTCTCCCTACCTTTTCACTATGTCCTCACATGGTAGAAAGAGAACAAGCAAGCTCTCTGTGTCTCTTTTTTATAAGGGTACTAATCTTCTCATGAAGACCCTACTCTAACACCTCATTTAAATCTAATTACTTCCCAAAAGCCCTAGTTCCAAATATCATCACACTGGGGTATTCATCAACATATGAATTTTGGAAAGACATAATAGTCCATAGCAGACAGGAAGTTGTCAGCCAATTATATGTCCTTGAAACCCTGAAACTTCTTACATAGTGACTTAAGCAGAATAGGTGCTAAACAAATTAGAAATATGTATAGATACGTATATATCAATATGTATTAAATATAAATGAAGTGATTAGTATTCTGGCTGCTTGAAACAACTTCATGATATGGATCTTTGGTATTAAGGCTACTTTTGTGCAGAAGTAGAGTGAAAGGGATGCTGTATTGGTAGCTTCATTGATGGTAGAATAATATTGCTGCCAACTCTCTTTCCACACTCATTCTCCTTCTCCGTTCAAAATCTCACCTAAGCAAGAAGATGGGAATCAAAGCCTATAATCATATGCACAGAATTAAGATACATGCACCTGGACAAGAAACATACAATCAGTAAATGCCTTTTAATCAAATCCTTCTCTCCAAATAGTGGGAGATGAGGGTAGATAAGCTTGAGGACACTAAATACCAAAAGAGAATGGGTTTGGTGAAATAGTGCTTCTAAGAGAGGAGCAAAATCCTGACCGGGGCAAAGAGGTAGGCCATACTAGAGAACATCTGGGATCCTTCTCTTGGCCAACCCTACAGCAAATGAAAGTAAGAAGTTTCTCGGGAAACATTGGGAAGTGGAAATGCAAGGTTTAAGAGTACTGAGCACTTTCTGCAAGCCAGGGGACCCTCAAAGAGATTTCCTGCACACTTTAGAACCAGGCATCACCTCCACCCCACCCCACCCCACCCCACCAATCAAATCTGACTTCTTTTGGTCTTTGCCAAAGCCTATGAAGACTGCTCCTTCAGTCCTTTCCAGCATCACCACCAACCCATCTTGGCATAAGCCTTCCTCTCATGCTCTCTCAAAGAGTCCAGCATTGTCTGAAAAAGAATTATTTTATTTATCCACTAGCAAGCCCCAGTCTAGAACTATTAAGTTCATTGTTAATTTTTTGGCGTTGTCTTTTATTTTCTAGCAGCAGAGCTTATGAAGCCTTGGGTTCTCTCTCTACTTCCCAAAGGCACTCCCAAGCCAGAATGGAAGAAGGCTGATCCCCATTCACAGCACCAACACCAAGGAGGCCACTGGCACATGACCAAGGGGCAAGCAGAGGCATTTCCTGAGGCTTTTCTGATGCCCTTCTTCCTGAGAATGCTTGGAATCTGCCCCATAATAGAATCATCTCTTGGGGCATTTGCTCACACGTGGAACTGATGAAAACTTTATGAGGCAAAAAGCATTTTTGCTGCATGATAGTTAAAAACTAAACTAAGTAGAAAGCAGGCCGAAACCCTGGAACACATGTCTCACATCGTCCCAAATATTCCTCACTATGTGGCTCCCATAAACACCATCTGCTGTGTTAATTTGTAAAGAATTACAAGGTTCTTAAAATTACACTTTGCTCTCTGTAGCGTACACTGCGTCTATTAAGGGGGGAGGGCATTGAGAATGCGTATCACATCTAGCCAGACACTGAGATCTTTTTCCTTCTAGGCTGGGATCTTGCTGAAAGTTTGCTAGGTCTGCATGGAATTTTAAGAAGTGTATCATATTCTCCCCAAGCAGCTGTAGGGGGAAAAAAAAAAAAAAAAAAAGGAAAGAAAGAAAAGAAAATATATACAACAAAGCCTTTGCCCTAGATTATAATTCCAGCATCTTATGCATTTTCAAGTTGTGTGCACATCTCCCACTTCACTGCCTGCTCAGGACAATACGAAGTCCTTAGCTATAAAGTAAAGAGGGTGAAGAGCCAAAATTGAGAGAACTTCTTGGGTGAGACTTAATTCTCCGCTGCTGGCTCCTGACCTCCAGGGTCTCCTCCGAGCCCTCAGATGGTAAATGAGAGTATTTCTCAATTACTTATCCCTGTCTTCTCACAAAGCCAGAAGAGGAACATCTTTATTCCCGAACACACATCTCTGACAGCACAGGGCTATGGTAACAGGCTGCTAATGCACATTTTAGGTAAATTAAGTCCCCAAAGGAGGTGCTGGTTAAAGGGTGATAAATGGTGGCTGGAAAAGAGAAAGTAAGTAGGAGAGCTTGGGGCTTAATAATCCATCAGCTAGAAACTGTCAACGTGACAAAGTTGTTGCAGATGCAGGTTCCTAGGCCTCTCCATTCAGTAGCTCTGGAGTGGGCTGGAAATCTTCATTTTTTAATGAATGTTTTAAGAGTTATGTACAAGCTCTGGAAACACAGGAATAGTTCAGTGGGTATCAACCTGACTAATCATTTGATCAGTTAAAAATTTTCCTATAGTGGCCCAGGAATCTGCATTTTCAGATTTCCATGAAGTTCTACTGATCAGCCAATTTTGGGAAACAAGAGGTTTGCGACAATTTACTGGTGGTAAGCCTAAAATAGGACCAAGGTTTACGATTAAGGCAATTCTGCTTATTTCTTGATGAATTAGTTACTCTGTCTCAAAAACATAAGTTTCTGAACCATACTAATTAGAAAACAAAACAAAACAAAACTATACTGTCTGGGAAGCCAAAACAATACAGAGTAGACACAGCCTGCCATGTCATTTTATAAAAAAGCCCCTGCATAAAGAAAACGTTAAATCAGCTTCCCCAAATTTCTTGCCTGTTATTATTACATCTACATGTATGTAGACATCAGAATAAGACTAGCTAGATGCAATGAACATGGAAATAAAGAAAGATGCTGATCTCACCAAAACATAGAGTTTAAGAAAATTTTGCAACATCACACACAAACTATAAAACAGGATCCTGATCCAAGCTGATCCTGATTTCAGAGCTTCTACTGTTAAACCCAAACCTACACTCTGCTAATCTCCCAACACTGTCTGAAAATGTATACCCAATCTCCTCTTTCCATGGTCACAACCTCTCTAACCCCTCTAAGTATATCCCAATCCTCAGAGAAGAGTATCTTTGAGCATCCCATAATAACCTTCTACCTGCCACCTTAACCTTCTTTCTTCCATCCTGAAGCAACATCTATAGGCCAGATCAGGCCCTGCCTCTCCCTGACTGCACAGCCCATATACAAGTCTCCTTTCTCTCAACCACAATAGAAATTAGCACAGTCCTTCTCTGATGTTCAGCCACAGCATCCCCTCAGATGAATCCCTGCATAGCATTCTCTGGACAACCTGGCACCGAGTCATCTCATCCCACATCCCTCAAAGTCAGACATCTCTGTCTATAGCTGCCTCCTAACTTCCAAGCTCTCATGAAAAAGGCAGGGTTCAGGCTGAAGGTGGTTGCTTGAATTTTCTCTGTTCATTCTAGGTAAGTTGAACTGAATGAACTACTGTGCTTCCAATTAAGTCATCGATCCCATGAAAAACTGGATTCTTAACACTGATTGTAAGAAAATAAATTATTAGAACACGTTGGTAATAACCCCCAAATTGTTTTATGATACAATTATTAATTGGATTTATAATGTACTAGAGTAAAATAAAAATGTTGTAATCATATTTTGCATCTCAATGTATGTCTATAAGAACGTGTGTGTGTGGGTGTGTGTTACAAGTTCATCAGCCACTATCATTTAACTAGTGGGTACCCTCTCCACTAGCAAAGTGTAAGTTCTGCGAGAGAAAGATCACATTTCCCTAGACCAGGTACACAAAAGAAGTTTCTTCTGTACACAATAAAGACCTTGTACAGTCGACCCCTGAACAATGTGGGGGTTACAGGCTCTAAACCCCTGCATAGATGAAAATCGACATACAACTTCAGATTCCTTAAAAACTTAACTACTTATAGCCAACTGCTGACAGAAGCCTCACTGATAACATAAGCAGCCAATCAACACATACTTGTATATTATATATAAAAATTCTCTATTCTTAAAGTAAGCTAGACAAAAGAAAATGTTATTAGGAAAAATCACAAGGAAGATAAAACATATTTACAGTACTGTACTGTATTTATCAAAAAATATCCACATATAAGTGGACCCATATAGTTCAAACTGTATTGTTCAAAGGTTGACTGTAGTTAGTGACAGGATAACTCATTCCTACAGTGTGGAGAGAATCAAAGAATTTTATTACCAAGCTTTCCTGGGTGAGTGAACCACATACCACTGAGGAAGAAAAGTCACAAATCTTAGTCTTTCCAGAATCTAAAACCAACCTGTTCATTTGCATCCATGACTATCTATTTAGATATGCACAGCATGTAAATACACATGCCAGCTCCAAGGGTCATCTTAGTCTCCCGCAGTGCTTGTGACATTAACATCTAGGGCAAAGGGGAATGGATCCTTTGATAAAGAAATCAGAGTTATCTCATTCTTATGTAAAATTAAAATGCAAATGTAAGTTCTAGTTCCAATCCCCATCTGCCCTTTCTTCCTGTCCTCTTTCATGCCTTCCTTTCCTTGAAAGAATTTATGAAGTAGACAGAAATAGTATTAAGTTATAGCTTGGCTCTGATACCTACTCTATAAGTATAACCCTTGGTGACTTACTTAAACTCACTAAGTCTCAGTCTTCACCTGTACAATAGTGGAAATGATACTTAACCCAAGATTACAATGAGATAATGCATGTAAAATATCAGTCCCTGAGTTTAGCCCGGAAATGGTATTTATGGTAATGGAAATGGTATTTCTGGTAATGGAAATGGTTAAAAAAATAAAAACAAATTCAAAAAACAAAAACAAAACAAAAAAAAAACTGATTTTTTTTTTTTCTCTCTCTTGATTGCAAACTTAGGGAAAACACAGTGCTCAGCATCCGAAGCATGAAAAGATGCAAGACGGATGAATTGAATGTCTAGGGAGAATATATTGATTCATAGGCTGGATCTGGGTCTACCACAACTTGCCATTTGAAAATCTTTTAACATCTGAGTGGTATTTAACATTCATGAAATTTTCACCATTTTAAAGCCCATAGGACACAAATCAAGTCTAAGGCAAATGAAAAAGGAGAACCAGACACAGACCCTGAAATTTTGCAAAAAACATAGTGAAGAATATATAATTTGATAGCTCTTGTTTCTTATGCTAGTGAGGGGCAGGACCAAATGTTGGGGACTGATTCCTCCTTTTCAGACCTACGCATGGGTAAGAAATCAGCAGTGAACACACTTCGCTGATGATTTTAATCGCACTGAGCCCCTATACCTAACAGCCAGCAAAAGGGAGATTCCCTGAGCAGCATGAATGGATTCTAATTCAGTCACCCTCTTTGGCACACCAAGGAAGGGATGGCCTTGCTGAAATGATGCAACAGGCCTGCCATGCCTGCTCCGTGTTGATGCGGAGTCAGTGAGAAGAGCCGCTAACTACTTAAGAATACCTCAGTAAAGGGACGCCTGGGTGGCTTAGTGGGTTTGGCCTCTACCTTTGGCTCAGGTCATGGTCTCAGAGTCCTGGGATCGAGCTCTGCATCAGGCTCTTTGCTCAGCAGGAGCCTGCTTCCCCCTCTGTCTCTGCCTGCCTCTCTGCCTACTTGTGATTTCTGTCTGTCAAATAAATAAAATGTTTAAAAAAAAAAAAAAAAAAGATTACCTCAGTAAGTGGAAGCTGCCAGAGATGGGTCTGAGCCACAAGAACACTCCTTTTTTCCAAGTATGGCTTTCACTATGATGTGAAGTCTAGAGAGCAATCATTACAGAATGATTTTAATTGGTTTATAAGGACTCTTGGAGTTCCCTGCTAAAATACTAATAAAATTGAGAAAGCATTTACTTCAGGAGGTAATTTGCTTACTGGTTTGTCATCTGTTTCTCCTGTGAGACTGTAAACTTCATGGGATTAACAACTTCATTTGTCTAGTTGTCCTGTATATGTATGTGTCTTTCACTAAGTCCAGCCCCTGGCACAAGGGTTCTCATTAAATCAGTGACATAAAATAGTTGTCATTTTGGAAAATAGAAATTTGGTCTCCAAAGAGAATAGAAGAGTAGGAGGCAAAAAACTTTTGTGTGGTGGTTGGATGAGGGAAGCCTAGAGTTGAACATAAATTCTGGTTCCGTAGGAAAGCTGCTGGTAAGGCATTTAGGCTTTAAAGATTAGACACATCCACACGCTAACCAAAAACAACCACAAAACACTAATGGAAAAAAGGAAATCAAATAACTGTAGGGATATGAGGAAGACAAAATAAGAAGGAGGAACAAGAGGCTGCGGAGAAGAAAAAGAAGAAGAAAATAAGATATTTATGGAAATTGGGGACCCCAGTGGGAAATCCAAAGTAAGCAGTATTAAAAATAAAAAAGAGAGAGAGAGAGAGAGAGAAACTACCAGGACCACAGCCAGGAATCCAGTTACTGAGACAGAAAGCACTAAAAGGTAGTCAAAAGAGAAGTCAGAAATCAGGAACTGGAAGGGATGCTCAAGTCTGGAGTGAAAATAGCTTAAGTCTGACTTGAGGAGGAATCACCATGGACTGGGTATAAGTTCTTTCATTCCCTGTGCAGAAGCCAGACTGGTCCAAGCCCAAAATGCCTGGGCAATCAACCCTCTCTACCCAACCTTCATAAGAACAAGCACAAGGCCAGGCTTCCTACCACCCAGCTATGCACCTTCCGACCCCCTCCCTTCTTCCCTATCCAGAGAACTCCACAGAAAGCCTCAGCTCCTGGAAGAGCCCTCCCATCTGAGCCCCTTCTCTAGGACTATCCCACCCCTGTCATTGCCTTCTTTCCCTTTTAATTCATCTTGCTAAGTGGAAAACATACAAACAGAAGAATTCCCAAACCAATCCACATTGAATATGGTCTCAGCATCCCAACTCTGGGTTCCAAACTCAGTGACTCCAAGGATAGCGCCATGAAGCCCTGGAGCGGGCTTCCATCTTCAGTGGTCTGGGCCAGTATAGAATTTGTATGGTGTAAATCACACCAGTTAGGTTAACCTCTGTCTCCTTGCGCCCTATGTGTTCTACGTGCTCAGCTACCACATTCTACTTTAAGTAAAATATTACTCTGGCAAAGAATAAGTATTTATTGAGCATTTACTTGATATTGAGCCCTGTAGAAGTGTGATATGGGCTGAGTTGTGTCTCGGCAGAATTTATGAGTTGAAGTTCTACCCCATCCCCTCATCCCCACACCCTTACCTCAGAATGTGACTGTATCTGGAGATAGGTCATTAAGAGATAATTAAGATTACATGAGATCATTAGGGTGGCCCCTAATATAATACAATTTGTGTCTTTAAAGTGGAGATTAGGCACAGAAAAGAAAAACAGGAAAAGACCATGATGTAGAAGATGGTTAGCTACAAGCCAAGAAGAGAGGCCTCAGAACAAACCTATCCTACAGAAACCTTGATCTCAGACTTCTAATTTCCAGAACTGTGAAAAAATAAATTTCCATTGTTAAAAATCCCAGTCTGTGGTATTTTATTAAGGTAACCATAGCAAACTAATGCAGTGTGTGACAGAAAACACTAGAGTAATGATTTGTTGAGGTTTTACTTCCTATTAAAATACATTACCAATTCAGGCTAGTAAGAAGTCTGAGAGGGCTGAGGTGGGGTCAGGGAGGGAAGATGTGACTGTCTCCAGCAATCATAATTGATTTCTCAGAAAGCTCTTCAGTTTTTCACAGCATGAGGCTTATATCAATCAATTTGCTCAATTAAGGAAGGAGCCCCATCTCATCCAACAATTGGAAAATGGGTTTCTCAAGTCCCAGAACACATTTCTTGCTCCAAATGCCAGAAGGCTTCCTCAATCTTTCTCAAGCACCTCAAAGAGTCCTGCTGCTCTTATTGAAAACTGGTAGCTATCAGATACAAGATAGATAAATAGATGATAGATGATAGAGCCATTTAAAGTAATCTTCCTAAAAGACCCTCAGATATTTCTCATCTCACAGAACAGCCAAAAACAATTTGATCTCATGTTTCCTCACAATTGAAATGAAATAAAAATGTGACTTCTGTTCCCTGTGTGAAAGTTTGCAAGCACATTTGATTAAGAAACCTGAATGGGGGGGGCACCTGGATGACTCCGTCAATAAAGCCTCCAAGTCTTTGATTTCCTCTCAGGTCATGATCTCATGATTGTGAGATCGAGCCCCACATCAGCCATTGCACTCAGCCTGGAGTCTGCGGGAGATTCTCTCTTGCCTTCCACCCCTCCCCCAGTTTGCTTACACTCTCTTCATCTCTCTCTCTCTCAAAATAAATAAATAAAATCTTTAAAAAAAATTAAAAAAGGAAACCCGAATGTGGTATGAAGTAGCAATATGATGCCTATTTCCTTATTGGTGACTTTCTATTCTCTCTCCCTTTCAGACTTTCAGTTTAACATACCTGGTCCTTCAAGCTTACAGCTGCTTACAGCATACTTGAGACACCACAGCAACCAAGCGCTGACTCAAAGGAGTGATGAAATCCTTGGGAAGCTGGATTATGTCTAAATCTTTGGTCCCATTCATTCATTCTACCTAATGAGACTTATCACAGTGCTAGGTGGGAGGGACATAGCAAGACAGCCACAACTTGTACCAGCACAGAGTCAGTCTAAAGCATGGTTTGCTACCCTTGACACTATTGACATTGTGGGCCAGATAACTATTTGTTGTGGGGGCTGCCCTATGCATTGTAGGGTATTTAGCAGCATCCTTGGCCTCTACCAACCAGATGCCAGTAGCACTCTTTCCCTAAGTTATGACAACCAAAAGTATTTCTAGACATACCCTAAGGAAGGGACAAAATTACACCCACTTGAGAACCACTAGCCTAATGAATGAGAAAGATAATTTAAACAGCAATTACAATGCAGTAAGATAAGTACCATGGTACAGATATAAAAGGGGAACTTAAATAAACCGAGGGGTGTGGTGGGTGGTTTAAAAAAAAAAACAAAAACTGCTTCCCAATGAAGAGATATAAAACAAAGACACACAATAGCTACTTACTGAGCATTTACTGTGTGCTAAACAGCAGACTTTGATTGCTTATTTAATCTTTACAAAATGCCCATATGCTAACTACTTTACAGGTGTGCATAAAGACAGAAATAAGCTTGTTCAACATTCAAACAGTGAGTGATGGACCCAGGATCTAAGCTGGGTTCTAAACTCAAATTTGGCTAATTTTTTGGTATAGAGAAATTTTAAGAAAGACAAACTTCTGCTACAAGAGAATTAAAGTTGCTCACAGATTTAAAAAAAAAAAAAAGAAAAATCTTCAAATACAGGGTCTGCATGGAAGTTTGAGACACTATGTAAATGTACCATGGAAAGAATTTAAGTTGGAAATTGGTTTATTTACTTTATTTTAGAAAGAAAGAGAGAGAGCACATATACCTGCACACAGGAGCAGAGGTTGAGGGTGGAGAGACTCTTATGCAGGCTCCACACCCAGTGCAGAGTCTGATGCAGAGCTCCATCTCACAACCCTGAGATCATGATCTGAGCCGAAACCAAGAGTCCAATTCAACCAAGTGAGCTACCCAGGTGCCCCAAATTGCAATGAGTAGAGGTTCCACTGGAGATGCTTATATGGGTTCCATATAACCCATCCCATGTCCATGAATCCATGGATTGGCCTTAGTCTCCAGGAGTCCCCAAACACCCACCTGTCAACTAATAACCATTCATAGACTCAATCATCTCCTATCACACATAGGGCGATACCTTCTAATTTGCTTCCATTGTTCCAAAATAATAAGTAAAAATGCCTCCCTTCAATCTCAAAAGTGTCCCAGTTTGGATGACAAGTTTTATGATTACATTATTATTTGTCTAATTAAGTCTTAAGCTAAAAAATTACTAGATCGGTTTTTATTTCGTCAGATTCACTGTTTGATAATCTAGTCCATTATTTGATTGACATCTTTACTACATACGCAGCTATGAAGTCACTCACCTGCCTAAAATCCTCTAATGTCAACCTAACACCTACAAGAAGATCCTGGCCAGCTTGACTTCAGTTTGGTTCTCTAATCTTACCTCCCACCCCTACTCCGACCCCATGTATTTATTAGTTACTATTTCTTGAACAGATGCTTTTCATGCCTCTAGGCTCTTCCAGACAGATTCCCAATGGCTGTATTCCCTCTACATGTTGTTCAATAATATTGACCACTGTGGTAGACCCTGCAGTGTCCTCCCTTTCACTCCTCACCTGCCTATTGAAGATCTCATTCAAATGTCAGCTCTGTTAAGAGTCCCTGATTTCCTCAGGTATCAGTTGCTCCTTTCTGTGTGTGTGTGCACTGCACTTCGACCCGTCCTTCTACTATGGCTCTTCTCGTGCTCTAATTGCAGGTTCATGTGTCCATGCCATTCACATTACTAGAATGCAATGTCGTCTAGTCATTGATAACTAGAATGTCACCATTATCTTTGTATCATTAATGCCTTGCACTACCAGGCACTTAGTTGATATCTGATACATATTTGCTAAAAATGATTGCCACAGTGGCTGTTAAGATCAGAACCAGGGGTGCCTGGTGGCCCAGTCATTTAAGTATACAACTTCTGGTTTTGGCTCAGGTCATGATCTTAGGGTCCTGAGCTTGAGCCCTGCATCAGGCTCCATGCTCAGCATGGAGTCTGCTTGAGATGGTCTTCCCTTCCCTCTACCCCTCCCTCAGCACTTGCTCTCTCTCTCTAACTAACTAAATACATAAATAAATAAATAAATAAATAAATAAATAAATAAATAAAATCAGAAATGGCCACATTTTGGACAATAATTAGGACAATAATTAGGAATTTACTGAGTGCCTACCACATGTGGCGTTTGTTTTGTAACACAAATAACTAAGGGGCTATGAGGTATAGTGAAAAGCCAGAATCTCTGCATCTTATTTCCCGTTTTGCTTCTTCATCTTTCTGCAAGACTAGGCAAGTCACTGAATATGAATATATATATATATATATATATATATATATATATTCCATCCCCTAAATCTGGCAAACCTATCAGCCAGTCACAAATTCAAAATAGGCTAAGTAAAGTTCATGATATTTGGAATAGGCCCCTAAATTTGGAGTTAGGTGTCACAAAAGGAGAATCTGACATCTCCCAAACCATCTGTATCATGTAAGTGCCTTAAGAATAAATCTATGCCTGAAATAGACCATCAGGCTAACCGGATACTGTCAAAAGCCTTTTTAAGTTTACTTTTTGTACCCCAATTAGCCTACTTTCTAAATGGAAACAAAATGGTTGAAGATGTATAATCTGTGTATAGTGTTCATTCTTCAATTTTAACGTTCATCCGAAATTTTGGAGAAAGATTATATGCTCTGCATTAGCCTTACAGCACGAACCTCCTGTCCTCTAAATGTACCTAATTACTAACTTAAACTCATACTAGCCGGACACAGCATTTCCGTTTATGAAGTACTTGTATATGCTTTATTTTAATCCTCAGAACAAACTTTAACTTTGGTACTATTTATAATCTCTGTTTGCAGATGCTAAAGGTCCAAAAGGGTAAAGAGTACGTAGACAGGATGATGGGGGACTTGCAAGGCTGAAATGCAAATATATGCCAAAACAGCCCATGACATTGACATGGTCTCCAGGATCGAATCAAACTCTATACTGATATTATGGGATATCTGCCCACGGGAATATGGCTTTCCATGAATGTGTCAAGTCTTTAGAAGCCATATCTGCAGGCATATATCTGGGAACATGGATTTCCAAGTTATGATGATGAGAGTCTGTGCAAATTGATAAATACCTTGGATCTCAATGGTGAAAAGTCACGCCTAAAGACAATCCCCTCTGAAATTAACAAATTGTTAAGAGGCTCAATAGAACAGACACTGTAATTTCTGATATCCTCCTCAGTTGAATGAGGAAAAAAACCACAAAGAAGAGAACATGATTCCTATTTGTTGAAAGAGCTGATTGGCATTGAATAATTACCTATTTTTTAAAAACGATATCACTCCAAGATACTGAAACCTTTTTCACACTATGCCAAGTGGGATATGACAGTGGGGGACAAAAAAAAAGGTACTCATAATGTCATAATGCTGGTTCTTACCAAGCATAAAGCTATTTGCAAACAGCTGAATGCTCAACCAACTTTTTCAATTTGAATCTAGATATTGGTCACAGTGGAGTAGCTGGCAAAAAAAAATCTAAATGAAGTTTTAAAAGTCTTAAGATGATAATACCTACTGCTACTAAATGTGTCTGCTACAGTCCAGGTGACATGTGTGTTATCCACCAGCCCCATAGAAACTTTCATTCAGCTCCTTTCATTGATGCTCAAATGGAGGTTCCGAAGCCTTAGCAAGTTTGTCAACATTCATAACACTCGTCAGATGAAGGTTCTAAACCCAGGTGAACTTAGGCACTCTCTCGTTCAATACAGTGGCATTCTCTAGTACTGCAATGCGGGGAACAGAAAGGAAGAACAATGTGACGATGAAATGATTCTCTGCCTTTTTGTTTCTCCATGTAACATCCCTGAGGGACATACACACTCCACCAGCAATAGTGGAGAAAGAAAGAGGGACCAATGAAGGAAACTTGAGGAAGTGTTTTTAGAAAGGGTGATCCAACCTTATGTGGATTCACCACCACCACCACCAGGATTGACAGCCCCTTCACCAAATAACCATACGATGGTCCTCACCAGCTACATCCTCAAGTCTCCAAAAGTCATCTGCAGAATACCAACCCTTGTATTCGCCTCCAGAAAATTTTTCTAATATGTTCATGAACTACTTCACACTATCCGCTCCCCCATACATATATACATATACCACACCGCGTCTTTTTGTTTTTTTTTTTTTTTTTGAAGTTTACAGTGCAAGTATGAGGTCACTGACAGAGAAAAGAAATCTGTTTAACTTGATTTAACCCTAACCCTGCTTTTCCAAGTGAGTCATAAAAACATTTTTTTCCCCCAGTACATTCATTAAAATTTTGAGAACCAGCAGTTAAGGGGAGCACGTTGGAACCCATCCATGAACAGGATATTTTCTGTGACCTTTCTAACTCAGGCATTCCATTGCCCAAGAGACAGAGCCAGAGACAGGGAGGTCCTAGGGCCTTTCCTGCAGGGCTCAGGGTCTTCTAGGGGATGGGTCATTTGGGATGTTAAGTACTCTGTGCACAAAATGCTACCGTCTGATCCTGTCACCTTTCAGATCAATGAGGTAGGTGACAGCTATTCCACTTCCCTGTAGGCTTAATTGGAGGAAGTGAAACACCATTATAGGCATTAGGGCAAGGCTGTGGCAGAGCAGCAGAAGACCCTAGGGGCAGTTGGGCAGGCCATCACAGCCCACCACAGGGAACAGAACACTCCTTTCCTTTGACAATTTCATTGAAAATCTTAATTACAATGCTACTGTAGGGGGGAAATTGTTTTATAAATGCCATTACAAACACAGTCTGATTGCAGAAATCTTTTCATCTAAAAACTAATTAAACCATTATTTCCTCCCAGATTATAACAGTAAATGTAAGTTTTTCACTTAGGAAAACAGTTCCCCAATCTTATGTTTCCTATATTTAGGAAGCATCTTTTTAAAAAAAGTATCGCAGGCCAAAAAGGTTCTTAGAAATTAGAAATGCTATGAAGAAGATAACAGAGATTTCTTTAAAAACATTCTATTGTGATGCAGCCAAATGATTCAATGAAATGTTTTTTGCCAACATGTGAAAAGCAAGCTTATGTATACCAGCTCAGTCATTTTGATGGAGCAAATTTTTTAAAACTCATGTAAAAAAAAAAAAAAAAAACCTCTTGAAAAGAAAAATCACTACTGCCAAATTTGACAAAAATAAGATTATTTTGTGACTACTGAAATATAAGCTATAAAACAGTGAGGGGCCCTGCTTCATTCACAGACACCTTGGCGGCACAGGGAACAGTGGGTGCTTACTACCTACATGTTGATGTAGTTTCCTATGTTAAATGTTAAAAGGAAAACCACAGGCCCAAAATGGAATCACTTAGGCCAAGTCACAAAGTGCGGCTTAACACCTCATTTAGTCCCAAACTCCCACGGATAGGGAATCTTAACCTTGCAGTCCGGACTGTCCTGATCAGTGTGAATAGTATGAATAAAGTTTTCTGTCACCTGGGTCCTCTTCATCCCCCAAAGCTCGGTGAGGTAATACAGCAGATAAGACCTCCAGCTTGGTCCCCTGAGGGAAAGTGACCCAACTAGACCCAATCGTTTATTTTCTTTTGCTAATCACGTCTTGCCCCACCCTCCTTCCTATAAGAAAGCTCCCATTTTGTACAATTCCTCCAAACATCTCTCTACTTGTTAGAGAGGATATTGCTGGATTTTTGGATCTTCTCCTAAAGCCAATTAGATCTTCAAATTCACTTGGTGGAGTTTTGTTTTTTTAACGTCAGAAACAATGGGATCGTTGAGTGGGTTGAAACTTCATAGGTTTTCCTCAAACTGCTTTCTGTATGTAGACAAAACAGAGTATTAGCTCTTGAAAACAAATGGTAAAGATAACAACCCCAAATTGATGTCATTTCCAACTGTAGGGTAATGGGAAGAGACAAAAGGCCAAGTAGGCAGATCAAAGGGAGGAAAGGATGCCATAAGGAGGCTAAAACCCACCATAATGTGGGATCACTAGGTTACTGCATGCTCAAAACAACCCCTTGAAATCAAACCCTCCTTATTGCACTTAATCCCATAATCATAAACCCGAGAACTTCCCTACTGTCCCTTCCGGAGCCCCTCTTTATTACATCAGCAGAGTATCTCACTTGCTTCCAAAGATAAAACACTTGCAGCTTTAAGAAAAGGCTGACAGACGGAAATCTGAGCAAACGAAGCAGAGGTGATTATAAAAGGATTATTTGCTTCACAAAATGGTTCTCTACGGGCTTATTTTAAATAGTGAGCTCCTGCTAACAACTTTAAGTGTTTATTTATAGATCATCAATTATGTTAAGATGGGGGAGGGTAGGATGGGTGGGAAATGTCAGGGAGAGGATTCTTTTTTTTTTTTTTTTAAAGATTTTATTTATTTATTTGACAGAGAGAGATCACAAGTAGACAGAGAGGCAGGCAGAGAGAGAGGAGGAAGCAGGCTCCCTGCTGAGCAGAGAGCCCGATGCGGGACTCAATCCCAGGACCCTGAGATCATGACCTGAGCCGAAGGCAGAGGCTCAACCCACTGAGCCACCCAGGCACCCAGGGAGAGGATTCTTAATCAAGTGAATTATTAGAAGCTACTGACACACGATAGAATCAATCAAAAAAGAAAAAAAATAAATAAAGACTGGTCTTTCTTTTTTCATCTGAGTAAGATAGAAGTCCAAGGGTAGCTAAATGTTCAGATACAAATGCTGAATTTACACCTGTATCTTCAGGTTACACTTGAAAGGAGGCAACGTTTATGTTTAATCTTTGGAGGCTTCACCATCTCCTTTTTCGTAAACTGTTGAAAAAGAGAGAAAGAAGAGAGGGGAGCATGATGTGACAGAAGTTTCATTAAAAAAAAAATTAAGTTGAATCTCCCTATTGACCTCCAAGTGATCCGGTAGGTACAACTGATGAAGTTCTAGAACCTAGGTGAGGGTCGGTGGGCTGAGGTCCAAAGCCGATGACCAAGAAAGAATTCTTGAGACATCTTTGGTGCAAAATGGTGGTTTATTAAAGCACGGGGGCAGGACCTGTGGGCAGGAAGAGCTGCTGCCGCGGGTTGTGAGGGTAGGCATGTTATATACCTTGCGGTTGGGGCCTGATCAATGTCATCTTTAGGTCATGCATTAACATCAAGATAGTTGGGAGATTCTTGGTGGGGTATTATGATCCTACTATCATTTACATTCCCTTCTACCTCAGCCTCCTCCGGTTTATGGTGGGGAGGGAGACATTAGGGCTTCAGGAACTGAGAGTTATTTGCCTCTGGAAATTTATGCTATTGATAAGGTAACCTCCCTGTTTAGATCTCTAGGACATCTGTAGAGCAAGGGAGATTCCTGTTCTGCAGGATTGCGATCCCGCAAGTTAACTATTTATCGTTTTATGGCGGTCAGGGGTGCCTGAGGAATGCTACACATATGGAGGGGGGGCAGGTGGAGAGGGGGTGCAAGGTGCCAGCTCTTGCTCTGTCTTCAGCCAGCCTCCTGCTCCCTCATCACAACTTACAAAACACGCCATCAGAAGTTGATGAGGAGAGCCGGGGTGGCTCAAGTGGGTTGGGCCTCTGCCTTGGGCTCAGGTCATCAGGATCCTGGGATGGAGCCCCAAATGGGGCTCTCTGCTCGGTGGGGAGCCTGCTTCCTCCTCTCTCTCTCTGCCTGCCTCTCTGCCTAGTTGTGATCTCTCTGTCAAATAAATAAATAAAATCTTTAAAAAAAAAAAAAAAAGTTGAGTTTTCCAAAGCTGTTTCTCCCAGAGTCATAGGTAAAACAGCAAAATGGGAGGACCGTTATTTTTAGCCATCTCAGCGGTACAGCTTTCTCCTGAGGCAAAACTTAAATCAGATAAGGGTCTCAAAGGACCTGAAAGGAAGGAAATCAGCCACTACGGTATCCAACTCAACTCACCCCCTCTCCCCTCTCGCCAACCTGCCCCCCCCCAACTCAGTTTTAGAAACAGAACGAGAAAACATGTTACGGAATATTTAAGGATGACACACTGCCGTAAGCTCTAGGAACCACATTTCAACAACGGTTAGAGGCTATTACCACTCCCGTTGCATGCAAGAAAATTAGCTGTAATTGGGTAAGCGACACAAGTAGAGCACAAGAATGGGAATTGAGCAGACACTTAATTAATGGTGTTGGGAGAAGGGAAATGGGATTAATGAATGGTTGATATAAATTCCATTTTGCTATTGGGTTAATCACTGGTCTCATGAAAATTTATTTCCTGGCTAAGATTTATAACAGGGGTTTTAAATATTTTATTCCGTTCTGAATAATTTCTAACTTGCATTGTAATTGCCAGACTCAAACTAGCCACCTAATTTATTGGTGTGCACACCTACCCATTGGGCTAGACCACCATCAGAACTGTGGCAGTACAGAACTCCCCAAATCAATGGGAGAAGATAACTTTGATCTGGCATAGTTTTTCTTTATATAATTTTGGTCTCGCCAATGATTAACCAGGTGATGAGTTCAGTGTCATAAGAAGAAAGCCCCATCTCAGGGCTCTGTTTCCGCAGAGTATTTCCCCAGCCTGGCTTCACCTGAGAGCCAGAGAATCAATAAAGCCCTCAACCTGCCTGAGACTCACGATCCAACGTAATTCTTTACTTAGCACGATCGCGGAGCTATTCTTAGGCACTTTTGCTTTGCTCATATTTTATCCCATGATATGTCAAATATGTCAAACTGAAGTAACTCGGGATTCAAGTAATGGCATCAGTTTTATTTTTTCCTTTTTGTTTTTTAAAAGAACTTACTAGAAAATAAAACAAGTCTTTGCTTGTTCTTCATTATATCTAATGCTTTTCTTCGACTTTTATTAACTGTTGTGTTGAAATGTATCTTGCAGTCTTTTTGAAAGCAAAAATAACTATTTGGGATATACATTTTTAAACATTATTTCCTTAGAAATATAAGTTTATCTTAGTGACTAACATATTCGAGGTGAATGAAACCAGCTTTGGATTTACTGTGACATTTATTTTTAACAATAAAATGGAACTTGAACACACGATAACGGGAACTGGTAGACAAAATTTATAAAAATCAATTTTATGGGTAAGACACAAAGAGAGATTAAAGACAAAGCCAATGGATAAATGTGGAGTTGACATATTTTTGTTACAAAAGGAGAGAATCTTTTAAAAATGTATGCTCCCATTTAAATATTAGATAAACTGCTTGCACACAGATCTAATACCAGTAAAGATCTGTAATTTCTACTAATTTTGGCATTTAAAATGACAAAGAAATTTTGTGCAGTTCCTTCATGGAAGCCAATTGTAGGAGTTATTACTGCTCTCTTCTAGGTGAGGCACCAGACTCAGGGAGGCTGTTACATCCTAAACTGTGTAAATATAAGCACAATCTGAAATGGAAAAAAATAATAAATTATCCCTGTTGAAAAGTAAGGAAGCAACTCCTTCCGCTCCAACCTTCCTTTTTTTTATTAGAATATTTACTTTATAAAACCCATAATTGAGATTTCTTTCTCTGTGTCTTTGAAATGTATATAATCTTTTTAAAACGCTAAAAGAGCCTCTTTGTCTGCTTTACAATTTAAGAGGCCCTTCTCAAGGACCTGGGAACCACCTTTTTGTATTGTAATCATCCGAAAAGATCCAGGCTTTCCCTTCCTTTTTCTGAGACTTAGGAGCCTAACTGCAGCTGGTTCCTCTCTCCAAATTGCAAAACTACCTCATGTCAGTAAGATATGACTTTATTTTCTCTTTGGATAGAGCCAATGTGTTAACACAGATGGTCATCCCAATTACCAAGTGACTCCAGGATGAATGGAGGATGTATGACAAATGGGGCTGTCCAGTCATGTTACTGGAGAACTAGTCTTGTTCGTCCTGAGAACATGAATGGACTGGGTAGTACCAGGCTGGATACAGGAGAGGGTGAGAAGTCTTCATGTTCTAGCAACCTCTGGGAAGAATGCCTATTATGTGCAACCCATTCATGTTTAATGTGGATTCAATAATAAAACTTTTTTTTCTCTTATACCTACTTGGAGAGATTTTCTGGGTTGGGAGAAGATTTGGTTTTTAATTATATTTCCCCAACAAGAGACACATAATAAACAGAGTTGAGACTCAGGCCAGCCTTCCTGAATCTATCTGTTGCATTTCCCTGTATGTCCCAGCTACTTATCCTGGGGTATCCTTCTGGTTGTGCCCAACCAGTTCAGCTTTATGAAGCTGAACTACCTCCACTTATAAGTACATATTGAGAAACAAGTGAGTCATAGTCTCTTGTATATCCATGCTAAATTCCAAGATAATGAAACAGCCCAAATTAGGAGCAAGCAGAACCACAATTCTTGCTACTGTATATTTTAGCCACTTATTACTATTAAGAAATCTACTTCTATTTCTTCATAGAAGCTCAGATAATACTCACGAGTTACTGGGAAGGCCTAGATATCTGCCCCATTTTGATTCATAAACACTCATTAAATCCTCACGTTGATATTCCATCTGTTAGAAAACCAATATGGAGCCCACACAAATTGATATCACACAGTTCTTAATGGGGATACAAAATAAAGGGCATTGATGCAATGTAAGCCAGCTGGGATACAGAAGGCAAGGATCTTATTCACATGAGATCCATAAGCACCATCCATTCCTAGGCTATGCTCCAGTTTTGGCAAGCCACAGTTTCTTAAAATCACTACAAGAAGTTCAGTAATCCATAAACAACAACAAATATCAATTAATAATAATAGCAATGTAACAATAGAATATTGACATGCACTGGTAGGATATTACAAATAGCGACCCAGATAGATAGACTGGAAGTTATGCATAGATCCCCATAACAAAAATAATCACATCAGAATGCCACTATTATAGAGAAACTTCATTTTTTTAAGCAAAGCATTTCTGGGCTGCCTGGGTGGCTCAGTCATTAAGCATCTGCCTTCAGCTCAGGTCATGTTCCCAGGGTCCTGGGTTAGACGGAGCCCCGCATTAGGCTCTCCACTCCGTGGAAAGCCTGCTTCTCCCTCTCCCACTCCCCCTGCTTGTATTCCTTCTCTCACTGTGTCTCTCTCTGTCAAATAAGTAAATAAAATCTTTTGAAAAATTAAAAAAAAATAAAGCAAAGCATTCGCAAACATTGGCACTTTAATTCACTTGCACTTCGGTCCCAGAGGAGAGATTTTTCAAGCAGGGACAAGAATGTGGGTCCCTAACATACAAGTTGATCAAGGAATATTCAAACAGGACAATTTTATTTTATTTTTTTCTTTTCAACTCCCAGGTTTTTGTTTGTTTGTTTAACATATAATGTATTCAAACAGGACAATTTTAAATGAAATCTTTTTTATTTTTTTTAATTTTTTTTTAACAGATCACAAGTAGGCAGAGAGGCAGGAAGGGAGAGAGGGGAAAGCAGGCTCCCTGCTGAGCAGAGAGCCCAATGCTGGGCTCAATCCCAGTACCCTGGGATCATGACCTGAGCTGAAGGCAGAGGCTTAACCCACTGAGCCACCTAGGCGCCCCCAAACAGGACAATTTTAAAGGAACAGCTTCCAGATACCTTATTCTTCATATATATATTCTTACTTAAACTTAAGTCTGTTAGAGACATTCCCATGGTTTAAATTCTCTTCTTTCTCCTTCACTTTCACACTTAAACCATTTCCCCATTTTACAAAATAAGGCATGATTCTCACCCATTCTACACCCAGTAAAGTACATTGTTCTGAGGTGTAAAAACTTCTGGTGTGTTATAGAAAGGGATAATTTTTTTTTATTATTATTAATTTAAAGATTTTATTTATTTATTTGACAGAGATCACAAGTAGGCAGAGAGAAGGCAGGAAGCAGGCTCCCCGCTGAGCAGAGAGCCCCCGGCTGGGGTCCATCCCAGGACCCTGGGATCATGACCTGAGCTGAAGGCAGAGTCTTTAACCCACTGAGCCACCCAGGTGCCCTAGGGATAATTATTTTAAACAAACTGCTATAATTACCACTTCCATCTCTCTATTATACATATTTTCAAGAAATATATTTTGTTTCATTATTATTCAATGAAAGTTATGCTTGCCTTCCTCTCTCTCTACCTGCCTCTCCGTCTACTTGTGATTTCTCTCTGTCAAATAAATAAATAAAATCTTTAAAAAAAAAAAAGAATTTTTGCATTCCTATTCATCAGGGATACTGGCCTATATTCTCTTTTTCAGTGGAGCCTTTATCTGGTTTTGGTATCAGGAAATGCTGGTCTCAAAGAATGAACTGAAAGTTATCCTTCCTTTACTATTTTTTTAAAATAGTCTGAGAACAATAGGTATTAACTCTTCTTTAAGTGTTTAAGTGTTTGGTAGAATTCACCTGTGAAGCCATGTGGTCCTAGAATTCTGTTTGTTGGGAGTTTTTGTGAATTCTGTTTGCTGGTTATCAGTCTGTTCAAGTTTTCTATTTCTTCCTGTTTCAGTTTTGGTAGTTTAAGTTTCTAAAAATTTATCCATTTGTTCTAGGTTGTCCAATTTGTCCATATACTTTTGCATAATATTCTCTTATAATTGTTTCTCTTTCTGAGGTGTTGGTTGTTATTTCTCCTTTTTCGTTTTTTATTTCATTTATTGGTCCTTTCTCTTTTCTTTTGGATAAGTCTGTCTAGGGTTTTATCAATCTTAATAATTTTTTCAAAGAACTAGCTCCTGGTTTCCTTGACCTGTTCTATTGTTTTTTGTTTTAATTTCTGTATCATTTATTTCTGCTCTAATCTTTATTATTTCCTTCCTTCTGTGGGCTTTAGGTTTCCTTTGTTGTTCTTTTCCTAACCCTTTAGGTGTAAGGTTGGGCTGTTTATTTGAGATTTTTCTTGCTTCTTAAGGTAGGTCTGTATTGCTCTTCTTTTAGGACTGCTTTTGCTGCATCTCAAAGGTTTTGGACCATTGTGTTTTCACTTTCATGTATTTTTTAAAATTTCTTCTTAGATTTCCTGGTTGACCCATTCATTGCTCAGTAGCATGTTGATTAACCTCCATATATTTGTGGTCTTTCCAAGTTTTTTCTTGTGGTTGACTTCTAATTTTATAGCATTGTGGTTAGGAAAGGTTCAAGGTATGATTTTAGTCATTTTGTATTTGTTGAAGATTGACTTGTGACCTAATATGTGATCTGTTCTAGAGAATGTCCCAGGAATACTTGAAAACAATGTGTTTGATCATTTCAATAGATGCAGAAAAAGCGTTTCACAAAGTAAAATATCCATTCATGATAAAAACCCTCAACAAAGTAGGTTTAGAGGGAATGCACCTCAACATAATAAAGGTCATCTATGAAAAACCCACAGCTAGCATTATCCTCAAAGGGGAACAACTGCGAGTTTTCCCCCCATGGTCAGGATTAAGACAGGGATGTCCTTTCACACCACTGTTATTTAACATAGGAAGTCTTATCCACAGCAATCAGACAACAAAAAGAAATAAAAGGCATCTGAATTAGCAAGGGAGAAGTAAAATTTTTACTATTTGCAGATGACATGACACTCTATGGAAAACCCAAAACACTCTACAAAAAAAAAAAAAAAAAAAAAAAAATTTGCTTGAACTGATAAACAAATTCAGTAAAGTCACAGGATAAAATATCAACATACAGAAATCTGTTGCATTTCTATACACCAATGATGAAGCAGCAGAAAGAGGAATTAAGGAATCATTCACAATACCTAGGAATAAACCTAACCAAAGACTTATACTCTGAAAATTACAAAACCCTTATGAAAGAAATTGGAGATGTCTTAAAGGAATGGAAAGACATCCCATGTTCATCTACTGGAAGAACAAATACTGTTAAAATATCTACACTACCTGAAGCAATCTACACATTTAATGCAATCCCTACCAAAATACCAACAGCATTTTTCAAAGAACTAGAACAAACAATCCTAAAATATGTATGGAATCACAGAAGACCCCAAATAGCCAAAGCTATCTTGGAAAAGAAAAGAAAAGCTAGAGGCATCACAATTCTGGACTTCAAGTTATATTACAAAGCTGTAGTGATCAAAACAGTATGGTACTGGTATAAAAATAGATACACAGATCAATAGAACAGAATAGAAAACCCAGAAATGAACCCACAACTATATGGTCAATGTATCTTTGGCAAAGCAGGAAAGAATATACACAAAAAATCTCTTCAACAAATGATGTTGGGAAAACTGGACAGCCACAGGCAAAATAATGAAACTGTCTTACACTCTACACAAAAATAAATTCAAAATAGTTGAAAAACCTAAATATGAGACAGGAAACCAAAAAAATCCTAGAGGAGAACACAGGCAGTAACCTCTTTGACATCAGCCCTCACAACTTCTAGCTAGATATGTCTCCTACGGCAAGGGAAACTAAAGTAAAAATAAACTATTGGAACTTCATCAGAATAAAAAGTCTCTGCACAGTGAAGTAAACAATCAACAAAACTAAACGGCAACCTATGGAATGGGAGACTATATTTGCAAATGACATATCTGATAAGAGGTATCCAAAATATATAAAGAGCTTATAAAATTCAATACCCCAAAACCAAATAATCCAATTAAAAACTGGGCAGAAGATACAAATATTTTTCCCAAGAAGGTATACAGATGGCCAACAGGCACATGAAAAGATGCTCAGCATCACTGATCATCAGGGAAATACAAATCACAAGTACAATAAGATATCACCTTATACCTGTCAGAATGGCTCAAATCAACAATACAAAAAACAAGAGGTATTGGTGAGGAAGTGGAGAAAGGGGAACCCTCATGCACTGTTGGTGGGAATGCAAACATGTATAGTCACTGTAGAAAATATATGGAAGTTCTTCAAAAAGTTAAATAGACTACTCTACAATCCAGCAATTGCAGTATTAAGTATTTACCCAGAGAATATATAAGTACTAATTCAAAGGGATACAAATACCCTGTGTTTATAGCAGCATTATCTACAATAGCCAAATTATGGAACTAGCCCATGTCCATTGACTGAGGAATGGATAAGATGTGGTGTGTGTGTGTGTGTGTGTGTACTATTACTCTGCCATTAAAAGAATGAAATCTTGCCATTTGCCATGACGTGGATGGAGGTAGACAGTATTATGCTAAGCAAAATAAGTCAGAGAAAAACAAATACTATATGATTTCAATCATATGTGGAATTTAAGAAACAAACAAGCAAAGGTTAAGGAAAAAAAAAAAAAGAGTAAGAGAGAGGCAAGCCAAGAAAGAAATTCGTAGCTATAGAGAACAAATTGATGGTTACCAGAGAGAATGGGGGTGGAGTATAGGTGAAATATGAGAGGGGGATTAAGGAGGGCACTTGCTGTGATGAGCACTGGGTGATGTATGGAATTGCTGACTCACTATATTGTACTCCTAAAACTAATATTACATTGTATGCTAACTAACTGGAATTTAAATAAAAATTTTTTTTAAAGTTATGCCATTTGTTGTTTTGATAAATTATGTTTATAAAGTCATAATAATAGCTTATCTGGGAGAAGTACTTTAGAAAAAATAAGTACCAGTTTAAATATTTTATTCTACTATCTTTTGTTTTCGATTAGCAATAATCGCGCCTCGGATAAACCTCATTGGCTACGATACTGCCACTGCGCAAAGCTATTCTACTATCTTTTGTAATAGCTTTAGAAACATCAAATACCGGGGCACCTGGGTGGCTCAGTCGTTAAGCGTCTGCCTTCAGCTCAGGTCAGGATCCCCGGGTCCTGGAATTGAGCCCTGCACAGGGCTCTCTGCTCAGCAGGAAGCCTGTTCTCCCTCTCCCACTTCTCCTGCTTTGCATTCCCTCTCTTGCTGTCTCTCTCTGACAAATAAATAAAATCTTAAAAAAAAAAAAATAAAATACCTAGGAACAAATTTAATGAAAGATATTTAAGACTACTATATTAATACTACAAAACCTGTAGAGAAAAATGACTTCATAGAGAAGATGTCAGTTCTCCTGAAATTTATCTACCGATGACATGTGATCCCAATCAAATCACAGCAGCTTGTGGTATTTTTTTGTAGAAATTGATCATCTGATTCCAAACTTATATGTCAATACAAAGAAATGGAAAAATCATCTTAAAGAATAGAGTGTATTCTATCAGATTTAAAACTTACTGTAAAGCTATACTAATTAAGATAGTGTGATATTGGCATAAATATAGACAAAAAGGTCAATAAAACAAGTAGAGTATAGAAATCAACCTACATGTATATGGTCACTTTATTTTTAGTATTGATTTCAAAGCAATTTTACACAGAAAAAAAAAAAGGTCTTTTCAATAAATGGTGCTAGAGTAACTCAGGGTTTAAAAAAAATCCATGAAAAATTGTCATGCCTAAACATAAATTCTTTTTGTATGAATTTCTATGCTAGGAGAGAATAGGAATCCCAATCCAAAGAGGAAAAGAAATGATCCAACATGTGAAAATGTAATAAAATAACCTATTCATATTTTTAACGGATGATAGTATTATTTCTGCTCCAGTAGATAATTTAAAAAATGATGTAAGAGTTTCATCTTAAAATGCCAACATGTATAAAATACTAGAAGTTGCATCATTTGCAGCTGATTAGACTTAGGATGAAGACAATTTAGATATCTACTTAAAGATGTATAAGGAAACACGTGCTTTTCCAAAAATGCTTTAAGGCATCACAAACTAAACAAAAATATTTTTGCATATCTAATATGTGCCAGACACAGATAAAGGTTAAAATAACAGTTACTAATAACAGCAAGCAATAGTTAATGTTCATTGAATACTTACTATGTGTCAGGCACTGTATGACACATTTTGTAAGCATTAACTGATTTCCTTATCCTTTCCCTTATATGAAATAGGTGCTGATGGCATCCACATTTCATGGATGATAAAAGTTAGATATGGAAAAGCTTAAGGATGTTGCATCAATTCACGTAGCTAAGGGATGAATAAGAAGAACACAGTTTCTGTCCTCACAGAGCCCAAATCCATGAAGACCTGAGATTAGGCAGCCCTATCTTTATTTTTATCTATCTTTATCTCTATCTCTATCTTTATCTTTATCATGGGTGTCTTGGGCAAAGAAAAGTTTCACTTCTGGCCTCTCATGTCCTAAAAGTACTCTGTATTACCAAGTGTCAATAAGAAAATCAACCTTAGTGATGGTATCTCTTAGCAGAGTACTAGATCAGGCAGTAGCTGTCGAAAATCTGTGAAGGTATTTAATGGGATATGGATAACCATATGAATCTCATAAATTAAGAACTGGTTCAAGGTTTGGAGCCAGGGTTTGCTGAAACCTGCCTTTTGTTCTTATTGCTTGAGGGCAAAATGGGTAGATTTGACTAGAAGAATCATACTGGTTCTTCTGTCTTCAGTATGTAAGCATCAGGAAGTAAGACCTTGAGATCCTCCTTTTTCCCTATACTCTGCCACCTCATCTTCTCGTTCCACTTGGAGTCTGGGAGGCAGGAAGAGGCATTGGTTCCATTCATCTACGACATGACATGCCAAAACAGTTCTGTTTGTGCTAGCTCTCTGATAGATGCTATGAGAGGTAAAGATAGAAGTAAGAATTCCTGCCCTTTGAGGACTCACAAAGAGGGGTCAATATGAATATAAATATCAATTACAGAAGACTGCTATATTGTCAAAACCTATGTACAGAATATCATGCTTTCTTCTTTCATTCCTTCCCTTCCCTACTTTTTTCCTTCCTTCCTTATCAAATCTCAGCTACTCCAAATGTCCCTCCTATAAAGCAACTTTAAGATTAATCTTTTGTGATCTGTGGGGATAAATGCATAGCATAGATTAAATAAATGAAAACCAGATAGCCCTTAACGGACCTTTCACTTTGTCACAATTTGGCCTCCCCAACGGCTTCACATAACTTCTGGTTCGTGCTTGGTTATGGGTGGTCAGCCTGTCTGAAGTTAACACTCCCAGCTAACTTTTATCATCCCCACCTTCCTGTGATCTCCACTCATTCCATAAATGTTAAACACCTTTTGTGACTTCTTCCTATGCCTCTAGCTTTGTGAAGAGATCCAAAGCACTTGCCTGATTTATTTAATACTTCATTCACAGAAGTACTTTGATGCAGCTTTACAGAAGTATGTGACCTGTAAGTGTTCTCAACCTAGTTGAGAAGACAAGAAAATGCTCAGAAAGAGATTTCCTAATACATGTGACTGGTAAGTGCTAAAAAATGATGCCGACAGAAGTGCTTTGGGATTCCCTGGAAGGTAAGATCAATGAAGAGCGCGGTGGTCCAAGAAGTCTTCGTTGAAGATGTGGAAGCGAGGCACATTTTAATAATGTTTCTATTTTCCCTTCTGTTCTCCTCCTTTACCCCCAAGACAGTCTGCTTTCTGTTCCCTCCTATTCTCTGGACTCTTAAACTTTGTTGCCTTCTTCTTTCTGTAGACTACCATTAGGTAGTTTCATCTCTATCATTAGGATAATCCCTGACCCATCATCATGGGGGTACAAAAACTACTTATGGAATGAGAATAGCACAGGATGTCTGAGCTAGAAGAAATCTTAGAGACCATTCCTTTTATGAATGAGGCCCACAGAGACTAAGAAATTGGCCCAGGACCGCATCACTTATAGCATTAACATGGGGAGTCAGCAGGCTGGAGTTCCTGGTCATCTGAATCTGGGTATGGTGATGTCTTCACCCAGTCCTGCTGCTCCCCTGTTTATGTTCAAACCAAATTCAGATTTGGCTTTCTGTGCAAAAGTCACCTTTGCACCAATGTGGGGCTAAATTCACTTACCTGGCTTTTAGCTTCTGCAATGAGCTGACTCCTTTTATCACTACCCAGTGGCCAAAGCTATTTTAAAGAAGAAAATCAGGCCCAGCAGGCATGTTCCCTATCTTATTGCTCTGCAGGCTGCTTTGCAGAGAGAAAAGAAGCAAAGAGAAACAAAAGCCAAAAAGGGCCAAACTATTACATAATTGACATAAGAGAGTTACTAAGGATAACGAGGGCTTCAGTGGAGGACAAGTGATTATTTTGAAGAGTGAAATGGATGGATGAAGAAATGAAATACTTTTTGGGAGAAAAAAGGGGAACAATGTGACTGTACTATTTACCCAGTATTATAGACCATGGAAGGCAAATATTCACTTTCCGTGGATGTCATTTTTTTAACCTCAGGACAGTACCAATTGTTCTGCCTAATTAGAAATGTCAGTTTAATGTTCATTGAAAATAAGAATTTTTAAAGAATCATAGAAGAGTTCAAAGAAGAAAGAAAAGTAAGTCCAATGTGAAAAACATTAAAAAGAAGTCTATCATCACATGCAACCAAGTATTTCTGCTGATAACTTGGAATGTTGAGTTGTTCAAACTCAAATAACAGTAAGTTTCCTGCCTGGAGCATGGCAATTGTGAGGATATCCAACAAGACGATATATGGCAACATGTAGCAGCAAAGAGTGGCTTAAACAGTATGACATTTATTCTTCTTACATAGCAAGAAGTTGTTTAGGAAGACTGTTGAGGGTTAGCACAGAAGCTCACAGAAGTCAGAGTTTCCAAAATTCTCCAAAAGTAGCTCCAGTCCTCATCATCATGAGGGAGCTGCTGAACTTGCAGACACTGTGTCCATATTCCAGGCATAAAAGGGACAAGAAAAGAGCAAGAAGAACATGCTGGCTTTTTAATGAGAAAAACAGTATCTATCTCAGAAGACTTCTGCTTTCATTTCATTGACCAGAACATGATCATGGGGCCATTCCTAGAAGCAAGGAAATCTAGAAAGTCAACTTTTTGACCCAAATACACTGACAATCCATATAGTGTTACCAGAAAGGACAAAAACAAGAATGAGCTAGCGGTAGGCATATAGGAGTGTCTGCTACAGTTAAGAAGGGTCATAGCGAAATGCAGAAACCAGAATGTCCTAAACCAAATAGCATGTAAATGAGCCCTTATCCTATCCATATCTGTGCCCTGGACACTTGGATATAGACAAATAAATGACAAATGACACCAACCTCCCCACTAAATGTATTCCTTGTGTACTAAGGAAAATTAGGACCACCTTCAACAGGAAAGACTTGCTGAGGACTTAGGTAATATTGTGAGTAGTCAATGAACCAATATACAGAAAGCTTCAAGTTAATAGAGTTAGAGAGGTTTCATGTTGAAAGAGACATCCGAGACTTTCCTGTACCTTGTTATCCAGTGCAGAAATCCCTGACTCCTATCCTTGGCAGCTTAGCCTCATGCATGCAACCAGATCCTCTCTGTGAGTAATAAGAACATCCAGACCCTCACGGCCATCATCAAACCAGCAGCCTCAGCTCCTGACTTTGAGAAACACTGATCTACACTTTATCACTTCCAGAAAATAGTTCTGTTCACTAGAAAAGATCATCCACATGCTGCCTTGGCAACATATTTCCCCATACTTCTACCCATGCCCAAGGCATGAGTTCAAATATTTGAACTATGGAAAATTCTATCTTCCCTAAGACTTCTCGTCTCAAATTTCCTTCAGATACTTTTCCATTTACATTCACAACCCTCACAACATTGATGATCCTATCTGTGCTTTGTTTTTGTTGTTGTTGTTTTATTTTAAAGATTTTATTTATTTATTTGACAGAGAGAGAGACAACAGTGAGAGGGGGAACACAGTCAGTGGGAAGTGGGAGAGGGAGAAGCAGCCTTCCCCTTGAGGAGGGAGCCCTATGCAGGGCTCAATCCCAGGACCCCAGAATCATGACCTGAGCCTAAGGCAGATACTTAACAGCTGAGCCACCCACGCGGCCCCTGTTTGTGCTTCGTTATACCTTTGCCCTCTCAGAAGTCTGTCCCCAGAAATCTGCACACACTGCAGATGCATCTGTTTACCACAGTGGACAAGGGAGGCATGTGACTCACTGCTTTTTCTAGTTCTGCACTCCTAGATGAGTGCTTTGATCATGGTAACAATGACCAAAAAGACTTTTCAAATCAAGCACCATAATTATATCTTCTCCTCTCCTCTCCTCTGTAATGTACCTTATCCTCACTTATCCCTCCCTCATTCCTCCTCCCTTATATAATTCTACCCCCTTTATCCTCCAGTCACAGCACTTTCATTTCCCTTTCTTTCAAGGAAGTGTTCTGGTATAAACCCTTCTGAAGCTGGGTGGCCCCAACTGAAGAGATACAAAAGACTCATTCGTCCAAGGTTAAGAAATGGAAGCTCCAAATGGTGGCCCAGGTATAAGGTGAACTGCTCTAACCAAACTCTCAGGAGCTGCTCTTTGCAACAGAAACCGTTTCTCTCATTAGCCTCCATTTACCCCACCAAACAGCTTCCTCCTTTCTTGCTATGCATGTATCTCCTGGAGCACAGAAAGGCTGTGTCAGTCGATGAACCCTGTGTGGAATGAAATTCTTTCACGTTTAAGCAATTTCCTAAATTAGGCTCTTTTGGAAACTGTATTAATTCAAGCCACTGAGATATTATTTAGTACCTTGCTGCTCCAGGACACTAAATAACATCACATTTTCAAAGCGTAATGCCATTAGAGTTTATAAAGCACTTTCATCGAGGTTATCTCATTCGATCTTGGCAACAGCTCAGTGCACTAGGTAGAACTGTGCATAATCATTGTTTTGTAATGATATAGATGCCCCTCTTCTGAGGTCACCTGGTAAATATGTTAGGCAGAGGTAGTCCTGGAAAATCTCTTCCCTGACTTACTTACTTATTCAGAATTTCCCCCACACTGACATGAAGGAATAAAGAGCTTGAATTAGGCGACTTGTGGTCTTTGATTGCATTGTAGTTATTTTAATTTAAATCTATTCAGTGTAACGGAGCATACTGTAGCCCAGTACATGGCTAGGCTATATAAGAAGGAAGAGTTAATAAGATTCTGACCAGGGTGGTATGTCAAATTTTTGAAAAAGGAAGACAGTTGTACTTTTAATCACACCTATGGCAAATTACCCCATGATTCCATTAAGATAGAAAACAGTAATAGTTCTTGGGGTGTTCTGTTTAGTCTTATGCTGTCATGACTAAATTTTGTCCTTTACTGCATAAAAATAAAACCACCTCCCCCAGCTGCTTATTTTGCTATTTACCAGAGGCTTGAGAATCTCAATGGAGAGTGAGGGAAATGCTACTGAACAATAAGGAAGATAATTCTGGCTATGATAAAGATTCTTTAGGACCTCATCATTTTAGTGGGACAATTAACTAGATTCCTTTGAAAGACATCATCACATTTAAACGTCTTGAACACTCACTTAGTAGAGATTGCCTTTTGAAGCTCTGATACCCGTACTGTCCTAATAGAAGTAATGAACTTAACTTTCCAAAAAGAACACATTTGTTGAAATCTTAAAAAAAAAAAAAATCAGCTCTATATCCGGTATCATTTGTGGTGAATTACAGTGGGGTGACATATATGGTAAGGAAGAAGCTCACAATATCCCTGTTGCCTGTTATTCTATGCAATACGATCAACTAAAGATACCTTTGTCTCATAATCAACTCAAAACAGCTTAATTAGATGAAGCACACAGCTCTCCTGAGATTCTTTACAGTACTTACTATCATTTCAAGAAATGGCATATTTCCATAACCCATTAAATAATAAATCATGCCAGCATCCACTAAATATCCACTAAACATGCAAAGTGATAAACTAAGAGGATCTTTGGGAGGCCAAGCAAGCATCCCTTTACAACTGTTATAAGAAAAGTATCTACCGAAAGATCCCAGTGAAGGAATATTTACCACTGAAGGAGAGGCCTATTAAAACATTTACTGCAAGCACAATTAGCATTTAATTCAAGTTTTCAAAGCCTTGGAATTACCCAACATCACATCCAGTATAAATCAAGTGCTACTGGTCAGCATTCCAATGACCAAGTGAAGTTGAGTTTATAATGAGAATGTAAACCCTGACCAGTGGAAATTATGTGGGCACTTACAGATTAGTGAGCAGGGAAGACCTCTAGCTTAGACATCTTCAATATTCATTACATTTCACTAGTCTTAAGCATATAAAATGGCTTATTCATTCAGCTCTCTATATAGGTTCAAAACATTGATAAACTGGCAACGTTTCATTGCTGTGGTTGTTGTTATCAGCCTACACATTTTCAGCTCAGCTCAGACTCTGAGGACGAACTTAATATCTTGAAAGCTGGATCCCTACATAGCAAATTTTTTTAAAAAACAGCCCTTGACCCCTAAAGTTCTCCCTTGCAACTAGGCTCATTCAACATGCATCAGGGTTTGAATCATGGATAATATGGAAGGAAAGCAGGAGAGAAAAAGATGAAAAACCTTGACAGAGGAGGTATCCCCCCTTAACCCTCCAAGTATAAGAAAGATATGGGGGGGAAGGACCAGGAGATACCAACTTCCACAAATATATAACTCAGATGCTAAATGTGTTGAGTGTTAATTAGACGATCAGTTAAATAAATGCCTAACATGTGGTAAGTACTCAATTAATATTAACATCAAGGGTAGAAAAAAAAATGGGAATCATAGAGAAAAAAAAAAATTTTTGCCCAGACAAGTAGACTGGAGAATGGAATTTGGCTAGAGCATCATACTTGTTTTGAAGAAGGGAAATGAAAGCAAACTCTTACACGAAGACCTGAGTTATTTCCAAAGTAATACAGCAACTCTCAAATGTGAAATTAATGCCCCTCTGCTTACCCCCATGCATGTTAAAGCAAATTAAATTTCATGCCAAATCACCCAGACAGTCAGTAAGCAGCACAATTTCAATCTCTAGGATTTAAGCTGATTGCTCTAAAAATATAATTCACCAATTGGGCAGCAGCAAGTCAAATACGGCTCTCTTTAATAATTTCTCTTGACAACTTGTTTTCCCAGGAATGTGGCCACTGTGAACTGTAGGTTAACTCATCTCATGAAAGGGAGGGGGTTTATACCCACTCGCAACCCAGACACAGCAGGGAATCAAAAGTTGACCTGGTGAGGGCATGGATGTCTTCCCCTGGCTAGAGGCAAGCATCACATTTAGGCTCTATTCACCTGACAACAAAATGCTTCCTAGTTCAGAGCCAATCTCATCTACATAGAGAAAGAAAGCAATTTGGTCTCCATTTTCATCATATTTAACCACATTTACAGCCGGATTCTGTGTGTGTGTTTCGTATTTCGAATCTTACTTGCTATAATAAGAATCGGTTTCCTTTTATTCTTTTATTCTCTTCGCAATGGTTGCAGAAGTTCTAACAAAATGCATATAATTGTTGGAGTTCATCACAAGAAAGGCTAATGATCAAACTCATGTGTTTCTTCAGGTTAGGCTTCAGGCCATCTGAAATATGAGCTTAAATCCTGCATTATGCCTTATTTGGAGATGTTTCCAGAAGCACTGCCACATGTGAGTTCTGACTGAATTTAAGTCCCTGTTTTGAAATGCAAAGTGTTACAATCCAACATCTACAAGAACTGTGTCATGCTTGAGGCTGACACTGATGTTCAGAGAGTCCCACATTCCTACAGGCATGAACTTAGTCATTGAGATGTGGTTGCTTCTATGCTGGGGATGGAGTAGGCAGTTCTCTTCCATATCACTGAGACAACACTCGTGTTCAGATTGTTTCCAAGTCCTTTAACACATTCATGTACTTAATCATCATTAAAACTAGAAGGTAGGGCACCTGGGTGGCTCAGTGGGTTAAAGCCTCTGCCTTCGGCTCGGGTCATGATCCCGGGGTCCTGGGATCGAGTCCCACGTAGGGCTCTCTGCTCACCAGGGAGCCTGCTTCCCTTCCTCTCTCTCTCTGCCTGCCTCTCTGCCTACTTGTGATCTCTGTCTGTCAAAAAAAAAAAAAAACTCGAAGGTAGAAAAATATTCTTCATATTATAAATGACTACAGGGTAGGAACTATTGGGCTTGCTTAGAGGATTGGACAGGAGAATGGGAGGCTAACATCTAAGTAATCAAGACAACTTCTTTTGCTTTTAAGTAGAATGTTTTATACACCATTTCTTGAAGCAACAGCCTATTACTTGATCTTCAACACCGACACGCTCAAATATATGTATGTATATGTAATTATTTTACGGTAACTGTAAGAAATATGAATGAATTATACGGGATAGCTATCTAAATACTGGTACAGTTTTAAAGAACTTAATGAATACAAATGCTACAATATAATAAGCCTTTCCATTTCACTTGGAAAGCTGTGTGAATGTCTTTGGTTGCCAAATGACTCAGTTGGCACCACTGGCATTTAGTGCGTAGGGCCAAAGATTCCAAACTTCCCCCAAAGCCTCAGCAGTCCCTCATACTGAAAATTTACCCACTTAAATTGCCAAAAGTGCATTCCCACTCCCAGAGCACTGTTAGTTCAAGGAGTACCCTCCTCTTACTCTGCAATTATATATAAATGATGTTTCTGTGGAACTGAAGATCCCGTCGATGACACTTTAAATATCCTCCTGGAATTTACTGTTGTTAATTAAGTATCTTAGCAGATCTCTTATAAATATAGACTGCATGAAAATAAACTTCTATTTAACCCCTGGCCTCGTCCTCACAGTTTTAAGTATATAAAGTTGAAAGAAAACTTTTTTTTTTTTTTTTAAAGAACATAAGTCGGGGGTCCAGGCAGGGAAGAGGCAGGAAGGAAAAAGAGAGAATCCCAAGCAGGCCCCAATGTGGGATTTGATCCCATGACCCTGAGATCATGACCTGAACCAAAATCAAGAGTTGTACACAACCTCCTGATCCACCCAGGCACCCCTGAAAGGAAATTTCTTAATCAAAAAAGATAATGGGGAAGAGGGGCAATTCACAGGGAGGAAAAAATGGGAGAAGAAAAAACAAACAAGAGAAAGTATAGAATTTCGGGATCTAATTAAGATAAACTACAAAGGGGCGCCTGGGGCCTTTGCCTTTGGCTCAGGTCATGGTCTCGGGATCCTGGGATCAAGCCCCGCATCAGGCTCTCTGCTCATTGGGGGAGACTGTTTCCCTCTCACTCTCTGCCTGCCTCTCTGCCTACTTGTGATCTCTCTCTCTGTGTTAAATAAATAAATAAAATCTTTAAAAAAAAAAAAAAAGGATAAACAATGAAGATAAAGTAGAAGGCAACAAACATTAGGGAGATAAAGGAATATTGAGGGGAGACATGGGAAGTGGGGAGGAAGAGGGGAGACAGGGAGATTGCTGCTTCTGTAGATTTTAGGTAATCATAGTGATTGGGAGGAGAAATGGTGATTAGAACAGGGAGGGGACAAGAACTCACCTACCAGGAGCTCTCTCTTATTTTTTTTTCTTTTTTTTCTTTTTCAGGATTTCTGTACAATGTTTAGAATCCTATATGATGCCAGAAGATACCCCTTCTATATAAAGGAATGAATCAACAAATCCACAAAGCTGCCTCTTTGCTAACAATCTCTCGGTATGATGCTGTGGAGACATATGAAACCATTGAGAGCAGAAATGTTTTGAAGCCAAGGTCCTTCTCAGATATACACAAATTCCATCTCTGAAAATAATTCAAAAGAATAAGAAAAACAACCAGATGAAAGAATTTTCTTTTTAAGGCAGAGCAATTCCAGTCTTCATCAGGCAATAAGAACAGGCAGAGACCACAGATGGCATGTTCTGGAAGCTATCATTTAACAAAGTCTATGCTTTCCCAATTGATCCAAGTGCCTTTTACGGTTGGCTATGAAGTGGACACCAAACATCACAGCAAGTTAATCCGTTTGTCCTTTACATTGTGCCATCTGCTGCTCTGTGTAATCTGAAAGAATTTTAATGTTTTCCTTAGCGGCCCTTTTTCCCTTTCTTTTCTTAGGGCCCATCTTTCCTCTGTCCCTTCCCTCCGTCTGACCAGAACAACAGCTTTTGGTGAAGCCTCTGCCTCTTGGAAATCCTCCCAAGCTACTCTACTTTGCAAGTATCTCAAAACCCTGTGCTCCTCAAACCATCCTTAGTTCCCCTAACTTGTTGGTTTGCTTATTACTATTTTAAATCAGCGCCATAGGACATATGCTATCTTTACTCAGGGACGGCTAGTGGAATGACTTACATGAAATTTTCTGAAAAATTACATAGAGAAAAGAGTACACAATAACAAAGTAAATCATAATTTTTTTTTTTAAAGTTGCTATTAATCACACACAGCTAAGTTTTTTGGGAAACAACGTGGGGGAGTGGGAAAGTGTGAGCTTTAAGAATCAGAGAAAGCCTATTCAAGTGCCAGGTCCAAACACTGGCTTTTCCGGTGGCCAGCTGTGCAACTTGGGTTGTTATTTACCCTTTTGGAATTCTAGCTTTTGCTGCTTTAAGAGAGGGAGGAATAAGTACTGCACAGCACTGGTGGTAGCTTAGATGGCAATCTTTTCGACTATACCTTTCTCTTTAAAAGCATATTAGGAAATGAGATTCAAATTAAATCTTTGGACTATTCTAGAATACCCATATGAAGTAAAAGTAATCTGCCCATTTTTGAATAGGCAGATAAGATGGATAAAGTGGCAACTGAAGTGATCATAACTTCTCTTTCATGAGTCAGAAGTCTGCCAATACCATATAAATAGATAAAACTCAAAGGGAAACTGTGTCTGATAGAATGCCAGGTAAGCGACTGAAAGTCTATTGAAAATCTCACCAACGCTGAGATGCGTTCTGCTTCTGTTCTAAACAGGGGGTCTCAAACTGCTATGCATTACAGTCACCTGGAGAGCTCGGAATCACCCTATCATACCAAACTGAACGCTGTATCAATAGAATCAGGCTCTCTGACTGTAGCACCCAGTAAACTATTCCAAAGTACAGCTTTGGAGAGCTTTAACCGAGCCTTTTCCAAAAAGTCAAAATGAAAATGAATCACCTGATCACCTGACGATCTTGTTAAAATATAGATCACAATTCCTTAGGTGTGGGGCAGGGTTCTATAGTTTCCCTCCCCAAAAAGCTCTTAGGGCATGCTGATGCTACTACTCTAGGATTCCACAGTGAGTAATGAGCTCTAAATTGAAACAATGGTTACTGCTCAGTATCCACATGGATTGTCCAACACAGCTGATTTATATCCATTATGCAATGTGAGCCCAAAGAAATATCTCTCTTATAATTAGCCTTCACACATTCCCCCCAAAATTTTACCATAAAAAATTAGCAAGAATCTGGGGCATATGATGAAATTCAAAGTCAAATATAAGCGAATTAGGTTGGATTATTCCTGTGACTGCCCCTCTCCCACAGTCTGGCGCTTGCAGGTACATACATGGAACTCAAGCACTCTCTTTGCCAGGGCAAAGTGTTTGCCAAGCAAGTTTGCTTAGAAATCTGCACACTTCTCCCAGGGCTTGAACTGGATTTCCAGATACACAGCATTGATGAGGGCTCACAGAAATAAAACCATCCAAGATTGTTTTATACTCCAATGTGGGAAAAGTGAGCAGGTGCTTACATGAAGGAATGAATCTGACTTAGATTCAACTTCTCCCATGTCCTGCATCTTTAAAGTGAACAACATTTGTAATTTTGAGGCCATTTCCAATAGAAGGTACCAGCACAGTAGAGGGCAGAGTGCTGAATCAGCCACTGCAATGCTCACTGATTGCTTTATAGCACAAGCCTTGGTTTATCTCTAGCAGGAAATATGAGTCCACCGATAGCAGACTATTTACTGTATCAGCTTCTCCGCAGCCTTTAATCAAGCTGGGATTCCAGCATGTAAGTCCAGATCTTCAAATCTTTCTAGTGGAAACATGGGCATCTATAAATCCTTAATTCATAGCAGCCATTTTCCTTGGGAAGTGCTGAGGGCAAGATTCTGCTCTCACAGAACTTCTGGGGCCACAAAGGTACCATTTGCTGTTTAATCCATGACGGCACCTACTTGAGGAATGTGGAGCTTGGAATAGGAAAGGCAGGAATTAAAATTGTTTCACTGCTGGTCCATTTACTTAAGCCTCCTCCAGTTAATGACCTTGCAGGCAAGTGAGATAAATGTCTTCAGAAGAGATGAGAGAGGGCGCCTGGGTGGCTCAGTGGGTTAAAGCTGCTGCCTTTGGCTCAGATCATGGTCTCGGGGTCCTGGGATTGAGTCCCACATCGGGCTCTCTGCTCAGCAGGGAGCCTGCTTCCCTCTCTCTCTCTCTCTCTCTGCCTGCCTCTCCATCTACTTGTGATCTATCTCTGTCAAATAAATAAATAAAATCTTTTAAAAAAAAAAAAAAAAAGAAGAGATGAGACAAAGGAAAATGAGCACTTAGGGTGGGGGGGAGTGCTGGGGTCCAGGGAGAAAGTTACATAGGTTTCTTTAAAAAAAAAACGACTTTCACCTTTCTAAAATTCAATATGAAGGGCCCAGTAGCAAAATGAACAAAGAAAACTTGTATAGTAGGAATAGCAGTCATCAAACAGACAACAGTAGAGTTGGTTTTGCATTTTACCCCTTTTTCTGGGCCAGAGATGATTACCCAGGAGTTCTTAGACAGAGGGTCCCTGGATGCATTTGGGGGTATATACTGACCTCAGACTTTAGGTACCAAAGCATGTACATATAGCATTTATTTTTCCTGGGAAAATTTCCATAGGTTTCATCAAATCTTAAAATACTTCACAGATCTATGAACCAGAAAAAGTTAAGAACTATTCATTCATTCATTCATTCAGAAAGTTTTTACTTACTCCCTACTCTATGTCACTCACTGTTTCAGGCACTGAGAATACAAAAGTGAACAAAACAAGTATCTCTATCTCCTAGAAGCTTACATTGTTCTGGGAGTATAGGAACAATTAATAAAATAAGTAAGAGAGACAGTGTATATGATGGCAATGAGTGCTACAGAGAAGAATAAAGCAGAGAGGAGGAACAGCAGAAGCCAGTGTTTGGGAGTGGTGACTTAAAATCATATGAGCAGGGTGGGATTACGGAGTAGGTGCCATTCGAGCAAAGAACCAAGGGGTTAATAAGTCATGAACATATATGGGGCAAGAGCTCTCCAGACTGCTGGTATTAAAGGCCCTGAGACAGGAGCATATCTGACCAGTTTTAAGTAGCAAGGAGGCCAGTGTGCTTGGAGCTGAGTGAGGGAGACAGCAGGGAAGAGTATCAGGGAAATGAGGGGAAGGGGCCACAGATGTAGCAGCTATAGGCCATTGTAATGACGTTGGCTTTTACTGTAGATAAGACAGAAAATCATCAGAGGGTTTTGAGAAGGAGTGGTTTACTCTGACTTATCCTTTTGAAGGATCCCTGTGGCTACTGTGTTGAGATGAGTTCTGGAGAAAGGAGAGCAAAAGCAGAAGCAGGAAGAGCCATTTAGAGGTTAGATGAAAAATGATGGAAACAATGGTGATGGGAGACATATATTTTCAGTGGGGAGCCAACAGGATTTGCTAATGAATCACATATGGAATGTGAGAGGGGCAAAAACTCCAAGATTTAAAAAAAAAAAAATTCATTTATTTATTTGAGAGAGAAAATGAGAGAGAACATGAGAGGGGGAAGGGCAGAGGGAAAAGCAGACCCCCCCCCCCCCCCCCCCACTGACCAGGGAGCTGGATATGAGTCTCCATTCCGGAACTCCAGGATCATGACCTGAGCTGAAGGCAGTCGCTCAACCAACTGGCCCACCCAGGCACTCCAAGATTTTTTTTTTTTTTTTAAGATTTGATTTATTTATTTGACAGAGAGAGACGCAGTGAGAGAGGGAGCACAAGCAGAGGGACGGGTAGAAGGAGAAGCATGCCTCCCGTGGAGCAGAGAGCCCGATGCGGGGCTCCATCCCAGGACCCTGGGATCATGACCTGAGCCAAAGATGGACGCTTACAACCGAGCCATCCAGGTGCCCCAAGATTTTTGAAATAAAGCACCAAAGGGGGATGGAGTTGTCTGTGATGGATGTGGACACATGAGGAAGGAAGAGCTGACTGAGATTTCGGTCTTGGCTATGTTAAGTTTCAGATGCCAATAAAACATCAGGTAGTCGGACATAGGTGTATGGAGTTCAAGAGGAAGGTCTGGGCTGAGGATATAAATTTGGGAGTTGATGGCACACAGGTAATATTTTAGGCCTGACCCTGGATAAGATCCCTCTGGGAGTGGGTGTAGACAGAAGTCAAATTCAAAGACAGAGGCCTGGAGCACTTCAGAGTTGAGAGATCAGGGAGATGAAGAGGATCCCACAGACACAGGAAGGAGTGATCAGTGAAGAAGGAAAAAAAACAGGAACTAGTGGAATTCTGGAAGCCAAGCAAAGAAAGGGTTTCGAGGAGGGCAAGTGATCACATGTGCTCAAGTTCTGATGAGTAAGTGCTGAACTAACAACAGGTGCCCATTGGATTTGGGACTGTGGTAGTTGTTGCTGACCTTCACAAAAGTGGGTGGGGGTAGAAGCCTGACTGGAGATACTTCAAGAGAGAATGAGGGAGGGAGAAACAAATAAACAAAAAACAAAACTGGAAACAATTTCTCCTTTAGGGAATGTTACTAGCAAAGGGACAAAGAAATGGGAGAAGAGCTAGAGGAAAACTGAGTTATATGAATGTATCATATATGTTTGTATGTTTATGTGAGAGAGAACAGAAAACAAGTTAACACACTCATGGGAATGGTCCATTCCCAGAAAGAATGTCGTTTAGGTTTCTTCACAGACCTTACTTACCTTCTTCTCTTTCTGGTTTTTGACTGATTTATTTTTAGCCAAAGTACCAACTGCTAAAGAAAACAGCACTGCCTACACTTGCAGTAATTCATTTTACTGGTTCAAAACACTTGTGATCAGAAGTGACTTCAAGTTCTCTTTTTCTTTTAAATAAGTGTGTGAATGTGGTAAATTTGCTTTATCCTTGTATTCTTTATTCTCTATCTACAGGCTGAATAGATAAGAAAGAGTAACACACACACACACACACACACACACACACATATTTCTTGGCGGCATTATGGAGATAAGTGACACAAAACTGAGGATGATCAAACTTCCTAATTATATAATCATTTCCATTATTTTTCTCTGCAGATGTAGAACACTGAATATTTTTCATGTGGTTTTATTGAAAGTCACCAGATGTAAAGCGACCATGTCAATCAAAGGGTACACACAAAGTTCACTTAATACACGAATGATCTTAAGAGACCATCTTCTTGCCCCGTTCCAATGCATACCATTACTGAAAATTATAGCAGGTAGGCCAAAGGAATATTTAAAAAATACAAATCCTAGGATGTGATTTAGTGTTATGGGTTGAATTGTGTTCCTACAAAAGATGATGAAGTCCTAACCCTCAGTACTTGTGAATGGGACTTTATCTGGAAATTGAGTCTTTGCAGATGACCAATTTAAGGTCATGAGAATGGCACCTAATTCAATATGATTGTGCCCTTATTAGAAGGGTGAAATTGGACCCAGGTGCAGGCATGCGTAGATGGAAGACACTGTGGAGACAGAGAGAAGGCCATCTATGTGCTAAGGAACACTGAGGCTGCAAGACGCTATAAGAGAAAAATAGAATGCATTCTCCCTTATGCCCTCAGAAAAAGCCAGCCCTGCTCAGGGCAGTGCCAAAAGCTTGATCTTAGATATCTAGTCTTTACAACAGTGAGACAATAAAGTTTTGTTATTCAGACCCTTCAGTCTGTGGTGCTTTGTTACGGCAGCCCTAGAAAACTAACATATTAGTAAACAGGATTTATTGTGTTTCTTAAATATTAAACAGGTAAACAAAAACCTACAAATAAAATCATGATGATCTGCACTTTTTTTTTCATATTTTTTCTTAATTTGAGATTTTGTACAAAAGGCAAAAATTACACTTGCTTTTTCCAGGTGTATTAAGCATTTTATTTGATTAAAAATAAGCTACGTATATAAGCAGAGAAGGGGAAGAAAAAAACCCTCTCAAATACAATTTATCAGTATATTCTGGCTGTTAATTTCCAAATCACCATGACTTCTTGCTTCCTGGCAAAGCCAATATTTGTAATATTGCCAATTAGCTCTTAGAGTAGCAGTTCTGTTTATTTATAAACAGAGCTGACTTCAAGTTCGAGTTGACCAAATTCATCAGAAGGAATTACAGTGCTTGGAGACTTAATTTTATATCCCTAACCTTTGTTGTGATAGCCCAACTCTGGTAGGTACCACTTGTTGATTAAAAAAAAAAAAAAAAAAAAGTACTTTTAGGGGTGCCTGGGTGGCTCAGTGTGTTAAGCCTCTGCCTTTGGCTCAGGTCATGATCTCAGGGTCCTGGGATGGAGCCCCACATTGGGCTCTCTGCTCAGCAGGGAGCCTGCTTCCCCCCTCTCTCTGCCTGCCTCTCTGCCTACATGTGATCTCTCTCTCCCTATGTCAAATAAATAAATAAAATCTTAAAAAATTAAAAATTTAAAAAATACTTTTATAGAGAGGTAATTCATATATCATGAAATGCACCCAAAGTGTATAATTCAGTGGTTTTTAGTATATTCACAGAGTTGTGGACCACCCTTAAAATCTTCAATTTAGAATATTTTATCATCCCAGGAGGAAACCCCTTACCCAAAAGCAGTCACTTCCCATTTCTTCTCCCCTTGCCCCAGCAGCAGACCACTGCTCATCTATTTTCTGTTTATAGATGTTACTCTTCCGGATATTTCATTTAAATGGATTCATACAAACATGTGGTCTTTTCTGATCAGCTTATCTCATCTACCATAATATTTTTAAGGTTTGTCTATGTTGTAGCATGCATCAGTAGTTCATTCTGTTTTATTGCCAAATAATAATCTATTGCATGAATATACAACCTTTATTTGCCCATTATCAGTTTATAGACATCTGTGTTCTTTTCATAATTTGGTTATTGTTGGTAATGCCACTTTGCACATCTGTGTCAAAGTCTTTTGTGTGGACGTGTGTTTTTATTTCTCTTGGATTATACCTAGGAAAGAAATTACCGTGTCATATGGAAACTATATTTAGCAAACTATATTTAGCAATTTGAGGAACTACCAAACTGTTTTCCAAAGTAACTGCTCCATTTTACCTTCCCATCAGCAATGAATGAAGGTCCCAATTTCTTCACATCCTTTCCAGCATTGATTATTGTCTATCATTTTATTACAGCCATTCTATTGGTATGAAGTAGTATCTCATTCTGGTTTATATTTACAATTTCCTAAAGGCTAGGGATGTTGAGCATCTTTGGAGTACCTATTTGTCATTTGCAAGTCTTCTTGGACAAATGTCTATTTAAATTTGCAGTATTAAAGAATAAAAAGTCTTTGCCTGAAATCTTTGGAAATGCCACAGTGATAAGTATCTTTTATATGCTAATGAGAAGACTGGTGGCTGGGAGGTCTCTACATAGCCTGAGGATCAGAACAGATCCCAAGAAAGATGAAGGCAGGATTAGAAGGTTGGAATTTTCAGCCACATCCCTGACCTCGCGGGAGGGTAGAGGGGCTGGAGGTTGAACTACAAAGATTTACTTAAACATGTCTATGTTACATAACCTACATAAAAAGCCCTAAACGGTGGAGGTCAGAGCGCTCCTGAGTTGGTGAACATAGCCTTGTGCCAGGAGGATGGTGTAGCCCAATTCCACAAAAGGATAGATGTTGCTATTTTCAGAACCCTTTGGGATCTTTTCCTGTGAACCTCTTCATCTGGCTGTTAACTTATGTCCTTTATAATAAACCAGTAAATGTAGGTAAAGTGCCTTCTTGAGTTCTAAGAGCCATTCTAGCAAATTATCAGATCAGAGGAGAGGGTTGGGGGAACCCCCAGTTGATACCTGACTGGTCAGAAACATGGGTGATTTGAGACTGACAATCTGTGTCTGAAGTGGAGGCAGTCTTGTTGGACTGAATCCTTTAACTTGTAGGTTCTGATGTTATCCCCAGGCAGATAGTGTCAACATTGAATTAAATTTGTGGACACCCAGTTGGTGTCAGAGAGTGGAGAATTGGTTGTTGGTGTTGGAAAGGACCCCACAAAGTCTTTGCCTATTTATAACTGTGTTATTTATCTTGTCATGGTTAAGTTTTAGCAGTTCTTTATATATTCTAGATGCAAGTGTATTATCAGATATATGACATGATATGCAATGTTTTCTCGCATTGGATGGGCTGTCTTCACTGTCTTTATGGCATCATTCGAAGCTTAAAAGTTCTTAATTTTGATGAAGTCCAATTTATGTGTTTTTTTCTTTTGTCACATAGGCTTTTGGTGTATCTAAGAAACCATTTCTTAATGCAAGTTTACTTGCATTAATAATTAATAAACTCACCAGTTTAACTCCTACTTTGAAGCCTATGATTCATTTTGATTTAATTTTGCATATAATGTAAGGTAAAGGTCTATTGATCGTTTTTAAAATATTCCATTTAACTTCTAAATCACTGCTAACCAGAAAGTCAAATACGTGTAACTTGGCCCCCAAATCCTATATGCAGTTGTCAGCAAGAGGAATAACATAAGCCAGTTTTATGTCTTACAACCAGAGATAGAATGAGAATCTAAGCTTGAAGTCAGGAAACTGTGAGTGATCACCATTGCATGGCTAAAGATCTATATATCATGTTGATACATTCAACTTTTCTTGTTGGTTCTCTTTTTTGAGACATAAAATGGGAAAATATCCAGTTCTCCATTCCCCTTCCAGTGGAGAAAAAGGAAGATCAAAGAAAATTATGAATAGGAAAGCCCTTTGAAAAGTAGACTATCTTAAGAGGGTATTCACAACAATCAGAATTTTGCCAAAGGCCTCTCTCTCAAAACCATAATGCTGTAGGCAGTGGAAGGCCACACACAGGAGGCCTCACTGAAAATTATTCCTTCATGGATCCTTCTCTACATGGCCTATACCGACAAGGAGGTTTGAGAAGCTCCTTCCCTAGGAGATGCTGATGAAGAGCCAGGCTTGGGAATCATAGGTTGTATTGACCTAACAACAGGACTGCTCTGTGAATGGCAGTTATTATTCACATCCAAAAAGAAGAGCAAAATACTGACAGGTGTTGCCTGACTTTAAATAATAAAGATTGCATGAAACAGATGAACTTTGTCAGTCAAAAGAAGAAAAAGACCAAAACAAACAAACAAACAAACAACAACAAAACTTATTCACTTTCCCTTTAATTATCTGTGTGTTTGATGAAAAAACATCATATACTTTGTAAGCACAACAGCTGACATTGACAAGAAGCTATATTAATAACGTGGTGGTACCCCAATGTAAAGATATCATCTGTAGTTAATAATGTCTTGGAAATCAACCAAGGATACAAGAGTCAAGAAAGATCATGGTGATGGAAAACATCAAGCTCAAACATTTAAGAACTGTTCTAACCCAAATCTCTGGGGTCAAATTCATACCTCGTCTCATTCTTGATTCTTTCTGAATGGTCTGTTTCTTATACTTTCTTCTGATGCCCTTATTAAGATTGTCACCCCCTTGAAGACAGACTCTAGCTTTATTCTGCTTTTGCATCTCCAGTAGCACCCAGCCCATGGTAGGCATTTGGTCAGCAGGACCCAACTAGCTGACGTAGCAGGTACAAATGTAGCTCATTATCCAGCCCATCAGGTTATAAAGGAGAATGCACAACTTATTTTTGGAGGAAATCACCAGTTCTAAGTACATATTGGAAGGGGAAATTCTAGTTCTTGCTACAGGGTGGGGATAAAACTTACCAAAGTACCCATGTCACCTGATGTAGAATACATCTGCAGAGCTGGGTGATGGTATTTTGTTTTTTCTTACATGGTTGAGTCTGTAAAGATACCCTCTCCCCCATGCTAATCCATTCCAATAAAAATCAAATATTCTGTCTGTTGAAACCTGTGACATGGGCCCGATTCATTAATATACAAGCTAACTCAGGGGTGCCTGGGTGGCTCAGCTGGTTAAGCGACTGCCTTCAGCTCAGGTCATGATCCTGGAGTCCCAGGATCAAGTCCCACATTGTGCTCCCAGCTCCACAGGGAGTCTGCTTCTCCCTCTGACCTTCTCGCCTCTCATGCTCTCTCTCTCTCTCTCTCAAATAAATAAATAAAATCTTAAAAAAAAAAAAAAAACCACAAGCTAACTCAGTGTCATAACCCATCCATCCAGCTGCACCTCAGTTTCTAAATCATGATTCGGGGATGAATATCTACCCATAAAATGTTCTATTCCTTGCATTTGGAAAAAAAGAGTTGATTAGCACACACAACCATGCACACACACACACACACACACACACACACTCACACATATTATTAGTGAAAGTGGTTTGTTTTTTGTAAATGTGGAAAAATCCACCACAGGTCAGCCTCAGCACTCCCTGGATACACACTTCCATGGAAATGTTATCTCCTCAGCTACCGGCCAACAGAGAAAAAACACCATTCACTGTGCCATTCTGGTATGAAGTACAGTGAAGTAGACTCATCAGAAATACACTAAAAATAGCCAGCTCTGATTGTAATCAGGGATAGACTGTTCATATTAATGTTCAGTTTCGCTCTGAAATTTTTCCTTCAGTTTTTCTTACGTCTTTGGACCCTGTTCTCTCCCAAAACCGTTGAGTTCCCTATCCTGCCTGGTGATTTGAATTCTAACCACAAGCTTATCAGATCATTAGGCAAACCACCAAGGCTGCAGTAAGTTGGCACCACTCACGTTCTTCTATAGGTTGATCATTTAGAGTTTTCATTAGGGCATTTGTACCTTTTTGGCAAAAAAGAGCAAGTTCTACATCAGCCAGTGGTACATGCAGGTCTCCGGAGTTGGCCAGGCTTAGATGCCAAGAGAGAAGGCCGAAATGTGAGCTTTTTAAACGAGGGTCAGCACCGATGGACTTGCACCCAACACAACCATGACACATTCATGTGGCGCTGTCATAGCCAGCAGCTTGGTTTTATTTGCACTGCTCTCCCATTCCTCATTTTGGACCATCTGTCTTGGCTGAAGTCCCAGCTGTTTGAAATGTTCTGTTTTCTCTAAAATGGTTTTCTGGATCACCCACAGAAAGACTTCCAGAATATTCCCTTTCCATTCTTTCTCCCTCCCCCTTCTCTGCATTAAAAACAAGCTATCATACCATTCCAGTTTTATTGCTGCCCTTAAATTCTGCTCTAGGAAGCCAGCTGAGGTGTGGGCCTTTGGCTGCCTCGGGGCTGCTACTACCCCTTGCTCTGACCAACAGACCTCTCATGGGGAGGGGGTGAATCTGGTTCCTAGAAGGGACTGTACTAAGTGCTCCTATGATTTATCTTTACCTTCCGGCGTGAGGGATTGGCAGTTAAAATGCTTCAAGGTTCTCATTGCTATTGGTACAGAGTTCTGCATCATGCCTGGACAGTAATGAACTACTAGCTACCCACAGCTTCAGCCAAAATTTCCTAATCATCTTTGTCTCCTTGGTACAATCAGATGCCTTTGTGTGTGTCTGTGTGTGCACCCACACGTGCAAGTGTGTGTGTGTATATGTACTTGCGTGTGTGGGAGCAGGAGCTCCTCATATATTCTGCAGGATGTGGGAAGGAAGCTGGGGAAGAGAGTGTGGAATATCATTCTTCAGCATCTGTCTCTCAAAACTGCTCTAGTTTTTTTTGTTGTTGTTTTTTGTTTGTTTCTTTGTTTGGTTGGTTGGTTTTTGTTTCTTTCCATAGAAGCAAAAAGGATGGGGGGAGACTGTAGTCAGATAGAATGTTCCTATAGCAGAAGCGAGGAACTCATAATTTTTTTTGTCCTTTATCTTATGTCACTCCCTGCTCTGTTTTAAATTTCCAGGTAATTTTCCTTTTTGAGATGCAGCGTGGGGATGAAGAGAGGAAGGTGGGTGCTATGCCTGAGTATATACTGAGTTGGGAAGGATGCTAAAATTGCTACAAGACTCTGTGACCTTTGTGTATTCCAGTTGAGTATCTCTAATCATCTCCCACTTCGATGCATTGCCTTGACTTCAAGACTTGTATCTCTCGTGATATTAAAGAATGTGCACAGAATATCCTCTTAGCAACCACTTGAACATAGCACCTTATAAAACCTACTTTGAAAACAATAACTTGATGTTACACAAATCTACTTCCTGTAAAAAATGTTTCTAAATAAGCAAGTACACCTTCTGGCACAAATGATTAAAAAATGATTATTTAAGAAAAATGTGACATGTTTTGCAACTGCTGAAATGGAAAAAGCAAAGAACTATAGGGGTTTAAGATACACAGGTATATGTATTTATAAAACTCGTGTTTGTTTCACTGGGTATAAATAGTACATTAAAAAATAATGATAAACAAATATCAAACTCTAAGCAAAGATCTGCATGCTGAAGTAGTCAGGGTTGAGGTGTATTAATGTCTGCAACTTACTTTGAAATGTTTCAAATATAGGACGGATAGATATGTGTTACAGCAAATATAATAAAATAGCTCCCTGTAAAATTAAGGTGGTGAGTATATGGGTATATTGTACAATTTCTTCAACTTTTCTGCATGTCAAAGAGTTTTCAAAATAAAATGCAGGTGTGGCATTAGAGTGGCACAGCACTTAGAATTAGGAGATCTGAATCCAACTCCCAGGGTGGTATGAATCCACTATAAAATGTGGTCAAGACCTTAACTTCGATGAACCTTGGTTTCCCCATCTACAAAATGAGAATCTCAGATGTGTGGTTTTTTCATGTCCAGTAACCTATTATTTTATGAAACAAGCATGGATTGAATGGTCAGAAGACTTCAATTCATAGGAATCTTGGGCTATCATTTATTGAATTTATGTAGTCCAAAAGAAACACTGAAAATCCTATTATCCAACATTTTACCGATTGGAAAGCTCTAATGTGCCTTTCTGATCATCTCATCTCTCCCAGTGCAAACTTCTCATCTGGTGCCAAGTGCAGATGCCAGAAACACGGTGGGTGGGAATAACCTCTCCAAAACTGGGGCTAGTAAAGATTGGTCTGGATAATTTGAGAGAAAACAATTAGACTGCTGGCCCATGGTGCGTTACCTAAACTATTTTGATGTGATCGTACCTCATTGCCCTTTCAGAGCCCACAGCCCTGGAGTCCAACATCCAGGCAGAGCAGGCAGCCACCTAGAGGGTAGGTATTTGGGGGCTATCTGAAGGTGGGTCTTTCTCCAAACTCCCCTTGTAACCCCCAAACCTCATTCCGTATCCCAGGTAAAAATAGCTGTCATTATGAGTTCATAATGTGACTGAAGGCTGGGTTTCTTATTAAAAATACAATTTGTCCTAGAGCGGGAACACATTCAACAGCAGCAGCAATTTATACCAGATTATTAATGCCTAACTTAGCCCATCTGGGTTGTTATAGCAGAATGACACAGACTGAGTGGCCTATAAACAACAGAAATTTACTGCTCACAATTCTGAAATCTGGGAAGTCCAAGATCAAGGCACTAGGGGATTCAGTGTCTGGTGAGATCTGCTTCCCGCTTCATAGAGGGTCATCTTTTCCCTGTTTACTCGCATTATGGAAGACATAAGGGAGTTCTCTCTGGGTTCTCTTTTAGAAGGGCACTAATCTCACTCCTGAGGGCCCCACCCTCATGACCTAGTCTCCTCCCAAAGACTCTACCACCTATTACCATCACGTTGGATATTAGGATTTAACGTATGGATTTTGAGGCTATATAGACATTCATTCATAGCAATAACCTTCAAATCCTTTCCAGATATTAATATTAGAAAGAGAACAAGTGCTATTATGAGAGTTTCCACACCTCCTGCATTACTCTTTTTATTTTTTTTTTAAGATTTTTTTATTTATTTGTCAGGGAGAGAGAGGGAGAGAGAGGGAGAGAGAGCGAGCACAGGCAGACAGAATGGCAGGGCAGAGGCAGAGGGAGAGGGAGAAGCAGGCTCCCCGCCAAGCAAGGAGCCTGATGTGGGACTCGATCCCAGGACACTGGGATCATGACCCGAGCCGAAGGCAGCTGCCCAACCACCTGAGCCACCCAGGCGTCCCACCTCCTGCATTACTCTTATAACCTCATACCACAGCCAGAACTTGCCTTGTAGCCTGAAACGGAACCAATTACAAATCATCCTTAATAAGCCCACCTGGAAGCCATTTAACTTATCTTTTATTTTATTCTCTCCTTCCTTAATTCATTCAACCACCTGAAGGTTATTAAGCATCTCTAACTTATAAGAATTATGCTAGCTTCAGAGGATACAGTGGGGAACAAGCCAAATATGGCCCTTGCCATTGAGGAAGTGTCATTCTCACATGGTGATCTGGAACTTCCCTGGTTTTAGCACTGACAGTCTCATGTCCTGGGAACCCTCTAGTCCTGGGCAGATCAAGACAGATGATCACCCTAGTCTTCTGTATAAACTATACTAAGAGTTACAATGCAATTATAATTGTTTGAGGGCGGGGCGCCTGAGTGGCTCAGTGGGTTAAAGCCTTAGCCTTCAGATCAGGTCATGATCTCAGGGTCCTGGGATCGATTCCCGCATGGTGCTCTCTGCTCAGCAGGAAGCCTGCTTCCCTTCCCCTCTCTCTGCCTGCCTCTGTCTACTTGTGATCTCCTGTCTGTCAAATAAATAAATTTTAAAAATCTAAAAAAAAAAAAAAAATGGTTTGAGGGTTGCAAAGGTGCTCTGAGTATGTATCCCTTAACCTGTCTTAGAAAGGTCTTAGAAAGCTCCTCTGAGGTTGTGGGCATGTGAGCTAAGATTTAAAGAATGAGACTGTGGGAGAATTCCAGGTAAAGAAAAGTCACACTCAGAGGCTGTGAGGTCAGAAAGGTGTGTGGTGTGTTTAAGAAACATTAGGGTGACTTTGCTTTGCCCAGGCCTACCCCAGTTATAGCCTGTTGTCCTCACCTGATTCTAAACAGTGCCCCTCTTCGTTCACGTTCCCAAGTGTCTTAGTTTGGAAAATAACCATAGTTTCACCCCAGAGAAATTGCAAGATGTCCACATGACCAGAACAAAGGGATTGAGGTGAGCAAAGGAGGCTGTTGGGGTGGCAGGAAACCAATTGTTCAGGGGCTTGGGGGAGACCTGAAAGGTTGGCAACATGACCATGAGATATATGAGCACAGTGTGAAGAGTTGTACACAGAGAAGTAGCAGATCACATGTGAACGTGAGTTTTAAACAGAGTAAATCCAAGAGTGGATGTGAAATCCATTTAGCAGAGTGTCTGGTGTGATCCAGGCCAGGGGTGACAGCGGCCTAGATTAGAGTGGAAGCACCAAAAAGGGAGCAAATCGATAACTCAAAAAGACATTTAGAAGGAATCATTGACAGAACTCCGCCTGAGAGCTGTAAGGTATCCCTCCCTCAGTGGGAAGGAGGGCTGCTTTGATAGGCCACGTGGGGTGGACAGGTGGGAAGCAGGTAAGCGGATTAGCTTCTGCAAAGAGAGCACTAGACATGGAAGAGGCAGAAGGGTTTCAAGACCATACAGATGAATTCCCAGCTGGTCTGAATGAATACACCAGCACAAAAGGTCTGCAAGCTGTTTCTATAAAGGGCTGATAGTAAAGATGAGGCTTTATAGGCCATACAGTATCTGTAGCAACTTGTCTTCCCCCTCATTTTAAGGAATAAGCAACCACAGACAATGTGTAAACATAAGGGTATGGCTGAGTTCCAAGGAAACTTTATTCATGGACACTGAAATTTGAATTTCATGTAATTTTCACATGTCACAAAATATTTTTCTTTTGATTTTTCCCCCCACCCTTTTAAAACACAAAATCAGGGGTGCTTGGGTGGCTCAGTCGTTAAGTGTCTGCCTTTTGCTTAGGTCATGATTCCAGAGTCCTGGGATCTAGCCGTAGCCCCTGCTAGGTGGGGAGCCTGTTTCTCCCTCTCCCTCTGCCCCTCCTTGTGTTCCCTCTCTCACTATGTCTCTCTTTGTCAAATAAATAAATAAAATCTTTAAAAAAACAGAACAAAACACAAAATCATTCTTAACTTGCAGGCCCTATAAAAACAGGCAGTACCTGAATTTGGCTTTGGATTATGGTTGACCAAAACCTGGACCAGTATCTCCATTTCCCTAACATGGACTATAGCATAGCTTCTTAACATACATATTCTCAAGCAGAGTTATGAAAAAGCTCACCCCAAATGCTGTCCCTTTCTCCTTGTCTCTAGAACAAGGAAGACGTTTATAGTCCCATCATGCCTGATCTCTGATTCATCTTTTTAAAAAGACTTTGATTTTTTTTTTAATTTTATTTATTTATTTGACAGAGAGAAATCACAAGTAGATGGAGAGGCAGGCAGAAAGAGAGAGAGAGGGAAGCAGGCTCCCTGCCAAGCAGAGAGCCCGATGCGGGACTCGATCCCAGGACCCCGAGATCATGACCTGAGCCGAAGGCAGCGGCTTAACCCACTGAGCCACCCAGGCGCCCACTTTGATTTTTTTTTAAATGTTTCCTCTTTCCTCGATATTTTTTGGGGGGCCTTCCTTCTCTCTCTGCTTTTCCCACTTAAGGCTCCTTTTTATTGTACAAGTTTATCTTCTAACTAATAAATTTTGCTTTTACTACCAGAAGCGTTACTGGGTTTGACATTTTTAGTGAGGATGCTGAGATTTCTCCAGGTTTTGTTTATCACTTGCCATTTCATATTCATGGACAGCCCCAGACCTTCCTAAATGAAGGACTGATGCCTACACAGCATGACCTACACCTGGCAATGTATTAACAATTAACAGCCAGGGCACATAGACCACCCGAGATCCAGAGGCTGCCAGCTTCATGGGAGGTAGGGGCCAAATCACACTGTTAATGATACGTACAGCATTTAAAAAATTGTTATTGAAGAACAATGAACATACACTATTGTATTAGTTTCAGGTGTACGACATTGTGATTCAGTACTTATATACATTACGAATGGTCACCACTGTTAAGTTTAATTACCATCTGTCACTGTACAAAGTTATGCCCTGCAATCAGCTGGGCCAGGGTCCACCCCTGCCCACCAGCGCATCCACAGTACAGGATTTTAATCTATCAGTGCCTGTCCAATGGCATCTGAAACTCTGCACTAGTCATAAATACAGTTAGTTTAAAGAGAAATACTGTGCTATATGCACGATAATTTCTAACACTCGACTAAGACACATCTGTGAGAAGGCAAGTGACTGTCATTCCTCTTTGTTTCATTATAGAGCAGTTAGACCCTGGCTGGCAGTCCTCTCTAAATAAAATCCACCTCACCAAAAATGTGTTTGTGCAGAACAGGCTTGTGTCCAGCAGCGCCCTTACTCCTGTCTAGTATATCTCTGTAAGGAATGACACCTCAAATCAAGGCCAACATCTGCCCAAGTGCACAGCTTACCAAAAGAAAGGAAAATTTGACTCAGCAAGCAGAGGAATTGGAATCGTATCAATGGAATCTTTTTATTTATTTATTTTTTTTCCTCCAGAGCTAGACTAGGTGTAACTTAGGAGAACTTGGCCAGGGTTTTGCAAGCAAGGGAAATCTTGATGCTATGAATGTAACATGGTGTAGGAAGGCAAAGTAGGGACATTCACGGTATTGTCAAGTCCGTTCGAATGCAGCCTGTCACAGGGCGGGCATGTCCCTGCCCTTTCAGTCATTCATGTCAAAAACATGGGCAGCATTGTTCTGCAATACAGTCTTCTGTCTGGGAGGCAGCAGCAGAAGCAGTGGCGGGGGGTGGGGTGGTTAAGAGGTTACGGCAGGCAGCATAGGGATCATCACCCAGGATGCCTTCCCCCTGCCTTTCCCACCACAGGGGACCCCTGTGAGGACGACCAGCAGCTGAGGTACTATCCAACAACCTAGAACTTCCGGGGGTCTCGACAATTAGACAACTAGGGCTTTGATGTGCAGCCCTGTCTCCTCACAGCCCCATCTCTGCGCTTGGCTTCTTAGAAATGCTGCAGGCCCAGTTGGAGAGTATTTAAATCCACAAGTCTCAATGGTATTAAAATGAGCCCTGGCAACAGACAGAGCATGAAGATTGAGAAGATAGCCAGCCCAAGTCTTGCCACAGGCAAGACTGGAGCGATACTGGTCCGGGGGCTGGGGCGTACGCCTCATGGGTGATGGGTTCCGGGCTGCTCTGCATTTGGTCCACCTCAGCTGTCTCCAGCTCAGCCTTGTCAGATTAAAGGGCCACACTTCTTTGAGGCGCCCCTCACTGGCCTGTGAAAATGGACCATTTTCACAAACTGCTAATTCCAAAAGCCTTCAGTGGACGGAGTCAGGGGAAGAAAAAAAAAAAAACACAGTTTAAAGGCACGCTCTGAATTTGCTAATAGGCATGCCTGGTCCTTTTGAAACCAAAATAGAATTTTTGATGAAGTACCTTGTGGCAAATTTGAAATATTAGCCCGGGGCCCCCAACAAGACATAATTCACTCCACTGGTGAGAACAAATTTCATTTCCACATCCATTCCTCTAAACTCATTACTGACCCAAGGGAAAATGCTAGCCTGGAGCAAGTTTTAATAAAGACACTGGTAGCGTCGTTGCTATAGTACTAAATGCAATAATGAGCAACAAGGCACTTTGTGGCAATGGACCCCTGGACCTGGAGAGACCCCAGAAGGCAGCTTCTGGAGGCTAAAAACTCCACCCAGAGCAGAACAAGACATCTAAAAAAGACGTCCCTGCTTTAGGTGATAATTTGTCATATAAGACTCACTCTGGCTTACAGGGTCTGATTGTCTGCTTGCCTTCAAAGGAAACATTGCTGAGAATAACTGATTTCAAATTAATTTTGATTTGAAATATAAAAAAAGAACAGGGCAGATGCAGTCAGGGAATTTAAAAAAAAATAATAATAACTTTGGGGACAGAAAGACCTAGATTCACATTTTAAATCCAGGACAAATTTTATTCCCTCCTCTGGACTCAATCTCTGCCACTAGAAGTATGTGTTTGGCTAAACATAAGTTATCCGTGGGCAGAGTCCATGTCTTCACTTACTGTTTGCTGGTACGTGCCTGCAGGCCTTGTCACACAACATGCACGATAAACGTACGTTAAACGATTCCACTTGATTTCGATGATTATTATATAAAAATTAAGAGAGCTCAGATTTCTATCACCTTTGGTACCTGGCTTGGCACAAGGTGGTTCCACAACAAATTCAGAACAAGTTCACCGCTGCTGTGAGGCCACTGGTGGAAAGCCACAAGGAAAGCTGCTTCTTCTTCTTCTTTTTTTCTTTTTTCTTTTTTAAGATTTTACTTATTTGATAGAGATCACAAGTAAGCAGACAGGCAGGCAGGGTGAGGGGTGGGAGACAGGCTCCCTGCTGAGCAGAGAGCCCGATGCAGGGCTCCATCCCAGGACCCTGAGATCATGACCCACCAGAGGCTTAACCCACCCAGCTGCCCAGGTGCCCAGGCAAGAAGAGCTTCTAATGAGAAACCCAACCAAACTGAAGAAGTCTTTCAGCTGCTGTGGCTGTGGCACTGGCAGGAAAGGGCCAACGTTGCAGGATAACGTTGTAGACCATGGGAGAAAAAGCGGGAGGCAGGACACCTTGCAAATTGCAAGGGGATATTTTAAAAGGGACAGAGCCAGTAAAGACAGTTAAGAAGTCAAGACTGCTAATCAATCCTCAGCTTTAACACGCAGAATGGAAGGTTTCTCTGAGTTGCCAGAGTATGTCTATGTCTAGGCAGGTAAAGTCAAATAGAAAATGAAAGCAGGTGTCTAGAGAATCCACATAATCAGCTATTAGGAGAGAGGTAACCTGTCCTAACTTCTCTGTCCTTCAGTCCCAACCATATCCTAATACATGTACCCATTTTGGTCTGGCCAATCTGTCCCCAATGTTTTCTGTGACCATCACGACTTCCTCATTCCCTTGGGCCTGCTCTGCAAGCTTGTCTCTGCCAAGCAAATTTCTATAGAAAGAATCCATGACACTGTCCCACCATTATGATGGGGTGGGAGAAAGAGAAACAGGAGATGAGCCCATTCTAGCACAATGGGACTATTCTGCATCACCTCTTAGTCCTTACTACAGCTTTCATTTGTTTCCATGATGTGAGCACTTTTCTCTTACTGCTTTTAATGTATGTATCTCGCTTCCTCAAACAAAACATCAGTTCTCTAAAGTAGGGACTTCTTGGTACATACCTTCCATGGGCTGGTTACTCACCCATATGCCCCAATGAACACCTATCAAATAAAGGGTGACAGGAAATCAGTGGTATAGGCAGGAGCAAATGGCCCTTCGCAATCCTCAGTAACTTTCCGCAAACATTTATAGTAACTTATGATATGCAAGGTAATCTGAAGAAATATCAACAACATTGTACAAACATACAGGTCAGCAAATAATATTAAATACACACACATGTGCACACACACACACTACATTATGAGGGGTTATTTCCACTTAGCCATTCTCAGATAGAGGATTCCTAAGTAGACTCTGGTTCAAATTCCAGCCACAATCAACTCTTAAAAGCCAGGGCTGCCCACACCAGCAAAGCACGGGAAAGAGCCTAGAGCTCAGCACTAGGACTTTGGCTTACCCACTGCGGTCACTAAGGCTGATTCTCTGGGCTATGCGCTTCTCCAGTTGATTGCTCCAACCCATTCCCTTCACCCCTGCCCCTCCTGCTCAGTGGGTCTTTCAGTTTGGCCTCTCAGCTCAGCCAGATCCAATCAATAGGCACATCCTAGCAATACAAAACCCTGCATCTCCCTTTAAACCTCACACAACTTGAAGTGACCACATTATAGTTTCCAATGTGGCTTCCTCTTTCAAAAGAAAGAAAGAAAAAAAAAACAGAATCATTATTGGTGCTTTAATAAAGAACTGATCATCCTTCCCTGAAAAGGGAGAATGAAAGCAATCTCTGCTTTCGGACTGCTGGGACGGTAATGTGGGTGAGCCAGGGCACAGGGACAGCTGAGAGTTTGCTGTCACAAAGAGCAAAATGGAGAGTTCAGGGAGTTCTACTCATAACTGCAGAATTACCAATCGATCACTCCCCATTCCATAGTAACTGTGAAATACATCCAACAGTGGACACCAGATAAGCTATCCATACCAATAAGTACACATTTCCAGGCATTCGAATGGCCAGAAAACAGACAAAGTAACAAAAGAATGAAACCATGTATACACAGGAGAGGGAGAGAAACTTCCAGCGCAGATGGTTGCCCACACTGAGCACATGGATAAGTGATTATCACAAACTTGAAAGAAGCAAGTCTTGGGCATATGTTATAGCTAAAGTCGAAGCAGGGGTGCGGATGATATAGCAGGACAGACAATTAGGGGATTAATTAATTAAGGCTCTGTTTATACTTCTATTGTGAGTGCTAATTATTTGTCGGTTTGAAGTAAGCTCCCCTGTCTTCATTAGTCGCTGTCAGTGAATGATAACGTACTGTACTTGGAGTCCCACAAGTATCCGTTGTTTGCAAGGACTGCATTTGTAGCATCAGTTCATATTTTCACACGAGGACAGTAATAACCAAAGAACCCAGAATCAATGGAGCTAAAAACGATTCATGGTTCCTGCCCCCCAACAGGAATTATGTTACTATACCTAATAGACTTTAGTCTCTGTCTGGTAGTTAGTATTTTTTTTTTTTTAAGATTTTATGTATTTATTTGACAGACAGAGATCACAAGTAGGCAGAGAGACAGGCAGAGCAAGAAGAGGGAGAAGCAGGCTCCCCCCGAGCAGAGAGCCCGATGTGGGGCTCGATCCCAGGACCCGGGGATCATGACCTGAGCCGAAGGTAGAGGCTTTAACCTACTGTGCCACCCAGGCACTCCCTGGTAGTTAGTATGTTAAGGTAGCAGTTTTCCTTCAACGTTGAAGGGGAAAAAATGATTAGGTTCTTTGGAAGAGGATGAGTTAGCAGAAGCTCCCTCCATGAAGCACTTATAGACCACTGATTCCAGTTTACAAATGACTCCACTCCTGTATCCCATCTCTGCCCTCTCTCAGGCATTCCTAATGCAAGCAAGCACATCTAGGACACCTAGTTTGGGAATCTGTAGACAGCTTTTCAATGAGAAGTTGAAGACAAGATCGACTTGCTCATGCCTGTGATTATTAATTTCTATCTTACAAAAAAAAAAAAATAAAAGTGGCTGCTATTTTTTTCTGGTGATTTCTTTCTTCTTGGTGCCAAAACCCGGGAATGATCTGGTGATTTCTTAAGGCTGCGCTCAGACTGACAGCAGCCTGCGTGTTCAGGAGTGTTCAGGGTCTAGGTGACAGGGGCAGAACTTGGGGGAAAACACTGGAAGGAGATAAATGAAGGTCTTTATCAGCAATGGCTTATGAATAAACTTGGAGAGAGAAATGGGGGAACTGGGGTTTCTAAAAAAAAAAAAAAAGAAGAAGAAGAAGAAGGATGCAAGATTCAGTTTTTAATCACTGAGAGCAAGAGTGTGTGTAACCAGAGGGGAGAATGGAAGAGAGGAGACTACAGGAGACCAAAAAATGTAGTTATGACAAATTTGACATGATTTACTCCCGGATATTATTTTGGAGATATTTATGACTTTTTAACCAATAGCTAAGGAGCATCTAATCAAACCTATTCTCCTTTAAAAGCTAGACCTGAAAAAACTGACTTTTTATTTCTTTTTAAGAAACTACTTTGTTGCCTTAAATGGAAAGTTCCCTGTGGTACATCTTATTTTAGAATCTCTAACTTTACCTTCCCTTCTTCCTATTTTTTAAAAATTAGAGTTGGAGGCTTATTTGTGATTTTGTTATTTCTGGGCACATTTAGACGGGCCATTCATGTCAGATGCTAAAGGTGGTGATTCCAAAGACAAAGGCATGGAGTCATATGTGAACATAACCCTTGGTAGTGCAGAAAGACGCACTTCTGAAAGAGAGGCACGGAGTGGGGGGGGGGGGCGGGGGTGGAGGACAAAATCTGAGAGTAGAAATAGATACAATGACAAGAAGACTAGAGTTGCCATCTGCTGGAGGATGGAAAGAATGACATTTGACACTCACTATTTGCAAGAGCAAAGCTAAACTCATTAGTCAAAATAATGCATCTCTGTGTACTGTGTACTGCCAGGTAAAGGAGAAAACATTGGGAAGGGGTGTTACTCTTTAAGCGTGCAGCTTTTGGGTAATGTAGAAAATATATGGGGGAAGTAAAACAATGGCATCCTCTTTCCCTAACTTGCACCCTGCTTACTCTTCAAAGAGATGATGAATACTGCTTTATACCCTTTCAACTGTTAGCATGTTCCCTCAACATGTATTTCTCACTTTCACCACTGCGACTTTGAAGCTGAAATTGATGATGGGGTTTCTTCTATAAGTATGCCTAGTCACTGCTCACAGATCTTCTTTTGGCTTATGTAACATAACCAAGTATATGAAGCTCACTGAGGTTTGATATAGAGAGCACTGGATGGGGGTCAGGAAAGCCAGGTGAGCAATCTCGGTGTGCTCACCAGCTCCTACTGTAACCATAAGCCAATAGCTTTGTTACTTTGGGCCTCTGTATTTTAAGCTGTAAAATTATACATGATATAGAGGAGGGGCTGCAGAGTTTAAACGATCTCAAAGGTCTTTTTTCGCTCTCCAATTCTGTGAATCTATAAGCATTCCAAACTCATGGAGCACTTATAACATGAATATTCAAGCTAAATTCTCATCATTGGCTTCTACTGAATGCAGCAAAACAGTATCTAATGGCTTGATTAATCAGCCATAACCATCTTCTTTGCCAATGAAGGGAAAACATGTTTTCCCCCTTCTCATATTGTAGAGAAAGAGCCAGTTATTTAAACTTGATTTCTCTGATGCTGTTCCTATAGCAGCAACAGCCATACCAAAGTTCCCTGATGAGGGGGGGCAAGGGAAGACAGCTTTAAGAATCACAGAATTAGAAGAGCAAGCAACCTTGAAGATCAGAAGTGGAAACTGAGGTTAAGGCACTCATCCACACTCAAATAACCGGTTTGGGGCCAAAACAGACTAGATGATTTAATTGGCAAATGCCTCCCTTACCTGAAACAAGCCTACCTTTTCTTTCTGTAGCTCTAAACCCTGCATACCTACAGCATCCAAGTCAGGGGTCCCTTCTTCTCTAATCAGTTTTTGTCTAGCTCAGAGTGATTCCTTCCCCCTCTGGAAACACTAATGTTTAGTATCTGAACCCTCACTTTGCAATCAACAGACAGCCTTTCACTCATTTATTCACTCCACAAATATTTCATAAACACAGTTTTGATTTCTTGTATTCTTTTAGGTGGAACCAAAGAGTCAGGACCCTTGTTCTCATGTAGGTTATATTTTAATGGGAGAAGAAGGAGAACATAAACTGGAAAATGGCCAAGAGTAGCATGTGCCATTGCAGAACATTAAATCAGGATGGCAAGATGATGGCTATTCCTAAAATGGAACAGATTGGCAAATGGGGGTGGGGGAGCACACATCAAAGTAGAAGTGAGGCTGGAAAAAAATCATCAAGAGGGACAGCGATGAAAGATGAGGTGAGGGAGGCAGGCAGAATGGTGTGGAGCCTCATGGTCACGCTGAGAAATGTGCTTCCCTTCCAAGCCTTCTGAGAAATTCAGGAAAGAATTTAGTTCTCTTTTCACAGATATCAGTCTTCCAGATCTCTAAAGGTTAACATTGTACTTTTCTTCTTCTTAAATTTCTCTCAACTCCTACACTGCCCAAATTTTTGCACATAGAAGACTTTTTAATAAATAGCTGTTGATTAGATGACTGATTGAGGAGTGCCTGATATCTTTAAGTGAGTTAACATTTTAAAGAGGGGCTTTATTCCAGGGTAGTCAGAGGTCCTGATGACTTGCAGCGCTCAACCTAAAATCCATATGAAGACTGAGGGAATGAGCTCCACACGGAGGCCGCATGCCCTTACACTCAGCCTTTGACATCACAGCCCAGACAGGGGACAACGCCTCAGGCCTAGGAATAAGCCTTAAGGAACAAAGAAGCAAAGAGAATCTCCTAACTTTGGAGAAAGGTTCTCGTGGTCTTTCTACCCAGGTGTCACACAGGTATAACTGAAACTTTGGAACAGGTGAATCTGTAACAATGCATGGCATTACCACTCAAAAGAGTATCTTTACATAAAATCGCCTGAAGAACAGCCAGAATTAATTCAGAGAGGTTATTCTGTATTTTCTCCTTTAGTGGGAGTTCCATTCTTACATCCTTTTCTTTGGACTAGAGAGTGATTTTTAATTGCAGCTGTAAGAGAAGCAAGTATAATGAAGAAGTTGTTAAACATTTTGAACACTATAATGTTTCCAGTGTTCGCTGAGAGTAACCTGACTTATTTTTCACCCAGTTCCAGAAAAGACAAATTTCATGTAATTAGCAAAAAATTGGATGTGGTTTTTTTTTTTTTTTTTGCCCCACTCCTTATAGTCTGAGGTACCCTAAGCTCTGATGAAAGGAGCCTGTGTCTTGGAAACCCAGGTAGACGCCAGCACCTTTTTAATCTTACATGATATCTGGGGTGCTCAGTGACACACATGGATTTATAATAGCAAAAAGGAAGAAAGGAAAGGAGAGAGAGAGGAAGAAAAGAAGGAGAAGAGAAAGAGAGAAAGATCCAGGGGGACAAACAGGATGGGGGCATAGAGAGAAAGAGAAGAAGAGCCAGCAAGGTATGGAGAAACTAAAGAAAGATGATGGTCAATGTTGAGAGACCACCAATGCCAATACGGAGGCAGAGATCAAAACCTCCCAAGCATTGGGACCGTGCCTGGAACACAACAGACACCATAGGAGATAGCCTTTAGACAGACAGGCAGGAGTTGGTGAGGGGCAGGAGGGTGGAGGGAAAGGGGAAAGGAGGAGGCAGGGAGAGAGGGGGAAAATGTGAGGAGAGAAAAGAGGAGTTGACTTTGAGAGACAGCATGCAAGCAAGAAGGAATGAGAGATACGAGGAAAAGCTGAAAATGAAGAGGAAGAAGGAAAGGAGATTATTTTCAAATATGGATGCATATCAGGATCACCCAGGATAATCTGCCTAATGCAGATTCCCAGGTCTGTTCCCAGCCCTGTTAAATCAAAAGGGGGTGGGGGTGGGGGTGGGTTGTAGCCTAGGACTCTAACAAAAGTCAAAACCAAAAGCTTTCTCCAGATGATGTTGCTGTGCAGTCAGATTTGCGAACCCGTGAGCCACATGCAAAGGAGGAGAAAGGGAAGATGCGACTAGTGGGCAGTAACGGGGCTGATGCCCGCGTGGAGCCCGGAGCTGGCAGCTGTGGTGCCCCCCCAGAGCACCTATTTCTCTTCGAGAAGATGGCTCATCTTCAAGAACGAGAGCTCTCTTGTTAGAAGCCGTCCGCAATTTTGCCCGTTCCCAAACTACATGCCTTTCAGCGGCGTCAGGAATGGCAGGTGGCAGACTGCAGGGAACTACGTTGGAAGGCAGCGCTCTCCTTTGTCTGCGGCTCCCGCGCGCGGCAGGGAAATAGACTTGGCTCGCCCGCGCTCTCTCGGATTGAGAGGCGGCCCAGCCTGGTTTTGGAGTTTGGCCCCCGACTGGCACCGAGTGGTAAGAGAATCTCTCCCACATGCTGAGGAACTAGCAAAAGTGACTCGGTTTCGGAAAACCGACAAGGCGGCGCTGGCACCCTTCTAGCCTGACACGCGTTTCCGATCGCCATGGCAACACGCGCAGCGCGGGGCGCTGCCGGGGGAAGCGCGTGTGCGCCTGGGCCAAGCGGGCGCGTGGGGCCACCCGAGCTGCGGGAGCCTGGGGGCGGCAGCCAGCCCTGCCGGGAGCGCAGCCGCCCAGGCAAGGGAACAGTTGCCTCTTGGGATTAAGTCTCCGTGGGCCCAAATTGTGTGTTACTATGACAATGGTAAATGGGTTCACTGGCTTTCAGGGAAGTGGCTACGTGCACTGTGAGCTGCAGAAGGCACAATCTCTCTCCAGTTTCAGAACACACACGTACCCATTCATGGGTCTGTTTTTACACAGCGTGAAATGAGGGGCTTAGGGAAGCCACTGCATTGCTTAGTTTTAGTCACTGGACATTTTACTGACAATGACCTATACTGAGTATACTGGGTTTCATTTAGTAGCTCAAACTAAAAAAAAAAAAAAAAAAAAAAAGCGCCTGGTGGTAGAAGGAAGAGAATTAAGGATGCTTATCAGATGGTAATTAATTCAGTCTCTAGAAAGAATAAATAAATAAATAAATAAATGAGTTAAGTGTTCTGACGAAGTGGTTCTGTCAGATTCTGCACATACCCAGAATGTCTCCAGTATTGTCTTAAAAAAAAAAAAAATATATATATATATATATATATATATATATATATATATATATATATATATAACCACGATGGTTCTGTTTGTTGCTTCCTGAGCAAGAGGAATATCCACTGTTCTCTGAAGCTTACTACACCTTTTAAAAAAGAAAAGAAAAGGAAAGAAAAGAAAGAGCACCTTCAGAAAGGCTTTTTCCTAGAGTATAGATTACATACCATGCCAGAGACAGTCTCGAAAAACAAGTTAGCAGAAAATAAATGTTGATTAAATACAGTGACAGTAAACACTAAACTTACATTAATATTTCCCACTACTGGTGAGTTAGCATTTTATTATGCATTAGGACCTGTGTGTAAAAACACATTCACAAAAACTAAACCTTGCCACGATTAACATAATTAAAAATATATAGCCTTCTTATATATTAGAAAAGACGTATTTTAAAAGCCCACACTTATATGCTTTAAAAAAGATATGTTCCACAGTTATTCTTGGTTGTAGTTGCATACATTTTCTGAATTCATTATATGTCACAAATTATTTTTAAAATATGCCATTCAATAAAGTAATAACATATACAAAATAAGTCACTGGGTGGTTCTAACACACTTCTTTGACCTGAATTCTATGTGTACTTTCCCCAGCAATTGTACTTTGTCTAGTGAATACTCCCCTGGGAGAATTTCTGTTCCCACCAGTCAGTCCAGGTCCAGGAGTTCATCACCTCCAGTCCCGCTTGAAAAACCATCATGGTTATGTGTTCCATAGCGTTCCATCTTTTCCCAACCCCTATGTGAAACCACAAAACCCCCTAAATTAATGGCAAGTTTCCTTGTTTCTCCAGGAGGCCTTTCTATTTTATTCTAACCATGGCAAATATTTACTTGGTAGGTTATCAAGTTTTTCTATGTTATCTTGGTCTATGGACTTTCCTTATATTCTTTTTAGTCATTTTTATACATGAACATGTCACACTTATCTTTATCCTGCTACAGTGTCCAATACATAAATAAATAATTGAGCAAGTGAATGAATGATGGCTGATGCTGGCATACTCTGGTGGCCATGGCTGCCTAGGGGAATTCTGGGAGTTATTGTCCCTTTAAATATATCACCTCCCTAATGCAGAGACACGGTTTGGATCCTGATTCAAACATCACTTCAAAAAAAGAGAAAGAAAACAAAAAAGAAACTCGAGGGATAATGGGAGACATGTGAATATGAACTGAGCACTAGATGATATTAAGGAATTATCAATAATTTGCTAAAGTGTGATAATGATATTGTGGTTATGTAAACAAAATAGTATTTTTTTACAAAGCACAAACTGGTGGTTACCAGAGGACGGAAGGGTTGGGGGAGATAGGCAAAGTAGGTGAAGGGGATTAAGAATTACAGACTTTGGGGCACCTGGGTGGCTCAGTGGGTTAAAGCCTCTTCCTTTGGCTCAGGTGATGATCCCAGGGTCCTAGGATCGAGCCCCTCATTGGGCTCTCTGCTTGGCAGGGAGCCTGTTTTCCCCTTTCTCTCTACCTTCCTCTCTGTCTACTTGTGATCTCTATCGAATAAATAAAATCTCTCTAAAAAAAAAAAATTACAGACTTTAGTTATAAAATAAATAAATCATGGGGATGCAAAGTATAGCACAGGGAACAGAGTCGATAATATTGTAATAACTCTGCATGGTGACAGATGGTATAACTTATCATAGTGAATACTGCATACTATATAGAACTGTGAATCACTATGTTGTTCACCTGAAACTAATATAACATTGTATGTCAACTATACTTCAATAAATTAGAGCTATACACTAAATATTTAGGAGTAAAATGTTATGAAATCTATAAATTACTTTAAAATGCACAAAATTGGGGTGCCTGGGTGGCTCAGTGGTTTAAGCCTCTGCCTTTGGCTCAGGTCATGATCTCAAGGTACTGGGATTGAGCCCCGCATCGGGCTCTCTGCTTGGCAGGGAGCCTGCTTCCTCCCCCTTCTCTCTCTCTGCCGGCTTCTCTGCTTACTTGTGATCTCTGTCTGTCAAATAAAGAAATAAAAATAAATAATAATAAAATAAAATGCACAAAGTTAATGATAGAAAAGTTATAAGGCATTAGTAACTAAGACTAATAATTAAGTCTAAGTCTCATCAAGTAATTTCACACCTCTTTTTATACCATACTTGATAAAGAATAAAATCATAATAAATAATAAAAGTAAGAGCTATATCTCCACATGGCAATCATCTGGGAGTGGTTTCAAATATCCCGTCTATTCCTTAGTAAACCATTCTAGAAACAAGCGGCTGCCTGCATCATAATTCAGAAAAGGTAAACCCTCGTTCAATCTACCTAGAGTTAGGTACAAGGGCTGCTGGAGAAAAACGAGAAAAGACATCTAGGAAAACAAAGCTTTCTTCGAATACAAATCCCCACTTTGCTGGAAAATGTAGCTACTTGGCCAAAGAGAAAGGAAAGGACAATGCTAAATGTAGGTCTCCAATTTTAGTAGACCTACAAAACTGACAACAATGAAAATATCTCACTGCTGTAGAATGCAACATGAAAACCTACTGTATATGTATCAGCTCGTGTTTATTTTTTTAAGTTGTTCTATAAAGCAAGCACATTTCATAGATACAGATTCCATTTTATAGATGAAGAAACCTAGGTCTTGATAGTTAACTTCATATTTATCCTTAAGTTGTTTCAAATTACTAAATGGATGAAAAATAATTCCCAAGATTAAGGCAGTATCTCAGAATCGGAGCAAAACTATTCAGAATCTCAGAATCGGAGCAAAATTATTCCTTGACATTCTGATTATTAATTTATGACATACAATCCTCTGTTATCTGCTCCTAAAATACTTGGGTGGAAAACCCTGCCTCATTTCCTGCCAGCAGGCTACTACAAGAGACTCGCGTTACTGCAGAAGAGCCCCAGTTTATGAGTTCTTACTGTCTTCATATAGAATATCAAAGATTTCTGGAGAGCTTCTGAATGTGTCTCATTTTAACCCTCCCGACACCACTGCAGTTAGGTGTGTGGTAAATGCCACTTAGTTTACTTTATAAATCAAGAAGTCTTATGACGACAAAAAAAAAAAAAAAAGAAAGAAAGAAAAGAAAAGAAAAGAAAAGAAAAGAAAAGAAAAGAAAAGAAAAGAAAAGAAAAGAAAGAAACAAGAGGAAGAAATCTTATGACAGTTGGGATGGTGTTCTATGTGGCAATAGCCTCAGAGTAGAAAGAATTCTGGAACTGGAGACCCAGATACAATCATACAATATCCACATCACCAAAGTTATACAGTATTGCTTTTCTTTTTCAGCCCTCAGGGATTCTGAAAGAGCAAAACCATCAAAGTAAACAGTACTTTCCTTTCCACACTGGTTGAATAATATCCTAAGCGATAGGGACACTTGGATTTCAGAAAGGCTTCTGAAGCCTTTTCAATGTTCACAACAACTATAGGAGAGATGTACTATTTACCACATTATCTAATAAAACAAACTTTGTTTAGGTTTGAAGAGATATAGCTAGTTAGGCAACATGTCAATTTCATTTTCTCAAACAACTACTTAGTTTTGTACAACAAAAATTCTAATTGGCATCCATCAGACCTTGTTAGGCAATCATATTGAAAGGAGGTAGTTGATTCCATTAAACAATATTCTGAATTTATAGACATATTGAAATCAAATGGATAAATTCAAAAAGAATAACTCCTTTTAGAGAACTATTTATTTTTTAAATGAATGCTTATAGTTATTACTATCCAAACATAGTTAACCTATGCATATGAATGGCCAAAGGAACTCAAGGTGACCATTTGAGTAGAGAGGGCTGCAACCAGGCCAGGCTACCATCTGCAATAGTTTGATAAAGGATGAGATTCTCCTTTTGACAGCAGCTCCCAGAACGCAGGACTGAAGCCTGCCTTAATCATCTGTTATGAATTGCTCAAACAAGCATACATGAAAATCTCTTCTAGGACCATTCTGATACTGCCAATGTTGAATGTCTAGTGTAAAATCAGCAACTCAATAAAGACAGAAATAGAGTTGGTTTATAATGAAGTCATATCTCCTGTCTGTATTGCTGTATGGGCTGGGGAAGAATCCCTGCCTAGCTGAAGACCCTATCCAAATGCCTAGTTTCACAAGAAAGGTACAATCTAATTTTCTAAATTGTGCTGTGTTCCATTCTATAAGCCAGTAGCAAATTTACATTACAGGTAGAAAACCACCCAAGCTCTTAGCACTTTTATACTCAGTGTCCCTTTCACTTTCTCCTCCTTGTTGGATACTTCCGAATTCACATTTTCACGAATATCAAAATTGAAGGGATCTTAGAAAGCCTCCCATCCAACTTCCATTCTCTATATAAAGAAGGAAGGTACCCCAAACCATCACAGAGTTAGTAAATGGCAAAAATAGAATTTAAACATGGATATCCCAACTCTATGTTCAGGTCACTCCACTATTCCAGAAATAGGATCTGGGTTTTGCTCCTGAGAAATTTCAACTTAACAGATACAAGGGGTGGGGGGAGGGGAGAGAAAGTTCAGAAACAACTAGAGAGCAATTTAAGACAGTATTTAACAATTTAACAGTATTTAGAGGAGTAAGAGCTCAAAGAAGGGATAGATTAATATGGATTTCTGGGAGTGTGATTCCCACTAGGGAACAGAGTCTCTGAAGAATGGAATACTACCCCAAATATTTTATATCCCCCAGCATGTAGTACAAGTAATGAAGCAGAGTAAGTATCCACTATATAGTTTTTGAATGGATGGGTGACTGTATGGGTTTGTGGATGGGAAAGCGAACAGCCTAGAGAATGAGAGCCCTTGTACAGGAAGTGGGATGTAATAGGGGTCAGAAGCAGAAGGACAGTGTGGAGGTTAGAGAGTATTAAAATGAGTGCTATTTACTTAGAGGCTGTTGAAAATACAACCTGTCTGAAGCAGAAGCCATTCACTAGGACGTAGCTGATGATGTATTTGAACATTGACATCTCAGCAAAATGCAGCCGATCATTGCCTATTCCCATGACTTCACTGGGTTATGTTTAGATTGGCGTTGTAAATGCAGGGAGAGCTTGAGGAACTTGTTAATGAATCCAGACTCCCACATACAAAATGAGATTTCTGAATGTGTGTGGTCGTTGGTACTCTGTTCTGTTCTTTTTCTATGCAAACAGCAACAGATGGAAGGAATGGGGCGGGAGGAGTGGGAATTCAGGAGGAAAGATTAGGTTGCCCCATCCCTCTCTTGCTGGGTCTATATGGATGAACTCTGGGGAAAAAGAAGACTGTAGAAAACTCAGCTTTGGTGTTTACAAAGTCAAAGGCTGAATGACATTCAGCTCCTTTAGTTGCCATAACAGAGAATCTAGGGAGTATAGGAAAATCACTGATGACCAACATCAGCTTTGTTAAGGTCAGTGGCTTAGGTTTTCTGTACCTGGATTTCCTCATGTATGCTGGGAAAATGGGACAATCCCAGGGAACTTTAACAAAGGAAAGGAATTAATGTTGTAACATGCTTTACTTTAGCGCCTGAGATAGAACTGTCACTCTGTAAGGTTTGGTAGAGCTGATGAGGATGCTGTTGAACATTTGTGCAGATTTATAAAAAGTGCATTGACTTTTGAAGAAAGCACAGTTTATGTTCAAAATCCTCCTCATATTTTCAGCCCCGTCTCACTCAATGCAGCATACTAGCCATTTACCATCCGTTGAAAATAGGCTTGCTTTGGCCTTATTAGGATTTGGGCACTTGCTGTTCCCTCTGCTTGGAATGCATATCTCATGGAATCTGAAACGGCTGACTATTGCCATACAGTTTCAACTCAAATGTCACCTCCTCAAGGAAGCCTTGCCTAACCTTAGAGGAGAGCAGGCCCCTTCCCTCAATTTCTCTTTCCCACCTGGTTCCATTTTAACTTTCCCTAGCATATTGGTACCTAAAAATTATCTAATTTATCATTTGCTTACAAGACTACTTGGTCATTCACCACTGTAGTCCTATACTTAGAATATGCCTATAAGCTAAGTGCTCAACACATATGTAGCTAGTGACTTGTGGACTCATTGATGGACAAGACCAGGATCCCAAAACACATATATTCGAGACAACATTAATTACAGCTTCAAAGAAAAAGTTATCCCATTCCAAAAAGAGAATACTCAAGGTAAATTTCACATAGAATGACAGCATTACACTTTAATGCAAAATGTCTTCATGTTGTTGCTTCTCCTCGCTTCCCTCAGTCTTGAGGTCAAAGTAAACCAGAGGAAGACAGCGGAAGTTGCAACCACTTTCTTCCTCTCAGAGGAAAATCAGACCTTTAGAATAGCTAGAAGATGGGGCACCTGGGTGGCTCAGTGGGTTAAGCCTCTGCCTTTGGCTCAGGTCCATGATCTCAGGATCCTGGCTGGGATGGAGCCCCGCATCAGGCTCTCTGCTCAGTGGGGAGTCTGCTTCCCTCTCTCTCTCTCTCTCTCTGCCTGCCTCTCTGTGTACTTGTGATCTCTGTCTGTCAAATAAATAAATAAGATCTTTTAAAAAAAAGATTTATTTATAGAAAAGCTAGAAGTCTTTTAGATGTTACTTGTTTGTCTTTAGCCTAGTGAAATACACTTTCATTGTTGAAAGCTTTGGCTTTCCTCCTTTCTATCCCCCCTCACTTCTGGGGTTGAAGTGAACAGAACCCAACAATCTATGGTATACTTGTATTTCCTGTGAGTTGAGACCAGTGGTCTGCACATGCTAGATGCTTCGTAAGTTCTGCTGGTCTCATTACTTGTGTAAAGGCCAAAAGAGGACCTAAGGACTCATACACATTCTAGAGATATTTAACTTGTGGTCTAATGGTTGCAAAGTCAATCTTTCAACCTTGAGAGAAACAAGGTCCAGTTAGCAAGTGTTTAGGAATGTAAAAGGACGGTTTCAGAGTAAGTATGTGCCTCGCAGTTTCTACGTTAAAAACTGTCCTAACATCTAAATGGTGATTCCTAGTTAAATACAATATCCTTTAATATTTATGTACTGTTATTTTAATTTTAAATTTCTATTTTTATAGGCAAAGGACAATTGAGCGGAAAAATGTTATACCCTCTCTCTCTGTAGCTGTTCATGCTGTGAAGCAACCTGTTTTACTGTTTAAACCTATGTTTGTTCTGTTTCAATTGTGCAGGAGGAAACAGTTCTGGCACCTTTAAAAATCAAAGATCTATCACCCAACAGGAGAACATAGCAACTAGCAAAAGGAATTATGAGGATTAGTGAAGAGATACCAGGCTCCCAAAACCCTAACAGACTTAGGATTCAGCTGGGGTTCTTGCAAAATTGTCCATTCTGATCCAGCATATCTAATATGTGATTCTGCATTTCTAAGAAGCTCTACGTGATGCCCAGGCTTCTGGCCCTTGATGCTTATGGACCACAGTGTTTGGACCACATGGCTTGAGAAATAAAAAATTGTTTTAGAGTATTTACTATTTACAGACAGAGTAAATATTAATCCACTGATGCCTTATTTAACCTGTAAAAACCACCATAAGTTCCTCCACTCCTATCCAGAAATGGAGCCTAATCCTCACTCATTGGGTCAGGCTGACCATGTTATTAGCTTTAGGCAACAGACGACAGCAATTTGCCAGAAGGCGAGACTTGAAGGATATGGGTCACATGGGGTTATGGTCAGCACTCTGGACTCTGAAATGTATTTGCATACTGGGACTTGCTCTTTCTTGCCCCTCTTGGAACCCTGTAGTCACTGCATAACTGCACCTGAGGTAGCCTATTGGAGGACAAAAGGCCGCATGAAAGAGAACTGAGGGGTCCCGGGCTACAGTGAGTGAGTGAGTCAGTCAGTGGGGCCCCAGCCTGCCAACGTTTATGCCTGTGAGTGAAGCCATCCTCGATTGCCTGATTTCCAGCTAATTCTCCATCTGATCACAGACATTTGAGCGAGAACCATCAAGCTGTCCCATACAGATCTCTGGAGCCAACACACAGAACCAGGAACTAAATAAAATCATCATTGGCTTAAGCCAAGCTTTTTGTTTCTTCTTTCTGTTTTTATGCAGCCTCTGAAGCAGGAACAGGTACTTAAAGAAGGGGCAGTAAGAGTTTAAGTCAGAGATGGCTAATACCATCGTGCTAGAGATTCTTTTTCCTTTTTGTCTTCAAAGTGATATAACATTGGTGTTATGTAATATAAATTGAGATAAATAGTTATTGCAATGGCATTTGTACTCCTTCTCTATTTTTATAATTCAATTTATTTTTTTATTTTACTATGTTAAATACTTCTATTTAGAAGTTAAGTCCCTTTGCCCAGGTCGTATCGCTGATAAACGGCAGAATACTTTTCAGCCTGATAGAGCATCAGAAATTCCACGTTTTTTCAGTAAGTCATTCAATGTCTCAGATTGTTCTGCTAAAATGCAAATATAGGACGGCACTCTGAAGGACACGATCTCCAGTCATCACCCTGTTTTATGTTTGAGAAGGTAATACAAGGTCCATCCGCAAAGGAACAATCTTAACACTGATGTGAGATGCCAGTGACAAACCCTCTTGGGAGAGGGATGCGCTCCATGCCAGCCGGTCATTGACACAGTCCCTAGACAGACAGCACCAGGGCTGTACTTTTCCTTTGCAGGTTTACTGATCGCTGGGCTCTCTCCCCTAGCGTCAGTAATCCTTGACCATCTGCACTCCTCTCAAAACCTGTCAATGTCAGCCATATTTTTTCCTTTTTCACAGCCACGTGAAATCCATATTAATGACACTGTCATGGCTATGCCTATATATTATTAAAGCCTGGTCACTACGGACTATACAGCATTTCTCAATTTTTTTTAAACTATCTCACCCACTGAGGCAATTTCTACCTCTTCTGCTCCCTCTCATCCTTTCATGTCAAGAACACTATTTTAAAAGAAGCTTTGCCAACAGGTATTTCACAAGCTGAATACAGTCTGCAATATCACTTGCTTACTAATATAATCTGATTTTTAAAAATTAGAATTTGATAGCCTTTAAGCAAAACATACACTTCCCAGACAGCCTGGGCCCTGCCATTCCCTGTCATCCAGTTGCTTCCCACATCCACACTGTCTTACTAGATGGCAGAGAACTTCTGATGGTGCACCAGCTAAAGGCTAGTCTCCCTGCCTGGGGATTTGCACCTACCACCACCGTTCTAACCACCATGTACCTTCCAGAGATGCCTCAGTCTCTATGCCTAGCTATAACCTCTATTTCCACTTTCAACTGCTTACTCTTAGCTGCAGATGTTAGTTTGCTTCCACATCCTACTCTTCCTTGCTTTCCATTTACCCTAGATTAGCCCATTCTATTGAAATCATCTTAAATTAATTTTCGGAAAAAGTACTATTTACACGATTGCCAATCCCACTACAAAACTATTATTGTACTTGGCCTGTGCCATCCATTTCTAAGGTTAATAGAGTAAGTCCCGCTTGGGCTGACAATATCTCATTTGGGCAGATGTGGTAGCCTCCCAACTGTTCTTCTTCTTCCCAGGACCCATTTCCCTGCCCTACACATTCAAGGCCATCATTTATTGTCCCCACATCCTGGAAATTGGAATCCAGGTTGAAAGTTTTCCCAGTTCTGGCTCTAAGCTAACATTCCAGTCTCATCTCTCTTCATACATGTGTTCCCGATACCCTATGCATTTCAGAAGCCTTTGTGGTTTTTTCACAGGTTTTGGCTCCTAACTGGAGTGGCCTCCACCCTTCCATCTGGTCAGCTCCTCCTCCTTTTCTCCTGGCTCCTCTGGCTGATCTTGCTCAACTAGCTGGAGAAATCTCTCCAACCACCACTCTTATTTACATCTCTGCCACAGCACGAATCAAATTGCTTTGCTACCCATCACCTGCAATCCAGATCTGAGAACACTGGAGGCAGGGACTACCTTTTATCGAATTCTTGATCTCATCAGCTAAACCTCCATTTGACTTAAAAGAAAAACAAATAAGAACAGCAATAGACATTTATGTTAAATAATTAAAAGGCACTCTCAAGGTGTCTGTGGGGGATTAAGAAGTAGTTCCAGAGAATGGGAGATGATTTAAATAAAGACATAAATGCATCCAACTGAGCAGGTAAATTTGCCACAGAAAGCTCATTGCTTATGGATGGTGGGGGATTTCCTACACAAAAGAGATCTTTGTAAGGATGCCATGTATAAATGGCATTAATAAATCTGTGTGAATTCAATACCAAAATTGGGTTATTATTTTGTGCCTACATGTCAGTATACTTAGGAGCTATTTATATTTAGCTCAGATTTCATTGGCTATAGATTAGGCAAGAATTCAACCAGCTAATGAACTATTCACCAAGAATCTCTATGAACAGAGAACTGTGCCAGGCTACATTCATCAAGAGAGTTTGCATGTGTATCAGTGGTAGGTGGCTATTCCTCTGCTCTTTATGTATGGTCTCTCATATCTGATCTTCTTCTGTACTTTTGGAGGTAGATATTAAAGGGTCCTAAGAGCAGGAATAACAAGTCTGTTCTTAGGAATTTTTGTTGTGTCTGCTAGGACAAAATTAGTGACATCTGGAAAATTCTATAAAACAAGATAATTAAATGTCAAGATATATCAGAGACAGAACTTACTACAGTATTAAACTGGTTTCATTATTTGTAACCAGGATGAGGAGATAAGCGCTGCTAATATCAAGCAGAAGAACTGTGTTGTTTAGCTATCTTCATAAATTCTGGGACCTGGGGTGGGGGTGGGGGACAAGTTGTCCACCAGTGTCCTACTTTAGGGCTTGAAATCCAAACCTTAGAATCACTCTGGTAGGGTAAGAGCCAAGTTAGAGTCAGATGTTCCCATGGACTGCAATTAAATAGATGTTTCCAAAGCTGTCCTAACACATTCGTTTGGTGTTAATAGGTGTCCTAAATAATAGGGTGAAATCAAGAAAAACAAGATATCCTGTGACTGAAATCAAAAGTGTGTTCTGAGTCTCATAGAACAGAGCAGAGTCTGGTTCATTTAAAACAACAACAACAACAACAACAACAAAAAAAAACATTTAAACATTCTTATCCCAACAGAGGACTTTAAGTAACACTGCAGTAAGCTATTTTCAGACATTAAAACCTTTATGAAAATTATTTGGCTGGATGGCTACTTAATAAGATGTGAGAATGAAATGCTCATGAACTCCCAAAAGGAACGCTGGAGCCTGCAAAGCCCAACCCTCCATCTGAAGTGGGAATGGACTCTATGGGAAGGAGTGGAGAAACCAGAATAGGGAGGAATGTTAGTTCCAAGACAGGGAGAACATTCAGATAGTCATCTCGATCAGTGCCTGAGTGAGACAAAGGAGAGAGGACGAAAAGATGTTTCTGTTGGTGGTATGGTAGAGTTTCTCAAGGAGAAGAGAAAGCAGTGAAAGAGCTATTGAGGATGAAATGTGTACAACCTTTCAAGGAGACAATGTGGTACTACCTACGGGAAGTCTTTTAAAAGTCCCCACTCTTTGAATGCTAATTTTAGAATTAAAATTTAAGGCCACAGTTGTCCAAACAAGCAGAGGACTATGTCCTAGTTCGTTCAGGCTGCTATATAACAAACTACCTCAGACTGGGTGGCTTACACAATGAACATTTATTTCTCATAGTTTAGAGGTTTAGAAGTCTAAAATCAAGGTGCATGCAGATTCGGTTTCTGGGGAGAGCCTGCTTCCTAATTCATAGATAATCTTCTTGCTGTCCTCACATGGCAGAAGAGGCCAAAGAACTCTTTGGGGTCTCTTTGATCAGGGTTCTAATTCTATTCATGAGGGCTCCATCCTCCTGATCTAGTGTCCCTGCCAGTCCCTACCTCCAAATAGCATTACCCTGGGACTGGGTTTCCAGCATATGAATTTTAGGGGGAGATAAGCATTCAATCTATTGTAGTATATGTTTGAAAATGTTCATCAGGGCCATTTTATAATAGCTAAGAGACAAAACCAAGTAATTGGTAAACAAGAGGGGATGGATAAGAGAAATAAAATAGAATATTTTATAGCACTGAAGATGATTCTATTGATTTGTATTCTTAATGTGAAAAAATAACACAATGAGGAAAGCAGTTACAAAGGAATATGAGTAATGTTACCAGATTATTAGAAAATATATGCAAATTAGACAAATTCATACACCAAACTTAATAGTTGATTTCTGGATATTGAAATTTATGCGAAAATTTTCATTTTAATTTTCAGTTTTTCTCGCGTATTTTTTTTAATTTTTATTTTTCTATAATGAAAAGGTAAAACTAAAATGTTCATGAGAAATATATGCAGATTGGCAGTGACAGGAATACTGAAGAGGAAGGTGGAAGATGCCTAAAGCTAGCACATACAAGGGTTCTGTTCTTCCTGCTGTAACGATGATAAAACCAAACCTTATTAAGAACCTACCAAGTACCAGGTTACTATGATAGACACAGACTTTGCATTCTCTTTGTCTGAAATCTAATCAGAGAGAGAACAAGATTCAGAAGGGGGTTTTTGTCTAAATTCTACCAACAGTCATGGGCAATTAACATAACTGACCCTTCAATTCCGCAGTTATAACACTAGGAAATTGGTGACCCCTGGGTTCCTTTTTCAGGTTAGACTTTGTCAATGCTTCAACAGAATCCTTCTCAAAATTTAACTTTAACCTAGGGCTAATGGTAAAATGCAGATGTGATTCTGTGGGTCTCAGAAGACACCTGATTCCATCTGTTTAACATACTTTAAGGCTGTGAGCCCCAGGCATACACTTTTGAGTTGCAAGATACTAATACACACCATCTCACTGAATTTCCCCATGACTCTTTTAAAATAGCCATACTCAGTCCTATTTTACTGATAATCGAGTAACCAGTATGGGATCAAATGGATACAAAATGGCAAAGAAGGGACCCCAGTCAAGATCTTTTTACTGTAGTCTCCAAGACCTTTAACATCGCATTCAGTGCTAAAATAGTAGAAATTACTGACACACTCCTACAAAGGGAACAGCACCAGGCATAGGATTGGTAAAGACAAGATGCTAATAGAGCTCAGAAGAATGAAAGATCGCTTTATGGGGAGATCTGTTAAGAACTCATAAAGGAAATTTCATATCAACCTTGAAGATGGCTAGAATGAAGGTAGGCAGAGACTGAGAAAGGATACAACAGTTAGGTATAATATGACAAATCAGAACATATGGCAATGCAGAGGGAATCTACAGAGAAGGGCCCCACATGACAGAACAGCCTCTTGAAATAAGGCAGATCTCAGAGACTGAAACAATATAGCAAACTCAAACTTTCAGTATGGCATTGGAAGCCCTTTACCGACCTTCTTCTTCCCAACACAGAGGTTCCACTTGTCCCTGTTTACCTTCTTCCCCACCCCATGAAGAAATGGAGCTACTCAAAAAGTTTTAAGCATTCCCATTCCCATATTTGTACTTAATGCCTTTATGATGCCCACACCTCCTGTCAGTGCACCTGTATCTTGAGTCCATAAACTCAATTAAAACTCATGAGCTTTACTTCCATCAATGAAAACTTTAAACATGGTCCCATTGGATCTCTCAGTTATTCTCATTTGTATATTTTTGAGACATATACTCTCAGGCAGTGGGCAATATATAAATATTATTGGCAAAGTCCCTCAGTGTCTGCTTCTCTTTCCTACCTAAAGTTCCTGGAAGGAAGCACTGAGTCACTGCATTTCTTGGGTTCACCTCCATTATTCCCATCATGCACTGAACATGGCAGGTACTTCCCCACTGCTATCTGTACTACTACCTAGTTTTAAGAGGAGGACAAAGTTTGGTAAGAAAAAAAAAAATTGGCCTCCCCTCTTTAATTTGTTTCTCCTAAGTAGAACTCCTGAGAGAAGACTTAGGGCGCTCACCTTTGGCCTCATGTGCATCTTCAGAGGCATTCAGTAAAATGCCAGCTGTATGCTGTGTGCCCACAGAAACAACAGAGTTAATTCTCTCCTTTTGAAATTGTGACTCCCACCCTCCTCCCCTTCCTCTAAATGTTTCCTTTTAAAGAAAGCCATGGTTCACTGCTACTGAAAATTAAAGACAACAGCATAAAGATCAAGGTCCAAGCTGGTGCCAGCAATGACAGAACATTAAAATCACCACTCAAATTTCTCTTTCCTTGAACACTGCCAAAGACTGCTAATGGAAAGCCAATCCCCAGAACACCTGTTCATTTCAGATGTTCTTCACTTGCACCTCTTGGTTCACGCACTATTTTGACTACAAGAAACAAATTGGAGGTGATCTCCAGTTGAGATAAAATGGGGAAGACATATCCCTTAAAAATTGTATGTGATTACCCCCCACCCTGCTCCTCACCACCCCCCATCACAGCATGAAGTATCAAGAAAAAGCGGAGGGCTTATTATGCAAAGGTTCATTTTTAAGGCTTAGAAGAGGAGAAATTAATCACCTTTTCCTCCTCCAAGCTATACTCTGCCCTTTCCAGCTGTCTCAAGCTTGTTCTTCTACCTTCTCTTAATTCCAGATTGCATTTTGGCAGTCAGAGTGGACCCCAGAGTTCCTTCCATTTTCTGAAACGATATTTTCAAGATTTTCTTCCTTTCTGACTTCAGTTCCCAATCACACGTTGGCGTGATGGCTTGGGGGTGGTTTTCTGGATGTCTGACTACTGTACTCTGGTGGCTCAGCAAGACAGGGATAAGCTCATTCCCCATATGAAAGTGGAAAATGTTAAGGGTGTTTTTGGAGCATGTAAAGTACCTCTGATCTGCAATCAACACTGAAGGAGTCAAAATTTTGTCAGCAGGAACCTGTGGTTCGCCCAGAAGAAGAGACTGACCAAGTACATGCAACACCACATTATACCCTGAATGAGATGTTCTCACAAGACAGGTAAGGAGAGAGAAAAGATCAAACACGAGGAAAGAGAGAACTTCAGGGGATTTCTTTTCATTTTTACTTGTTAGTGTGTTGGACCCTGAGAAGCATGAAATTAAAACTCGCAAAAAACAGCCTATATCAACTTGCTGTGGTGACTCAAAAGTTGTCGTTTCTCAACTCAACTTTGCTGAAACACTTGATTCATGTTGTTCTTATTTAACCTAATTTGCATTGATTTAATCAGTGCTGGTATGCTTTAAATACATAATAAATTGGGATTCTGCAACTTAGATGACTTAGAATAGCTAAATTTCAATAAAGCTCATTTCAATCTGTTAATGTATACAGTTCTGCCAAAGGGTTTAAAAGCGTAGAAAAGATGCAAACTTGCCACATTAGAGGTGGGAAAGGTTTAAAGATACCATCCAGATGAAATGATTTGCAGGATAATAATGTGAAAAGCATATATATATATATATATATATATATATATATATATAATACACACACACACACACATATATCTTAATTACAACCTAGACACATCTTCTACATTTTGAATAGCATACTTAGAAGAAAACTCACATATAAATGCAGTGAATTTAATTTTATTCTCTTTCCTCCTTGCCAACACTCAACTCTCTTCTGCCTCTCTGTACCAGCTCTACAAATCAAGTGACATCCAAAGTGGGACCTCTTCTTGCCCATTTGGCAGGCTCCATCATCACTTTGCCAAGCTGTCTGCATTAGGAGGATTTTCTTCCTAGCAGCCCTGGGGATTGGGTGGTTTAGACTCACAGTGCTTGCTGAATGGTTGGCCAATGTTTACTCCTGCCTGCCCCCGCCTCCCCCACCACCCTTTAGAGTTTATGGCTCAATCAGCCAGCCTGCTGTCAGGAATAATTGTGTTGGCAAAAGGTGAAAACACTTGATGGTGAAATTGTTTGTCTGCTCAAGTGTTCCGCAGCACCTTGCAGGTGCCAGGATGAAAACTGCAGGTGCCCAGTCCAGAGTCAGGTAGGTGGCTAGAGTGACAGAGAGGCAACCATCAAGAATGGCAAGGGAAGAATACCACTTAGGTGTGGGACAGCAAAAAATCCATCTGTGGGGTAGCGAGCTGTAAGACCTTGAGTAACAGCCTGATATCTCTGTGTCTCAGTTTCATCATGTGCAAAATTAAGGGACTTGATTTTCTTTTCTTTTCTTTTTGTTCAAAGATTTTATTTATTTGACAGAGATCACAAGTAGGCAGAGAGAGAGTGGGGAAGCAGGCTCCCCACTGAGCAGAAAGCCCAATATGGGGCTTGATCCCAGGACCCTGAGATCATGACCTGAGCCAAAGGCAGAGGCTTAACCCACTGAGCCACCCAGGAACCCCAAGGGGCCTGATTTTCTAACATCTCTTCTAAGTCCCAAGATGACATGTGATGTCCAGGACATCTTGGATTTGTTTTCCTTCCAATTAAATAACACATCTTGGAGATAAATAACCAGGGCAGAGCTCAGATGAATAAAAAAATGTAATGATTCATGCCCCTGTTCACAGGACTTTTCCTGAAAAGTACCACCAGTCTTTGATTACTTTGACTCGACTGGCTGGTGCCTTCAGCTTGGATGCTAAGTAAGAACCAACGCAGTTACTTGTCCAAAGTCAATCCAGCCTGGGAGCTTTGGTAACCTACCACCTTCTTATCAAAGTCAGTACCACTATAGATACCCACTGACTTTCAATCCCTGAGAAGCAGAGATGATGGGAATTCAAAGAGAGGAGCTGGAGATTCACATTTGATTCCCCCATCATATCCTTGATTATCTCTGTCAAACGCTAGGCTTACCCACACTCACTTCCAGAAGGGTTTCCTTTCCCTCTGCCATCGCTGAGGATTTTTTTTTTTTTTTAAACAAATGATCAACAGGTTCCTGACAATAGCCATACAGATCCTCTCCAAGCCTTTTGGTTGGAACAAGAGAGAGCGCGAGCTCATTATAAGAACCCCATCTACAGATGATTCTGAATGGAAATAATCAGGCAAAGAATTCTCTTCACACTTAGAAGGCACAATTTAGCAACAGTCTCTAAGTTTAATTAGGATTATGTGTATGGGGGGGGTAGGTTTCATTATGGTTTAAACTACTCTTTCTCTACTTATTCTCTAGCATTTTCTCCTAGAGGGTACCCCAGGGTGCTGTAATCACCATGTGCAGCATGTTGGGGTCAGCCCTCCTGGGTGTCATACAGCAGAATCTTTCTTTAATCCACCTGGGACCTTACAGACATCTAAGGGGAATGATTAAGTCCCCGAAGGCTCTCAGGCAGGACTCCCTGTACACAGACATACGGTTCTGCCACACTGGGTCTCATACCACCAAACCGGGATGCTTTCTAAACCCACTGGATTTAGAAACCATTTCCCCATCTACCACTAAAAAGGGCTGGCTGACTGCAGAACTCCAGTGCCTGTAAGGAAAGGGGAAACGGAAAAAAAAAAAAAAAAAAAAAAATCTTAGCCAAGCCCCCACAATCACTGCTTTACTCTATCTTCTCTCAAGTTGCTTTTCTAAAGCAAAGGACCAAATGTTGATTTCTCTACAGATTCCTACGTGTCTCTTATACGTAGACAGCTTTAAAGGGAGGAAGGGGGAGAGAACAGAATCTTTCAGTTTCCTGCTTGGAAATAGCATGTCGTTGATGATGCTACCCCACATCTACATCCCCTCTCCCCGCCTTTTTTTGATATATGGACAAAAAAGCTGAAAGTGTTTTCCGTTTCATCAAAGAACATATATTACTTTAGTGGCTCGGTAAAATGTTGGTTTTATGCCCACCCCTTTTCAATCTGCCCATGTCTGAGGTGCTCCGGGAAGACGCACAATCGTGAGCAGCTTACGACACTCAGTGAGCAGTAGGTGCCTGTGCAAGCTCGCGCCGCACACAGCCTGGCGGAGGGAAGGAGCCCGGGCGCCGCTCCCCGCTCCCCGCGCCGCCGCCCGCGCCGCCCGCCGCCCGCACCTCCCCGCCGCCCGAAAAGCATGAGCGAGCCGGCTCTCCGCAGCCGCCCCGGGCGCGAATGGCAGGCGGTCTCCGCGGAGTAAAAGGTGGCTCCGGTCAGTGGTCCTTTCCAATGACGGACATTAACCAGACTGCCAAATCCAGGGGAGTCGTGAGCCCCGAGTTTGGAGTTTTTTTTTTTTTTTTTTTCCCCACAACGTCACAGTCCGAACTGCAGAGGGAAAGGACAGCGGCAGGAAGGCGAAGCCCAGCGCCGGCACGTAGTTGGGAAACTTGCGGGTCCTAGAAGTCGCCTCCCCGCCTCGCCAGCCGCCCTTGCAGCCCAGAGCCGAGCAGCAAAGTGAGACATTGTGCGCCTGCCAGATCCGCCGGCCGCGGACCGGGGCTGCCTCGGAAACACAGAGGGGTCTTCTCTCGCCCTGCATATAATTAGCCTGCACACAAAGGGAGCAGCTGAATGGAGGTTGTCACTCTCTGGAAAAGGGTGGGTAAGACACTTTTTAATTAAATTCTTTCCCGAAGATTTTTTTTTTCCTCCCTTTTCTTTGCTGCAGCATCTAACATGGACCAAATCACCATCTCTTTGATCTTTCCGTGGCTGTGAACTTTCTATGCTGCCCAGCTTTCTGCATGCTTAGAGGTGAACGTGTGGCTTTGGGGAGGGGGGTCCTTCTTTATTTCAATATATTTATTTGATTTTGCCCTTTTCTCCCCCTCCCCCGCTCCCCCTCCCTTGGAATAAAATATGATGTAGATTTCTGACCGAGCGCTTCCAATGGACATTCTCCAGCCTCTCTGGAAAGATTCTCGCTAATGGATTTCCTGCTGCTCGGTCTCTGTCTATACTGGCTGCTGAGGAGGCCCTCGGGGGTGGTCTTGTGTCTGCTGGGGGCCTGCTTTCAGATGCTGCCCGCCGCCCCCAGCGGGTGCCCGCAGCTGTGCCGGTGCGAGGGGCGGCTGCTGTACTGCGAGGCGCTCAACCTCACCGAGGCGCCCCACAACCTGTCCGGCCTGCTGGGCTTGTCCCTGCGCTACAACAGCCTCTCGGAGCTGCGCGCCGGCCAGTTCACGGGGTTAATGCAGCTCACGTGGCTCTATCTGGATCACAATCACATCTGCTCGGTGCAGGGGGACGCCTTTCAGAAACTGCGCCGAGTTAAGGAACTCACACTGAGTTCCAACCAGATCACCCAACTGGCCAACACCACCTTCCGGCCCATGCCCAACCTGCGCAGCGTGGACCTCTCGTACAACAAGCTGCAGGCGCTGGCGCCCGACCTCTTCCACGGGCTGCGGAAGCTCACCACACTGCACATGCGGTCCAACGCTATCCAGTTCGTGCCGGTACGCATCTTCCAGGACTGCCGCAGCCTCAAGTTTCTTGACATCGGATACAATCAGCTCAAGAGTCTGGCGCGCAACTCTTTCGCCGGCTTGTTCAAGCTTACCGAGCTGCACCTGGAGCACAACGACTTGGTCAAGGTGAACTTCGCCCACTTCCCACGCCTCATCTCCCTGCACTCCCTCTGCCTGAAGAGGAACAAGGTGGCCATTGTGGTTAGCTCGCTGGACTGGGTTTGGAACCTGGAGAAAATGGACCTGTCTGGCAACGAGATCGAGTACATGGAGCCCCATGTGTTCGAGACCGTGCCGCACCTGCAGTCTCTGCAGCTGGACTCCAACCGCCTCACCTACATCGAGCCCCGGATCCTCAACTCCTGGAAATCGCTGACAAGCATCACTTTGGCCGGGAACCTATGGGACTGTGGGCGCAACGTGTGCGCCCTGGCCTCATGGCTCAGCAGCTTCCAGGGGCGCTACGATGGCAACTTACAGTGCGCCAGCCCGGAGTACGCGCAGGGCGAGGACGTCCTAGACGCCGTGTACGCCTTCCACCTGTGCGAGGATGCCGAGCCCACCAGCGGCCACCTGCTCTCAGCCGTCACCAACCACAGTGACCTGGGGCTCCTGGCCAGCCCGGCCACCACACTCGCTGACGGAAGAGAGGGGCAGCTCGACGGCACGGACGAGCCGGCTACGGTGGGTCTCCCCGGCGGCGAGCATGCAGAGAACGCTGTGCAGATCCACAAGGTGGTCACAGGCACCATGGCCCTCATCTTCTCCTTCCTCATCGTGGTCCTGGTGCTCTATGTCTCCTGGAAGTGTTTCCCAGCCAGCCTCAGGCAGCTCAGACAGTGCTTTGTCACGCAGCGCAGGAAGCAAAAGCAGAAACAGACCATGCATCAGATGGCTGCCATGTCTGCCCAGGAATACTACGTTGATTACAAACCGAACCACATTGAGGGAGCCCTGGTGATCATCAACGAGTACGGATCCTGTACCTGCCACCAGCAGCCCGCAAGGGAATGCGAGGTGTGATTGTCCCAGTGGCTCTCAACCCGTGCGCTACCAAATACGCCTGGACAGCTGGGGCAGCCGGCCAGCGCCAGGCTGGGGTCTCCTTGTCTGTGCTCTGATATGCTCCTTGACTGAAACTGTAAGGGGATATCTCCCAGAGACTTGACATTTTAGCTTTATTGTGTCTTAAAAACAAAAAACGAAATAAAACACAACAAAAACCCCACCCCACAACCTTCAGGACAGTCTATCTTAAATTTCATATGAGAACTCCTTCCTTCCTTTGAAGATCTGTCCATATTCAGGAATCTGAGAGTGTAAAAAGGTACCAATCATTGATTTTTTTTTTTTTTTGTAAACTAAAATGTTTAAAATAAAATAGCATTTACAGTTTTTACAGACTGGTGTAACCTAAATGAATTGTTGCTAAAAGAGAAGCAACAGTTAAAACGTCCTTCCCTGTGTGTGTGTGTATGGGGGGGGGGGCGCGGTGGAGGGTGCATTGGCTAGAGGGAAAATCCAGAAATTCAGGAGCCTAGTAGACTCAATTTGAAATATTAAGAAGGACAAATACAGCTCATGAGGTTGATTTATCCCCACATGACTAAAGACTGGAGGGGGAAAAAGCAAGACCTTTCGTATTATTTTTAGGGGAGTGCAGTGCAGTCACAGTAACGCAAGTGAAAGTGGAACTGAGGACTGAGCATCACTGCCTAGCCTTGAAGGCAGGGATCATTACAAATAGCTTTTAAAAGGCAGTGTCAGATTGTTTGTCCTATGAACAAGAAACATTTTTGCACTTAATATAACAACCATCTTTCAAATCAATTCAAAGTCTCACCCCCAAATGTCACTGGTTCATAATTCTCTTATGCCTCTGATTCACCAGAGTGGTAGCATTTGTGCCCTTTTCTGTACTCTCCCAAGAGAAAGACAGACCCTCAGCTCCTGTTCAGCAAGATCTGACTGAGGGGAGGAAGAGGAATAAGACAGAATCCAAATGCTGGCAGATGAAAGCTGTGCTTTCTGGAGCACATTGCTAAGACTGCAGCAAAGCTTAGGCTCTCAGTAGTGACAGCACAGTCCTAGTTACTTTGGGGAACAGTGAGAAAAATCCTCTGGCTGAATGCCTACTGGGTAACTAGCAGGAGACTTTAGGGGCAGACTTGGTAGAGAAGCAATGGGGGTCATGTGGGATAGGGGTAAGATCACCATTGACCCTGTGTTCAAATATTACGGAGACGGGAGTAATTTGTTAGCCTGGAACAGAAAAGCTGCCTCTGTTCAGATTGCCCTTTTGTGTAATGCCTGCTTTCCCTGAGCTCTTTTACTTTTCTCTGTGTTGGGATCAATGACTGCTTCTTCCCCACCCCTTCACAGGTTTCCAGGTCCATCATTGAGATTTAGGTTGTTTACTGAACTAAATTAAAGAGTAGTAGCAGTTGGTGGGTGAAGGGAAGGAAGAGGGAGGAGTACTGTGTGTTGGATGGGAGGGGTCTTTCACTCGCTAACACTTTAAGCAAATGTATGGTGGAAATAAATGGAGATGGAGAGCAGATGGTGAAAACCGAACCAATACCCATGCCCAGAAGTCTTTTTCAAACTCAGGTGCTCACCTTTCTTTCTGAAAGATCCTATAACCTGGCATCTATCTATGTATTCCTCCCTCCTTCCCTCCCTACCTCTCTTTCTTTCTTTCTTTTTCTTGAGAGACATTCAAATAGTAGGGAGAGGGAAGGGGAAAAACACACACATACCACCATCTCTCGAATGCAAATGCCTCTAGCCACCTACCTAAAGAGGAAAAATCAGCTGTCTGAAATGCAGAATCTCATCACCAGGAGGTTTACTTAGGCTGAGGACTGGTAGTAGGTTTCTCTTCTACCTAGGGAGAAATCCATTTGCCTAATAATACTGCACATAAGGGGCCCTTTCGAGAGAAATACTTTGCAAATGTCTCTAAGATGCTAAACCTTGAGAGTGGAGTTTAACACCTCCCTCCCTCTCTCTCTAGCTCACTCGCGCGCGCTCTCTCTCTCTCTCCCTCTCTCTCACACACACAGGCATGCACATGCACCCCAGCTCATTTTTCCTGACCAGAAAACTCCATCGTCTTTGTTTCTAATTAAAACATGACATTATGACAGACACCATGCTCTTATCATGTATTTAGGGGAGAAGAGAGGTGCTTTATTTGATCATTTTGAGGAGAAGGTTTTGGATTCAGCCTATGCATGACAATTCAGGGCTGCTGTTTTAAATAGCATATCACTCAGGGGGCAGGAGCAGTAGGAACAAGGTCTGCTTAGGGGTGTGCCATCTGTAATTAAACTCGAGTAAAGGGTCTCTAGAAGACAACATGCCCTTTTTGGAAAGGAAAAAAAAAATCCCAAACTGTGGCAATTGAAAGAAAGTTCCTTGGACACCACTGATTTAATCTCATAGGAAGGTTACTGGAATAAAGTGCCAAAGGCTACTTCTACCCTGGTGCATTAAGGACTGTGTGCTGGTGTGCTTATAGGGAAAGCTTCCAGAAGCAAATCCTTTCTGGCAAACATCAGAACCACAGGTCCCCCTACCCTCAGAAATACAGATAGTTGAGACTGTAGAGTTTATCTCCTATACCCAAGACCTTTTTTTCCTTTCATTCTTCTTTTTTCAATGTGGTCCTGAGAAAAAGCCAGAGAATAATTGTGCTTTGTTTCATGATGCTGGCCACCCCCCCCCCCAAACCAAATGACTAAGTATCACATATGTAGAACTTAAGTCCACGTACATCTAATGAAAGATCATTGTAAAGAGGAATCTGCAATCTGGTAACTGGAGAGTAAATGCCAGCCATAGAAAATTGTGTTCTTACTTTGTGTGTCTGTGTAACTTTCATCATGTATCTTTATAGCAAATATGTTTTCTACACAAACAGGAATGTAGCTCTTCATTTTATGCTCCTGCATCTCTTGCTTTGGAGAAAGACCCGGTGAGGAAAGAGAAGGTATAATGGAAATCAGTAGTTTTAACTAAGGTTTTGTGGCACTTGAAATCTTTTCTTTCACAAATTAATTAATCTTTAAGCTTCAAGAAACTTGTTCTGACCCCTCTAAGCCACGTACTGAACATTTAAAAGAGAATCTAATTTTTAAAGGCATAGAACCTTTTTATGTGTTCTTCCCACAGAGGGTGCTAATATCGTTATCCTGTGCTATCTGAAAAGAATTTAAGGCCACAATTCACGTCTCTTCCTGGGCACTGTGATGGATTAACCCCCCCATTTGCAGTACCTTCCCAGATGATTAAAGTTCAGCCATGGCATAGAGGTTTTTCGAATATTTATGTAGGGAAAAAAAAGTCCTTTCTGATGACAAATGACTCTCACACCAGTCTTAGGCCCAGTCGTGTCTTTCAGGTTGTGCCAGAGGGAGCAGGTTAAAGAATGCTTTGGCCTTCCTTTAGAGAAAAGGCAACCCCTAATACTCAGACTTCGGCCATGATGGTTAAGAAGTCCAGCCCCAAGCCCAGTCCCAAGCACAACCCACACTCCCAAGACTGCAAGTTGCCATCACAAAAAAAGATTATTCCAGCAAAAGGAAACATTCTTTAAAATCCATTTTTTTAATATTCTCCCAAGCTCCTCAAAGTATCAGTGGGCCTTACCTTTCCTCCCTGCCTGCAGGAAGGCAGACATTTGGTATGACTTAGCATCCACAACACATTTCTGAGTATGTGTAAGTAATTAGAGGGGCAAACGCCGCATGATGCTCCTCTCCAGTTTCATAAGCAACTATATATACCCAGATCACAGGAGGGCTCAGGGGCCACCTGTGTTTTGGGGTTACATTAATCGACTTGTCATCAGGTTTGGTGCCTACTCTATCTGGCATCGCCACAGAGAAGGGGACACTGGTGGGTCACATATTCTGGTAAAATAAAAGGTACTGGATACCTCTCTCATAGAGAACATTATCAAAAGGCCAGAATGTATATCTTTTTTGGAGAATGGGTATTATAATGTTGCAGGGTAGTCAAAAGAAGCATCAATGATCTCCTCTAGATAAGTAGTTATGTTGGTTGATTTGGGTTTTGTCCCTGAAGGAATAACAAGTAATGAGGAATTAGCAGGAATACGACTGTTAAACAGTCATGTTTTAGGAGAAGTTTATATTTTAATTTTTATTAATTAATCTTTATATATATTTAGGAGAAGTTTAGGGACATGCACACACATTTTACATACACAACACAGATATAACCATACACATATGCGCATATGGCCATATTCTTGTAACCACATATATAGCCACACACACGATTACATTACATAAATACTTTCCAGCATTAATTACCGTCCTACTTTCTTCCTCCATGATCAAACTGTTAGTCAGGAAAAGACCTGATAAAATCAATCACAATTAAAATGTAAAGGTGGATGATGGTATTGTCAGGGATCAGGCAGTGAGTTGGTAGATGCTTTGCAGGCTGGGGGATCTTTTGAGCTCCTCATGCTATAGGAGAGTATAAGCCTGCTACCTACTGGTAAGTGCCAGCAAATGTCAATGCATTCTTTCCAGAGTACCTTCCTAACTAATAAGTTCCATCTCAAGGTTAAGAAACCTATTTCTCCATTAAAAATATTCTACTCTTATTTTTCCCCCAGGGATCCAAGTGGCAAAATTCTTTTTTTTTTTTTTTAAGATTCTATTTTTTTATTTGACACGGAGAAAGATCACAAGTAGGCAGAGAGGCAGGCAGAGAGGGGGAAGCAGGCTCCCTGCTCAGCAGAGAGCCCAATGTGGGGCTCAATTCCAGAACCCTGTGACCATGACCTGAGCTGAAGGCAGAGGCTTAACCCTCTGAGCCACCCAAGGACCCCCAAGTGGCAAAATTCTTAACTTGTGACTGGGCACCATCTTCTGGCCTTCCTCGGTAGACCCAGTTTCTGAAAGTCTCTGGTTTTTTGCTCACAAGCCTAGGACCTGGCCACTACATCCTTAAGGTTTAGTCGGAGGTGCAAACAAGATGGAGGGAATAAAATTTATGGGGCATGGGAGCCTTTGGCTAGGTCTTGATATGTGAGAGATACACAAGGAAACTGAGGCATGGAGATGTTCAGTGCTTTGTGTGAAGTCACCCAGCTCATAACAGGGAGCGCTAGTATTCAGGTCCTGTGGCCTTTTTCTATACCCTATCTCTTGTTTCCTTGAACAGTTGCTTCCTCCACCCCTCCATCCAGCAGAGCTTAGCTAGCACTAGCTGGGGCACAGGGCACATGGTCACATGTTCTTGTTGGATGTAGGTACAAGTGTCTGAGTCTAGGAATTTTCATGGTGACTTTGCTTGCTCTAGCCTCTGTTAACTGGTTAATGCAGGGCTCTGCCAACAAAGGATACCTCTCGCAGGCTTCCAGAAACAGAACTGTCCAGTTAATCACCCAGTCAACCTCTATCTAGAAGATTTTAGACCCGGGGCGCCTGGGTGGCTCAGTGGGTTAAGCCGCTGCCTTCGGCTCAGGTCATGATCTCAGGGTCCTGGGATCGAGTCCCGCATCGGGCTCTCTGCTCAGCAGGGAGCCTGCTCCCTCCTCTCTCTCTCTCTGCCTGCCTCTATGCCTACTTGTGATCTCTCTCTGTCAAATAAATAAATAAAATCTTTAAAAAGAAAAAAAAAAAAAAAGAAGATTTTAGACCCAAAGAGAATAAGGTAGAGGCATCCATCCACATATTTTTGTTGAGGATTGGTTCACATTTCTTTCTTGGTCATTAAAAGGACTATGTCTCTACGGGCAGACCTGCCACCCACTCAACAACTGGTAATGTCTGGAAACATTTTTCTTTTTTTCCATGCATGGTGGTGGGCCCTACTGGTATCTAGTGGGTAGAGGTCATGGATCCTGCTAAACTTCCTACAATGCACAAGAAAGCACCTCACAAATAATGCTTTGTTCCAAACTGTCAAGAGTGCTGAGGTTAAGAATCTCTGCTCCATGGTTCAAAGTAATGAGGTTGTCTAAACCAACATATTATGCTCAAGCTTTGCATCAAATAGCCTTTCTGATGAGTTAAGTTTTGGTTCGCCCAGCTCTATTCTCTTTTAATCTTCCTCTCTCTTGGCCAGAAAACTGAAAGTCTAAATTAAAAACCCTCAGGTTGGTTGCTAATCAGCGAGAAGACCTGTAGTTAGCACATGGTTCTCAGAGAACATATGGCAAAACTTAAATTAACTGGGACGAAACTTGTCAGAACCCTCAATTGACCCACTTTTTCTTAGCAATACCTCATTTAGGAAACAGGAAAAAAAAATCAAGTTAACAGTGGATATTTACTTAACAAGAAGGAAAATGAGAAACATGATATTCCTCCCAGAACTAATTCAGCCGACCTGCTTGTGCTTTCTCTTTCTCCGACCAAGCCTGGAATGTCTCTGAGGTAGAAATGGGTTTCCCTGTAAAAAAGTCAAATGTGCTTTGTCTAGTGAGTAGGGTGCATATATTCTGAATCAGGGAAATGATCACAGCCCTTAGAAACAGAATGTTCTGAGACGCAGGCATCACCAATGGAAATGCATTGGGGGACAGAACAACGCAGGTAAATGAAGTTATAGGCATAGGACATTATGAGGGAATTGGAGAATTCATTTAAAAACAAGGCAATTCACATTTGACTGGCCGTGGTGAATCACAGCACTTCTGCAGTCCAGGGCAAGCGACTGTTCTGGAAGGTCATGGTCCAGAACTCAGGAGCTGGGCCCTTTAAATCTGGTACTGTTACTCACAGGCCTTGGGTTCATCTGGTGATCAGCGTTCTGTGCTAAGTCTCTGCCTCTTTGCCTTGAGGTAGATTCATCCGGGTGTTCACTAAGAACCCTTCCAGTTCTGGGGCCCTATGCTACCGCAAAATGCAAATTCCACCGCCCCACCCCAACTCCCATTCCCCAGATATTCTGATTCAGCAGCTTGCCTACATATGAATGAGAAAAGGTAGATAAAAAACCACCCGAGACCAGGGCTTCAGAGAGGAGGTGGGGTTGCTGGAAAACAGATGAGAAAGCACAAGCATGTGTGGGTGGGAAAATAGGGTTTCAGAATGTGCAGGAAGAAATAAAAGGAAATCCTAGCAAGGACTCACTCACACTCACCCACACGTGAGACCAGAGGCATAGGAATGCGCTCTGAAGCAGGCCCAGTAACAACAACAACAACAAAAAAAAACCCCAAAAACAAAAAAACCCAAAACAAACAACAACAACAACAAAAAACAAGGTTGATGAATGCCTCTGGGCAGGGGTGGGTTAGGGTGGGGTGCGGTGGGGTAGGAATGGGTAGGGATGAAGTACAGAAAAATATCCGTACAGGACTCCTAAAATAACTTACTATATTCTATGCAGTTACAATGAATATTGGAATTGAGAGCCCATTTGAGATCCCTTTTGTAACAAGAGAAGAGGTGGGAGGGAAAGAAAGAGGGAGATGGGAGAAGAGTAAAAGGCCAGGTGAGCAGAGGTGGGGGAGGGGAATGAGAGGGGGAAAAAAAGAGCAAGAGGGAATTATTTTGCTCAAATATCTTAAGTAGCGCTGATATACCAACTCGACTCCTTAGTCATTGTTAGTCATTTCTTTCTCTATGCTCGTCTACCACGTTGGCTATTCTCTTCTTCCTAATGTGATGCTGGGAGTCCATGTCTCCCCTACTTGATGAGAAAAAAATAAGTCATCGTCTAGCTGCATCCTCCTTTCTCTCGCTCAGCCCGGAGAAATCTGTACAGCGGAACCACCGGGGAGCTTGAATGGACACAGATGCCATGGGTCCCTCCCCGAGAGATTCTGGTTTAATTGATCTGGAGTGTGGCTTTGGTGAGGAGATTTTTTTAATGATTCCAGGTGATTGCAAAGTCAGCCCAAGTTAACAGGCACCAAGCTAGAGGGTCAAAACAATCAAAACAGGTGCAGCTCAGTGACTGACTGCACCCACAGGTCTGACTGCAGCTCTTTATACATGGTGGCTGGTGGCCAGGCTAGACAGGGTCACTGCCAAGTGAGGAGTCCCCACCTGACTGCACCTGGTGGGGCTGATATTCTGAAACAGATGTATAAGCATTGATGGGCTTGCAATTTGTCCTGGAGCACTCCATAATTTACAAAGTGCTGTTTACAATTATTTATTTTATTTTTGCTTTAATTTACCCAACCATCTCACAAGGCAGACACAAACTAGTCCCATTTTTTTAAGACAAGAAGACTCGATCCGTAAGAGGTTAAATAGCCTGTACAAGGTCAAGGTTACTGCCAGGCCTGACACCCAGAACTGCCTCTTCTGAATTCTGTGCCCTTCCTCTTCCGACAGTTCCCTTTCCTTCCCTGCTTGACATATCAATCAATAAGTCTTCCAGGAAGAGTCCTGGAGAACACACTGCACACACATGCTTCTGCACCCTCTCCTTCCCCTACTGGAGCCCCGCAATGACAAGAAATGGTATCGTAGTTGCCCCACTGCCCCTTTCGTGCCCCCACCCCTGCCCATGCCTGACATTCTTTTCTTTGTCCCAGGAGTTTCTGTGATGCCTCAGAGACATCCAAAGCGATGCCAACTCTTTCCAAATACACCAGCACTGAAAGTACCCTTTCCACTCGACTGCTGCCATCCATTTCTTTGCTACCAACTCTTCACAGAATGTGAAAACTAAGTCCCAGTAGAAAACTGATGGATGGATGGACTGATGGACGGATGGACGGATGGGTGGATGGTAATAATTTGTGTGTGCGTGTGTGTGTGTGTGTGCATACATGCGTGCGCACACACACACTTAAAAAAAAGGATCTTTGTGGGAAATAACAAAGAAATTGCTCCAGTGCTAGAACTTCAAGGACTGAAGCAGCAGGGTGATGTATATTTGGACAAGAGATCCTCCCTTGTTCCCCTCAAATGAAACAATGCAGACCATCACTCATGTGTAAGACCAGATCTGCCAATAGTTTAAGGGCTTAAAATAAAGCCAGGATAAAGACTGAATCTTGCAGTATACTTTATCTCCTTAAACCAGTGTTTTCTTTAAAAATCATGTATTATTAGGTGTTCGCCATCACTGTGTTTATCTTCAATGAAGAATTCTCAGTATTGCAAACTACGTGCAGCAGGGACCTCTATCTCTGAGATACTGTTGGCAGCCCGGAGAAAAAGGAGAAGGCTCAGTCAGTGGCAAGTAAGAGCTGCATTAGTCTGCCACAGAAAAGGACTGAAAAAGTCAAGTGATACACAACTGATGGGCCAGTGCAACAATGTGTCCCCATATGGCCAAGCCAATCCTGTCACCTGTCTCTCAGTTGCAGAACCGCCACATACTGTATGATTCTGTCTCGCTGTCTCTGCTCCATAGTGATTGCATTTGTGGTAAAATCCGTATTTCCCTGCAACTGAGTGTGTGTGTGTGTGTTCTGTATCTTATTCTAAAAATAATGGTCCTTTTTGGAATTCAGCCTCATTCCTTTGCTTGCCGTCCAGGTCATTTTTATCTGAGTTTCTCATATTGATCCTATTTTGCACACTATTTCAAAAACCATAAAGGTACAAAAAGAAAAGAATAAACAAGCACTTGGGAAAAAGAGTCTTGAGAAACCACACTGTAACTGAAATGGAACAAAAGGTAACATACCACTCAGATTTTTAAACTCCAACTCCATTGGTCAACTCATTCACTCAAAGCAGCACAATATTCCTGATGTAGGGATTAAGTAAATAAGTGTTGAATGAACAACAGAACAGTTTAACTTGAAGAAGAAGCCTTAGGAAGAAGACTGTGCTGCCAATTTAGACCCACTAGACTCACCAAGTATGTGTGCAGCAGAGATTTCCACTTTATCCTGTTTCATGTATGAAAGGCAACCACCCCCCTTCCCCTGGGAAGTGCTTATTAAAATATTTTCTTTACTAGGTGCCTGGCAACCTGCTAAGTCTTTACCAGTTTGAGTTAAGACCTGCAATACACCTTCACCTCTCCTTGTCCAAAGAAGTATTTTAATATCCTCATTTTACAGATGGGTAAACTGAGGTTTAGAGAGGTCCAATGACTTGCTAGAGGTCACTTCCCATATCAGGGTATGTCAAGCACTTGACTCTAGACACAAAATGCTTGGGTTCAAATTCTGGCCAAATAAGTTTGGCAAGTTACTTAACCTTTCTGATTCTCAGTTTGTTCATCTAGAAAATGGGGACAGGATTGTTGCAGGAATTAAGTAAATTACTATTGAGAATTAAATTACTATTGAGAATTAAATTGAGAATTACTATTTTTTGTAAAGTGCTTAGAACAGTGCCTGGTAGGTGGTAGGTGCTAGATAAGGTTTGTGTTTCATTTTGTTTTGTTTCTTTTTGCTTTCTATTATTTTATATTGTTAATAAAAGCTAAATAAAACAAGGTCACATGGCCAGGAAGGACTAATATACTCCAAAGCCATACAACCCCCTTTTCCTTCTGTGATAAGATGATACACAAAAATCTGAATTACTGCAAGCACTGGGTGTGAAAGAAAAAGATAAGGAGGCAGAGGACAGAGTCCAAAAAGCATTCTTTCATAGCTCTGCAACTGGCTCAGGCCTTGGCCTCTGCACTCCTGCTTGACTTTGTTCTGGTTGTGAACTGGCTTTTCTTTGCCACCGACGTCAGGCAGCCCTGGTGAATGTACCCACCTCTGCAAAATGTGTGTGCACGGGCCTGCACCTCTGTGGACCTGTGCAGGTGTGGTGACATCTTCCAGTTTGCACATGAGCTGAAGGCTAATGGCTGATGGCCATCATTGTTCTTAGGAGTCTTTGACCACCAGCAAAACTCATCTCTACATCAGAGCTGTTTGCTCTGTGAACTCATTTCCTGAAGGTGGAAAGCTACTACACAGCTTACAATTGTTATCCAGTTTCCAAACTCTCATTTAATACCAGCAATATTAAATCATACTGGCCCCCGGGATACTACGTATACATCTTCAGCTGTAACAGATTTGCTGGTGTTTATTTAAGGATGTTTTTTCTCTGTGTACTAACAGCTACAGTTTGATGTTGCTCAAGCAAATGTAACGGGATGAGACACATCTGAGCAGGACTGTCTTCTGGGAGAGGAGCTCATGTGTCAAGAGGCTGAGTCTGAGTTCAGTTTGGATAGTAGTTTCCTGCTGGCTCCAGGGAAAGTCCCTGTCCAGGCCTTTCTTTTCTCAAAGGTAGCAGTGATTTTTTGGCTTTCCTTTTAGTTGTCCCATTTAGTAGGCAGAGTGTGGAGTTAAGGGGGTGGGGTCGGTAGGAGTCATTTCCAATACATTCTTCTCTACTATTGCTTATCAGCAGGTAAAATGGTGAAACCATCAAACTTCCCCCAAGGAAAGGTTCCACCCTCCTCACAGATCTACCCAACACCACTGACAAGAGACTAGGTTTGGTCCCAGGGGATGCACTATTTTATAACTAGGGAATTTATACTGAGCGATGACTGTTCAAAACCACTGTCTGTTTCTTGTGTGTCACTCCCAGAATGGTTCAAGAATGCTCTGCCCCTGCTTCAAACGGGCATATTAAGGATACTTTGGCCAAAGTGAAACCCCAAGACATGAATCTATATCCCAGGAAAAGCGATACCTATTGGGAAATTGAGGACCACCTTCTGTTCGCTTTTTTTTTCTTTCTTCCCATCTTCTTCCCTCGCAGCCAGACTCCCTCCCTTCCTTTTCTTCCTTCTCCCTTTCGTCCTCCTCATTCACTTTTTTCTCTTCTTTCTTCTTCTTCCCTTTCTCCTCTTCCTCCTCCCCCTCCCTCCCCCACCCACCCCTCCTAATCCTCCTTCTTTTTCTTCTTTTAACTGAATTCATAGTTATGAGTTACACTATGCATTCCCAGTGGGGGCAATATGGAATCAAGGTGATAAAGACTGGGTCTTGAGAGGTAAAGACTGGTTCTTTTTTTTTTTTTTTTTTTTTTTAAGATTTTATTTATTTATTTGACAGACAGAGATCATAAGTAGACAGAGAGGCAGGCAGAGAGAGGGGAGAAGCAGGCTCCCCGCTGAGCACAGAGGGCTCGATCCCAGGACCCTGAGATCATGACCTGAGCTGAAGGCAGAGGCTTAACCCACTGAACCACCCAGGCGCCCCTAAAGACTGGTTCTTGAGAGGTGTAGATATCATACAGAGTACATAAAAATATATAGGATAAATGTCTGGTATTAAAATTTCAGAGGAGGCAACCAGGAAAAAATGTGTAAAAAAAAATCTCTTTAAGTGGAAGATAATGAAAAAAAAAAAAGTTTAAGAAACACTGAGATAGACAATGATTAACATGGGGAAGAGATAATAGTAAAAGGTTAAAGCAATACAGCAGGTCACCATTTGAAGACTTTGAGATGGCCAAAGGAGGTCTGGGTTCTTTGACAGTAAAAACTAGAATTCAGAGATTATTTGAACAGCAGCATACCATTTGGGGAACTTGGTCTTATCAACCCCTCTTGCACTCAACACCGCCCAGAGTTGTCTTTATTTGGAGGCTTTATGATATTTTAGGGGGGAACTAAATGGGCATGGAACTAACAGACAGAATCCTGGTCCTGGCTCTGCCCTCTACTGATGTACATAAATCACCACCTTTTCTGAACTTCAATTCCCTTGTCTATAAAATTCAGAAAATAATCCGTGCACAGCCTGGTTCCCCAGGATCTAGTGAGGATTAAATGAGATAATGTAACTGACAACTTCAAAGGCTCTGAGGTGCTTTGCAAAGACAGAGGCAGTGGACAGAAGAGAGGGGTGGTGCCATGTGGGTGGCCACCCACACAGTGTGACTTTAGAGAACCACATCTCGAACTCTGCTCCAGAGACACAAACATCCCTGCTAGTCACTGCTCTGAATTTAGTCCTTCCTGACCCCTCTGTCTATAGCATATGTAGTAGGGAGGCAGCTAAACTGTTTACTCCTTGAGGGATGGGCCCTCATTTCACTTGGCTTTGTCCCTCAACATGTGATGCAGAGTCTGACCAAATGGCCTTTGGGCAGGTCATTTTTTTCACTTCTATAAACCCTGGTGTCCATGTCTCTAAAATGGACATACATTTGGTTTCCTCATAGGTTCCTGGGAAGAGCATCAGGGATCATGTGTGTTGTGTCCGCCACATGCTGGTAGATAGTGAATTCTCAAGTAATGTTCTTTCCCACCCTGTATCACCAAGGTAGGGTTATGCACTATGCTTATTTAAATAGACCTGGGGACGACTGAAAGGCATAAGGGACACCTAGTTTCTGGAAACGGATTCTGAAAAGTGGCTACACAAGGTTAATTTAAAAAGAACATTATGGGGCGCCTGGGTGGCTCAGTGGTTTGGGCTGCTGCCTTTGGCTCGGGTCATGATCTCAGGGTCCTGGGATCGAGCCCCGCATCGGGCTCTCTGCTCCGCAGGAAGCCTGCTTCCCTCTTTCTCTCTCTCTCTCTCTGCCTGCCTCTCTGCCTACTTGTGATCTCTGTCTGTCAAATAAATAAATAAAATCTTAAAAAAAAAATAAAAATAAAGAGAACGTTATACTAGTAATGTAAAAATTTTCTCCACAGAGGAGATGGCTGGGGTATAGATTAGCAACTGTAATAAGTGGGAAGAAGGAGAGATAGTACCTTCTCTATTAAAGTCAGCTGGAATACTTAGTTAAGAAGGAGCTTATAAAGATCCCTGCCACAGTGGTACTCCAAAACTTGTCTCAGGTAATTGACCTTTTTTGGTGGGGGTGGGGGTGTTCTTTTCAATACAATGGTTCTTCCCAGATCTGCCAACAGGTCAACCCCCAGTCCTCGTTTTCTGAACATGCCTCTCGTCAGTAGCACATAACCTGCTCCATCTCCAGAGAGCTTTGACTGAGGCTTCCACTGGAAGGTGGAGGCAGAAGTCAACCTCAGTTCAGTTGTAGTCACTTACTGCCTCATGTGACCGCCATTAGAACTGCAGGTGCTGCTTCTTGGAGCCCCCGTGCCCCAGGGACTGCTGTGGTCCCCTATCTGCGGGCTGAGGAGACTCAGTGTTCCTGGACCCCAGGCCAAGGGGCCCTGAACGGCAGCAAAATCCAGCAACACATTCAGCAGCCAGCAAGCAGCCTGCTGGGCTCTGCCGGTTCACCCAGGGCTACCAACCCCAAAGAATTGGGATGAAAGCAGATGGGAAAGAGGGAAAGGGTCTGTTTGTGTTTTTATTTTTTACCAGGCTCAGCTCTTTGGGAAAAAGAAAAGAAGAATCGTGCTCAGAGCTGGTGCCCTGCCAAGCTCCCTCCCCTCCCTTGCTAGTCCAAGCACTCCACCGTCTGTACAGACTGCATAACAGCAATTTCTGGAAACAGTGAAAAGTCTGGGCCAGTCCAGAGGCTGTGGATTCCTGGTCTCTGTTTGGTGGGGTTTTAGGGCTTTTATGTTTCACCTTAATTCTTTTAAAAGCTGCCAGCTTTTTGAAGCACATCTGTTATCAGCAGCTTCTGTTTGTAAAATGAGACTGAGGTAACCTCTCTGGAGAAATTCCTGAATCTTCTCTGTAGTTCAGTGCTTCCACTGTCAGTCTGGCTCACAGAGAACGGCTGTGGTAAATATTAAAGAATGTTAATAAAAATGAGATAAAACACCTAGGGATCCTTTTTTCCCCCAAATTTTGCTTTGCTCACTACTAAAGTTTATCTTGACAGAAAATTTACTTCTCTGATCCACATCATTTCCCAAAGCAATTTTCCAACAGCAAACATAAATTTCTGGTGATCGCTAAGAGGTTTTTCAATCCCTATGCTAAGGAGGCCACGGGGTTTCAACTATTTGTCTCACCTTCAGGTAAATACCCCTCATTCTTGACACTCTCACTGGGGGACCCTGGGCAGCAACTCAGAGCAGAAGCCTGAAGATGAGCTTGGAGGTTTCCAACATAAAGAGGCTTTGTGGAAAAAAATGCTTTGAGTATCAAGATTGAATCCTGAGGAGGTGATTAAGTGATTAACTAAGAAAATTTTCGCCTAAACCCACACAGCTGTGTTCTCAAAGAGACTGAGGCACTAAATAAATGCAATGAATGCCTTTATATCGCACTGAACTTTGACCTGGTTAACACAGATTACATTTATACCTTTCCAGAGGTGTGAGTTGAGCACACATCATGAGATAAAATTTGTGCCCTTCTTTCCATGGCATAGCATTTTATGTTGCTTCAGCCTTCAGGACTCTGGGGATGAGCACCCTCCTCCTTCTCTTCCTCCTCCTCCTCATTACTTTCCTTTCACACTGACATAGTACCACTGGAGTAGGTTTTGACTGTGTACACCATGGAGTCTCCCTCGTGATGCTGTTTGCAAAAAACTCGAATTCAAACTCTGGACCTTACTAGATGGAATCACATATAATAGAGCTGACAGCAATTTATGAGTTCTCAGTTTTGGTGAAAACATAAGGCACTGTTAGGGGGTCTTCCTGGTTTGTCTGAACCAATCCGCAGGAGCCTGAAGTCGTTTCTGTCTATCTCCCTATGCCCCTGCCTTCTCTCTTCTCTCTTTCCTCCTCTACTCATTCAAATTTTCACCATGATGCAAGATCCAATTCGAGTTCTAAAGACATCTACAAAGCTTTGGCAATGGCTTCAGCTCACTGTGGTCCTTCCTCTTGCCACCAGAAGGTGCTCGAACACTCATGGACCTTAACACCCATGTTTGTCAGTGTGGGCTGTTCCAGGATATCTTCTTTTCATTGTGTATGTTACTAAGATACTTATGCATCAGGCATATATTTCTTCTACTATGCACGATTCTTGGTTAGAGGACAACTCATTTGCATCAATTCCTTTCACTTACTTTCTGGGCACCATCACTGAAGCAAAGACAGTAAGACATGGTCCTGATCTCAAAGAATTTACAGACTTATAGCACACATCTGATGATAACTAAAGGCAAAAAAAAAAAAAAAAAAAGGATCTATACTATAACACAAGTGTATAAAAGTCCTCTGAGGACACAGCAAAAAGGAAGGGTTTTCTAGATTCAGAGAACTGGGGAGAGGACTTGAAAAAGAATGTGAACTATGTACTGGGTCTAGGTAGGTGAGTGGGATTTGACAGGCAGAATGGAAAGAGTCTCTCAGGCAATGGCACAGAAGCAGACAAGTGAAAGGGAAGCACTGGCCAAAGGCACTGGCAAGGTGCTCAACAGCATGTCATGATTTGATTTGTTATAAGTAGATACTTAATCAGCAAGACCATCTAGACTGCCATTTTGTACTGTTGTGATGTTCCATTTCAATAAGGAATGTATCCTATTTAAAAACGGGATGGGTTGGGGCACCTGGGTGGCTCAGTGGTTTGGGCTGCTGCCTTTGGCTCGGGTCATGATCTCAGGGTCCTGGGATCGAGCCCCGCATCGGGCTCCCTGCTCCGCAGGAAGCCTGCTTCCCTCTCAATCTCTCTCTCTCTGCCTGCCTCTCTGCCTACTTGTGATCTCCGTCTTTCAAATGAATAGATAAAATCTTTAAAAAAAAAAAAAAAAAAAAAACGGGATGGGTTAGTGAGAAAACAACTAACAACTCTTCTATCCCTCCTCTGCACTAGTTGTTAGAAGAAGAAGAGAGTGAGGAGTGTTTCCTAAGGTCTCCCAAAGGGAGGTCTTACAGAATCATCTCATAGGCTATTAAAGAGAAGTACTTGAAAGGGGTCACCTGGCAGCACTGTACTATCTAAAGTTAGGCCTCCTTAAATCTCTAACAAGAAAGTTCATTGCTGGGGCACCTGGTTGGCTCAGTGGGTTAAAGCCTCTGCCTTCGGCTCAGGTCATGATCCCAGGGTCCTGGGATCAAGCCCCACATCGGGCTCTCTGCTCAGCAGAGAGTCTGCTTCTCCCTCTCTCTGCCTGTTGCTCTGCCTACTTGTGATCTCTGTCAAATAAATAAATAAAATATTAAAAAAAAAAAACAGTTCATTATTTTCACTCAGTTAATTCTCTACTCCCATCTTCTTAAAACAAACAGAACAACAACAACAAAAAACCAAAAAAAACAAAATAACTTCTTTTTAAAAAGATTTTATTTATTTACTTGAGAGAGAGAGAGAGAGAGCATGAGAGGGGAGAGGTCAGAGGGAGAAGCAGACTCCCTGCCGAGCAGGGAACCTGATGTGGGACTCAAGCCCAGGACTCCAGGATCATTACCTGGGCCAAAGGCAGTTGCTTAACCAACTGGGCCACCCACGTGCCCCAAAATAACTTTTTAAAAACATATTTTATTTTTGTATTTATTTGTATTGTATTTATTTGACAGAGAGAGCACAAGCAGGGGAAGCAACAGGCAGAGGGAGAGAGAGAAGCAAGCTTCATGCAGGGCTCCATCCCAGGACCCCAGGCTCATGACCTGAGTGGAAGGCAGATGCTTAACCAACTGAGCCACGCCAATTGGTCCCCCAAAACTCTTTATTAAGACATTAAAATCATCCAGTAAGAACTAGCGTAGTCCCCCTGATTTTACAATGTCCCTTGCTCTAACTGCTGTTGAAGCAGGAAAGCAGAATGCCTTCCACTTGTGTTGTCATGAATAAAATTATTCTGCTCACACTAACTGTGCCATGGGCAGGGAAACTGAGATAATGGGAGCACAAACACCTGGCATGATGCCTAGAATCAATCACTCTAGTTATGAATGGCTGGCCATCCCCCACCCCTCGTCCCCTTCTTTCGTTCTTAATCCTTCCTTTCCCTCCCCATTTCTGGTTTTTTTTTTTTCCCTTCTCACTAAATATTCAGCACATGCAGTGGCTAGAGAAATGGCTAGCTGCTTCTCCAGCTCTAAGAGGGCACAAGGACATGCTTTCCACTTCCCCCAGCTGCAGTGGAGGGAGGCGGTCAAGCGGGAGCATATATAACTTGTCATCATCTGCTGTAGCTTGCACCATTCCCATGGTGCAGTTAATGCCATAAAAGGGAGTACTTCCCTAGCCTATCAAACAATATTCATTGAAAACAACTCAAATACTTACAAGTTTCACTTCTCAGATTACATTTGTAAGGTTATTCCCTCTGCCAAGTCTTTCTCATATTCGCCCTTTGATTCTTTATGCCCACAGACACTAATGTACCCTCCTTAGAAAATGACTTCTTAAAACCCTTTAATGACACATTTCAGTAATTTCAGCCCCTACTCTCAAGCTCTCCTGCTTAAAGCTAATTTGTGTATTTCAGATTAAAACCATTTGTAAGATGCTTATTCTTGCCTCTCTCTCATCCTTTATATGCTCAAAGACTGATTTGGGAGATCACGTAGGCTTGATTCCCATAGGTTCAGAAGCTGCCCTTACGAGCTCCAATGACTTCACCTCCAGAAGAGAATCACTTAATAGTCTTGCGTCCAACATGCTGGATGGACTTAGTCTTTGAATTTCCAATGAGCTCATAACACTGGCCTGGGCCTTAACAAAGTACTGTCTGAACAATGCAGATCCCATGTAAGCACCCAGGGACATTTCTGAGTATAACCTGTATAGAATTAATCTCTGATCACCCTGGGGATCCCAAATCCCTTTGGATCAATGGAACCAAAAGGCCACATTTCAGCTAATAGCCAATAGCATTTTATGGCTCTCTTGAGAAGGCAAAGAGAAATGATGGTATTTCCATGCAGCATTTCAAAGAGAAACCTTTCAAGGGGGAAAATCAACTCACCACAGGAAAGAAATAACACTTAGTGTTTACTGAATGCCTTCCCGATATATATGAGAATCCTTTGCCAATAAAAAGTTGCTCTCTGGTTCAAAGGGTAAAAGATAAAAGAAAAGGAGAAGGTCAGCCCAAGATTATTCAAGACACAGGGTTAGGCACTCCACTGGTAGGTGAAGGAGCCTTGTCCTGAGATATTTTACCTAAATATATGCTTCCCCACAGGGTTCAAATCAAGGGCAGGTAATTATATTTTGGTTGTATTGCCTAAGGCTCTAGAACGTAAGGTGATATGTATACCCTCACCTATACACTGACCTCTGCAGGTTGGTGGGTGGACAACTGAGCAGCACAAAGTCACAGTTAATGAAGCTTTCAACTGGAGGCAAGGACCCGGGACCATCCCCAGTGTTGCCTCTAACACAGCTAGGTATCCCTGAGCGGTGAAAACCTTCTGGTACTTCCCAACTTCCTGGAGCATGGGCTGGCACCAATAATCATCACCCACAATTTGTTTCGTACTTTAGGGTTACAAAGTGCTGCAGCCAGCACATATGATTCCATTCGATCAGCTCAGCAAAGAGGTGAAGAGAGGAAAAGAAAACAAATATTGTTTGGAATCATACAAAGAGACAAGTCCTAACCTTGGCATTTATAGAACCTTATGTCATTTACTCCTTATAACACCACCACTCAGGGAGGTATTGTTGAATTGGTGAGAAAACTGAGGCTCAGAGAGGGTAAGTAAATGCCCGATACCCATAGCTAATGCCACTCTGCCTATTCCAAATCCAATAAACGTCTCCCTTGTAGAAAAGGTACAAGTAGAAAATGAAGCTTGATCTTGACCTTAAGGTGGAACGACCTCATGTTTGCATCAGGTGGCCAGGTCATGGCAGAACTCTCAGGGCATTGACCACCGTATCTCATCTGGGCAAAGAAAAGTCAAAGAGTGCAAATCTCCCTTTGTGATAGGATATAAGGGATCATGGAAAGACTTCTGCCCATAGAAATCAATTTTATTGGTCCAGTTTTTATTGTTGTCAGTATTCCATTCCACCCATTGGTGGGCACCATCAACACAAGCTAAGAGCTGAAGATCCAGGACAGAAGATGTATACATTAAAAATAATAATAATAACTAGTACTGTAGAGTTGTATAGGGCCCAGGGTCCTGGCTAGAAGATACTTTTAAAATCACAAAATCTAACACCCTCATTAAATAGATGGAAAAGCTGAAGCCTATATCAGCACAATGGTTTGTCTACGGTGACTGGGAGAAAGAGTAACTGTGCCAGCACCGGACTCCACTCAAGCTGATCCTATTCTAGTGAGAGTACTCAACACATGTTTGCAGCATGAAGAGGCAAGTGGAAGAAACTTAACTCTCGGGGAAAATTCTAATCCCCTTGATCTCCATTGCATCATCAGGACATGGGGTGTTCTAGAGGCGGTTGCCTGAGCTAGAGGCTATTATCTGGTCCTCTTGCCCAGGTGGGAACGAGGCTATTTGACTTAATCATCTCTTCTCCGGGTTAACCATCTTAGTCACCCATCAATTCCCTATCTCCTTCCTCTCTTCATCTCTCTCTCTCATACACATAAAAACACCATACATCCCCAATATGCACATATATACACACAGGGAAGTACAAAATCACATATATGAAAGGAGATAAATGCAAATTCAATCTCCAACAGAGTAATCTATCTTTTACTATTGCCGGCAACATGCTTTTTTTAGAAAACACTTAAATTAGAAATTTTTTAGAAAAACAAAAACAAACAAACAAACAAAAAACCAAAACAACAGGCTGGGGTAAATTAGAAGAATAGCCATATCCCTCTCCTTACATCAGTGACACCCGGTGTCATACCACTGTGGACTTTCTTTGGCCAATGGAAAAGCAGTGGAATGTGACACCAGTGGATACTTAGAAATTGCTTGTACAATAGAACATGTCTTTGTGCTCCTCCTGGGGACCCTGAGGACCTCACCATGTGAACTAGCCTAAGTGACCTGATGGAAGATGCAAACATATGGCCAGAACCACAGCCTGCAGCCAGTCAACCAGACACATGAGACTTTCAACCGCTAACAGATGGCAAACACATAACGGATCCCACCCAAGATCACCAGAACTTTCAAGCTGAGTGCAGCCCAAATTGTGAGCACACAGAATCATAAGCCATTAATTTTTTATTTTAAATTATTAAATTTAAGTGTTTTTTATAGAAAATGCTAATGGATATAGTGCTCTAATAACAGATCATATAAATTGAATACTTACTCTATTTGTGGCACTGCCTTATTTCACACAATCTTCACTATTTCCAAGACAGTTATAGAGGAGGAAACTGAGGCTTAAGGCGGTTACACACCGCCTTACTTACACACTTGGTAAATGGCAGGAAGTACTTCAAATCCCAGTCTCTCTGATGTCACAACAGACTATTTGTTTTTTTAAGATTTTATTTTTTATAAGTAATCTCTACACTAAACATGGGGCTCAGACTCACAACCCCAAGATCAAGTCATGTGCTCCACCAACTGAGCCAGCCGGCACCCCACAACAAACTTCATTAACTACCATCTAACCCAGGAAGACAATTTCAGTGACACATGATCTCAGAGCCATCCATGTGGGCTGAAGAATGTGGGCAAGTGTTGGATTGGTTTAACCTGCAGGAAGCAGACTTTTGGGCCAGCAGAAAAGTTTTCATTCTCCTAGTGACTGTCTTACAGAGGCAGAACTGAGAGCGCTGAGGTGAAGGTATCTTACAGCTGAGATGGCTTGTGGCAAGGAGGACTCTTCCATTAAAGCATGACGCAGAAGGGAACAGAGGCACTCAAAGGAAAGTGACTTCCCTATAATCAGAGATAATCAAGGAAAGAAATTTAATCCATCCATGAATACCTCACATTGATTTCTGTCTCACATGTACTCATTTTGTTCTTCTCATCAGAAAGATGTCCTCTTAGGGTCCATTTTCTACACAGTCTTCAAGTTTCAGAGTCCAGTCTTTTCCTCAGTACCTTCCCAGATTCTCCCAACTGCCACCAAGCTTCCTTTTTCTGAACTTGTACCAAGAATATCAGTTCCCCTCTACCTCTCCATATAACTTGATTCCATTCTATATTACCACATAGACTAGTAGAAAAGTATAGTTTTGGAACTGCACAGACCTACATTTGAATCTAATAGTGTATTTTACTTATCTTTCTGGACCACTTCATGAGGCGGTTTATGAAGATACATTGAGAACATAAATAGCAAGTGCTTGGTTGGCATGGGCGGCTCTTAGTGTTACCGTGGTCCACACATTCATCTGGTCTCCCGAAATAAACCTCTAGGCAGGAAACATAATTTACACTTTCCTGACTCTCCTGCCTCCCCAAACAGGTAATAGGCACAGAGAAAATACCTAAAAACTATTACTTGAACTGATTTAATAACTCCTCAAAAAGCCAAACCCAAAATATTTTTATAAAAGTAGTCTGTGGTAAAATTAAAAAAAGAAAATTGTCCTTGGTTGTCTTTGTGTCTGGTTCCTGGCAAAGAGCTTCAGAAACCCTTGGAATTTCCCGAGTGACAAGAGTGTCTTTATTATGTTAGCAGGCCACTCCTGGTGGGGCTCTGAGGTAGCTTCAGGATGGTGGTTGGCAATCAGAAAGACAAATTGCATGGGTTAGAACTTTGGGCCAGCCTGACCTCTAGGGAAGGAAGGGGGACTGGAGATTAAGTTTAATCACATGGCCAAGGATTCAATAAATCAAATCTATATAATAAATTCCCAGTAAAACCTGTGGACACCAAGAGCTTCCTGACTGGTGAATACATTGATGGGTTGGGAAAGTGATGTGCCAGATTCTATGAGAAGGTATAGAAGCTCTGTGTCCAGACACTCTCATGACCCACAGACCTTGTCCTAGATGTTGTTGTTGTTGTTTTTTTCCCCATTTGGTTGTTCCTGAGAAGCATCCTTTAACATAAAACTGTAACCTTAAGTAGAGCACTTTCAGTGAATTCTGTGAGTTTTAGAAAATGATGGAACCTGAGGGGGGTTGTGGGAATTTACAAATTTGTAGCCATTTGGTCCGAAGTGTAGATGACCCTGAGATTTGCAGTGTGTATCTGAAGTGCCCGTAGTCTTGTGAAGGACTTGGTCTGTAACTAGTGGACTTTCAGCTTTTGCCAGAATTGAACTGAATATAGGATATCATGTTCAGAGAATTGGTGTCAGAACCTAAAGTCAAATAACTGGGCATTTCTTGGTTTTTAGGCTATCTCTTCCTGGATCAGAAAAATAAAAAATCCAATAAGCTGTATTAAAAATATACAAACTGAGGATGCCTGGGTGGCTCAGTCGGTTAAGCGGCTGCCTTTGGCTCAGGTCATGATCTCAGGATCCTGGGATTGAGTCCCACATCGGGCTCCTTGCTCCGCAGGGAGCCTGCTTCTCCCTCTGCCTCTACCTGCCACTCTGCCTGCCTGTACTCTCTATCTCTCTGACAAATAAATAAATAAAAATCTTTAAAAAAAAAAATATATATATATATATATATACAAACTTAGAACACTTTTCTTTAAAATAGAACCCCATTATTAATTGTCTCAATTTTTTTCCTCTATTACCAAGTTAGTATTTAGCAATCCACAGGATGTCACTGATGGGAATGGAAAAGAAATCTCCTAATGAAATTCACAAGGAAGAAAATATTATGACATACAACTTAAAGCATCAATTATTAACCTAAAAAAAGAGAGAAAAATATATGCTATTAAATAAGTTCTGATGTTTCTACAACATGCAGTAATGTAGACCATGTATTTTCTTTAACCAATTAGTTTCGCTTGAGTGCTAAACTACAGTTTGAAATTTTTACTTTAAAAGCTTAACCATTTTTATTCATCCCCACCCCTCCCCCTATCTCTTGCTCTCTCAAGGAAAAATTTTGTAGAGTGACAAACTAATATTCCCTGTAATTGGGGCATCTGGGTGGTTCAGTGGGTTAAAGCCTCTGCCTTTGGCTCAGGTCATGATTGGGATGGAGCCCTGCATCGGGCTCTCTGCTCTGCAGGGAGCCTGCTTTCTCCTCTCTCTCTCTGCCTATCTCTCTGCCTACTTGTGATCTCTGTCTGTAAAATGAATGAATAAAATCTTAAAAAAAAAAAAAATTCCCTGTAATTTCCCAGGGTAGTGTTACTGGGGTAAACAAGGTGTCAGGTTCCACACAAATTCATCACTTATTTTTTTTTTTTTTAGATTTTATTTATTTATTTGACAGAGAGAGATCACAAGTAGGCAGAGAGGCAGGCAGAGAGAGAGAGAGGGAAGCAGGCTCTCCGCTGAGCAGAGAGCCCGATGCGGGACTCGATCCCAGGACCCTGAGATCATGACCTGAGCCGAAGGCAGCGGCTTAACCCACTGAGCCACCCAGGCGCCCCAAATTCATCACTTATTAATTAACAATATCAACAACTCTTTTTTCATTACTGATAACACAATTTATTGACTACCAGAAGGATTTTTTGTTGCAAAACTTAACTCAAAGCCTCTCTCCTGTTATCTATTGCAATAATTAAAAAAAATCATTCAATCATCATTTTAATGACTGATCATTTTTCCCCTCACTAAAATTATATCATAAAAACCACTTAATTAAATTGAATGGTAATTGAATGACTTTAATCATGCAAAGAATTAAAATGAAGGACGCTTTCTCTCCAAGTCTGACAACATGTAATGACGTGTTTTGACCAATGTGGCGAATTCTAAGAGCAAGCAGAAGGTCAATGATTATCTTGCCTTTCAATATTAAAAACAAAAGAGCTACCACTAGAAAAACCTTTTGTTCCTTCCAGCTTTGGGACAGGTTCAACCAACACATTTGTTGTTTAATGTTAAATCTCATTAAGAACCTTGGAAGGTTCTTATGAAGGACCAAGAAAAGCAAAGCCAGTAGCTAGAGAGAACTCCATGCTGAGGAGTAAGAAAAGATTTCTCCGAAGTTTCCAAAATAATCCTTTGAAGAAGCACTTATTATACACCTTCTATATACCACACTTTGTGGAAGAGATAAAAAGATGTCCTCCCAGGTATGTGCAAGGGGCTGGGAGACCCTAAGTGAAAAATGAACAGATGCGTTCAGGAGAAACTTAAAAAAAAATTCACCAAGGAAGTGATATACGAATTTTGAGAGCTGAGAAGTTCTCCAGCAACAAAGATCACTCCAGAATCAAAAAAGAATATGCCCACTGAGCCAAAGCTCAGTGCGGCTGGCCTACAGGCAGGACCGAAGGGAAACACAGATGGGGAAGCAGGCTAAGGCAGACTTTATTATTCCTGATAGGGAAAAAGACGTAACTGAACTAATGAGAGTTGGCTCCTTGGTGAGTTCCAGACAGAGACTACCCCAGGTGGAGCTGTCACACAAAGCAACCTTGCAGCAAATAAGGAGATCATGGGGAATTAACTTCCAAACCCTCCTCTGTCCAAAGCCATGGTTGCCCAAGCAGCAGGGAGTCATTTCTTTTTATTTAGGATTTGGGATGAATATTCAAATGGAGGAGCTTTATTAACACATGAAAAGGTGGGCATGAAGTTGCTGAGGTGGTCACAGAAAACATGGCTACCCCTGCCCCGCTAGGTATATTAGGAAGCTTGTGCTCTTTCTAGGACAGAGACCAACACTATAATGAAGCAGAGGTAACGGACAAGGGGCATGGGTTACGAGCAGGTTCTGGGAGCTGGTAGAAACCTGGATGGGGCGCCGGGCTCTCTCTCCTGTAAGGAAACAAGGCCTTGCATGTTCCTAGGCTGAAACTGTACCAGTTAACCTTGAGTCCAGACTCCTGCAGACAGCTAGTGGATCTGTTAGTGTGGTCTGAAGAGAAACTATAGCTGATTAGGGAGAAACAGTTAGCTGAAAACATAAGCTTTTACATGTTCTGCTAGTTTTAACTTTATTAACCCTATGGGGTATGGTTTCAAATCTGCAAAAACAACTGAAGAATGTGAGTTAGGTCAATCCTTACTTTTGAAACAGCACTGGGAGTTTCACCATTGGCTTAGTGTCTCTGATATGGTTAGGCTGTTTCCTAGCCTGGTAGAGACTGTTCCATTTGCATTTCTTGTGTTCCCTTAAAATCCTTAAGTACTGGGGCTTTTGCATTTCTTTGTAATTGTAATACCTCCTAGAAAGTTCTGCAGGAAGTGCACGAGAAGATAAGGTAGAGCTGGTGGGCCAGAGATCACCAAAAACAGCTGGGGGCCTAAAATGACTTTGGTGTCATATCAGCTCTGTTTCTTCTTTCCTTTTCTTGGGACCCCTAAACTTTTCCTGCTTACATTGTCTGTTTCTTTCTCTATTTGTTTGTTTGTTTATGATTTTATTTATTTATTTATCAGAGGGAGAGAGAGAAAGAGAGCACCGGGAGGGGCAGGTAGAGGGGGAAGCAGGCTCCCCACCAAGCAGAGAGCCCAATGCCAAACTCAACCCCAGGACCCTGGGATCATGACCTGAGCTGAAGGCAGATGCTTAACTCACTGAGTCAACCTGGTGTCCCTACAAATGTCAAACTGAAAGCTGGACTAGGACATGGCTTGATTGGTTTCTTAGGAGGTTCTTCCTGGAGGCAATGTTGTAAGGGACTTGGGAACTGGAAATTGAGGAGCACAGAGGACAAGAGAAGATCCTCAAGAGACCGGTCACTATAGCACAGTACAGAAAGGACCCCCATAAACCCAGAGAAGGCTGGCCTTTTAATGCTCTTAATGTCTTCCCAGATCCTGGTGATAACCCAGGAGCCTCAGAGGGAAGGCTACAGATGTACAGTTCATACTTATGTGACAGACGAGTACTTCTGAAATCATGAAATCATGCAACAACATCCCTTGATGTCATTTGCAAGGTGTGCCTAATGCCGAATGCTTCCTCAGACATCCAAAGTCCTCATATTGACCTGCCTATCCAACTGTCCCCTTATACTGTCTTGGCCCTTTCCATCTCCTGCCACCACGTCTTGGATTTTCTCCAGAATGTGACCTGGCCAACATAAGAGTCCCACATCTCATTCTCCCATGATTCTGTTATGTGCAGATAGTTATCTAATTCATAAAACAAATTTGTTAAAAACTGTTAATGGTCCATTCATTCCCTCAACAAATATTGATGGAACACTTTCCACATGCCAGGTATTAGGCACTGGGATATGGCAATAGCAGAAATAAGTAAAAGCAAAAACACAAGATCTAACATTCCCACAGAGCTTACATTCTAGTGGGAAAAATATGCAATTAGAGACAAACAAGGAAAAGATGGAGGATAAGCAATGGTCCATACCATGAAGAAAAGTGTAAATAAGAAAAGTGGGGTGGAAAAAGGTTGCAATTACTGAGAACAAGACATTTGAATGAAACGTTGAAGGAGCCAAGGGAGTAAACTATGCAGACACGTGGTGCAAGAGGACACACAATTACGAAGTTTCTTGGCAGGGGTGTGTGATACAGTGGAGGACTAGCAAGGGGACCAGTGTGGCAGGAAAAGAGTGGTGGTGGGGGGCATTACAGAGCTCAGAGAGGTACAGCATGGGGGGCATGGGGCTGGTCTTACAGGCCACTGTTAGGACTTTCCCTGAGTGAAACGGAAGCCATTGAAAGTTTTGAAGTGACATCTCAGATTTAGGTTTCAACAAGATCAGTCACAATGCCTGGTGGGACGACACAGAAAAGGACAATGGTGGAAGCAGAGAAGAGCCAAGTTTGGAGCCTGTTACAAAAATTCAGGTGGGAAGTGATGGCATCCTGGACCAGGTTGTTAGCAGCACATGTTGTAGAAAGTGGGCACAAGCTGGTTCTGTTTTGAAGGTAGAACTGACAACCTTTATTGTTGGGTTGGATTGGGGATGTGAGAGAAAGAGAGGCGTCAAGCGAATTTTGGCATGAGTAACCAAAACGATGAATCGGAAAGTTCACCTTCTTCCCTTTCCGCTCACGTCTGTTAATAATTACGATGAAAAATAGGAAATAAAATAAAATGCAACAGTTTCTGTGTCTTTGTCTTACTCCCTCCCTCTCTCCATCTACCAGGCTTGTGAATGCAATGAGTTGATGCTTCCATCACGTTGTCAACTTAGGCACAACAGAAAGGTTTTTCCCACTGAACGCTCTTTCTAAACCGCCTCTGCGTGAGGCCCAGAGTTCCACCAAAAGAGATTCATTTCTGGAGATGCTGAAAAGTTTGGTCTTGAAGACTTCCTAATAAAAGCATCTATGCCTTTGGAGAGACTAACTCTGATACTATTTTTCAAACAAGTAAGTTGACAAAATAGTTGTCTAGTGGGTTGGGTTGCCAGGTTGAGTAAATATAAATATGAAAACATCTAGTTAAATGTGTGTTTTGGCTATAGAACAAATTATTTTTTAGTATGCCTCACATTTAACTGTATGTCCTGTATTCTGATAGTCTGTTTGCACATGAACATATGTGGACTTGTTCATAGCTAGTCCAGGACAGAAGAAGGAATATAGAAAAGGTGAGGAGAACAGGGAGACCACAGTTTTTTCCACCTCTCTCTTTACCCTGGATTTACTCCTAACCCTTGGGTCTTTAACAGCCAGTGGTTTTAAAACTGCAATTTGCAACCAACAGTGATGGTACTTGGAGGAAATAAACATGGAGAGATTTAAATAAAACTTATAGCCTTTGGAAATCACATTTTGAAAATGTAGCCAACTCTGTAATTAAGTTCCAAATTATTTGGTGCAGTCGGTTTGGCTAACAGATGGAAGGGTATTTTTGTTCATCCTTCATCCCCCGAGTTAGTTTCCAGAAATCCTGAGTGGTGTGTTTCAAGATTATTGCCTGAGTGACAGTTACATGTGTCTAATAATTTACTAGAATCAATGGATTTCTTTAAATGAATTCAGTGAACTGTTATTTATATAGATATGAATAATACATTTATAAGGGGGAAAAGAAGCAGTTGGGAAATACTTTTCAAAATGATGTATTGCGGTAATGATAAGTAATTATACACCAACATACTACTTTCTGATAAGATGTAACCAGTGCTATTTCAAACAGTCTTTTCCCCAGTGGTCCTCTGTGATTCATATTACGGCGGAATCTGATCTAAAGGGGGTAGCCTTCCATCTACAAGGCAGAGAGCATCACAAAAAGACTCTCTTATAGATCAGTCTGATATAAAACCTTACCAGATGAGACCCTTCAAGGCTTTAAACTGTTAATCCAATCCTTATATGGGATTTTCTCCCAGATATTTAGTGCTTACTCTATACACCTATGTTGTATACCTCTCAAAACAACCTTCTGAGGTAGTTTTTCCTCATATCTTCATTTTTTGAAAAAGGAAAGTGATACCTTGGGGATAAAGAAACTTGCCCAATGTCTTATGATTTATGCTTGGAAGACCCTTCTCATCACTACATTACATGAGTCAATTTAACTGCCTGGGGATATTTCCCAATCTCAGTGTAGACATACACATACTATACCCCATCAATACCACCACCATCCATCCTTATTATATACTCTACAAATATATTTCTCAACTTTACATGGGCAAAGAAGGAATAGAGAGAGAGGCTCCCTTTCTTGCTTTCCCTAGATTTATAAAAGGATTTATATCTTCCCATCATTTGAAATCTCTGCCATTCCACTGATAGACAATTAGTTCATGTCTATTAAAAGGGCATCTCACATTTGTGGGGAAGGGGATTTTATATTTTCAAAGAGAACTTTTCTTGGCAGGAGCTTCAAAATGCCTTTTTTTTTTTTTTTTTGCCTTCCACTTACCCACTCACTTTAATTCTCAAACTGCCAAAATCTCATAAAATAATCATCTAAAAATACCGGGGTAGCTAACGTCTAATTATTAGATCCTTGGGTAAGCTGAAGTAACTGTTATGTAAATATCCACTCTATACTTTTTTTTTTTTTTTTTTTAATTTTCTTAAGAAGCTCCTCTCTGAAGGGGCACCTGGGTGCCTCAGTCAGTTAAGCCTCTGCCTTTGGCTCAGGTCATGGTCCGAGGGTCCTGGGACGAAGCTCCACATTGGATTTCCTGCTCAGCAGGGAGCTCGCTTCTCTCTCTCTCTCCATCTCCTGCTCCCCCTGCTTGTGTGTGCCCCTGCTTGTGTGTCAAATAAATAAAATCTTAAGGAAAAAAAAAAAAAGGAGCTCCTCTCAGAAGCCTCCACCCCATTTATCTGATAGGCTATGTAAAGTTGTCCAAGACTAGAATTATCTGAGTTAAAAAAGAATAAATGAAACAAGATGGGATTGGGAGGGAGACAAACCATAAGTGACTTAATTTCACAAAACAAACTGAGGGTTGCTGGGGGGAGGGGGGTTGGGAGAAGGAGGGTGGGGTTATGGACACTGGGGAGGGTATGTGCTTTGGTGAGTGCTGTGAAGTGTGTAAACCCGGCGATTCATAGACCTGTACCCCTGGGGATAAAATATATGTTTATAAAAAACAAAAAATTAAAAAAAAAAGTTTACTACCCAAGAAAATGAAAGTATGACCTCTGTTATGCTAATTCTTTTCAGACTCAGAAACAGTGATCTGAAAAGACTGTTACACAAGCCAGAGCAAACCATTAAGAGCTCCATGAAGACATTAGCTCAACTACAATCCAATACTGTCCAAACAATTTCTTCACTAAGACACTGGTTTGGGTTTGAAGCAGATAGTCTACATGCTGTAAGTCCATAGTCCATGACACATAAGGTGATCCCCTTTTTGCTGGAAGAAGAGAGGTCGTTAAGCTCTGCACTCTGTCAATGGCAGGAAAGGCTTCTGGTACTGGAAGAAATCTCTACGCCTTCCCATTTCTCTCTCCCTAGATGGTTTTAATTTACAGATTGTTGGAAAGAGATTTTAAAAAACAAAAACAAAACTACCAGAGGATTTAATGTAGTTTGGAGTGAGGGGGGAAAAAAAAAAAAGTAGCACCAACTTGGTTGCTCATGGGGCTGGCAGGAAGCACCAATGAGTGCAAAGGGCCAAGCGAACAATAGAGAAGGTTTGTGTGTGGCAAAATGCTGATATTTTTCTCTGTCTGAAATAATGCACCTCCATATTTAAATGAAAAACATGGTAGCCAAATAATCACAGCTGGATCTGACCTGCTTACAGTCAGCTTCACAACCTCTGCCTTATGGCCCCAGTTCCAGCCTTTTGTTTACAACCCCAGATTTCGCAGGTCGGAGATCTTTCTGAGTTCCTCAAAGCCGCCCTGGTTGCTGGCAGGTGTGACTCAGATGAAGCTCATAGCACCCTAAGGAAATTTCAGGGAAATCCTGATTTTAAGTTGATAGTTTATAAAGCGCATTGTAATTAAACACAGTAAGTATAATACCTTACGTAGAATAAATGGGCATTTAGAAGAACGGGTGGCACGAACTACCCACACGGGCGACACTGCGTGATGACCGAGTCCTCAGAGTTTTTAGTGAAAAGTAGAAGGATCGTTCGGAGTCAGATTGTACGATCCTTATACATAATCTCATTTTTGATATTGGAAAAAAAAGAAATTTCAAGTTAAATCTGCCGGGCTTGGGTATGATGGAAACATACCAATTTATTTGTATGAATGATACAGAACAATACTAACACTTCCTCGAGAAATAACTAAATTGTAGGAGTAGTGATGAAATTAAAATTCAGATAGGATTTTCATATAAAAATTCAAGTTCTAACAGCAAACAAGATGATACAATCTAAGGCTTGATGGTACATTACAGTCATAAAAACTCGCATGCTGTTTTTAGAAGACTGCTACTTCTCTCACTGCTGCATGGAAATACAGAGATCTCTCACTTGTGTCTACTTGTCTACATGTCTACTTGTCTACATGTCTACTAGACATGTTCTAGAAAAGTCGTAAGTTTCAACAGAGGGCTGCAGGCTAGTCAAGGAGCTCCCAGCCTTTCCAACCTCCAGACTGTTTGTGGGTGTGTTAATTACTTTCTGGCACTAGACTAGTAGAGTGGTCACTAGTTTATACAAAAAAGCTGAAAAATTGATTTTTCTCTTTATTGTGATAGTCTAGCCTCCTAAGAGTTGTCATATGTATCCCATACCAATGATTCAGAGTACAATAAAATACACTTAATGGGACTGAACTAAATTAAATCTTCCTTCAATGATTTATAGGACAGTGTGGGATTATTCTGGGGAATATAAATCTTCACTGGATAGGACCTGAGGTGGTAGAGTACATGTAAGAAATTAGACCAAGACTTGTCCTAGATTTGCCTTTCTAGATATTCTGATTTCAATTTTCTTGCCGTATTTCTCTAAATAGAAGAACTGGATCCTGACAAGAGGATTACCGAGTAAGAAACAATGAGGGGGACTGGAAGGAATACGGTATGTGAACTGGGTTAAGTCGTTTAATCTTTCTGTAAGATCGTTTTGTCATCTGTACAACAGATATGGCGTGGGGATATCAAATGAAATTAAAAATAGACGCAGAACACTTCTGCCAATTTAAAAACACTGCCAAAGGAAGCAGAGATCTCTCTAGAACTGACAGATAGCTTTCTACACCTGTACACCACTTGCCATTATCGGGTGCTAATTTTGCTTTTAAAACTGTGCCAGTCTGTGCTTGCGTTTGCAGTTCAAGACTATGAGTAAAACTATGCCTTGGCTATGGGCACAATCTTCAGGGCAGCAGCTGCCACTCCAACTCTCGGTGTGGTACACGTTTCCAGAAAAGCAAGAGCTGAGCGCTGCAGGCCACCAGCTTCTGCACAGAGCCTGGCCTGTTGCCTGTTTTGTGGAGTGGACGGCAGCCACTTCAAAGCACAAGCAATTCCACATCTACCTGGCTTTCGGAGGAAGTCCTGAGGCAGCCCACTTTGGTAAATTCCTCCTGCCCACAAAAGAAAACGCTGGATGAAGCAATCCTGCCCTCCCTCCTACTCCACTCGGACTCTCGCTGAACAATCAATCCACTTACACAGCCTTCTGTTCCCTCCCCTGGGAACACTTGGGCGTCCCTCCTGGCCCTCGTTGCCTAGTGCATACCTCCTCATCCCTCAGTGCTCTCCGCAGATGTACCTTCCCCAGTGAAGCTTTTCCAGATTCCCCAGGCCAACCCAATTCCCTCGTTGAGCACACACTGTCATTTGTAATTAGGCACTTGGGTGGCAATTTGATTCAATCTGTTTCCCCACTTGACTCACTTGACTGCAAGCTCCCTGAGGATCTGTCTGCCTCTTCATTATAGCCTCAGATCCCAGCCGTGGCCTCCAGCAGGAGAGCGGTGCCAGACAAAATCCAGTTAGGTTTTTGGTTAGGAGGCATATCATGTACTGGGGTTGCGAATTTTGTTCCCTGTCAGCATAAGCCAGATTTATCTGCCACTCTTCTCAGTCCCTTCTCTCCGTTTTCTGTCCCTCTTTCTACTCTCCCCCTGCTCTATTTACCTTGGACTATGACTGCGGTGGACAGAGTTTAACATACTTATGAAAGGTCTTCCCCCTCCCCATACTGCACGTCCTCTGAGAACTCGTGGGAAGGTTTTTGTGAGTGCAGTGAGAATTTGAGGAGAAAGGAAAAAGAAGAAGTGAGAGGGTGGCACCAGGAGGACCAGCCCATAAGTGTGAAAGAGGGCATGAAGATAACCCTCAGGAAATAATGACTGAAGGCGGTGGTCCTCCAGGACACCAGAAGCTGGACCCCGGTCTTTCTCAGGCAGTTCCTCCTTGACCCTTAGAACACATAAAATTTGAGTGACTTTTTAAGTCTCTCGGAGGATACCTAAAGTAATGACATTCTAAGATTCATAAGAAAGAAGTGAATCCTTACATATTATGGATGCCTCAAGGCATTACAGCTTAACCTGCTTGCAGAATCCCAGGTGAGGGCTGCCACTCAGGAGACAGGACATCCAGAGGGAATTAGGACGATGCTCTGTGCTGGGAGCAGGTGGCAGGACCCAGGCCCTCATCGGGAAGTTTGGCCTCTGGGTCTCTCATTCTGGAAAAGTGGCTTACCCCTTTATTTACTTTGCAGACCAGTTCAGCACTGATGGATCCATAAGCAATTTCTTCCCATGAAGTACAGCCAGGAAAGTAAAAGAATACACACACACACACACACACACACACACACACACACACACACATTTTAAATACTGGGCATCAATTATTCTTTATCCATGGTGGTTCAGTGAGAAGAAGCTGGCTGTCAAGCTAGCATAGGAAAATTCCTACGAGCTCCCCGGTGAAGAAGAAGGCACAGCAAAATGTGTCACAAATCACCAAGCTTGCAGCACACCTGAGGTGTGGCTCAAGAACCAAGGAAGATTCGTAGGCGAAAAGCTGGCAAGACGCAGGGCACAGCTGACAGTGGCCCACGGGCTTCTGAAGAGAGCCCCCCCCCACACCCTTAGCCACCTACCACCATCTGTGTTCCACATACGACTCTCAACCACGCTCGCCTACACAGGACTGTCAACCACGCTGGTTTGTGGGTGACAGCATCAGCCATTAGGTTCTCTCTGATTCTGTGCCCACCCATCCCCCTCACAGGGAGAATCCCCAGGCAAGAGGACCCCTCCAGGAGGAATGATGGGAAACATTAGTATGAGGGACTGCAAGGCAATACATTCAGGGAAAAGTAATGCATACTCGACTCCTAGGATGAGGAATTACTTACGATGCAGGAAGCGGCCTCATCTAGGCAAATCCCATGACTGAAGCAATCTCAGTACCATACCCTGTAATTCCTCAAATGGGCAAATTTGAGACCATGCAAATTCAGAGCCTTGATTAAGACCAGAGAGTCACACAAGATCCCAGTCCAGATTAGAAGCCCTACCAGTCATTGAATACACCTAGCTGGCTATCAGAATTTGCTGTAAGTAAAAAACAAAACCAAACAAAACACAAAAACAAACCCGGACATCTGGATTCCCATCCTAAAGCTGCTTAGTCTGAAGTTTCATAGCAGGACCAGAATCTTTGCTTCTCAAAAGCAAATGATTTGGCAGATTTGGGAAACACCCTCTCAGCCTCCTCTCATCCCAGTTGTTATTTGTGTCCACAGAGGATGATACAGGAAGGTACACAAGGTCTCCTCTGGCTTCTAGAAGCTCATGCACTAGCTGAGGAGACGAGACAAGCCCGGGAGGTACATGAGGATGCAGACGACTGGGCTGTTCTAAGGGAGGTGGAGCCGCAGCCAGTCTAAGTGGCGGAAGCAAGCGGCATGCTCTGTGTCGCTTCTCGGGTTTGGAAAAGCTCTCAGGGACTGGACTCTGAGTCCCTTATATGGAAATAGGTGAAGGAGGGAAGGCAGGGTAATTTCTAAATATCTCTTGAATCCTGGGCACTTTTCCATTCCCAGTGCTCCTGCCACCACCTTTAGTCCTGACAGCTGAATTCCCTTGCTTTAGTGTCACCCACAAATGCCTAACTGGTATTCCTTCTTCCCAAACCCCTCTTCCCCATCTATCCTTCATACTGTTGCCTGAGCAACCTCTCACACATACAAAGCTTTCATGGTGTTCTCCTGCCAGAAACTCTTTCGAAGCCCTTTCCACTTATAAAGTTCAAAAGCC